>NC_000082.6:55249074-55859907 GCF_000001635.26 Mus musculus
GCCTTTGAGTTTGCTTCAGCCCGTTCTCTCCTTTTCACCTCATCAGTACCTGTTACCCATTTATAACACTGCACCTTCCCCAGAAAGCCTCCAACTTACTCACATGTGTTAATTCTCTGTAGCACATGGTTATCCTAGTTGCCATCTTTAGAATGCCAGGTGGACCGGACCCACCTAGGTCTTACATCTGTGTCTTCAATACAGCACCGTGTCAGGTGTCTTACACATAATTTTGAACAAATAAATACAAGCGCTAAATTTACTAAGAATTAGACTTTCCAGTGTTTTCTTTGGAGGATCAAGGAGTTCCCATTCTTAGACAAATTTCAAGGAGACCATGAACTCACAGAAATTCTTGGGAATGTTACACTTATGTTTTCCTATACTCTAAGCTTTCCTTGTATTCATAAATCCTACTAGAATTGAAGCACAATCATCATAGAAATAATGTTTATGATTTTCATGAAACTAAGGAGGGACACAGTTGCTCTTTCACCATGCCAAATATCACACAGCATTCCATGAATACTCTGAGGAGATATTTATGAGATAAGTAATATTAGATATTCAATAATAGAATAAAGTCTATGCAGGAGCCTAACGGTATACAGGGAGGGCTAAGAAAAATATCTAGCTTGTGTATGAGGCAAAAATAAGTAGGAAGAGAACATTTGTTTTAAAACTAACCCAGTGAGACAGTAAACTCTTTACTTTTTCTCATGTAGGAATGTCCTCCAAGGAGGCTCCAGAGATAGTGACATCCAAAGTAAACTACAAAAATTAAGAAAGTCTTCCCTTCCTTCAACCATGTACTTAAATTACTAGGTGACGATGTTAGTTCAGTGAGTCTCACACCCTCAACACACTTTTTGTACTAGATGAAGATGTAGTGAATTACATACATAAATACATACATACATACATACATACACACACACACACATACACATTTACACATACTTTTCTTACTAGGTTAGGGTGTCAGTTCTGTGAAACACACATACAAACACACACACACACACACACACACACACACACACACACACATCACTTTTTAAGTCCACCAGATTTGCCCTGCTTCCCCAGAGCTGGGAACAGAGGACCAAACTCAATGGTAGAGCGAAATCCCCAACCCCAATTCACCAGCTTTCTAAATGTGAAAAGCACACATGTGCAGAATAGTATTTCCCCTGTCTTTCCTTCATAGTTATAGTCTATCAAATAAGGCAACAGTGACTTCAATCTACGAAAGTGAGGCTTAGAAATATGCTGGGAGAAACGGAGATTCTGCTGGTCTCTACCTGAGCTCTCACCACGAGAAAACAAAACATACAATAATCAGCTAACCACCTTCTCCCTTAGGCCTGCTTCATAACCTCTGTGAACACAACTCAGAGAGATGAATAAGCGTTTTTAATAAAAAGAGTAAACAATACACAGTCTGCAGGCTCAGAAATGGTCATGGGCACAATATTCTAACTGCCCTTTGGGATAAGATAAAGGAGATTCGAATAAATCTCTTTCCTTTCTTCTGGCCTCCACCAAATCTTATAAACCATGCCCAGAGAATAATCAAGCCTTCCTTTTTCATCCCTAGAAATAATTTTTTTAAAGACTGAAAGCCAATTTTTTCTTCTTTTAATGCATTAAGCAATTGTGTGTATTATACCACTTTCATTAAGATTTATTGATAAGATGATATTTGAGCAAGCTCAATAAAACATAGTACTAGGTAAAATGTAACATAATTAATGCTTCCACCAGATATTTTTAATTTCAATTAATTTTATTCACTTGAGTGTCAATTTTTTTCTATACTCCTATTTTTGGTGAGGGAACTCATAAAATGGTGAATGATATTAATTATGAATTTTCAGTCAAAGTAAAAATGTTCAAAGCACTGCTTTGGTTGTCAAAATAACTGGAAAGGGGCACTTCCAGAATACTATGGATAAAACTGGATAGAATAAGCATTTTTTAAATGTAATGGGCAGTCCTACACTATGAAGAACTTCCCACAAGATACAGCTTTCTTTTACAGAATATTGATGGCTACCAGTCAAGGGTAAACATGAAAAACGAGTTCAGGTTTCCCATTTTATCTTCAATCTTTCTTACTGAATGAGGTCATAAGATCTAGATCACAGCAAAGGAACAAAAACATTCTTATGATCTGAGGTACCCATAGAAGCATGAAGAATATGGCTCGTTGTTAGAGATGCCCATCAATGTCAATCTAACAGAACGCTGCTTAGAGGACCATAGCGGAGCACATGCATCTCTCCAGCCCAGCTCCTATCAACAGAACCATTATCAGAAGACAGAATTGTATATTTGGGAGTTCAACCTTTAAACAAGCAAAGGAAAATGATTTGTTTGGCTTTATTGGAATTTTTTTTCCTGAAGATAGATTGAGCTCCTGATTATTTCGTGAAACTGGAGCTTGTTTATTTATGACCTCAGGTATAGCACAGGATTTCATAGAAATCTTACCACTAAATTGTTTCCACAGCCCTCCAAGGTGCTGAGATTAATGATGAAAATGACCACTGCTGGAAAGGTGTTGTTATTGATGAAGCCCCTGCAGTGGGAATCCCCATGTCTTCCATTCAGTGCCAGATCTGTTTCTGAATATCCCGAGAAAAGGACCGTGCAAAAATTAATCTTCATCGTAATGGCCTGCACTCCACAGTAGACACTGATGTCTCTTTCCGCTGAAGCAGAAAAACACATAAAAGCAGAAGTAAGTCATAAAAGCACAGTAGAGGGCAGGTGAACGACTTAAGTGTTCGCTCCTTTATTTATCATCTCCTTTGTGTAACTCATTTCTAGTCTTTATCCAGTGTGCACGTTATTAAGAGTGGTAGTCATTGATTTAGTATGGGACAGGAGACTTTTTGACACATTCTGTGTCACCTCTGTTTCCTTGAGCCTGCTGTTCAAAGGATACGCACGCCAGCCTTCCCCTGCTGAATGACAGAAGAACTGAGTGCTGAAATCAGATTACCGAGAACATTTAGAACCAGAGTAACTACTCACTGATAAGTGGATATTAGCCCCAAACCTAGGATACCCAAGATATAAGATACAATTTGCTAAACACATGAAACTCAAGAAGAATGAAGACTGAAGTGTGGACACTATGCCCCTCCTTAGAATTGGGAACAAAACACCCATGGAAGGAGTTACAGAGACAAAGTTTGGAGCTGAGATGAAAGGATGGACCATGTAGAGACTGCCATATCCAGGGATCCATCCCATAATCAGCATCCAAACGCTGACACCATTGCATACACTAGCAAGATTTTATTGAAAGGACCCAGACGTAGCTGTCTCTTGTGAGACTATGCCGGGGCCTAGCAAACACAGAAGTCGATGCTCACAGTCAGCTAATGGCTGGATCACAGGGCTCCCAATGGAGGAGCTAGAGAAAGTAGCCAAGGAGCTAAAGGTATCTGCAACCCTATAGGTGGAACAACATATTGAACTAACCAGTACCCCGGAGCTCTTGACTCTAGCTGCATATGTATCAAAAGATGGCCTAGTCGGCCATCACTGGAAAGAGAGGCCCATTGGACTTGCAAACTTTATATGCCCCAGTACAGGGGAACGCCAGGGCCAAAAAGGGAGAGTGGGTGGGTAGGGGAGTGGGGGTGGGTGGGTATGGGGGACTTTTGGTACAGCATTGGAAATGTAAATGAGCTAAATACCTAATAAAAAATGGAAAAAAAAACCCTGCCCTCCACCAAATTACTCAGCACGTTTGGTGTCTCATCCTATCCAGGACATGGAAACAAAAGCCACCTTGAATAGCCTCATTTTACTTAATGTACAGTAAATCATATTAGAAAAAGAAAACAAAATACAGTGTGCTGATACTGTGTACAAAATGCGTAGCTTGCTTTACGAGAAAGGTGATATTGCATGCATTAGTTGGGCATAGAGAGGCAAAATATAATTTGCATGGTTCTCCATACCTCTGTGATTTATCAGGAAACATTCTAGACATGAGAACATGCATAAACTCACACACGCACATGTGCATGCCCACGTGCAAACATACACAGAGAGAGAGATTTCATATCTCTAACAGTTTTCCTACAAATAATAAAGAAAGTGCACAGAAAAAGGAGAGTTCAGCGGATAAGCAATTCCTAGCAGCAGATTTTACTTTTGCTGGGTTGTGTCCCATCTCAGGAAACAATATAGCGAATTTCCAACCTCTCGTGCTCCAGACTTTATTAGAAAATGGGATTGCTACAAATTTAATTAGTTGAGTGACGATGAGGTCACTGGGTAAAGTGAGCTTCAGCTGAAGATGGACAGATGCAGTCAGAGGATGGAGGAAGAACATGAGCTGATGGCAGAGAGTGGAATGATGAAGAGTGGAATGATGGGTCTGGAAGCCATGGTGCACCCAGACTGTCTGAACATCATCACCAAGCTACAGAGAAACACGAAAGATTGCTTTGCAGACTCTTGAAAGGAACGCACTCTGATGTTGAGTCTCTGAGCTTCAGAACTGCGGGACAATCACCCATAGTTTTAATTTACCTTGTGAGGCAGTGTGTGTCCATTGTTTTCAATCATTCTCTGGGTGGTCCTTTGCTATATTCGCACTAGGGAATGAGTACCACGCATTCACCACTTTTAATATTGGACTCCCAGTAAGATGAAGAGTCAAACCAGGCATCAAATTTACAAAATGGGGAAACAAAGCTGACTGTACCACTTGGATAAATTACCTTGATCATTTAAAAAGAAAACAAAACTAAACCAAATAAAATAGTTTTGAGATGTGATAAAGAATGTTCATCTAAGAATTATGCAATCTCATTCAAGATATTCAGCAAAGAATTTGCTTAAGTAACACAATCTTAACAATGTCAGTAGTAGATATTTTTGGAAATATGATTCTCTATACTTTTTTTTACTAGTAAAATAAACTATGTTTTGCGAAAGTAAATAAGTCAATATGGAAGTTTGCATATTTGGTAATAATTTCAAACTCAATTCAATTATGTGGAATAACCAAAAAACTTTTTGTGGGCAAAAGAAAGGGATAGGTGTATGACAAAATCCTAATAATCCATTCATGGATGGAAAACTAAAATTAATGAAGATATGCTTTGTCACCATAGAAGATAATAAATACACTTAAACTGGGAAATAGGGCTAAAGCAACATTAACAACCATTTAAATGCAACTGTAATTTTTAAATGTTCCTCTTCCTTAGAATAAAATAGTTCATTTTCTGAGTATTTATCAAGTATTTATTGAGTATCTATAAGCTACTTTGCTCCTCTTCATTTGGTGCACTATTAATTCAACTATATCAACCTCTTTTTTTGTTTTTCTCTCTCTCTTTCTTTCTTTCTTTTTTTCTGGTTTGTTGTTGTTGTTGTTGTTATTGTTGTTTTTCAAGACTTCTTTACAGCGTAAAATGTTAGTTCTTTCATTTAGGCCCAGCTTCATACGTCAAGAAAGTCTGCAAGATTCTCTGTCTTCTTTTACCTGCCTCACTCTGCATTCTCCTCTTGTACCATGCCTGCTCCCCACATTCATTAAACAAAATGGTGTCCATTTGTTTTAAAGGATTAGACTGATTGATAGATGCCAGAATGTGTTTACCTCCTGAGACAGAAGATTTCTGTCACAAGAGCATAAAGAATGTTTATGGAGGAGTTATAAAGAGTGATCTAACAGGGAGTTGTACAAATGTATCCCAGGTCAAAAATGTCAAGATTTCAAAGAGCATCCTTAAGACTGGCCCATCTCATCAGATATGCTTTAATACTCAGCAAGGGGTACTGCCTCTTCTCATAGCCACATTTTACCTGAGTAGCCATGACTCACCTTTCAGACCTCAAATATATTTCTTTTCTCAAAGATTTCCCTGATCGCAAATACAAAATATGCCACTTTAACTTTTGCTGTCATACAGCATTAAAATTTTGAATGCATTTTGATATTTGTTCAATAAACTGTATGTCCCAGAAATTACCAAACCTATTATATTCACTAAGGCACTCCAGAGATTATTTAATTAATTGTATGACGCACTGGAGCAATAGACTGCGTTGAGCATTTAAAAAGCAGTAGTCCAGTTTATATCAATTTATTCAGGAAAGCAGGCACAGTAATATGATTCACAGAAATATTGGACAGGGTGTGTGAGGGGTGACAGAGAAAGACAAAGTAACCCATATGAGCTCACTAAGAATAGCTTCCTGGAGAAGATAGCATTGAGCTTAGTAGCCATGTAAAATTAAAAAAAAATGAAACATGTATAAAGCCAGAGAGATTGTGTGAACAAAGAAATAAATTCTGAGTGTTTGGAATGTGGGCAGTTCCATTTTCATCATAATTATAAAATAGAAAGCAAAACAAATATCAGGAAATGAGGCATACGGCAAGCATGATTAAGATCTGGGCAACCTTTACATATAAAATGGTCCATCTCTTTACCACAACAAAATGTCTACCTAAAAGGTAAGTCGAATATTTAACTATTCATGAGTTCTGAGTTTGATTTATGCTCAATGTACAGGTATGGTTACGTTACTTTATATATTTTTTGTATTAAAATTTTATTTTATTTAACTGGTCTTGTTTGTTAACATGCAATTATTTATTCTCTTAGAATTGTTCTTATTTCTTTTTTTCTTTTTTTTTTCTTTTTTAATTTTAATTAGGTATTTTCTTCATTTACATTTCCAATGCTACCCCAAAAGTCCCCCATACCCTCCCCTCCCACTCCCACTTCTTGGCCCTGGCATTCCCCTGTACTGAGGCATATAAAGTTTGCAAGACCAATGGGCATCTCTTTCCACTGATGGCCGACTAGGCCATCTTCTGACACTCATGCAGCTAGAGACACTAAAAAGAAGTGCACATTGATATACATGTCCAAAGAGGCAGGTTTCCTTTCCTTGACTTAAGCCAGCCAGAGTCTTCAACTTCAGCACCTCTGTTTGAGAGGATTAATTGCTGCTTAGAATCCACCTTAGCAGATGGAAATGGTTTCTGTGCCCTGAAGTAACAACTTAAGCTTGTTTCCATTTTCTGCTTTACTGCCAAAGTCTTGTAACCCTGCAGTGGAGCTGAAATCTCTACAAGCTGATCCCACTTGAAGATATGGTAACAAATCAAAGGACTTTTGCAGAGGAAAAAAGGAGATCTGTTGAAATCCATTCTCTCTCTGTTTTCTAAAGACTTTTTTACTGTCCCTCAGAGAAACACATTTTTTCTTTTTTCTTTTTTTCTTTTTTTTTAAAAATTAATTCTAGTTGTAGACACCAAAGACAATCTATTCAGCTCAACTTTACCTTTGGGAAGCTTTGAGACAGGGGGGAAAAAGATACTTTAAGTTGCCAAAGGATAGTTGCTATCAAAGGAAAGATATTTCTCCAGCTAGTGACTAACATTTGTTTTCAATAACTAAACTTGGAAGCTTTGACTGCCAGTGACTGGCCTGGATGACGTTTATTTGCATGATACTTGAGTATTAACCCAATGATTGTGAGTTAATGACAAGAGCAAAACAGTGATTGTCCCTAGGAGATGACTGCTAATCTGTTTAAAGATGCTGAGTGCATTTCAGCCACAGACCTGCTTACATAGTCTGTGTACAGTTACAGTTATCAACAGGCCAATGTTTTTCATTGAGATCTCTGACAAGCTAACCTTCTCATTAAAATATTGAAATATATTAATGAATAACACTGGTTAAAAAATGTTGCATATACTTTTCACCGATCATTGTGGCCAAGCCTTAGCCTGAAACAGATTTGTTGAAGTCCTGAAAAGTATAAATGTATAGTTGTAAAAGTATGAATATGTGTGTGTGTGTGTGTACATATACATGTATCCTGATTGGGAGTTCATAGTTTATACTTACCATATGAATAAATTTAATAAATTTAAAGACATGATGGAGCTCAGTCTATATACATAAATAAAGATATTATACAACCTCTTTCCCATGAGTACAATACCATTCCCTGAAAATGTAATTGCACTTTTGTCTCTAGACCCCACTTCCTAGCCACATGTTTGTAGGACATCATTTATATATTGAATTAGTAGAGCTGCCTGTGTTCTTTTTCTCAACAATTCCATAGTCATTTTGTGTTAATCCAGCAGCCTACAATCGAAGCCATATATTCTTAGCCTGTGACGGTCTGACTCCTTCTCTGCCCACTTTAATCATTTTTAGCTTGGAGAACTATACCACCTTTTAGTGCCATTCAGAAAGCTTAATATTGTCAAACTATATTATTCAATTATAAGAACAGGAATCAGTGGAATTAATCACGCCATCTATATGCTTGTATGTTCTGATACTAAGATAACAATATCTTGAACTATGACTGCAAGTATGTACTGATTACTGCAGAGCAGTGGCTCAAATAAACATCTCAAGAGACATTTGAGGGGTGAGTCTTTACTATGTTTTCAGTTGTAGAATGCCCTAGAGTAGATCCTAAAAATCAGTGTCATCTCTTTTGTTCTAGACCAGAGGCTATCGAACTTTATTGTGTCCAAACTGAATGCTACCTTGTGTCAATAAAAGATTCAAAAGTACATCTGTCTTGTACTTATTGGGCATCAGGGTGATGGTGCTCCAATATTTGAAGAAGCTTGTGGGTGGAGAAAGAGGAAAAATCCTCCATTGTTGGTGGGATTGCAGGCTTGTACAACCACTCTGGAAATCAGTCTGGCGGTTCCTCAGAAAATTGGACATAGTACTACCGGAGGATCGAGCAATACCTCTCCTGGGCATATATCCAGAAGATGCCCCAACTGGTAAGAAGGACACATGCTCCACTATGTTCATAGCAGCCTTATTTATAATAGCCAGAAGCTGGAAAGAACCCAGATGCCCCTCAACAGAGGAATGGATACAGAAAATGTGGTACATCTACACAATGGAGTACTACTCAGCTATTAAAAAGAATGAATTTATGAAATTCCTAGCTAAATGGATGGACCTGGAGGGCATCATCCTGAGTGAGGTAACACATTCACAAAGGAACTCACACAATATGTACTCACTGATAAGTGGATATTAGCCCCAAACCTAGGATACCCAAGATATAAGATACAATTTCCTAAACACATGAAACTCAAGAAAAATGAAGACTGAAGTGTGGACACTATGCCCCTCCTTAGAAGTGGGAACAAAACACCCTTGGAAGGAGTTACAGAGACAAAGTTTGGAGCTGAGATGAAAGGATGGACCATGTAGAGACTGCCATATCCAGGGATCCACCCCATAATCAACATCCAAACGCTGACACCATTGCATACACTAGCAATATTTTATCGAAAGGAACCAGATGTAGCTGTCTCATGTGAGACTATGCCGGGGCCTAGCAAACACAGAAGTAGATGCTCACAGTCAGCTAATGGATGGATCACAGGGCTCCCAATGGAGGAGCTAGAGAAAGTACCCAAGGAGCTAAAGGGATCTGCAACCCTATAGGTGGAACAACATATTGAACTAACCAGTACCCCGGAGCTCTTGACTCTAGCTGCATATGTATCAAAAGATGGCCTAGTCGGCCATCACTGGAAAGAGAGGTCCACTGGACACGCAAACTTTATATGCCCCAGTACAGGGGAATGCCAGGGCCAAAAAGGGGGAGTGGGTGGGTAGGGGAGTGGGGGTGGGTGGGTATGGGGGACTTTTGGTATAGCATTGGAAATGTAAATGAGCTAAATACCTAATAAAAAATTAAAAAAAAAAGAAGAAAATGGGGGATGGGGAAAGAGTCACTTACAACATGGCCTGGTGACATGGAAGCACTCTAAACATCATTGTCCACTGGTCTTGGTCCAGTTGACGTGTTTGGAAAGAGACTGTCAGTAAAAAGTGATATAATCTTAACTGTCTGGGGTATAGAAGAAATTGATTAGGTGAGGGAATGAAGAGCTGTGGGTGTCAATGACAATCGGGTTTTTTAAAAGTGGGGGTGATGGCTTCATTGATGAGTGAATTATTCTGGGAGGTAACGGATTAAGGGAAAGTTAAAGAGGATAGAACTAGTTCTTGGGAGGCTAGGGTCTGTATGGGACACTCAAGACTAAACAGACACTAGGTTGTCAAAAAGAAGAGTACAGCTATTATCAGATGGGAAAGAACAAAACTGTTAACTGGACTATAAACTGCTTTCTTTATTAACAGTGAGCTATACTGTTACTCAGGAGAACATTCAAGTCAAAAAGAGAAATAGTCTAACAACAGTTTCCAACTATTTCATATAGGTTCTAAGTTTCACAAAGAAAATATATGGCAACTGATAGATCCACCTTGACTGTCCATATAACATTTCTGTCTTTGCCAACTACTTGAGAATATCTCTGTCTTCAGAGTTTACAGTGAAAATCACTTACCTTATTAGTAGCTATTATCTGACTTCACACTGAACAACTTAAACAGTATGAAAATGATGGAGCTTTGATATTTGTGTATGTATTTTTTATTTATTTTTTAAGTTAGTCTTGAAAACTTGTTAACTTACCCTCCTTCTCATAGTTTTAACATCATTTTCTCTTCCCATTTACATATTTGCTGAAGCCTGTCATCACTAATAGCAGCAAGTGTCACACAGCCAAGTCATGGAATGAGATGGCTCTCTCGTGATGGCGTCCATACATAAAGCCAGCAAGACCATCATGAGCTCTCTAAGTGTCACCTCTTACACTTTATGGAAAAAAAAGTGAATTATCAAGGAAGCTCATTAAGATACAGGCACTGCTTCATGTGGGTGTAAGTGATGCTTGCACTTCTCACATCTCTCTCAGGCTCCCGGAGATGCTCACATGGAGTCTCTCAGTCAATTCAGTTGCTAAGATACGGCTAATTATTTTGATTGGGCAGAAGCTCTTAGGATGATTTCATCTGGGAAAACTAAGGATGCCCAGCGAACATGTATTGGTAGGATGCACAAGTGTACAAGAGCGAAGGTTCAAATATAAAAGCAGTAAGAGGAAGTGTGTGTATCTGTGTGTGTCTGTGTGTGTGTCTGTGTGTCTGTGAGTATCTGGGTGTGTGTGCACATGCGTACATAATTCTTTCTTAGTCCGATGATATATCTCATTTTGCATCTGAATGAAATCAAACAGCAGTAGCAACCCACATGACAGAACTTAAAAAAGGGCCAGTCTCCCTTTCTCATCTTTATACCAAATATACAAAGTATAGCAACATATCCTGCCTTAAAACACAGTTGTGCCTAGTGGAGTGGTGTTTCCAAAAGTGATGCTTTTAGCAAAGACAGTGCATCATGGTCAAGGGATTGAGAATTATTTACTCCCTGCCCACAGGGAACTCTGGAAGGGTTAGAGATGCGCCACAAGTGGATGGTCAATTGCAAGCAAATAGGGGCGCTATATACTTCAGATGCAAGGATCATGTGAACACAATCGCATGTATATTCGCAGGCTGATATGCATGTGCTAAAAAAAAATTACTGCTGTAAAGTTGACAGCATAAATGAAAGCCAGTTGACTGGAGAAGAAGGAATGCTTTCAGCACAAAGAAGAGCTCATTAACATCTTATAGAAAATCTCACCTGGAAATTACTGACCTGGACTGCAATAAATATGATAATACTAACTTGTGCCATCATCATAGGCTTTAAGAATAATTTATATAGTGTTTCTGTTTCTTCTATTCTAAAATAAAAGTGGTAGGTTTTCATACTATCCCTAGCTTACAAATTCCAGCTCCTTGTCATTACCTAGAGAACAGATGTGTGTATTTCTTTAACTCGTTTTGAAAGTTATAGTTCCTTTCACAAAGTTTTTAATACAAGAATGAGGCTTTGGTACTAAAACAGCAAGAAGTCCTTAAGGGGTATTGATATTTCATCTACGCAAAATACCAGCAGCTGATGAAGAATTTAAAGTGGATTAGGGATTCAAGTTTCCTCTCGATATTGAACAGGTTTCTTGCCACCTTATTTTTTCATGGCAACATCTGTTTCTCGTTAGCAAATACAAGCTGCTGTTTCCTGGGCTTTCAGATATTCATGTGGCGTCTGAGGCAAACTTGAAGACTTATAATCACATTGGCTGCTGTACTTTGTAACCAGAGGAGTCTGATAAATGTTTTAAGGAGGAAAAAAAAAAGGAGAGGGTGATACAAGTTTTACTTTTACAATGGAAATGTAATTCTCATGTAGTAAATAAGCTTGCTATTAAAGAGGAGTGGACCCTGAATTATTCAGTTGCTGCTTTTGCTGACTAATTGCTAACTCCTCCACAATGCTGTATCACTGTCAATTAATAAGACTGTGACTGGTATTCAATGCCTGGCCCAGTTCTTCAGCCTCATCGGTTTAATAATTACGATCACACGTACAAAGCAGGAAGCAGGCATCCTCTTGATAAACAGGAGACCAAAATGCTGCCCCAAGTAGGAAGGCAGAAGAATTGGCTTTCTTTATCTTCACAGAGAACAAGCCATAGTCCCTGAAATCATTATTCTACTCCCTGATCCTCAAAATTGGAACAACGCAACAACTAAGCAAAGCCAAACACAAAATTAACTCAATACCAACTGAATGCGTGATTCTCCATTTTATTTACTGCAGGACACTCAGGTTTGTTGAAATATTTGATAGATATTACAAGAAAAATGTTTCAGTATCAACCAAATCTTGAAAAGGTTAAAATATATATATATATATACTCACTATGTAGCTTTTTTATTATTTTTTTTCCCGAGACAGGGTTTCTCTGTGTAGCTCTGGCTGTCCTGGAACTCACTCTGTAGACCAGGCTGGCCTCAAACTCAGAAATCCGTCTGCCTCTGCCTCCCGAGTGTTGGAATTAAAGGTGTGTGCCACCACGCCCAGCATTTTTATTCTTTAATAAAGCAATATTTTATATGTGATTCTTCCTCCTGACATCATCTTTTAATCTTGCTATCCAAAGGTCATTGGAGGCCAGGTGCTTGAACATATGATAGAAAGAGTGCTAGCTTTTATATCACTATTGGCTGTTTCTGTGAAGTATGGCCATTCCTGGTTGTCAACTTGACTACATCTGGAATGAACTACAATCCAGAAATGGAGAGCATTCCTGTGATCCAGATCTTGAGGTTGGAAGACACAGGCTTCTGACCTGGAACTTAGCATGGAGATCTTAAGGCGTAGTAGCAATGAAAAGCTTAGGCCCAGGCAAGATAAAGATGCCTTTAATCCCAGGAGACTTAGGCAAGCAAATCTCTAGGACAAAATAAATTTCATATCCAGGTGTCATGGTACACACCTTTAATCTGAGACATACCATCTGCTGGAGGCCTATATAAGGACATTGGGAAAAGGAAGACTTCTTGGCCTGCTTGCGCTTACTTGCCAGCACATCTGTTGGAATCTACTTTTTCAGGATTCCATCTTATACAGAAGACCAGGTGAAACAACTAGCCTAATGGGACTGAGTAACTACTAGATTTTGGAGTTTCCATTCACCGCTGTGCATTGTTGGGTTAGTTGGACCACTGACTGTAAATCATTACAATAAATTCCCTTAATATATAGACGCATTCCATAATTCCTGTAACTCTAGTGAACACCTGACAAATATTATCAAAATATAATTCTGTTTTTCTATTACAAAATGACATTTAAAAATGACTTTACTTGTTTGTTGTGAGAAATAAAAAAGAGATATACTTAATAATATATGAAACGTTATTATTATTAGCGCTATTTTAATAAAATGTCAAATCAAAAGCTATGAAATATCAACTTGCCCAGAGTTTAGTTTACACTATGATAGTTTCAGAACGTAAGTGTTCTAGTCCCCAGTGGTCTCTTTGGTTGTACTTTTATCATTAAAAACTTCCTCACAGGCTATAAACTTTGTCTAACCTTTCCCCTCTCCTCCCTTCTAAATCAAAGGCTGGTTCTAAAAGGTATCCCTCAATCTCAAAGGACAGTGCTTTTATCTGTCTGTAGGCTTAGCCTGTCCAAAAATAGCCTTTAGTATCTGAAAGTAATCTATGAGTTTAGACCGAGTAGTGTGCAAGTAGCATCTCTGCGGCTCATAACTCTGCTCCTGGTCACTAGCAAGGGCAGCAAAGCGATCACTACTTTTAAAATTAGGTGGTATTTCTTTAAATTTAAACAAGTTAGGACCATGGTGGTTATCTCCACCCAAGAATAAATGCCATGGAAATTAGAGAAAATAATGCCAGTGTCCTGAACCACCAGAGGTCAGATAGGGCAAGATGATAATTCCCATCTTTATTAACATTGCTTTGCATTTAGATGGTCCTCTCTCTCTCTTGCCAGACTCATTGCCATTCCATCACAGTGCTGGGGATTGAAGTAGATCCTGGGGCTCCTAATGACCCCAAGAAAATCTCTGATTCAGAAACTAAAGCCAAAGGGCAATGAGCAGCAATTAACTTTTAGGCTTTATTTGCGCACTCTGTTCTTTCTGCAAACAACCTGCAAACCAAGAAGGAATATGAAGTAATACTCATAAAACCTGAAGCCTCTCCTGAGACTTCTGCTTTATTTGGGTTTTAGGAGGGTTTTTTTTTTTCCTTTAATACAAATTTTCAGTGTTAACCATGGGTGTGTGTGGGTGACTGTATAGAGGTCAGACATCAATGGGAGGAGAGGCCCTTGGTCCTGTGAAGGCTCAATGCCCCAGTGTAGGGGAAAGCCGGGATAGGGAAGCAGGAGTGGGTGGGTAGGTGGGGGAACACCCTCATAGAAGCAGGGGAGGGGGATGGGATAGAGGGTTCAGGGGGCGCAGGGGAGACTGGGTAAGGAGATAACATTGAAATGTGAATAAAGAAAATATCTAATAAAATTTTTCAAAAAAAAAAAGTATGTACATTTGGAAAGCTCTAGTATCTGTCACCCATGACAGTGTTAGCATGACCAGGTAAAGTTAAGATACATTACTAGCAGCACTGACACAGTCTTATGCAAACGACAATTGTTGTTTGTCCTAAAAACATATGCTATGACTGTTACTTGGCTAGGTTAAGAGTGCAGAAATCCTTTAGTCTTTGCACTCTGCATGCCTTCGACATGGTACACATGACATGCTGAGATTAGTGTTTTCTTCTTTACTATAGAGGCATACGGGAGTTTTAGACCAGGAGATTCTATTTTCAGTTACAGTTTCTCAATCCTTTTTAATGGAATGATTGTCCTTTTTAATGGAATAATGGACTCTGGAAGAAAGCAAAAACTCACAGTCAGTTATTAATCATAAACCTACATTAGATTCATTTGTCTCGTGTAAATACAGATTGTAGTACTTCAGGTGAGGTAATGGACCCCACACCTACTCAAACGAGTTTTGTTATTAACCGTCATAGATGAATGTTTTAACTTAGTTCTTCATTTTATAGCATAGAATAAATAAAATCTCTTGGTGTCCTAATTGTTTTATGGCCAATCAACACATTTTATTCCACTTAGAGGAAAAGAAAGGGTGTGGCGTTGAGCGAGTGGGACTGTGGGAAGGATCTGGGAGGAGTTGCAGGGTGGGAGACAACCATGATCAGAATACAATGTATGAAAATTACTTTATAAAAAAATTAAAAGAGAAAATATATAAGCATGGAAGAAGAAATGAGGAGGAGGAGGAGGAAGAGGAGGAGGGGCAGGAGGAGAAGGAGGAGGAGGGAGAGGAGGAGGCACACAGAATTACATCATCCAGATTGTCTCTGCTGAACAAACTATTGAAGAAGTGAGCCAGCTCCCTTACCTACCCAGGTAGGCATGTCCAAATTACCCTCCCAAGCCCTGTGTTCTCTCAGGTCTCACAAAGGCTACCTCTCAAGGCCTGATTTGGGGAACACAATCAGTGCCTCTGCCCTTCTCTGTTTGTGTCTTTATTTTTTTACTTATCTCCTAAATAAACAAACAAATAAAAGCAGTTCTTACACTCACAGCATTGCACATTTGCCTATAACATTCTATATTCTTTCTCCATTACGTTAGCGATTTCCTCCTTCATATTTCCAGTCTCTGAGGATTTTTCACTGTGAAAGCTCAGTATCCAAAACCACTTTCTTCTATTTCTGTCTTAGGCTACTCTTGTTTTTTCTTCATTGTAAAGATAATCTATAATCTTAACAGTAGCCTTTTTTTTACAAGCCATATTTATGCTAGCCCCCATTTCCTGTTCACACTCAAAGCAGAGATTCAGTTCTGATAGAGCTGTCTTCACTTGTGACACCCCTCACTCAGACCTGGGTCTGAACTTCCTGCTAGGAGAAAGACAACACCACTTTCCATTCTCCAGAAAGTTCCCTAACCCATTATTTCCAGATCCCAACTTTCCTTTTAAATCACACAGTGTTTTTTACTTTCCACATTAGTTAACAGCATCAACACCAGTTGTTTGCAGACAAAACAGCATCCAGCCTTCCCTTTCTCTCCCTAATCAAATCAATCCCGTGCTCCGCTGATCCAACACAAAGGTTTCTCTTAACAAAGATTTCTCCTTCTATTACCCCCACTGCCAGGAGCTTCATAATCTTTCTCTCTGCCCGTAGTCTTTTCTAACTTCACTCTTTTTCAAACATGTCTTCGTGAAACAAAACAGACCCTATAACACCTGTCAGAAAAACATGTTCAAGAGGATTCAGTGTCTCTTTTCTGCCTACAAAATAAAGTAAGAACATTTCCCTTACATGATATTACAGAGAACATTCTTGCCAAAACAACGGAACATAATTTACTCAGAAGTACAGCTTTAATTAGTTCTCAGGATATGCAAGAAGAGCATGCTGACAGCACCTCTGACTTATACTCAGTGGAAATCAGAGTGTCGGGATCCTATAGATTCTATAGTTAGAGCAAATGACCAAATTAGAGGCAACTTGGCTGGGTATTAAAGCATATCAAGGAATTAATAAGTGTGTTAGTTATGTGCATAAAGTTTGATGATTTTTAAAGTTATTTCTATTAGATATGCATACCAAAGCAGAAAAAGTAAATTTACTTTTAAATAGTTCAGAAATAGGAGTGGAAAGGAGAGATGGGCCAAAAATTATAAGTGTGCATAGTAAATCAATCTGTATGACCAATTTGAGGGTGTGTATTTTTTAAATAATCTTACTTATGGGTATGCTTGAAGTCACCCATTCTAAAGACGATTTTTAAAGAGAATTCCTTTGTGACACTCAATGCTGTTAAAGCTTCACCTTCACACACGCTTCAGCTTCACCTTTGAGCATCTGCCACAATGATTTTGCCTCGGAGAAGAAGAGCCCAGACAATAGATCTGAGTTTATGAAACCATTTGGCCACACTCCAGGCTTGATTCTGATGCAAAACTATCACTTCAACAAATGAAACCATCCACTGATTGCTCTATTCCAGTTTATTGCTCTCATATCTTCCAAAAAATGGGAGTTTGGCAAGGATGAAGAATGCAGAATCTTGAAGTTCACATGATGGACTTGAAAAACCATTTTCTGATTCTCTAATCTTAACTTTTTAAATATGGACTGATGATGATGCAACCCTAGCAAATGCATCATGATACTTACATTAGATATAGATTACATCCTTATTATGTGTTGCTTTACTGACCTGTAAGATTTACCCACTAATATGGCAAAATTTCCCAACTGTTATATTGATAGGTTTTTGTGAAATTCTTTCGGAAGTTGACCTGTGCAACTTTGATAGTGACAAACATTCCATTGAAACAGTATTTTAGAAGTATCACATAACATTTCACAGTTATTTCATTAAGTATGACTCCCACATAAATATATGCACATGTAAAGCAGTTTTAAAAGTCTGAAATAATCAAGCTGAAAAAAGTCATCGATTAGGTAAATATTTTGAAGGCAATTAGACTCAAAATTGATTGCCCACTGGCCAATATTTTTTACATTTGTGGACAGTCATTATGATATTATTAACTTTGATGACAATTCTGTATGTTAATAGGAATATAAATTAAGATTCCATAAAACTGTGTCTTAATCTCATCTTCCATTTGCTAATATCCACTTAATATAAAGGGACAGACGTCATTTTCTATACGTATTTAGATGATTGACTATTCACATATAACTGTTCTTTCCAGAAGTAATTAGACAGTAGATGAAGGTCAGACTCACCAGGAAATCTGCTGTGGAGGTTGGCATCACAGTTGTAACTGTTGAACTGAGCAGACCCTGGACTCACTCTAATCGCTAGAAGGAACAGCAACCATACTCGTTCCATGGCAAAACCTAAGGAAGGGTATCAAGCATGTACACATCACCAGCATCATCTTACACATCACCAGCATCATCCTACACATCACCAGCATCATCTTACACATCACCAGCATCATCCTTTCTTACTGAAAAGATTGAAGCAGATTTTGCCTTTTGTCAGATAAGCAACGAGTGGCTAGACAGTCAAAGCCTGGGGTCAATAAAAAGTCATCACAGAATATGAGAACAGACTTTTTTTATACCAGATTATTTATTTCCTTGACCTCGGTTTGATAATGGTAAAAATGTTATGTCTTTGTACTAGAACTGTTTCTAAATCATATGAAGCATGAAAAAGAAAAAAAAACGTGTTGTAAATAGGATGAACTCAACCCAATATCTATCCAGTTCACACAGTGCAGCTAAACAAATGAGCAAATTTAGAGGCAGCAGCTCATGTCTGATATCAGTGCACAAACGGTCTAGTATATTCAAGCATTCAGTGTACTATTCCGAGAATATTATCAATGACCAAATAACATCAGAAGTTTTTTTTTCTTTCCACAAAGCTGTTGTAGACTGTGACATTGTCTCAAGAATCAATGGTTTGTGGAATACTTTCTTGGGAAACAGAGAAATCAAGCAAAAAAAACTAGGAAAGCTGTATGTGCCTGAGTAACACTGTATATGTTCCAATAAATGCCTGTTTCTTAATGGGATATGAAGACTAATAGCTTTGCACAAAAACACTGAATTCCTAGGATAAAGTAAAGGAAGTTGTTCTGTAAGATGCCAATGTGGGTTTGAAAAATAAATGGGCATTGACTGAATGTTCAATAATGTTTTCTTGGATGAGCTTTTATTGGCCTGATGAAGTTAAAATGGCTTCCAGAAATGTTCAATTTATTCCCACAGTATAGTTTGTACACTGAAAAGGTGGGGGGAGCCAAGGGAGGAAAAAAAAAACACATCATTTCAGTTAGTGGTTTGTGACTACACATAAAAGGCACACAAAAAAAAAATAAAAGCATAAATGTTTACTCAATCAAGTGCATTTTAAAAGCTTGGGCTTTGGGGGGTAAAAACGATGTTTGAACTGCCTTTAAAGATCCGCCTTGTATGATTTACAAAGTCTTCAATAAAAGGAAGGAAACTGCCTCTCTTTTGAAACATCATTTTAGAAGAAAAAGTTTATGGTGAACAGAGTCACTTTGGTGAGGATGTGGGAAAGGAAGGTATGATTTTACTCTCAAAAAATAGACTGAGCCAATAACTCAACAGAAGCATCCTTCCTCTGGTGTTACCACATCTCAGTCACAATGCCTCCTCATGACGTCTCTGCGAACAAGTCTTCTAATTCCTTGTTATTCGCCATAAACAAAGGGCTCACAGGAATAGCTGCCCCACACCCTGGGCTTTGCTGGCCACATATACATTGCCACAGTCTAGGTCCTCAAGACACTTAAAATAGAACAGAGCAAGTCCTTCTTTTGTAGGCTCTGGAAGATGGCTAGGAAAAAGAAGCAGGACAGATTGAATGGGATGCTGCACTGCCACACCCATACTACTATGGACCCTATTAAGCCCCCCAAAATACTGGAAACTCTTAAGTCCACACTATTTTTTCCACCTCACTCCGCCCCTTACAAAAGTGGTGTGGCTGATCGGTCCATAGCCAGAAATGTTATCTGGTTAGATTATTTTTATTTGCAGAAGCAAAACCCAACCTCCCAAGTATGCACTCTAAACATGGGTGTGGCAGATTTTCACCTATACCTTCTCATTTATATTCCTTTAATGAGTGGATAAGGTTGCGATCATTACTTTACATACAGAAGAGGGAAACTGAGTCTTGGGGAGTTTAATTGACATGAAAAACTAGTGAAGAAAATGCAATTCCTTTCCCACAGTTCTGTTTGCAGTGTTTTCTGATAGCAAGCCTGCTGCATGAGCTATGTGAGTCTCAACAGTTACTGAGTAAGTTAGGTGTCATTCTCATTTCCCTTCGGAATCGTTGGCTGTTTTCTTTGCATTTTCAGAGTTTGTAATATTTAACAGGCCTTCCCTTCTGTGGATTAATAAATTTTGTCCTACTGATACAAGTTTGAAAACAGATATGTGCTTTTTGAGGGAGGCTCCCTCCTCTCACTATGGAAAAAAATATAATATGAGATAGTCTGTGTTTTCAAAATGGATGAATACTTTAGCTAGTTGAATCAGTCTACCAAGGACAGTAGTAAAATGTTTGCCTTTCAACTACACATCAAATCTGAGATTGTCCAGAAGAGAGCAAGGAGGCAGAAGTGGGAAGGCAGCTTATTTACTTTTTATGTTAGCAAATATGGATTCAGGTTCTTCTCAGCCATTTGTTAGATTTGTCATTTCAAAACCAAGATGCTAATCTTAAGACCTTATTATCTCTAGATTCTGAACACACAGAAAGCTTTGAGATCACAGTCCAGGGTCACCACACACTGCTTTAGTCATAATAGCCAAAACCTGTGGCACTGTACATGTATAATCCTAGAAATCTGGAGACTAAAGAGGCAAAATCATCATGAATTCAAGGCTGGCTACGTAATAAGACTTTGTTTCAAAAAATGAAATAAAAGAGAAAGAACTTGTAAAAGTCAACTTAACAAAAGCACCCTGACATTTCTGACACTGTAATAGGTATTAACAACACAAAGGAAGCCTTATGCTGAATGAATTGTTTTCCCACATATCAATACACAAATTTTCTTTTAAAATAGAAAATTCTTCATAGGTTTGTTTTCTAATTTTCCTACTTAGGATTAAATTCAAAATGAAAAAAAAAAAAAAAAAACTCCTGCTCCTCGTTTAACTTTGTATACATCAATACAGTTCTTTCATAAATACCATTTTACAGAACATTTTACATAAACACATTAAAATATCATAGTTTAAAACTTAATTTTCTTTCAACTTGGTATGTTGTAAACATAGAGTTGTGTTTAATATTCAGCAAGTAGGAGAGACTTGGCTTTGCCCATGCATGAGACTTTAATTGAGTTACACAGGGTCACAGACTTAGGAAATGGCAGTCGACAATTCAGAATTCAGCTTGACCTTTGCAATGTTTGCACTACAGTTTGACTTCATTTGGGTTTGTTCAATAAATATAATTAATGTCCTGCTACTGTACAAAAAGTAAATTATATTAATAATGTATGCTTATATATGCCCTGAGCAAAATGAATCTGATGATTGAGGAAAAACATTCCTTAATATCTACATAATTTCCATAACTCTATTTCATTTAGTCAGTGAGAGCATGAAGAATATTATTCTTTTTGCAAATTGACTTAATGAAAGCACAAATGGATTATAAGGGCTGACTGTGTACCAGAATGTTTTAAGCACTTCATACATACATTTGGTTTAACCAAATGTGCAATTTATTCTCTTTATTCTTGGGGAAAAGAAAATAAAGAATTTGAATTGTTGTGAAACCAGCTCAGGGCAAAATATCCAGCTTGTAGCAGGATTTATTCTCAGATTCTAGAAACTACCACAGTCATTTTGTGACATACTAATCCAAAACACGATGCACATAGCACCAAACCAAATGAAAACGCAGTACTCACAAAGTACCTTTAATCAGTGTCGTATTTTTCTTTTATCAATTTATCAAATAATTATTGACTGTTTTCATGTAACCGGCACTATAAGAGAAGCATGAGACAGCAAGAGGAAAAAGCTTGCATAGAACTTATATTTTAGTAAAAGAAATAAAAAACAATCTATAATTACAATACACAATATGTATGTGATAAATGCTATGGGGTTAAAAATAGACAAAGAGCAAGCAATAAGGAGGTGGGGACAGTGCTGAAAGTGAATGTGATGCCGTCAGAGACATACCATTGGTCCATAAGAACAGCTCTAATTTACAAACAGTTGGTTCTTCTATCTAACTAATACTTCTATTTTTTTCTATCTAAGTATACCCAAATTAAAAAGAAAGAAAACTTTTTAGTGCATAAATTATTCTGACACCTTAGAAAGCTGTATCACCATTTTTTGGCATGAAAATGTGAATACTAAACAGTGCCTAGAAATATTAAGTATCATCACCCCTGTAACATGGGAGGAGTCTGTACCACCCACCACCAATACCCCTGAGACCTGTGGGGGAGGGGGGCCATCACCACCTCCCCTGAGACCCAGCAACTGGGCATAGGGTGGTGAAGGGATTGAACACGCCTGGAAATAAATTTCTCTGTACATAAGAAATAACTTTTACAAAGACAAATGGGTATAATAGCTGATTAAAGCCCATGCTTTCTAAATTGTATGGACTTCATATATGCTCGATTATATAACTGAAAAAAAAGAGGAAAATGTAGCTAAATATAATTTCCTCAAATGAATCATCAGTCCAAATTTGGAGTTTTTTCACTAAGCTGAATATGAGAGTTTGAAATGCACACACACACACACAGAGACACACACTAATGCACACACATACATGCATACACACACTCGCACACAAACACACACAGGCAATAACATACATGCATACACAAACATATACACACACAAACTCACACACGCTCCACACACACACACATACACGATTCACAAAATTCTGCAGTTTGTTCTTCAGCATCACTGATGTCCAGGACATCTCTCCTGCCCTACTCCTTCACTCTAGCTTCTCAACAGGTATGCAGTGTCTGGCTGGCAGAGGCACATTCCAAAGTTTCTGCAACATATATGATGGCCTCCTCCACAGGGAGCATCTTAAACAGTCGAAGCAGCTTTGAAACAGCTGGAAGCCAATGTTTCCAGGGAAAGATATGAGATAAATGTGTGTATTTCAACCTAAGACAAAGTTGAAGGTAAGGGAATGAAGGTCCATTCCCTTCTCAGAAGAAAGCATCAGGCCCTAGGCAAAGAGGCACTGATGCTTTCCAGGGAAGCTTCTGTCTCATTGAGTTATGAATCCTGCTGCTGCAGTTTTCCCACTAAGAGAAAAAAAAAAAAAAAAAAAAGAATGTCTTGGCCCACACTCCAAAATCACGGTTTTTAAAGTGCTGGAGTACTGGAGACCATAATTTTTTAATAAAGAAAGATGGTTTTGACAGAGTGTCTAGACTCAAGCTCTATATTGTTTATTTCTATTATGCTTGGACACTAGAGGCAGCATATACATGAAAATATAAAACCTTCAACTGGAACATCCGTTATTAGCCACCTATATATTCTTTAACATAAAGTGTCCTTGTCTTGCTAAACAAAGAATAAAACTCACCATGTAGTCTCTGAATCACGCCTCAGACAAAAAGGGAAACCTGTGTTGCCATCAAGAGCACATTGCAAAATGTTATGGATCTGGATCTGCTGATGTGTACGCCACAAGGAAATATGAAAGCTAAAGGCTGCTCCTATGAGAAAAACCTCTGCCAGTATTACCTGGCACAGTGGGAGTGATCATTTCTTTCTTTCTGCCATCTCCTTCATTTGTCTATCTGTTCAGGGTTTCCTCACGTCACCCAGGGGTTAACTAATGCACAGTATCGGGTTTAGAACATTTATTCTGTACCTTAGTTTGAGGGGAGTAAGCGAATTGACAGACTGGATTAAATCACTTTAAAAGCTTTTTTTTCTTAATAATTCATCAAGTTCTTTTGTAATATATTTGTATATTTTATCATTCTGAATGAGCTTTAAAGCCATGCTAATATAGTGACGTTTCTCATCTGACGTGGAATATAATCCTAACCAATTAATAATAAAATGATAATTTGCATTTGTTAGCAAAAAGAATCACTTTCCTCTAGTTAGAAAATTGGCTATTAGTATGACTATTACAGAATGAAAATATTTCTTTCTTAATAGAGATGATCTACAAAATATTTATTGGAGGATACAACAAGGATACTATGATGAGCTGTTCCAGCTGCCTATAACTAATTTCTCCATAATAAAAAAGATATTAATGCCAATGATTTGAAATGATTGAAATATAACTGCATGCCTTAGTTAATACAGCCATGCATATATTTTTATTGATTATTTTATTTATTTACATTTTAAATGTTATCCCCTTCTCAGTTTCCACTCCACAAACCCCTATCCCATACCCCTTTCCCCTGCTTGTATGAGTGTTCTCCCCCACCCACTCACCCTTTTCCACCTCAGTGCCCTGGCATTCCCCTATGCTAGGACATCAAGCCTTCACAGGACCAAGGGCATCCCCTCAATTGATGCCAGATAAGGCAATCCTCGGCTTCATATACAGCTGTAGCCATTGGTCCCTCTGTGTGTACTCTTTGGTTGGTGGTTTAGTCCTTGGGAGCTCTGGAGGGTCTGTTTGGTTATATTGTTGTTCTTCTTATGGGGTTGCAAACCCATTCAGCTCCTTCAGTCCTTCTACTAACTCCTCTTTTGTGGTCCCTGTGCTCAGTCCGATGGTTGGCTGCAAGAATCCACTACTGTATTGGTCAAACTCTGACAGAGCCTCTCAGGAGACAGCTCTATCAGGCTCCTGTCAGCAAGCACTTTGACATAAAGTATCCGTGTCTTGGTGAACAAGACTTTATAAGAATTTTTCACTATTTTAAATTTTTATGCCAATCCGTTCACTCTTTGCCTATTACAAGTAATTATCAAACATTTTTATTTAAGTTTAACACCCAAAGTTCCTTAGGCGCAGTGGTGAGCAAAGTAGGCATGGTGCTTACATTCACAGAATTTATAGACTTAAGAGTGGGTCACTATCATATTAATCATCACACATGTGAAAAGATGCTTGCAAATATGTTTTATTTATGGTGGGAAAGAAACATAGAAGATCCTTCAGGGAATTCTGATGGAATAATGTAGTTTAGCTGGGAAGGGCTGACTTAAGGAATCTACTATTATATTGAATGAAACAGCTGAGAGTTAGTCAGATCAAGACTGAAAATGCTCACTTTGAAAATTAATGCTTGTCAATGACTGTAAAATTCTAGAAGTAAAATTGAACCTTAAGATCTGGAAGGATAATTTGGGGATTTATATATTTTATTGACTATGAATCCTTAAAATCTTGGAATGTATTTTCCAACGTATCAATGTGTGTCTCACATAACACGAATATTGTTCTGGCAAGATGACTGACCAGGCAAAGGAACTTGCCTCCAAACCTCACAACCAGAGTTTGATCCCAAGACCAGCATGGTATAAGAAAACACAATTTTTAAAAATTTGTCCTCTGACATCCCCATACCAACTGGTAGCACATACATATGTGTGTGCATGCTCATGTGCATATACACATTCATGCACGTGCGCACACACACACATTAGTATAAATATTATGAAATTTTTACACTAGATGTTATTGTATGTGACAGTTACATTGAAATTAAACTCAAGGAAAGTGAATCAGCTTGAATTGTGTCCATATTTACATAGTGATGAACCCAGTAACTAGAATAATAGGAAGACTATTTATGTAGTTTGTGGTAATTGTGGTTGATTGTTGAGAGTAAATGCCAGTATAGTGTGACAGGCATTAATGTACACAGTATTTGTTTATGCTCTTAGGAAGTTTGGGATCAAAAGGAAAATATTTTAGTTTCACCATTATGTGTTAACTCTAGATATCAACTTAGACTACATAACTTAGGTGCAATGAAAGATTCCTTATTTAAAAAAAAAAGTCTCACTATCATAAAATGTAGTCTAGGCATCTAATAGCTTTCTCCTAGCTTCCAACAGGTATTTCATGGTACATTATCTATTTCCAGGAATGTGATATATATGTCACAATTACAAAAGAAAGATTGTATAAAGCCTAACATCGGGCTTGGATTCTTCCTCTCTTCTGTACTAATTATCAGTGTGGTTTGGCAGGGTTTCAAGATTAACTTGTGTCCGTTACCTCAAGTATGACATATGAGGCTACAGAATGCTCTCAATCTAAAAGGAGACTATAAACCTAGGAGGCTTCAGCAGCTGCAGAAAGAAAGAAACCATCTATGCCCATTATACAAACTCAGACTTCACTATATCCGAAGGCTCTGGTGCTCTGCTTCCTCCTACCCTGAAAGTTGATATAGATGGTACACACAGAAGATTCTCTCTTCACGTTTTCATCCTAAGAAACAGCCTCTCCATAGTGCTAAAGATGGCATTAGTCCTCTCATTTTGGAAAGGTTTGATTCTTCCTTCCATGTAATAATATAATATAATATAACATAACAAAACAATATATCATAATATAAAGTTTAAATTATATAAGAAAGTGTGTTGCCATTGGTTGCATATATCTATTTAATGTCTCTTTCCTATGACAATTTTGGTGTTGTTTTTTTTTTTTTTCTTGAATGGCTTCAGGAAACAATATTCACAAAATAAAATAGGCCACTGGTAATTTGTACTCATATTTTATATTGCCTAAAATGCATATTTAGTCCTGTGCTCATTATTGTTCCTGGGTTCTTATATTACTTGTTAAGTTGTTTCAGGGGAGATAATACATTTTGTGACCTCCCTTTGAATATTGCCAGGGGGCCAAACAAACCACCTTTACCTGTTAGTCATAGCAATTGGTGGCAAGTGACTAATGCAGGTTTTCTATGAATAATCTGATTGATGAGAAGTAAGAATCAGTTACCAAAGTACTTCTAAAATTCCAACTTTAGTTGTTTGCGAGCAGCACCATAGCATACATGGGATGAAATGATGAGCAGCACTGTAACATACGTGTGATGAAATGGTGAGCAGGAAAGAAACTGAGATCTACTGTGCTTAAGTGTTGGACTCAGAGCCCCTGCAATTTAACGTTTTCATTACATTTATTCAGTGTGTGTGTGTGTGTGTGTGTGTGTGTGTGTGTGTGTGTGTGTGTGTGTGAGAGAGAGAGAGAGAGAGAGAGAGAGAGAGACTGGAGAGACGACTTGGTGAGTAAGAGCACTTCCTGTGAAAGCAAGAGGACCTGAGTTCAAATCTCCTGACCCCCTATACAACCAAGGCATGCCTGCTTATGGCTTTAATCCCAGGACTAGGGGTTCAGAGACAGGCAAAAATCCAGAAACTCAATGACCAGCCAGTCTAACCCAAAATATGAACTTCAGATTCATTCATTATCAAAAATAAGGGGGAGAGAGAAAAGGGTAAAACAAGATGGAGGGATGAATGTATTCAGAATGTATTTTATAAATGTAAGAAATTATTAAATAATAAACTAATTTTAAAAATAAGCAAAAAGATGATACACGAACATACTGGACATGTTCCTATGGCCTCTAAATGTGCATGTTACATACACATGCATGCACACGTGTGTACGTGCACGTGTGCACACACACAAAAACATACATTTTTTAAATTCAAAGATAATTTTAAGAAATAAAGATTTCTGTATCTCTCTCCCAGTGGTCCTAGCAAGCTTCCAGGGTTGAGAACCACTGAAATAGAGGAATGGGTTTCTCTAGAATCGAGATTCTCTTTCTCTAATTTGAATTATTTGAAGGTTTTTGAGATTTCTTTTTATTTTTATGGACATTAACATTTTTCCTGCATTATGCATATGTATAGTGCACGAGTGCTCATAGAGATGAAAAGAAGGCATTGGATTCCCTGGAACTGGGTTTATAGATGGCCATTAACCACCATGTCCGTTCTGGAAATTGAACCCTAAGGTTCCGGTTCAGCCTTGCCTCCGGGGTGTGGGAAGAAACTCTGCTGAGCCGAAGAACACTACATGGAACACTAGACTGCATTTACCCTGCGTCGGGTGCTGGGTGTGCAGGAAGTACCAATACAATGCTCACCGGATGGGAAAACACAGCTTAAGAAGTGGGCTTCAGTCTGAGTGAGAAACACACAGCTGGAAACCACATGGAGGAGTTGGGAATGGTGGGGGGCCTCAGTTCTGCTAAGAAAACACCAGGACCAGAGGGAGGGCAAACTCCAGCTTAGCTCATCCTCGATTGTCAAAGAGCAAGGAGAGGCCTTCTGTGGGAGACTCAGCCACCATGGCTCTCTATAAACAAAGGCTTCCTCCATGCTCCCCAAGGCAGTTCTTGATGAAAGAGACAGTTTTTGGTTCCAAACTGTTTATTGGTTGTTGTGAAAAACGGGTGCATACAACTTCCCCAGGGTGGACCATAGATTAAATTCCTTTTGCAAGAAGGAATGGCCAGGAAGGGGAGCTCATTGGCTTAAACCCTTGGGGCCCATCTAGATACCTCCTTAGCATGGAGAACTCTGTTCTGGGCTGCATGACCATTGGTCACATCCCTATGTGGGGACTGTGGTCATGTGTTCCAGGCCAGGAATCTGGTAGGGAAGCAAGGAAACTCTGACAGTCCTCAGATGAGGGCCGATGTTTCTGAACTCACTCAACCTGACCAAGTTTCCTGGCACAGTTCACTGCCCCACTGAACCCAGGCCCTCTGAAAGAGCAGTCTGTGTTAACCGCTGAGTCATCTCTCTAGCCTCCAGTTTTCTGTTTTGTTTTGTTGGTAAATAAGCTTTATTTTTACCCACATAGTTAGACTCTGAACCCCAGTACAGAGGAACGCTAGTGCCAAGAAGTGGGAGTGGGTGGGTAGGGGAGCAGGGCAGGGGGGAGGGTATAGGGGACCTTCAGGATAGCATTTGAAATGTAAATGAAGAAATATCTAATAGAAAGAAAGAGAGAGAGAGAAAGAAAGAAAGAGAGAGAGAGAGAGAGAGAGAGAGAGACAGAGACAGAGACAGAGACAGAGACAGAGACAGAGACAGAGAGAGGAAGGGAGGGAGGGAGGGAGGGAGGGAGGGAGGGAGGGAGGAAGGAAGGAAGGAAGGAAGGAAGGAAGGAAGGAAGGAAGGAAGGAAGGAAGGAAGGAAGGAAGGAAAGGACAGTGTTCTCTATCACCTCAACTCTGCGGCTCTAGCCTGCCGGAATCAACCAATCAGCAGCAGACACACTAATGAAAATACTAGGAATCAATTTTCACATCTTTGGTATACTTCTGACAAAAAGTAAAAGCTGTTGAATCAAAATCATATTTATAACGGAACAGTAGAGAGAATTTTCACCCGGGGTTTGTTTCCAACATAAATACTAAATGTTTTTGTTTCCTTCAGATCCCTAACAATTCCCACCAAGGCTCATAAAGCCTATTGTCGTCTGCCTGATGATGTCAAGTTTGTCACTGACATCTGTCTTTCTGACATTGTTCAGAAAAAAAGCTCCAATTCTGTGACTCTGTGATATGGCTAAATAAATCAGTTCTTACTTGAGCAAATCCAGATTTCTGTTTCCCTCCACCTATCCGTCTATTCAAAGATTCTTACAACTGCCCAAGATAAGAAGTTATTTTGCATATCTTTATCCTAGCTCATTTTGGTTCCTCTGTATGAAGTCAGGAAAACAGATACTACCAGCTCACTCCACATGAATCTCTCTTTCTATTCTGCTTTTCAAGAGTCTTTTTACAGCTAACACTTCTTTCGAGACATTTCTCCACTAGTGCATCCCCTTCTCATTCTAAAGCAGATCGTGTTTTTCTCTGTGTTCCTGGAGAAGCTTGTGTCCCGTTGTATAATAGTAGCCCTGAAACTGTACCACACTGGGCTCACAATCTCCTGAAGTCGGTGTTATTGGTAATTCTTTGCTGTGGTATGTTAAACAGAGACCTTGGCTTTAAGCCATAGTCTGCTAGGTTCACTCCCCTACTCAAGCTTTGACCCTCAAAAGCTCTCCAGTCATTACCAACCATCTCCTCCTGACAAATGTCACCCTTGTGTGCTGACCTTTGTTTTCACTTCTAACAAATCTGTAAGTTACTTAAGAATGAAAACATGCTTTCATCTTCGTGAGTTAGAATCTAGCAGAGGACAAGATCAGCTACAGACTCTCATAAACTGTTTGTTAATGAATGATTATCTTTTAATCAAAGAAAATGTGAAAAATTGAATGAATCAACAGTTAGTCCTTGTCAAGAAAGTACTTTAGTGTTTAGTTATTCCATGACTAATGGAATTAAAATTTTCAATTTCATCTAAACATTAATCAAATTAAAACCCAATCATCTCACCAATAACTAGAAGTGATTTATATTGAGATAATATGCCTTTAATACAAAAAAGGAAAGAGAAATAGGATTTGTGGTGTGCAAATTGATTTAAAATTATGTCTATGTAAAACTCATGAATTAAAACTACTCAAATTTAGTTGATAAATTAACCTCATTTTTAAAAAATACTCAACTAGTATATTTAGGGTATGTACTTGATTAATTGATTCACTTAAAAAATTTCTTCAGCTAGTATTTTTGTGCCTCATAAACAATATCAATATTTATTAGCTGAAAGAACCCTAAATATAAATAGCACAATTTCTTACTAAATCTTTCTTGCTTTTAATAATGATGTCATTTATTTTGGTGGACTTGATAATCCAAGGATTTTAGAAACTAGAAACATATAATTGCACTGCAATTTTAAAGTTTATTCAAAATAAATTTCTGTTTAGAGTTTTTTCTGTATGTCAGAATTTAAATCTATGAGCACAAATACACATGAGTTTTAAATATAAATAAATTCAATAAATAATTTAAAAATCCATCAAGGAATACAATACCTAAAGTTAAAAAAATTGTTATAACTTACCATGTGTGATTTTCTATTACTTACATTTGAAATAGAAAAGTTGGCCATGATTTGTTTTGAACAACTTAATATTTTCTATCTAATGAAAGATGATTTAACATGAAAGTACAGTTCCTGAAACATCAATATTTCTGTCCTGTGGCACAATGATAAAGTGCTTAGCTGAGACATGGGTGGGGATGTGACTGGCTATGTCTAAGATAAGTACATTTAACAAACCTTACATCCTAAAATAAAATACCAAGTGGGCATCATTCTTCTCTGATGAATGAAGCAATTTTACATTAATGAGGGTAATGCCAGCGAAAGCTTCACACCCGCCTCATTCTATAGACTCTTAACTTTGTAAACAATAAAGCCACTGATTTTTTTTTTTTTTTGCATCTTTTCTCAGCTCTCATTTAGAGAAAGTAAAAATAAAAAATGTCGCTTAGATATTAGAGTCTGGGTAACATTTTACACACATGGTGACAGAAATCACTAACTGATCACAGAAATCTAGTTTCAGCTTAAGTGTCCTTGGGGCTTGGCAGTTTTGAGGTTCTTTTATTAGGTTCCATTTTAAGTGTTATTTTTCTAAAACATTTTAAAGACATTCATGCATAATTTTATATTTTGCAGTTCATCATATTAGTATATAATTTGTAAGTTCTAGACAGTTAATTTTTAAACCAAAGACTCACTCAACTGTGACCAAATTTTGCCCATAAACTACATTTTATAAGATCTGTGACCTGAGTAATTTCCAGAGTTTTAAATGTTTAAAAGAAGTAAAACAATAACATTTCATTTAAAAATTTAAAGCTACACGTGTTTATAATACACTGTTGCTGGAACACAGCTTATTTGTATACACTAGTTTCTATGGTTATCTTTGAGTTATAGTGACCGATAAGGGTAGTAGAGACAGATATTTACAGACTATAAAACATTTCCTATCTGGCTTTAATATGTTGGACTTGACTGAGATGATAAAAAGCAATTAGTATATGACTATGTACACATAAGTTTTAAATCTAGACTTTAGGATGCAATATATTTCTAAGAAATTTTAATTCAATAAGTATATTTCTATTTCTTTGCTATTAATTTTTGTGAGCCTTGGTGAAGGGCACTGGTCATTAGCCTCAGCATAATTTGCCTTCAGCATTTGGAAGAGTAGTGTTGAGCTGACAGAGTTGATGGGCTACTGACTAAGGTAGCTCTTTTCCTCATCACTGAAGAAATGGAAGTTGCCATGCTATATAATTTCCCACTTGAGATCACCTTAGACAGCTAATAACAATGAAGAATCACCCTAAGTTTGTAAAACTTCAGCTTAAGGCTTTCTTTTGCTGCATCTTGGCAAGGTTACAATATCTACTTCCCAGCTCAACCATTTTTGCAGTAAAAACAAAACACAGCAAACAAATCAACCCTAATTTATAGTTTTGAGCTAGTTTACTTCTCAGCTTAAATCCAGGAAGACAATGCATAAATCTGGTAAATTGGTCAACAATGGGAGTTTCTTGCAAGCAAGTACTACTTGCTTTTTATAGGTTTTTAGATAACAGAAGGTATTATCAATCTCTTCTAATGACCCTAATGGTACCCAGACCATTGAAAGTGTTACAGAAACATGAGAATCTTTAGAGATTTAAGTTTTGATACCAGAACATTATAGATTATAGTCCAAACATCTGCCCTTGATTCACCTGATCAAAATTTCCCTTTAAAATACAAAATTCTAGTGTTGAAATTCAGTTATTATTATTTGTGTATTATAAGGCATCTTTGGAGAGGAAAATATTAAGCTTCAAATGTCTTCAAGAGTATAATTTACTGGAATATCTAACCTGCTTTTTGTTACAATACTAGGCAACTATTAAGAATGATGGCTATATATTAAGGATGCTTCTTGAAAAAAATTCTAAAACAAAATTACATATAGTGTATTTTCAAATTTTTATGTTTTGCTAAGTATTATCATTGTAAATAAAAATTGTTTGGGGAATAAAAAATTTGTAACTACATACTGTGACTCATGTAAGAATTTTGAATTATGTTGAACTAGGAAAGACCAGGGGTTGAAAAGAAAATTAAGCCAGATTTTCCAGTATATGTGAAGGGAAATTCTAGAAGTTTAAATACATTTGATGCCTTTGTGTTCATTGTAATTAAAAATTGTTTTTGCTTTAACCTGTAGAGTAAATTACATGAAACTAGTCAAGAGAAACAAAGAACTAAAAGGATTATCATCTCAAATACGTGGACCCAAGAATTAAGACCTCCACTTTAAACCAAGAAAGTAACTAGTTTTGGCAAGTAGAAAATGGAAAGAACCCTGGGAAAGGAAGAGAACTCCTAAGAAATGGAAATCAATGGTAGTCCATCAGTCATGGATGAGTTCCCACAGGTCATACGAGATTCCAGGTCAATACTTAACAGGGTCAAGCTGGGAGTTAAAATTATTTTCCGCTAGAGAAAAATCAAGCTACAATTATTTTCAATTATCATATCATCTTTGTAACTAGAGATGTTGCCACCCATATCCAGCCAGCTTCTCTGGTGCAATGGAGCCTTGATTAGAAATCAGCAATATAAATTGTCTGTTTGCTTTCACTACCAGATTGTCTCTGGGCTATGTCAGTCTGGGAGTGAACAGAGACTCGAGCTTATACCAAAAAGATGATGGTATGGAAACCCTACACAACTTAGGACATCAAGCTTTAAAAAGCTGTTCAAAGCATTGGTCTTTTCTTTAAATCTCAGAAAAATAATCACAAAGGTTTACAGTCCTTGAAAATCTAATTTTGTGACATGCAGAACAATTTTTATGTTTCCCAGGCAAATACATTCACCTATCTCCAGAACCAAAAACAATGTCTAGGGTTTTACTAATGGTTGTCTTATGAGAGTTACGAAAATATAATTAAATTAAAACGAGTCTTGCCTGCTTACTCAAGGGCAGCCTTAGCAGCCACTCTGAGTGGCTTCAGTGCTGGGCACTTACCCAAGTCCCTGGTTCTGTAGAGTCAGCTGTCCTCCATGTGCCTGGTTCACTGCATGTGACAGTGTTCAAATGCCTACCAAACTTTTTCAGAAAAGATTCCAACCTTCAAATGAGAGAAGAGTTGCTCATTATGAAAAGTCCTTTCAAAAAAAAAAAAAAAAAAAAGAAAGAAAAGAAAAAGCAGGGTTTTTTAGACAAGCAAAAAAATGCTTCCACGGATCTGAGATTTTGCAAGGCTAATCATCACCAACATGAAACCTGAGCATCTTTCAGTCCTCGCCTCACTTGCATGCTCCTATTTTCCATACCTGCTTTTGATCTTCCATTTTACACTGTACAGGAGTCTTGTGTGGTATGTGTGAAGAGAGCCTTGGTCAGCTTCATGAGGGAAAGCCTGCAGGTCTAGAAGAAAAAAAAAAAATCATGGAGTAAGAAGCCCTGGGATTGAATCAGGAACTAATCTGCTCAACTGTCAATGTCCTGTTGTGTTTCATGAAAGATGCCTGGCCCTTTCAATGCTACATTTCATGTAGTGATGAAAATGGGATATGGAATATCATTGTGAAAGCTGGTTTGATGCAGGGAATAATGACTAAAAGAATGTCAATGCAAACAAATCAAACAGGAGCCAATTGTGAAGAAGAAGACAGACACACAAGCAGCTGTATAATCTCTGCTTTTGTTTAGGGGCTTCCAAACAACCCCTACTCCCACAAGCCTTGGGAGCCTTGCACCCAGCTAGAAGTCAAATAAGCATTCCATTCAAATAGCTCCTATGACTTCTCATTGGAAAGAGAAGAGGGAAGCTGGGACTCATGCCTTGGGGATGCCTTTCAAGGCACTTCAAAGAAGCCACAGCAAAGCTTTACTTTGTGTGCTGTTATTCTTGGGGATAACTGTACAGGAGGGGGAAGCCCGTTGTGTTGATTTATAGCATTTCATTTATACTTAATAATGCCTCTCCTTCAAAGGCACAATGTTCAGCCAGTAATGCCACTGGCCTATACCTGAATAACACTTCATTTTACTCAATTGACTCAGAGAACATTAACAACCTTTAAGTACTCAGTTACCTCCATGTTATAGGCAAGTTGCCGATGGCTATTGTGAATTGGGATTGAAACTCAAGAGTTCGGTCTCTTTAGGATTTCTAGCCAATCCTCGAAATCAAATGCTTTTCCTGAACAGTAAGTGATTTTAAATTTAATGTAACCAATGAAAAATAATATCCCAGGGCTACTCACAATGCCTTCTACCTCTTATTTAATGTTGAGAATTTGCTATTTGCCACACCAAGCAAATTCAGGCTCTGTTTTACAAAGGGGTGTCAAATCTCTAAGCAAGCTTAATATTCTTCTACATGAGTTAACAAAAGGTATAGAAATCTATTGATTTTTCAAAATCTATTAATATAAACTTCCTTAAAGGGCAGAACATATATCTCAGTGGTAGAGAGCTTTCCTAACATATACCAAGACCTGGATTTTAGCAATGGAAAACAAATACTAAATACATAAGCTTCTTTGAAATTTTGTAATTTATTAAAACCATAGAAAAAAATAATAGCAACCCTAGTGTAGTTGTGATCATACTGACAGGAGAAGCATCTTTGTTCATTTAGGAAAGCTCGGGCAGATGTACAGTAAGGCCTTTGAGTCAGATGTTACCAGAGATGTTTCAGGCTTAACTTTGAACATACACCAGCCATGACCGCCACGGTTTTAAGTCTTAAGATGAAAATGCAACAGGTTCAAGTAGCAATTGATAAATTCCTTTATCTCTAGCATGAGAATCGGTTGCTTTAGTCCTATGAGAAACAAGCATTTCATAAATATTGAATACCACTACCCACATACTATGCAAGTTGGTTAGCTAAAAAGACAATAATTCCATTAGAGGCTTTCAGCAAGGAAAAGATAAAACAGTTCAGATACAGTAGCTGACATTATTTATTACCTTTTTCTTTTGAAACTGTGGTTCACAACAATGTCACTTATCTCTAAAAACTCTAAGAGAAAAAAAAATGCCAGTCACATGTAAATCTAAGCCCCTAATTAAAGAAATGTCTTACAGGCTATATTTTTGGGCTAAATGACTGAGTAATTGTGCTTTCTGATAATAGGCATATGCTTCTAGCAGAGGATAATTTTACTCATATCTAATATTCATCAGCATCTGATAGCACTAGAAGCAGAAAGTTGAGCAGTTATCCTGTCCAGAAAAGGACTGAATGATTTATAATCAGAAGGTGTCAGTGCACACCAGTTCTTAAAAAAAGGTAGAATTTAAAGCAAGAAGATACTCTGGTTAGCAAGACTCCTCAATTAACAGGCTCATCCCTACCATTCTTTAAAGGCCATTTAGCTACACCTTCAATGAGTGAGTTACTTCAGCTAGAAAAAGAGAGTGCAAAGCCCTCCCTCCATGGCACAGTCCATGAGAGTAAACTGGTTATGTATATTGGAATTGTGAGGGCATACTTAGAAGAGATTTGCGTCCTTTGTTCATTTAGAATACGTGTCTTTTCAGCATAAAGAATCGGGATATATTTAAGCTCTATAATTAGCAGCTACTGTATAACAAAGAAAAGTAACCAACTCGTAGCTTGATATCTTTGTGCAATGAAATTTTTAGGATCATGTTCAGAATTCCTTTGTGCTCTAAAATGGGCCCAAACTCAATCACATGCAGCAACTTACAACTTACAACACACACTTTAGTTTTCATCTCGGATAAACTATCCAGTCCAACAGCCATAAAGTATATTTTTAAATTTTTATTGTATTATTATTATTTCATTGTACTGTGTTACATAAGGATATTTTTCATAATAGTATAGTTTTACATTCAATGTATCGTCCACCATTTCCTTTTTTCCTCTTTCTCCCTTCCATTAATTGCCATGATCATCAAAGACCCTACTCCTTCCTACACTACAACCAACCCACTCAGGCCCAGGTCTTTTTATTTTTTATCTTCACTTGGTATATGGATATCCTATGAGCATAACCTAGTAGTGTTCTTATTATATGCAGAGTTCAGAAGTGGCACTTCTCATGGGTTTCTCAGATGCTCACAAAGTTTGTTATAACATACGAACTCCTGACTTAGCTCTGTCTCAGAGGAGTTTTGCCTATGCATTATAGATAAATTATAAAAACACATTTAGCTATAGTTGAAATTGTGTCTAAATATATTTCATGCACAAGAACAAAGGATTTTTCAGCTCAATAAACAATCTAAAAATTACTTCTAAATTAAGAAATCTAAAAGAATATGTTAGCCTATATTTGTGTCTTTGAAGCAGAATCTCACTTCATAATCCAGGCCAGCCTCGGAACTTGCAGCTATCCTCCCGAGTTCTCAGCACACACATGCACCCATCTCAAACTGCTCTCCATCTAGATCAGCATAAAAGCACAAATCTGTAAATTAGTTAAAAAGCAGATATAAAACTGAAATCATACTGAATTTATTGTATTACAAAAGAATAAAGTGTTACTTTAAAACTGTTGAGCTCATAACTTTAAAGCAGCAGTGGAAAGAACGATGTATTATTTCTCTCTCTCTTTTTTTTTGGCATAACACTTCAGCTACTGTTTGTTCTTTAGGGTGTTTTTAGACACTACCCTTGCATGTATAACTTGCTATATGCTAGACACTTTCTATGAAGAGTCTGTGGTGGTGGCTTCCGTATTTTCAGTAGTATTATTTCTTGGCAGTTGAGTATTTACACATGGTCAATTCCAGGAACTAGCTTTATTAGGTAACTGATATTGAATAATTTTAAGAAAGCTTTTAAATCACCCTTATATTTGCAAGGCATTTCCTTGTTTCTTGGATTACTTCAGCATACTTATTTCTGGAAATGCCTGATCAAAACCATTAGTCTTAAAATAATTGTAAATTGAAGTGCTGATGGCTATTATAAAGCAATTACTGTATCCACTCACCAATATTGCCCTATTTGCCAATAAAAGTGCTGGAATTGTGGTTTGTATTTCCAGTGACTCTTTGTTGAAAGCCACAAACTAGATTATGTTAGGAAAAATGTTCTAATCGTATTTCTTTTGTCATAATAAGGCAACAATATGCCTTTTAAACCAAGGATTCTAAGCAACTTCTAAGCTAAAAACATAATCTTATCATATTTTAGTACTTGTGGTGGAAGTGTAGACATTTATCCTGAACCCTAGAGTCAAACTGGGTGTGATTTCTTCCTTAGAAGAGGAGTCATCAAGTACTATAAGGGCTGGAAGGTAATGTACATTTTCAGTGTGAGCTTCCCAGTTAACCGAGATATGGATCCATCTCAAGGGGAGTAAGAAACATGCCCCAGTGGAGAATACAGTTTCCCTAATGAAGGAAAGCTTGCCTGAGGGCTACGGTAGCTACACACCTGCACAGGGCTTTTATGAAAGAGTGTGTTACCCAAAATTTCCAGAAATCCAATTACCCAAGAAAAAGCTGATCAAAACTTGTATTCAAACCCATCAGATTTTATACTCCTAACTCGTGAAGTTTAGTCATCGGTACATAGTTAGCCTGGAGTAGGCTTTTGAATTTCTATTTTCTAAAGTCTGACAAGACCATGTCACTATCTCACCAGGAAAAAAGAATCCAGAATAATTTCTTGCTAAAAAGTCTATGTTCTTTTAGAAGAGTACTACCCCATTAGCTAATAGTGGTGCTCTCTTGAGCTGAAAACTGGAACTTTGGTGTCATTTATACATTCATTAATCTGAATATCCATTGGCCCAACATCAAACTTTCATGTATTGCATTGAATCATGTAAAATAGGTGACAATTTGAAGGGAAAATAAGTCAAAATAGGAAATTCTTGGTATCAGCTGTCTAATGGGTTGGTCATAATATTATAGCTACATTTTACACTTTTAGAAGAATATTAAATTGAAACTATTAACAGAACAGAGGATAAAAGATAAAGAGCAAAATTAATCAGCGTAGAGCTTCCAGATTACAAAGTATTGACCTACAGAACATATAGATGAACATGCAAAGTAAGTGGGAAAGAACTCAATCTCTGAAGCATTTTTCATGAATAGAATAAAGTTATTCAATTATCTCTGTCATCTTTTCAATTTTTTTCTCTTCCTTTTAGCTTACTTCCATGTGGCCAAGTTTATAGCAATGAGAATAATGTGTTTAGGTCTGTGTGTGTGTGTGTGTGTGTGTGTGTGTGTGTGTGTGTGTGTGTGTGTATTCATATATGAAAAACACTACATAATTTTAGGATAGGCATTTATTTAAAATATTTCATAGAGACAATTATCTATAAAAGGTCTTTCTTACACTTGTTTTATGAAGAAGATTTTAACAAAGATAAGCTATTATATATCTATAGGTTGTAATAAAGCAATTAAATGCATAAAATGTACCTTAGAACAACAAATTATTATTTTTTCAAATTGATTTACTTAAAGTGAGAGTCTATGAATATCATAAGATCTGTCTCGTTACTATCCAAGCCTACAAATAAACACACTCAGAAATTTTACTGTTAAAAAAAATGGAAAAACAATGCCAACCTGTATTTTCATTTCAATTTTGTAGCTTATAGTACACTCCATAACAAGAATAATCTGTTCATTTACTCAGTGTTTATTTATTCAGTTATCTGTTTACTCATGCTAAAATCTAAATGTACTAAGCACAGAAGGACAGATAATTTTGCTGTTACTTTAGCAAAAGTCATACATGTTTCTACCCTGAGCACTATATTACATCTTGTTAGCTAAATAATACTTATTTACATTGTCTTCGATTCTTTTTTTGTTTGTTTCTTTGTTTGTTTTAATATATATTTTTGTTAGGTATTTCCCTCATTTACATTTCCAATGCTATCCCAAAAGTCCCCCATACCCTCCCCCCCCTCCCCTACACACCCACTCCCACTTTTTGGCCCTGGCATTCCCCTGTACTGGGGCATATAAAGTTTGCAAGTCCAATGGCCCTCTCTTTCCAGTGATGGCCGACTAGGCCATCTTTTTTTTTTTTTTTAATTTTTTTATTAGGTATTTTCCTCGTTTACATTTTCAATGCTATCCCAAAGGTCCCCCATACCCATCCCTCCATCCCCTACCCACCCACTCCCCCTTTTTGGCCCTGGCATTCCCTTGTAATGGGGCATCTAAAGTTGGCAAGTCCAATGGGCCTCTCATTGCAGTGATGGCGGACTAGGCCATCTTTTGATGCATATGCAGCTAGAGACAAGAGCTCCAGGGTACTCTTTTTTTTTTTTTTTTTTCAACTCTTTTCTTTTTTTTTTAATTAGATATTTTCCTCATTTACATTTTCAATGCTATCCCAAAGGTCCCCCATACCCACCCCCCCCCAATCCCTTACCCACCCACTCCCCCTTTTTGGCCCTGGCGTTCCCCTGTACTGGGGCATATAAAGTTTGCAAGTCCAATGGGCCTCTCTTTCCAGTGATGGCCGACTAGGCCATCTTTTGATACATGTGCAGCTAAAGACAAGAGCTCCCGGGTACTGGTTAGTTCATATTGTTGTTCCACCTATAGAGTTGCAGTTCCCTTTAGCTCCTTGGGTAATTTCTCTAGCTCCTCCATTAGGGGCCGTGTGACCCATCCAATAGCTGACTGTGATCATCCACTTCTGTGTTTGCTAGGCCCAGGCATAGGCCATCTTTAGATACATATACAGCTAGAGTCAAGAGCTCAGGGGTACTAGTTAGTTCATAATGTTGTTCCACCTATAGGGTTGCAGATCCCTTTAGCTCCTTGGGTATTTTCTCTAGCTCCTCCATTGGGGGTCCTGTGATCCATCCAATAGCTGACTGTGAGCATCCACTTCTGTGTTTGCTAGGCCCCTGCATAGTCTCACAAGAGAGAGCTCTATCTGGGTCCTTTCAGCAAAATCTTCCTAGTGTGTGCAATGGTGTCAGCGTTTGGAAGCTGATTATGGGATGGATCCCCGGATATGGCAGTATCTAGAAGGTCCATCCTTTCAACACAGCTCCAAACATTGTCTCTGTAACTCCTTCCATGGGTGTTTTGTTCCCAATTCTAAGAAGGGGCAAAGTGTCCACACTTTGGTCTTCGTTCTTCTTGAGCTTCCCGTGTTTTGCAAATTGTATCTTATATCTTGGGTATTCTAAGTTTCTGGACTAATATACACTTATCAGTGAGTACATATTGTGTGAGTTCTTTTGTGATTGGGTTACCTCACTCAGGATGATGCCCTCCATGTCCATCCATTTGCCTAGGAATTTCATAAATTCATTCTTTTTAATAGCTGAGTAGTACTCCATTGTGTAGATGTACAACATTGTCTGTATCCATTCCTCTGTTGAGGGGCATCTGGGTTCTTTCCAGCTTCTGGCTATTATAAATAAGGTTGCTATGAACATAGTGGAGGATGTGTCCTTCTTGCCGGTTGGGACATCTTCTGGATATATGCCCAGGAGAGGTATTGTGGGATCCTCTGGTATTACTATGTCCAATTTTCTGAGGAACCGCCAGACTGACTTCCAGAGTGGTTGTACAAGCTTGCAATCTCACCAACAATGGAAGAGTGTTCCTCTTTCTCCACATCCTTGCCAGCATCTGCTGTCACCTGAATTTTTGATCTTAGCCATTCTGACTGGTGTGAGGTGGAATCTTAGGGTTGTTTTGATTTGCATTTCCCTGATGATTAAGGATGTTGAACATTTTTTTTCAGGTGCTTCTCTGCCATTTGTTATTCCTCAGGTGAGAATTCTTTGTTCAGCTCTGAGCCCCATTTTTAATGGAGTTATTTGATTGTCTGGAGCCCATCTTCAATTCTTTTGTTGTTAAAGTCATAGGATTGCTTTGAAAACAAATTTTCATAACAGTATACCCTATCTAGTTAGGTCAGTCTCCCCTGAGCATCTCTCTCTCTCTCTCTCTCTCTCTCTCTCTCTCTCTCTCTCTCTCTCTCTCTCTCTCTCTCTCTCCATATGCAGGGGATAGTGTGACATACTGTATAAATCAACATGGCAAATTAAATACACTCATTGCCTTGTATCCAAATTGTTCCTTCTTCATAATCTTACCTCCTTCAACAGTCCTTCTTATGGTAAGCTCAAATTCTCTTCAGTGTCATCTCACTACTAGTGACAATATAATAAACCTACAGTTCAGAGTCAGAAAGTGTCTCTACTAAAACTTATTGTCTCTCTAAGATGACTTATAAAACAAGTGTGATGCTTAATTTTAAGTGTTAATTTGGCTAGATAGCAAGGTTAGTGTTCTTGGCTTTGAATTTCCTGTTCTTCACAGTTGAATCAGCTTTTTTTCTTTTAATTCTCTTGGTAGATGATAGTGGTAAAATACAGATAATAGGCAGATTGAGTGTATAGTAGTTATATCCTATTGGATCAGTCTTCGTAACTATACTTTTAGAGCAAGCTATTTTTACAAATACTATTACTACCTTCTTGCCTATAATTTAAAGACAATTTCTAATTTTCAATTTTCTGTACCTAAAGTGGAGGAATTATTTTATTTGAGCCAAGTCGTTATTTGGGCTGAAAAATTTTTGGATTCCTTGTATAGTCTTCCATAAATTCCCTGTCTGCTTTGCTTCAGCTCAAGGGCAGAGCGTAAATTCATACTTGTTTCACAAGTCCCAGTTTTAAAAGTTAAATGTGCGTAAGAATTGACTTTTGAGCAATAGTCAAATGTGAATATAGTTAACTCCATTGTCCAAGCATAAATAAATTTTGAATCATACTAGACAAATTCCAACACTCAAATGGAATGATACAGTTTACTGTTACACAGCAAATTAAATCATTAGAAGTGTCCAACCTCTTTGAATAAGTAATTCCAGGTCAGTATTCAGTTGAGCCTGTGAACTCCAAAGGGAATAAGACCATCTGCTAATTTTGACATGCAAAAGCTTTCTTCTAGATACCCACAGCTTTGAACACATTCAATGTTATTTGCCTCTAGCTCCCAATTTTTTGGCAAAGAGTTACTTTGTCTATATTAAACAATTTTTATACTTTGTTGTTTGGAACCCAAAGCATTTGTTTTGCTTATGATGTTTATAAACAGAGATGGTAAGAGCTTTAAAAGAAGGCTTTGAAAGCTTGTAGATATCTCAGGAATCCTTTGAAAATTACATTGTGAATGAGATTTTTAGATTTATATAAAAATTATTATGACAATACATTGGTTTCTACATAGTCTGATAAGTATTGTGGAAATTTAATGTTATTATATTTAAAATTTGATGGAAATCTGTTGGACCTTGTATGTCCAGTCTTCCCATCCCAGTCCTTCTTTTTGAACAACACATTTACAGAGACCCTTTAACAAAGAATCTATTCAGGGATAAAGTCCCTGGGCCAATTTCCAGTCAACAGGTTTCTCTCATGCTTTTAGGTGCCAAGAAGCAATTTTGTTTTCTCAAAAGAATTCTTAATAAAGAGGGAATTAAACTTTAAGTGGCTTCTTGACTTCACCATTTCTGAATTCCAGTGTTAGGTTGCTGAAAGGCCATTTCATTTGTGCCATCAGCAGCCTGAGGGCTTTAGAAAGTAAGCAAGTGATGTAACTGTCCTGGGGTTTTAGTAGATAGATGATAGGAGCAGCTAGAAATCTCTTAAAGACATATGCATGTTTTTTAGAATCTCTTACATTTCTTGGAGAAATGATGTTTTTGGTGAAATTACACATTTCCAGCTTTGATGAGAAATGTAAAATTATGGTTATAGAATATTTAATAATGCTACATAGAAGAAAAGCCAAAGGCAAATCAGTGCATGCATTTGCCCAACACAGATGCTCAGCTCCACACTAAACAACTAAATAATTATCTAAGTAAAAAATATAAACTATCACTTGGTCAGGAATGCAGATAGGAAAACTACAGAGCTTCACCTTCTCTTTTCTTCCCCCTTCAAATACAATTCTCAAATCTCATCCCCAGAAACACACCTACTGGGAGCCCACAGTGATCATATCTAGCAGGATCCCTAAAGACTTTTCTACCACATAACACACAGCCACCACACCATCCCAAGATTCAGAGAAAGCAACAGAAACCAAGGAACAGAACACCCACACAACAAAGAGTAAATATCAGCATCTAGAATTATAATTTTCACAGTTTCATGCCTTCACTCCAGGATAAAAACATAATCAAGGACAATCAGGACAACAAGTCTCTACTAGAGCCTAGCAGCCCTACTAAAGTAAGCCTTGAGCATTGCAACATAGTAAAGCACGAGGCAAAGACCTTAAAAATAGTGTTTATGAATATGTTACAGATCCTTTTTTATCTTCTTTCTATTTTTTTATTCTTTAATCTTTTTACAGTCCAGACTTCATCCCCTTCCTGGTCCACCCTCTGACTGTTCCACATCCCAAACCTCCTCCCTCCATCTCCAAATGGATGTCTCCCTACCCCACCTTCACCCCACCAGACCTCCTGACTCCCAGGGCCCTAAGTCTCTCAAGGGTTAGGTGCATCTTCTCTGACTGAGTCCAGACCTGGAAGTTCTCTGCTGTATATGTGTTAGGGATCTTGTACCAGCTAGTGTATGGTGCCTGGATGGTGGCTCAGTGTCTGAGAGATCCCAGGGATCCAGGTTTGTTAAGATTGCTGATCTTCCTATAGGGATACCCTTCTCCTCAGCTTCTTCCAGCTTTCCCCTAATTCAATCACAGGTGTCCCCAACTTCTGTCCATTGGTTGGGTGTAAATATATGCATCTGATTCTTTCAGCTGCTTGTTGGACCTTTTGGAAGGCTGACATGATAGGTACCTATTTGTAAGCACACCACAGCATCAGTAATAGTGTCAGGCCTGGGGACCTCCCCCTGCGCTGGATCCCACTTTGGTCCTGTCACTAGATCTTTTCCTCAGTCCCTTCTCCATGTTTAACCCTTCTTTCAGACAAGAACAATTCTGAGTTAGAGTTTTTGACTGTGGGAAGGGGCCAGAGAGAAACAGGACTGAAGCTCTGAGGGCCAACAGAAAGAATGGAAATAGGCAACTTCAGTAGATGGGGGTGGGGGGGGCTCTACTAGAACATACCAGAGACCTCAGAAGTGAGAGACTCTCAGGACTCAAAGAGAGGGACCTTAGATGAATGCCCTACTGTGGGGAGAGGGAACTTGTAAGATCCACATCCAGTAGAAAGACAGGACATCAAGTGTTAAAGATTCTTAAAGAAGAAATTAATGAATTCCTTAAAAAATATCTATGAAAATACAAACGATAGAAGAAAAAAATGAGTTGGGGTGGACATTCAAAACTTGATAGAGGAAATACCAATAAAGCAACCCAAACTGAGAGAAATCTAGAAATAAAAATTAGGTCTCAAACAGGAACCTCAGTGCAAGTGTCACCAACAGAACACAAGAAAGAGGATCACAGACATTGCAAACACAACAACGAAAACATATACCTTAGTCAAAGACAATGTTAACTCTAAACAAATGTTGTCACTCAACATCCAGGAAATGTGGAAATAAGATATTCTATGATAACACTAAATTTAAATTTTCTATCCACAAATACAGATTACAGAAAACACTAGGAGAAAATCTTCAACCTAAAGAAGTTAACAACACCCAAGAAAACACAAATAATAATAATAATCTTAGGCCAGAACAATTCCAAGATGGGAAACACACACATACAATAAAAACAACAGCAAAATAATATGAATCAACAATCATTGGTCATTGATATCTCTCAATATCAATGGTCATAATTCCCCAGTAAAAATACACAGACTAATAGAATGGATGAGAAAACAGGATCCATCTTTCTGATGCATCCGAAAAACACACTTTAACAAGATAAAGAAAATGTCAAGATAAAAGGATGGAAAAAGAAATTCTAAGCTAATGGAGCAAATAAGCAAGCTGATGTAGCTAAATTTTAATATCTGACAAAACACACTTCAAACAAATACTAATCAGAAGATATGGGGAAGGAAAATACATACTTGTCATCAAGGAAAAATCCACTAAGAAGATATTACAATTCTTAACATCCATGACCAAAGCACAAGAGTATCCAAGTTTATAAAAGGAACACAACTACAGCATAAATCACAATTAACCCTCACACATTGATAAGGGAGACTTCAGTATGCCACACTTATGAATAGGCAGATCATCCAGGCAAAAATTAAACAAAGAGTTGCTGAAGCTGAAATTATAAACTAATTAGACATGACAGATATTTTTAGAACGTTTCACCCAAACACAAAAGAATTTACCTTCTTCTCAACAACTCATAGAACTTTCTCCAAAACTGACCACATACTCAGATACAAATTCTCAACAGATAAAATTAAAAAATGAAAAAACAAAAAAAAAAAAATAGAAGGGAAGAAAGAAAGAAAGAAAGAAAGAAAGAAAGGAAGGAAGGAAGGAAGGAAGGAAGGAAAGAAGGAAAGAAAGAAAGAAAGAGAGAAAGAAACAAACAAAGAAAGAAAGAAAGAAAGAAAGAAAGAAAGAAAGAAAGAAAGAAAGAAAGAAAGAAAGAAAGAAAGGTAGGTCCTGCATGCTATCTGACCACATGGATTAAAGCTGAATATCAACAACAGCCAAAACAATGGAATACATACAAATTCATAGAAACTGAGCAGTTCACTAAAAGTTGAGTCAGAAATGAGGACAGAAATTAGTAAAGAAAATAATAACTTTTAATAATGGGATGAAAATACACATAAAACATACCCAAACCAATCAGACACAAGGAAGGCAGTTCCAAGAGGCAAATTCATACCACTAAGTGTTACATTAAAAAAAAATGGGGCTCTGACCCCAGGACTCAGGTGAGATCACCATTTTATATCCAGGGTCTCTCAGAGACCAGTCCATGCAGGAGAGCACACAGGCCTCAGAAGCAACAGAGCTTCTTGGACAGGGTCCCTTCAGGCCTTCATCCTCAGCCAGGAGGCAGAGCTGATTCTCAGTCTGTGCACCTCCCCAGCCAGAGGAGAGCAGGACTATGGGAAGTTCTCAGACCCTCAGAACTCAGGAGAGAGCTGGTCTACCAGGAGTATTGACAGAGGCTAACAGATTCACAGGAGGAACAAGCTCCAGTCAGACACAGGTAGAATATCTAAAACCAGAGATTACCAGATGGCAAAAGGCAAACATAAGAATCTTACTAACAGAAACCAAGACCACTCAGCAACATCAGAACTCAGTACTTCCACCACAGAGAGTCCTGGATATCCCAACACACCCAAAAATAAAGATACCAATTTAAAATCATATCTCATGATGCTGGTAGAGGATTTTAAGAAGGACATTAATATCTCACTGAAAGAAATACAAGAAAACACTGCTAAACAGGTGGAAGCCCTTAAAGAGAAAACATAAAAATCCCTTAAAGAATTACAGGAAAAGACAACCAAACAGGAGAAGGAATTAAACAAAACCATCAAAGATCTAAAAATGGAATTAGAAACAATGAAGGAAACCCAAAGGAAGACAATTCTTGAGATAGAAATCCTGGGAAAGAAATCAGGACACATAGATGTGAGCATCACAAACAGAATACAAGAGATGGAAGAGAGAATCTCAGGTGCAGAAGATTCCATAGAAACCATAAACCCAAGAATCAAAGAAAATGCAAAATGCAAAAAAGATGCTGACTCAAAACATCCAGGAAATACAGGACACAATTAGAAGACCAAACCTACAGATAATAGGAGTAGATGAGAATGAAGATTTTCAACTTAAAGGGCCAGTAAATATCTTCAACAAAATTATAGAAGAAAACTTCCCTAACCTAAAAAAAGAGATGCCCGTGAACATACAAGAAGCCTACAGAACTGCAAATAGACTGTACCAGAAAAGAAATTCCTCCCGACACATAATAATCAGGGCAACAGATGCACTAGATAAAGATCAAATATTATAAGCAGTAGGGGAAAAGGGTCAAGTAAGATATAAAGACAGGCCTATCAGAATTACACCAGATACTCACCAGAGATTATCAAAGTCAGAAGATGTTATACACACACTAAGAGAACACAAATGTCATCCCAGGCTACTATACCCAGCAAAACTCTCAATTACCATAGATAGAGAAACCAAAGTATTCCATGACAAAACTAAATTCAAATAATATCTTTCTACGAATCTAGCCCTTCAAAGGATAATAAAGGGAAAACAACACAAGGAGGGAAACTATGCCCTAGAAAAAGCAAGAAAGTAATCCTTCAACAAACTTTAAAAAAGATAGCCGAAAGAACAGAATCCCAACTCTAACAATAACAATAACAGAAAGAAACAATTGCTTTTCCATAATATCTCTTAATATCAATGGACTCAATTCCTCAACAAAAGGCATAAACTAACAGACTGGCTACATAAACAGGACTCAACATTTTGCTGCAAACAGGAAGCCCATGTCAGGGACAAAGACAGAGACTATCTCAGAGTAAAAGGGTCAAAAACAATTTTCCAAGCAAATGGTCCCAAGAAACAAGCTGGAGTAGCCATTCTAATACCTAATAAAATTGACTTTCAGCCCAAAGTTACCAAAAAAGACAAGGAGGGGCACTTCATACTTACCAAAGGTAAAATCTACCAAGATGAACTCTCAATTCTGAACATCTATGCTCCAAATGCAAGGGCATCCACATTCATTAAAGAAACTTCAGTAAAACTCAAAACACACATATTACCACACACAATAATACTGGGAGACTTGAACACCCTACTCTCACCAATGGACAGATCCTGGAAACAGAAACTAAACAGAGCAACTAAACAGTGAAACTAACAGAAGTTATGAACCGAATGGATTTAACAGATGTCTACAGAACATTTTATCCTAAAACAAAAGGATATACCTTCTTGTCAGCACCTCATGGTACCTTCTCCAAAATTAACCATATAATCAGTGACAAAACAGGCCTCAACAGATACAAAAATATTGAAATTGTCCCATGCATGCTATCAGATCACCACGGAATAAGGCTGATCTTCAATAACAGCATAAATAATAGAAAGCCAATATTTACGTGGAAACTGAACAACACGCTACTCAATAATACCTTGTATATAGAACTATTCTGCATAAAATGTGTCTGTTCTCTAGCTCATTTGAGTTCTTTGCATTGGTAGCATCACATACAATTTAATTTACTCTGAAATTGTCACTTAAATGTTTCCAAAACACATTACACTGAGGCTTATGAGGGAGACTGCATATACCAAAGACTGCCATGTCCAGATAATGCAATTAGCAGCAGAAGACATCCCCAATGTTTCACAATAAATCTTCAGACTTTTAAAAGTAGTGAAGCATAGCATAGCTGATTCAGGCATCATGAAAGACATACACCAGGCTCCAACAGCTGCCTGACAAATGCCTCTCTAGGTTTGCAAGAGAAGCTATTAAACTTCCAGCAACATGTAATTCAATTAAGAGAAGAATGGAGCTATGAATTAATCCAGAGGAACCTAAGAAGATAAGTTTAAAATGTGTCCTCAAAATTGTAAAATCTAAAATAAGGAAAAGATCTTTACCAATCCTAAATCTGATAGAAGGGTAATATCCAACATATACAATGAACTCAAGAAGTTAGATTCCAGAGAAGCAAATAATCTTATTTAAAAATGGTACAGAGCTAAACAAAGAATTCTCAACTGAGGAATACCAAATGGCTGAGAAGCACCTAAAAAAATGTTCAACATCCTTAGTCATCGGGGAAATGCAAATCAAAACAACCCTGAGATTCCATCTCACACCAGTCAGAATGACTAAGATAAAAACCTCAGGTGATAGCAGTTGCTGGCAAGCATGTGGAGAAAGAGGAACACCCCTCCATTGCTGGTGGGATTGCAAGCTGGTACAATCACTCTGGAAATCAGTTTCCTGGTTCCTCAGAAATTTGGACACAGTATTACTGGAAGATCCAGAAATACCACTCCTGGGCATATACCCAGAAGATGCTACAACTCGTAATAAGAACACATGCTCAGCTATGTTCATAGCAGCCTTATGTGTAATAGCCAGAAGTTGAAAACAACCAGATGTCCAGAAGAATGGATACAGAAAATGTGGTACATTCATACAATGGAGTACTAAGCAGCTATTAAAAACAATGAATTTATAAAATTCTTAGACAAATGGATCTGGAGGGTATCATCCTAACTGAGGTAACCCAATCATAAAAGAACACATATGATATGCACTCACTGATAAGTGGATATTAGCCCAGAAGCTCAGAATACCTAAGATACAATTTGCAAAACACATGGAACTCAAGAAAGAAGAAGGAAGACTAAAGTGTGGATACTTCAATCCTTCTTAGAAGGGAGAACAAAATACCAATGGAAGGATTTACAGAGACAAATTGTGGAGCAGAGACTGAAGGAATGACCATCCAGAGGACAACCACCAAACCCAGACATTATTGTGCAGGCCAACAAGAGCTTGCTGACAGGATCCTGACAGACCTGTCTCCTGAGAGGCTCTGCCAGTACCTGACAAATACAGAAGTGGATGCTCACAGCTGTCCATTGGATGGAGCACAGGGTCTCTAATGAAGGAACTAGAGAAAGTACCCAAGGAGCTGAAGGGGTTTTCAGCCCCATAGAAGGAACAAAAATATGAATTAACAAGTACCCCCAGAGCTCCCTAGGACTAAACCACGAACCAAAGAAAACACATGGTTGGACTCATGGCTCTGGCTTCATATGTAGCTGAGGATGGCCTAGTTGATCATCAATGGGAAGAGAAGCCCTTGGTCTTTCAAAGGTTCTGTGCCCCATATATAGGGAAATGTGAGGGCCAGGAAGTGGGATTGAGTGGGTTGGTGAACAGGGGGAAGGGGGTGGGATAGGGGGGTTTCAGAGGGAAAAACAGGAAAGGGGAAAACATTTGAAATGTAAATAAAGAAAATATCTAATTTAAAAAAGTAAAATCAAAACTAAAGTTTAACACAAGTATTAGAATAGTATTTAACTCCCATAAAAAAATCTAAAATAAATGATAATTTTCTCAATACATACCACTTGTGAAAGTTAAATGGAGATCAGATAAGCAATTTAAACAGCCCTATAGCCCAAGTGAAATAGAAGTAGTAATTAAAAGACTCTCAACAAAGGCCCAGATCACTTTAGCACAAAAATATAAGAATTTCAAAGTTTTAATGCCAATACTCCTCAAATTATTCAATGAAATAGAGAAGAAACATTATGCTACTTGTTTAATGACATGGCAGTTACCCTGACACTCAAACCATATAAGGAGCCAACAACAAAGAAAAATTACAGACTAATTTCCCTATGAACATAGATGCAAAACGTCTCACCCCATTATATAAATAAAAGAAACATTGAATAATTGAATGATTGATAAATGTACTCCTAAAGATCCCACTAAGATAGCTACTGAATTGTGGTCATGAGTTAAAGAACAGATAGATTAAGTAAATAGATTAGGTAAATGTATGACATTTAAATGGTATTTTCAATAATGTTGATGATATGAAAATCATTTACATGTAACAATGAGTGAATATAACAGTTTTAAAGGTTACATCATTAAAATATCTAAATTTCATGGAATTTAAACTTAACAATATAGGTGAACTTCTAAATGTAAAGTAACCAAAACCAACCTACTTGGGTTTCAATAAGTGCCCATTCTAAAGGTTATGTAGAGATACATTGCTGCTGAAGAAACACAGTGTGGAATGAGACTTATAGGAAAGAGGGGAATATAAGTATGACAGAGATAAGATACAACACAGTCCCAGTAAGGCCACAATGCACAACCATATATTCAGAAGTCCAAAACCTGGACCATAAAAAATAAATGAAAGAAGAATGAAGATGGAGAATTGCATGTTATACTTGCACACTAAATAAAGAATGATGAATTATGGTGTATCTCTACCACACTTGGCAGAACAGTTTGCCCTACTTAACATGTAAGGTCCTCTAATCTTCTCTGTTGGTAAATTCACGAAAGAAAGAGCACAAAATAGTCTATGAGCATTTGTTTCTAAAGGTCAGCTAAAAACAGAAAAACTGAGTTTTCTTAAAAATCATTGAACTTCCCAAACAAATATCTCTTATTTGAAAAAGAAAAAAAATGTACTCTGTAATAGTGTCTGAGTTTGGTGGTTGTATATGGGATGAATCCTCAGGTAGGGCACTCTCTGGATGGTCATTCCTTCAGTCACTGATCCACACTTTGTCTCTGTAACTCCTTCCATGGGTATTTTGTTCCCCCTTCTAAGAAGGATCGAAGTATCCACACTTTAGTCTTCCTTCTTCTTGAGTTTCATGTGTTTTGTAAATTGTATCTTAGGTATTATGAGTTTCTGGGCTAATATCCACTTACCAGTGAATGCATACCATGTGTGTTCTTTTGTGATTGGGTTAGCTCACTCAGGATGATATCCTCTAGATCCATCCATTTGTCAAGAATTTCATAAATTCATTGTTTTTAATAGCTGTGTAGTACTCCATTGTGTAAATGTACTGCATTTTCTGTATCCATTCCTCTGTTCAGGGACATATGGGTTCTTTCCAGCTCCTGGCTATCATAAATAAGGCTGCTATGAACATAGTGGTGCATGTGTCCTTATTACAAGTTGGAGCATCTTTTGGGTATATGCCCAGGAATGGTATTGCTGGGTCTTCCATTTTGCTGACAGGAGCCTGATAAAGCTGTCTCCTGAGAGACTTTGCCAGTGTCTGGCAAATATAGAAGTGGATGCTCACAGCCATCCATTTGACGGAGCACAGGGTCTCCAGTGAAGGAGCTAGAGAAAGGACCCATGGAACTGAGGGGTTTGCAGCCTCATAGGAGGAACAGCAATATGAACTAATCAGTACCCCCCAGAGCTCCCTGGGACTAAACCACCAACCAAAAATATCACATGGTGGGACTCATGTCTCTAGCTACATATATAGCAGAGAATGGTCTAGTTGGTGATCAATGGGAGTATAATACCTTGGTCTTATGAAGGTTCTATGCCCCAGTATAGGGCAATGCCAGGGCCAGGAGGCAGGAGTGGATAGGTTGGTGAGCAGGGGGAAGGGATGGGGGTTATTCAGAGGGAAAACCAGGAAAGGGGGTAACATTTGAAATGTAAATAAAGTAAATATCTAATTAAAAAAATAAATAAAAAATAAAAAGAAAGGAGAAAAGAAAAGAAAAGATATGCACTGATTTCTAACTATCGGGATTATCAGCCATTTGTCAATTTAGACTACAGACTCAAAGTTCATGAAATTGGTCCTAAGGAGATGGCTCATTGGGTAAAGTGCTTATTGTGGAAGCATAAAGACTTGAGTTTGGAATCGCAGAACCCATGTCAAAGCATGGCCCAGTGGTACATGTCTATAATCCCAGTATTGAGGCGAAGAGGTGTGGCATGAAGGGAGGATAGGCACACCCTACAGGCTTGCTAGACAGCCCTTCTAGCAAAACTAGTGTGAACTAGGTTTACTGAGATGCCCTCACTTAATAAGTGTGGTGGAAAACAATTAAGAAATGTGCCTGATGTCAATGTCTGACCTCCATACTCACACGCATAGCTTAATGGCCCCCAAAACACATGTGTATACACAGGATGTCATACACAAACACACACACACAAGCACACACACACATACGCACAAGCACACGGGGGTGGAGAGAAAGGAATGGAGGAAGGGAGAGAGAGAGAGAGAGAGAGAGAAACTCCATAGAATCTAAAGGTTGAATGTGTACTTTTTTGAAGTTAACCTGCAAATACATATTTTATAATATTTGGGTTCCAACTTGCTATGAATTCCCTGGTATGACAGTTAAGGTTCTCTGGGGGGAAAAATGGTGACATAGAGTAGAGAGTGCCAAGGGATAGGTGGTGGGACAAGTCCCTCTTTCGACAGAAAAGGCCAGGCTTGCAGATGGCATACAGAAAGGTCAGTGGCCTCAAGTCGAGAACAGAATTGATTTCTGGGACAGAAAGCCAGAGGTGGCTACCTGGCTTCATTATTTGCATGTAATCATGAAGTTCATTCTTAAAGGCCAATCTCTGGGGATGTGCTCTGTGCCCAGCACATCTGACCATGTTAATTAAAAAAGGTAATGCATGACCAATGGGGAACTAAGCATTTGCATACAACTTTCTTCTTCTGATCCATGTAAAATTAAATAGAAAATACCAACCATGGAATTCTGCTGAAGAGTTAGAATAACCTGCCCAAACATGGCTCTGACCAACTACCACAGCTTCCACCTAGATCAACTGATTTTTCTTTATACTGTTAGGGAGACATTCTTCATCTCATCCTGCATTAGAACTAAACAAATGCACAAATGCAAAACAGATTCCGTCTCAATTCACTCTCACCTGAAGTGTTCATCTCAGTTTTAGCAGGTTCACATGCAGCCACAGCCACAGCTATTATAATTATCCTCTGGGACAGTTCCCACACCCGCTAGAACTTAAAAATTGCTAGACAAATACACAGGTGAGGGCAGAATATCCAAACATTTGCACTGGATAAGGCTCAAAATGAAAAAGGCACAGTAAAATAAATCAGTTGGAGTACTTAGTGGCAAATGCCTCATTTTCCTGTTGTGTTTACCCTTCTGACCCAACAGAATGGTAACGCAGATCCTCTCTCTGCATTCTTGATAAGGTTATTTACACTGCATAGCCAATGAGTTTCTGGCCTGTGCAATAAATTCTCAGCTGTGAATTGTATGTGAAGGTATAGATGCTGTTATTGGAGGAATTAACCTTGTAAATGAGGAGCACCCTTACCAAAGCTCTGGATTTTGATTATTCAAGAGCAACACAGGAAGGCAGACCATTTCCTACAGAATTATAATGATCATCCTCACAAATTACCACTGACTATGAATAAGTAATAATATACTGGCAACAGTAAAGAGCTTTAGCTTCATTTTTTATATATGTGTGTGCTAGTTTGCAATTTCCCATGCCATGCCTGGAAAGAAATCTTGTGAGTTGAGGTCTTGTGACTCGGTAGTAATCTGTATTAGGAACTATTTAGGCTGAGGAAAACCAACATAAGGACACATAGGAAAGACATTCTGGCTGCCACTCACAGCTGACAATATGCCTCAGAGATTCATCCAAGGAATTCAACCATCACCCCACCAAAGTATCTTCAACAATACCTCCAAAGATTCAACAGGACAAGCTAGATAGATTGCCACATGTTTATCATAAGGAAGGTATAAGAAGATAATAATATTAATAAGACCCTAAATTAAAGTGCAAAACTGAGTTACTTGAGATCACATGTTAAGATGTTTCCTCACTTAGGGAAAATCCTGACATTATAGGATTTTATTTCATTTGAGACAGGTTTTCAACAAGGGAAAGACGGTAAGGGTTGGCAAGGAATTTTATATTCCTGCTCTTCCCTTTCTTCCAACCCATAATGAACTATGTCTCTTTTTTAAATACCTTGAAGAAACACGCACCAGAAAAGTTTTCACAGAAGCTATAGATGGGATGAATATTTAAATCTTTGCTGCCCTTCCGGGCAGTACCAGCACCAGGTCACCTTGGGTTCCGAATCAGTGGACAACCCCAAGGTCCCTAGAGGACTTTCCACGTGATCTTAGGACCATAGTGAATGGAACACAACTTCTGTTCTGATCCAATCATGTATGACCTGAGACAGCATTAGGGAAGCAGAAAACCTGGCCTGACCAGTGTCACAAATCCTTTCCGGTTGGCACCAGCACAGGGTCACCTTGGGCATGGAGTCGGCGGACACCCCCAAGGTCCCTAGAGGACAGTTTCTGAGGCAGACCCCATTTCGGACTCCAGACATCTGGGCACCTTCCCTGCTAGAGGAGAGGTGTCCGCCCCGCCCAGGAGGGCTTTGCCTGAGCACCAGGGGAACTCATCATGGTTCCCTGATCCCTCCAAGACTAGACTGCACAGGTGAGAGTGCGGACTACAGAAGTTAACAGCTTCTGGGACAGGCCAAGGCAACACAGCTTCTGGGACAGGCCCTGTTTCAGGCCTTCATCTTCTGCCAGGAAGCAGGTCCAAACTCCAGATATCTGTGCACCTTCCCTACAAGAGGACAGCTTGCCTGCAGAAAGGTCTCTGACCACTGAAACTCAGGACAGAGCTAGACTCCAAGGTCTGCTGATAGAGGCTAACAGAATCACAAGAGGAACAAGCTCTAACCAGAGACAACTATAAAAACTAACTCCAGAGATTACCAGATGGCGAAAGGCAAATGTAAGAATCATACTAAAAGGAACCAAGACCTCTCACCATCATCAGAATGCAGCACTTCCACCTCACCCAGTCCTGGGCACCCCAACACACCTGAAAACATAGACCTGGATTTAAAAGCATATCTCATGATGATGGTAGAAGACATCAAGAATGACTTTAATAACTCACTTAAAGAAATGCAGGAGAACACTGCTAAAGAGTTACAAGTCCTTAAAGAAAACAGGAAAACACAACCAAACAGGTAGAAGTCCTTAAAGAAGAACAGGAAAACACAGTCAAACAGGTGATGGAAATGAACAAAACCATACTAGACCTAAAAAGGGAAGTAGACACAATAAAGAAAACACAAAGTGAAGCAACGCTGGAGATAGAAACCCTAGAAAAGAAATCTGGAACCATAGATGCAAGCATCAGCAACAGAATACAAGAGATGGAAAAGAGAATCCCAGGTACAGAAGATTCCATAGAGAACATAGGCACAACAATCAAAGAAAATACAAAACGCAAAAGAATCCTAACTCAAAACATCCAGGAAATCCAGGACACAATGAGAAGACCAAACCTATGGCTAATAGGAGTAGATGAGAATGAAGATTTTCAACTTAAAGGGCCAGCAAATATCTTCAACAAAATTATATAAGAAAACTTCTGAAACCAAAAGAAAGAGATGCCCATGAACATACAAGAAGCCTACAGAACTACAAATAGACTGGACCAGAAAAGAAATTCCTCCTGACACATAATAATCAGAACAACAAATGCACTAAATAAACATAGAATATTAAAAGCAGTAAGGGAAAAAGGTCAAGTGACGTATAAAGGCAGGCCGATCAGAATTACACAATACTTTGCACCAGAGACTATGAAAGTCAGAAGATCCTGAACAGATGTTACACAGACACTAAGAGAACACAAATGCCAGCCCAGGCTACTATACCCAGCCAAACTTTTAATTACCTTACATGGAGAAACCAAAGTATTCCATGACAAAACCAAATTCACACAATATCTTTCCACGAATCAGCCCTTCAAAGGATAACAGAAAAAAAAAAAAAATGCAAGGACAAAAACCACGCCCTAGAAAAAGCAAGAAAGTAATCCTTCAACAAACCTAAAAGACAGCCACAAGAACAGAAAGCCAACTCTAACAACAAAAAATAATAGGAAACAACAATCACTTTTCCTTAATATCTCTTAATATCAATGGACTTAATTCCCCAATAAAAAGACATAGACTAACAGAGTGGCTACACAAACCGGACACAACATTTTGCTGCTTACAGGAAACCCATCTCAGGGGAAAAGACAGAAATTACCTCGGAATGAAAGGCTGGAAAACAATTTTTTCAAGCAAATGGTCTGAAGAAACAAGCTGGAGTAGCCTTTTTAATATTTAATAAATTCGACTTCCAACCAAAAGTTATCAAAAATCACAAGGAAGGACACTTCATACTCATCAAATGTAAAATCTTCCAAAAACTCTCAATTCTGAATATCTATGCTCCAAATGCAAGGGCAGCCACATACATTGAAGAAACTTTAGTAAATATCAAAGAACACATTGCACCTCACACAATAATAGTAGGAGACTTCAACACACCACTTTCATCAATGGACAGATCCTGGAAACAGAAACTAAACAGGGACACAGTGAAACTAACAGAAGTTATGAAACAAATGGATTTAACAGATATCTACAGAACATTTTATCCTAAAACAAAAGGATATACCTACTTCTCAGCACCTCATGGTACCTTCTCCAAAATTGACCATGTAATTGGTCACTAAACAGGCCTCAAAAGATAGAAAAATATTGAAATTGTCCCATGCATCTTATCAGATCACCATGGACTAAGGCTGATCTTCAATAACAACATAAATGATAGAAAGCCAACATTCATGTGTAAACTGAACAACACTCTACTCAATGATACCTTGGTAAAGGAAGGAATAAAGAAAAAATTAAAGACTTTTTAGAGTTTAATGAAAATGAAGCCACAACATATCCAAAGTGATGGGACACAATGAACGCATTTCTAAGAGGAAAACTCAGATGTAGCTGTCTCTTGTGAGACTATACTGGGGCCTAGCAAACACAGAAGTGGATGCTCACAGTCAGCTATTGGATGGATCATAGGGCTCCCAATGGAGGAGCTAGAGAAAGTACCCAAGGAGCTAAAGGGATCTGCAACCCTATAGGTGGAACAACATTATGAACTAACCAGTACCCCGGAGCTCTTGACTCTAGCTGCATATGTATCAAAAGATGGCCTAGTCGGCCATCACTGGAAAGAGAGGCCCATTGGGCTTGCAAACTGTATATGCCCCAGTACATGGGAATGCCAGGGCCAAAAAAAAAAAAAATGGGATTGAGTGGGTAGGGAAGTTGGGGGTAGGGTATGGGGGACTTTTGGGATAGCATTGGAAATGTAATTGAGGAAAATATGTAATAAAATAAATAAATAAATAAAAAAGAAAAAAAAGAAAAAAGAAAACTCATAGCTCTGAGTGCCACCAAAAAGAAACTAGAGAGAGCACACACTAGCAGCTTGACAACACACCTAAAAGCTCAAGAACAAAAGCAAGCAAATTCACCCAAGACGAGTAGACAGCAGGAAATAATCAAACTCAGGGGCAAAAATCAACCAAGTGGAAACAAGAAGAACTATACAAAGAATCAACCAAAGCAGGAGCTGGTTCTTGGAGAAAATCAAAAAGATAGATAAACCCTTAGCCAGACTCACTAGAGGGCACAGGGACAGTATCCTAATTAACAAAATCAGAAATGAAAAGGGAGACATAACAACAGATCCTGAGGAAATCCAAAACACCATCAGATCCTTCTACAAAAGGCTGTACTCAACAAAACTGGAAAACTGGATGAAATGGACAAATTTCTAGACTGATACCAGGTACCAAAGTTAAATAAGGATCAGGTTAATGATCTAAACAGTCCTATATCCTCTAAAGAAATAGAAGCAGTCATTAATAGTCTCCGAACCAAAAAAAGCCCAGGATCAGATGGGTTTAGTACAGAGTTATATCAGACCTTCAAAGAGGACCTAATTCCAGTTCCTCACAAACTATTCCACAAAATAGAAGCAGAAGTTTCTCTACCCAATTAATTTTATGAAGCCACAATTACTCTGATACTTAAACTAGAGAAAGACCCAAAAAATATAGAGAACTTCAGACCAAATTTCCTCTATGAATATCGATGCAAAAATACTCAATAAAATTCTTGCTAATGGAATCCAAGAACACATCAAAGCAATCATCCATCCTGACCACGTAGGTTTCATTCCAGGGATGCAGGGATATTTTAATATACGGAAATCCATTAATGTAATCCATTATATAAACAAACTCAAAGACAAAAAACACATGATCATTTCGTTAGATTCAGAGAAAGCATTTAACCAAATCCAACACCCATTCATGGAAAATGTCTTGGAAAGATCAGGAATTCAAGGCCCATACCTAAACATGATAAAAGCAATCTATAGCAAACCAGAAGCCAACATCAAAGTAAATGGTGAGAAGCTGGAAACAATCCCACTAAAATCACAGACTATACTATGCACACTTTCTCCATACCTATTCAGCATAGTATTTGAAGTCCTAGCCAGAACAATTCGATGACAAAAGGAGATCAAGGGGATACAAATTGGAAAGGAAGAAGTCAAAATATCACCTTTTACAGATGATATGATAGTATATATAAGTGACCCTAAAAATTCCACCAAAGAACTTCTAAACCTAATAAACAGCCTCAGTGAAGTAGCTGGATATAAAATTGACTCAAACATGTCAATGGCCTTTCTCTACACAAAGGATAAACAGGCTGAGAAAGAAATTGTAGAAACAACACCCTTCACAATAGTCACAAATAATATGAAATACCTTGGCGTGACTCTAACTAAGGAAGTGAAAGATCTGTATGATAAGAACTTCAAGTCTCTGAAGAAATAAATTAAAGAAGATCTCAGAAGATGGAAAGATCTCCCATGCTCATGGACTGGCAGGATCAATATAGTAAAAATGGTTATCTTGCCAAAAGCAATCTACAGACTCAATGTAACCCCCATCAAAATTCCAACTCAATTCTTCATCAAATTAGAAAGGGAAATATATAAATTCATCTGGAATAACAAAAAACCTAGGATAGCAAAAACTCTTCTCAATGATAAAAGAACCTCTGGGGAAATCACCATGCCTGAGCTAAAGCTGTACTACAGAGCAATTGTGATGAAAAACAAAGAAACAAAAAAAAAAAAAAAAAAAAAACTGCATGATACTGGCATTGTGACAGACAAGTAGACCAATGCAATAGAATTGAAAACCCAGAAATGAACTCAGACACCTATGGTCACTTGATCTTTGACAAGGGAGCTAAAACCAAACAGTGGAAAAAAGGACAGCATTTTCAACAAATGGTGCTGGCACAACTGGTGGTTATCATGTAGAAGAATGCGAATTGATCCATTTCTATCTCCTTGTACTAAGGTCAAATCTAAGAGGAACAAGGAACTCCACATAAAACCAGAGACAGTGAAACTTGTAGAGGAGAAACTGGGGAAAAGCCTCAAAGATATGGGCACAGGGGAAAAATTCCTGAATAGAACAACAATGGCTTGTGCTGTAAGATTGAGAATAGACAAATAGGACCTCATAAGATTGCAAAGCTTCTGTAAGGCAAAAGACACCGTCAATAAGACAAAAAGGCCACAAACAGATTGGGAAAGGATCTTTAACCATCCTAAATCAGATAGGGGACTAATATCCAATATATACAAGGAGCTCAAGAAGCTGGACCCCAGAAAATCAAATAACCCCATTAAAAAATGAGGGCTCAGAACTAAACAAAGAATTCTCACCTGAGGATTACTGAATGGCTGAGAAGCACCTGAAAAAATGTTCAACATCCTTAATCATCAGGGATGTTTGCAATCAAAACAACCCTGAGATTCCACCTCACACCAGTCAGAATGGCTAAGATCAAAAATTCAGGTGACAGCAGATGTTGGTGAGGATGTGGAGAAAGAGGAACACTCCTCCATTTTTGGTGGGATGGCAAGCTTATACAACCACTCTGGAAATCAGTCTGGTGGTTCCTCAGAAAAGTGGACATAGTACTACTGGAGGATCCAGCAATAACTTTCCTGGGCATATATCCAGAAGATGTTCCAACTGGTAAGAAGGACACATGATCCACTATGTTCAAAGCAGCCTTATTTATAATACCCCGAAGCTGGAAAGAACCCAGATGTCTCTCAACAGAGGAATGGATACAGAAAATATGGTACATTTATACAATGTAGTACTACTCAGCTATTAAAAAGAATGAATTTATGAAATTCCTAGGCAAATGGATGGACCTGAAGGGCATCATCCTGAGTGAGGTAACCCAATCACAAAAGAACTCACACGATATGTAATCACTGATAAGTTGTTATTAGCCCAGAAACTTAGAATACCCAAGATACAAGCTACAATCTACAAAACACATGAAAATCAAGCAGAACGAAGACCAAAATGTGGACACTTTGCCCCTTCTTAGAATTGGGAACAAAACACCCATGGAAGGAGTTACAGAGACAAAGTTTGGAGCTCTGACGAAAGGATGGACCATCTAGAGACTGCCATATCCGGGGATCCATGCCATAATCAGCCTCCAAATGCTGACACCATTGCATGCACTAGCAAGATTTTGCTGAAAGGACCCAGATATAGCTGTCTCTTGTGAGACTATGCAGGGGCCTAGCAAACACAGAAGTGGATGCTCACAGTCAGCTATTGGATGGATCACAGGGCCCCCAATTGAGTAGCTAGAGAAAGTACCCAAGGAGCTCAAGGGAACTGGAACCCTCTAGGTGGAACAACACTATGAACTAACCAGTACCCCAGAGCTTTTGACTCTAGCTGCATATGTATCAAAAGATGGCCTAGTCGGCCATCACTGGAAAGAGAGCCCCATTGGACTTGCAAACTTTATATGCCCCAGTACAGGGGAACGCCAGGGCCAAAAAGTGAGGGTGGGTGGGTGGGAGGGTATGGGGGACTTTTGAGATAGCATTGGAAATGTAAATATCGAAAATACCTAATAAAAAAATAAAAGAAATAAAAAAGAATACTCCATTAATTTTGCAAATACCCCAGCTAAAATACTACTGTGTCAACCCTTTTGTCTCTCTAAGAATGCTTTCAGAGCATTAAATACTCACTTCCAACCCACATCTAATTCCAAGATGAAATTGTTTTATGAGGAGAAACGTTTCATATTGCATGACAGAGTGTTAGTGTTCAATAAATATCTCGTGAATCTGTGAATGAAAGAAATAAAGGATCAGAAGAACTTTCTAGTAGACAAATAGAAAATAAGAATATTTTAAGAGGTAATAAATACTTGCAAGACAAGAGTATCATCAAAGACTTTGCACTTAGGCTTATTTAAAAGGCACTGATTAAAAGTCAATAAATTTAATGGTATATTGAGGGGTTTTTTAAAATTCACTTTACATCCCGATATCTGCCTACTCTTCTGTTCCCCTCTCCTATAGTCGCTCCCCACTCCTATAGTCTACAGTTCCTCCCCACTTCTCTTGAGAGAGTGGAGGGCCTCTCCCCACCCCTGGGTATCTCTTCATACTATCACATCAAGTCTCTTCAAGGCTAGGCCCTCTTCACCCACTGAGGCCAGACAAAACAGTCAAGTTAGGGGAGCAGATTCCACAGACAGGCATTAGGGATAACTCCAGCTCCAGTTGTTCAGGACCCACATGAAGACTGACTTGCATATCTCCTACATATGTGTGGGGGTGGGGGAGCCTAGGTCCAGCCCATGTATGCTATTTAGTTGGTGGTTTAGTCTCTGAGAGCCCCCAAGGGTCCAAGTTAGTTGACTCGATTGGTCTTCCCGTGGAGTTCGTATCCCATTCAGGGCCCTCAATCCTTCCCCCCAACTTTTCCATAAGAGTCTCCAGGCTCCATTCCATGTTTGGCTGTGGGTCTCTGCATATGTCTGAGTCGGCTGCTGGATGGAACATCTCAGAAGACAGCCATGCCACACTCCTATCTGCAAGCATAAGAGAGTGTCACTAATAGTGTCAGAGATTGGTGTTTGCCCATGGGATGGGTCTCAAGTTGGCCATTCCTTCGATCTCTGCTCCATCCCCCATCACTCCTCATCATTCCTTGTAGGCAGGATAAATTTGGGGTTGAAAGTTTCTGTGGATGGGTGTGTGTCCCTGTCACTCCACTGGGCTTCCTTCCTGACTACAGGAGGTAGCGTCTTCAGGTTTTATAACCCCAATGCTCTGACTTTCAGCTAAGGCCACCCACATATATTCATGGGAACCTCCTCTATACCAGGTCTCTGGCACCTCCTCCAGATGTACCCCACCCCAACTCCCATCTACTGCAGATATCCATTCACTTTCATGGGCCATGTGGCTATCTTCCCTGTCTCTCCCTATACCTGGTCCTGAACTCATTCATTCTCCTCCCCATCCCTTCTCCCATCCAGTTTCCTCCCTCCATTTGCCTCCCATGACTATTTTATTCCCCCTTCTAAGTGAGATTCAAGCGTCTTCTCTTGGGCTTTCCTTTTTGTTTAGCTTCTTTGGGTCTGTGGAGTATAGCATGGTTATTCTGTATTTTATGGTTGAAATTTGAAGAATATATGTATTCTTAATATGTATATGTGTATTTACTTATTTAGGTATATATGTATGACATATGTATGATCATATATTATAACATATTACTTCTAAGATAAGATATTAGCTTAAGTGAAGTTCAGAGAACCAATCAGATCTCTGAAAAAAGATGTCTTTACATGCAACCCATTTAAGAGAGTAATGTGACTTCAGTTTGTTACATTTGACTCTGGAAAGAATTGCTTTTGAAAAGTCTAAACTTTCAAACCTAAAATGAGACAAAAAAAGGTTGTGAAGCCTAAATTAACTTAATGCTTGTTTTTAATCTCCCCTTCACTTTTCATCTCTTCTTACCACATATCCTGTGCCAAATATTAAGCAGAAACAGCTTGAGAATTCAAATAACTCTAACCACTCATAACAACAACATAGCAAGGCCAAGTCTGTGTTAAGCACTCTACATGATAGTTCTCTTTTCATAGCAAAAATAGAAGGCAGCAATTATTAGCATCAAAGGCCAAATCTAATTTAAGATTTAAGCAAAATCAGCTGGATTTTTCTCTTGTCATTTTTCATGATACTTAGGTTTCCAATGCCCCACGTCTAAGACAGTTAGACATATTCAATGTTCTGTTCCCAGAAGCAGAAACAAAAAGTGCATGGAGCCTTCTCAGATGTCTTGTGAAGATAACTTGTCAGTCAAATGAATTACATGCCTATAATATACGAAACATTCAGAAGACATTAGAATAAAAGCCTCCTTCACATAATTGTGCAGGCCTGTCAAATGTTGCTATACAGGACTTGAAAACATCTATAAAAACTGCATCTAGGAATCATATATATATATATATATATATATAATAGCTCATTACAGAGAAAGAACACTGTAGCTAAGATGCCAAAGAGACTGGCCATATAACCTCAATTTTCTCTTACTGGCAATTTTTTTATGTTTTTTTTTCCTCGAGGGCTATAGTTTGTTTTCTTCTTAGAGTCAGCTTAGCAGTGGATAATAATGAAAAATTTGCCCAAGAAAATATTTAGTCTGGAGTTCAGTTGTTTAGAAAACATCCAAGGAAACCAAGGTCACAGGCTCATAGGAGTATGATATTCATATGGGATAGAAATTGTCCACACGAGATATCAGACTCTACTCTGGTTCACTACCTCCATGCCAGAATATTGTAGGCAAAAAAGAACAGTTTGAAGATCAACAAGATATCCAAATCCTCTCAACTGAAATGGAAACTCAGTACCATGACAAGTTTTACTGTTTGCATTAATTAATCTCTGAGTTAGGTTAAGAAATGAGAGGAAGAGTGGGAGATAGCTTCCTTTCACCCACACGATCAAGTGAGGGCAATCAGACACATGATAGAGGTATATGACAAATGATAAAAACATATCAATTTTAAGGACAAAATAAGAAGTACAGCCAGGAACTAAAAAAGAGAGAGAGAGAGAGAAAGAGAATGGAAAGATCAGCCTTTGTGGTGTATATCCAGGAGAAACTTCTAGAAAGAGTGAACTGGGAGCTGACACACCTGAGCATGGACAGGGTAAAGGGTAGTGCTCTATAACCCTTCCATGCTAGCAAAAACACAGCTGAGGCACTCCAGTGTGTGGAGAAGTCAAATGTTGTTTTATTCCATTTCTGCTAAGCTTATGGTTCATCCTTTATTTGCAACAGGAAATGTGAGAGGCTATGTTCAGAATAAAATTTCCTATCTGACACCTGCTGAGAAGAAGCATCAAGGAGAGCCATTTATGGCAACCACTTCTCAAGGATTGCTAACCTCCATAAAACAACATATTGTGGATACCTTAACATAGACTCTTTAAAAAAAATCTCTTAGCAAATTATTCTCCAAATTGTTGCTCCCTATAGTAGGGAAGAAAGGGTAACCAGAATACTTTATACATATAGATGGAACTGTTGAATAACAAAATCGATCAATAAAACACTCAGCTCTGTGGCTTAACAATATATAGAGAAAATAAGAAGTTCCGTGTTCCTTGATCTGATAATTTCAGTTCAAGAAGTCACTACTAAATGCAGCTACCCTTAAGCACATTAATATGTGTGCAGTCATTTATGTTGCAAGTTGTTTGCTCTTTATTTGTTTTGTTTGGTTGTTTGCTTTTTGTCTTTGCAATTGCAGGAGGATGAGCAAGTAGTAAATGCCTACTTGCAGAAGACATATTAACTGGATTCTAGCACACCTACATGATAAATACCCACGAGATATGAAACAAATAAATGAATAATGTAAGTCTATATATTCTGTTCTGTAGCTAGCACACTAACATCTGGTACATAAATGCTAGGAAGTGGCCATAAATATGAAGAGCTCGTGGTAGAAAGTGCTGAATGAAAACAGCAGCACATATTCCATATTGTGTGCACTAAAGGAACAAAAGGCCACCAATGACTGAGGCAAATGAATGAGGAGCTGGGTGGGAGAATGAGAACTAGGAACTGTTGAGTGTTGAGTTCACACCTGTAATCCCAGAAATCAGGAGGTTAAGACAAGGGGAGAGTCAGCCCATACGACAAAGTGAAACCCTACCAAAAAACAAACAAAAGGAATGGAAAACTGGGTACAGGACCTATTATATCTAAATGTCATGGTAGAGCTTACCATTGTATCCTAAAGATAATGAGACCAAGAACAGTATTGTAAATAGATGTAGCAACTTCTACTTTAAGTCATCCATAGGGAACAAGAAAGTGCAGAGGAATACCAGTGGACCAGGGATTTGAGAACAATGGTTATTGTAGCAAGTCAAGAAATAGATTTAAAATGGTAACAGCAAAGATGACAGGGCTTGGAGGAGCTGGAAGAAGAGAAAAACATAATCAAATTATATTATATATGAAAAGAGATTAAATAAGATAAGAACATAAATTAAAATGAATGTCAGAGGTAGAGAGCTGGCTCAATGGCTAAGAGTATTGCTCTTACAGAGGACTCCGGTTTAATTCCCAGCATAACATCATGGCTCACAACCACTGATTACACAATCTCCGGGGGATCTGATGCCCTCTTCTGGCTTCTGCAGGGACCAGAGACACATGTTGCACAGACATGCGTGCAGGTAAAGCTCCCATATACATAAAATAAAAAAATACCTTTTAATGTGGCTAAGTAAATTATTTGGGGAAAACATTCTGAGATAAAATGCTGGCTGTTCTAGTTTAAATGTCCTGCCATGTATTCCTCAGAGAAGACAGAGTATAAATATCATGCTCTAAATAGAAGTGTGTGTGTGTGTGTGTGTGTGTGTGTGTGTGTGCGTATGCGTGCATGCAAATGCACATGTGTGTTTGTGTATGACAGCAAAAAAGGAGAGAGAAACACCAAAAAATAAAGACCAGACATTCAAAATTTTGTTTTTAAGTATTTTAGTTTTGCCATAATTAAAAGCTTGTGGTTGCTAGTATCTAGGCATACAGTGGGATAAATATTAACCGCTGATATTAAAAATACAGGGAATAGTGTCCAGCATATTGAAGAGTCATCAATGACTTTCACAAGGAAGATTTAGGGAGTTTTACACAGGAAGACAAGAGTTTAAAGCTGTGTTTCAGGAAGACCTACAGGAAACCCTGAGCTCAAGCTATAGCACTAAAAACAATTTTAAGCAGATGTGTATGAAGGGGAAAGGCCAGCTTGAAGATTATCGTGTTCTTCACAGTATCTATATTAGATAGTGAAAGAAAAGCTCTCATTATCACCATTGACAAGCAAGGAGGAGAGGGTTCACCTCAGGTCAAACAACAAATCAAAGGAAGAAATGAGGCCGGGCTGCAAATCACTCTTCCTAGCCTAAGCAGACTAATTCTCTAGACTTCTGCTGCTTACATTATTCAAATACAATACGCGAATCCAGCAATTCACATGACCTTTTTCAAATATTAAAGCTCACTGAAACCCACTAGCTAAATAATATACCAAAGGTCAGAGAATAGAGAAAATAGTGATTCCCGCACATTCCTTTTTTCTCTCTCTCCTGTTTGAGATTTATTTTTACTAATCTTCAACTTTTTTTAAAAAATCAAAGCTGTTTTTTAAATGGCATTAAATGCTGCTGCTGCTGAATCTGCACGTGTATGTGTGTATAAAATTCATGTGGGTGTATTCAAATAAACACATCCTTCCTGGCTGTGAATGTGATCTGTTTGCATTAAGGCAATAGCGCAAGAAACATTTCTAAAGAGCAATCATCACTCACTTTACCCCATTTTAGGGCAAGTAAATGTTTTTACTTGGAAGTATTATACTCAGCAATAATCAGTGGTGACTTGGAGCTCATTCTTTTACCTGCTGTGCTCAGAAAACTTAGCAGGCATAGAATTAGAGGCTGCTAAAACAGTGGCCATAAAAACTTAACAGACCATAAAAAGTTGAGTATGACTCATGGATGTAGTGCAGTGGTGGGAAGCATGGAGGAGATGCAGTGGTGGGAAGCATGGAGGGGATGCAGTGGTGGGAAGCATGGAGGATTTAGGTAGTGAGAAATACATGCTTCAATCAACACCATCAACTCTGAATCTCCCACTTACTACACTGCTCTAGTCCTAGAGGCATTTGTTGCCTTTTCCCAGTCTCTGTGTTCTCAACCCAACTGTGCTGTATCAGCTTTTATCCTCATTGTTATTATATTCTCTTCACATCAATGATAAACCTTTTCACTGTTTTTTTCTCTCAAAAATCAATTATTTCTTTTCATCAATATGGAGCTGTCTTTTAATCTGACAAGCAGAGGACAAAGACACTGTCCAGTTTTATCCTGTTTTGGGGTTTTGTTGTTATTATTTATTGTTTTGGTCCCATGGATATAGAATTATTCTGCATAAAATGTGTCTTGTTCTCTAGCTCATTTGAGTTCTTTCCATTGGTAGCATCACATACAATTTAATTTACTCTGAAATATGGATCTCTAATTGTCACTTAAATGTTTCCAAAACACATTACACTGAGGCTTATGAGGGAGACTGCATATACCGAAGACTGCCATGTCCAGATAATACAATTAGCAGCAGAAGACATCGCCAATGTTTCACAATAAATCATCAGACTTTTAAAGGTAGTGAAGCATAGCATAGCTGATTCAGGCATCATGAAAGACTGCCACCAGGCTCCAACAGCTGCCTGACAAATGCCTCTACTAGGTTTTCAAGAGAAGCTATTAAACTTCCAGCAACATGTAATTCAATTAAGAGAAGAATGGAGCTATGAATTAACAAGTAGGAAATACAAACAACACAATTAGCGATATCTACCTGGAAGGAAGTCATGAGCATATATTATGAAAAGAATGCCAAGATTCAACTCTAATTTCAGATACTCTAAAGAATATCTGAAGAAACACTGGACTTTGACTGTTAAGGAAGCAGGCTCCTGGTTTGAATACATTTTTGAATGAGATGGGCATATAGACTTGCTTTAGCATAAACTGTTGTTCACTTCTGAAACAAATTTTTGTATTTTGTAAAAGAGATTGCCTTATAAAACTATCTCTGTATCTTACAATAGGTGGTGTCACCTAGACAAACAAAATAACATGACATTGTTAGTTGAGTGCACAGGTGTGTCATTCTTCCCCATTGCTATTTTAACAGATCGTCCCAAATTTAGTGACTAAAAATAACACAATCTAATAAAGCCAAAGTGAAGGTATCAGCAGAATTGAGTGTTAGCAAGTTTTTGTTTAGCAAATCCTACTGTGCAAATGAGAACCAACCTGATTGGTTTGCCTGGGACTAGGTTCACAGGGCAGAACCTTGATGCACTAAGGTACTGACAGTTCTAATGGGCTAAGCTGTCTTGTCATCCACCATTCACAGGTTGGCAGAAAGGAAACCAAGGCTTTTTATTTGGGAAAGCTTTCAGACCTGCTCTGGGAACCCCTTCTCTTTTGTATCTCTCAAATTCCTGTCTTTCTTACTGCACTTACTAAAAAGCAGTATTTTAAAGGAAGAATCTGCCCTCTCTGCAATCTTTTTCAAATAAAAATTTACCTGATGTGGTCATATCACTACACCATCTACCCTTTCAATTTCTACTTTGTAAAATTTAGCAACATAAAGACCATTTAAAGAAGATAGCACTGTGTTTCAATGAAAGAGTGGAATCATATCAGCAAGCCACGCTCAGAGACCAAGGTGATTACAGCCTGATGATCAGGCTGTGATTCAAGCCAATCTTACCAGTCCTGTCTTGAAATAACTTCTCCAGAAAGCTGTACAGAGGCCAAGGGAAGTCTCTGACACTGTTAATAACACCAGTGATCAAGGAAAGGCATTTTATGGAGGAAATAAAAAATAAAAACCTATGCCAATGAAAATTTTAACGTTACCAATTTAAACAAAATAGCCAGGAAACGGAAGTGTTTCAAGGGGACCGTAGCTCGTTCATGTTTTATGCACTTCATTCTGAAGTACAACACTTAACAGTACAATTAGCTATAAATATATTTTATCTGTGCACCATGAGTGCTTGATATTATTGTGAGATCTGAGATTTTTTTTTCTCATTTCCTATCTTCTGTGTTTGAATGTATAACCTTAATGTTACATTATTGTCCTGCCTTGCATCTATTATTGATGGTCTGGAGATGAAGCAGATGCCCTCACAGGTCTTTTCTACCTCTAACTTCCATAGGTAGTTTCTGCAGACATACATTGTTATGTACCAACATTACAGAAGCTCTATAAAAACATAATGGGAAACAACACAGTTCTTACAGAATGGATGGGAGTTCTAAAAGGTTTTTCAATTTGTAACAATTATGTTGACTCTTTGAAAGGTTGTTACATGTTTTCCTTCTTTAAGTCATTACATCAATTCTACCTGGTGCTGAAAACCTATTTCAAAAATTTAAGCTCCACAGCAATTTCCAACCTATCAAGGACTTAAATGTAGCCTTACAAAGTCTACACCATGCTGTTTGCTCTTTAAAAACACCTCAGTAAAGAACAGTACTGCAAGGCACACTGATTATGAAAGTGATTTCTTTTCTTTGATATTTATGATTTTCATTGTTGCCAAGTGGATAATAGACTAAGTGGGAAAGATATGTCTAATTAAAATTTGTATAGAACCAAAAGTCTACATATTTTAATTATGTGTGCTTTTATCAAAAGTTAAAAAAAAAAATAAGAACTACAGTGAAATAGCTCAGCTTGTGCAGTTCTTACATCACTGACAGGAAGACCTATATTTCATCCCTAGAACCAGCTTTTAAAAGTGAGGCATCTGAAGATGGTTGTAATCCCAATGCTGAGAAAGAAGAAACACTCCCCACAGATCCCTGAGGACTGATGGCCAGTTAGCCTATCTTACTTGCCAAAGTCTGGGCCAGTAAAGAACCTTCTCTCAAAAGGACAACGTGGACAGCCCCTGAGAAACAGCACACAAGGTGGGACTCAGAATCTCACACACAAGCACACACACCACAGGCATGCGTGAGCACCCTCATACACATGTGTGTACACCTTCACACACAGGCACTTCCTATCCACACTCAGTCAGACACACAAATCCACAAAATAGATGTAACAGGCACAGCTAAATGGCTCTCTCCACTGACAGTGAAGGAAGGGAGACTCCCCCTCCCCTGCTCGCCTCCACAACTCTACTCTCAACTGCTGGTTCGGTGCAGAATAATAATCAGGAGTCAACCATCCAAATGCCTGTCAGTGCTCCTGCACAATGTTTCAGTGTTTGTTTTTTATTACACTGGTGAAGTTTGGATATTAGTGATTGCTGACGCTGAAATTGAAGACAGTACAGATAAGATGAAAAGAGATGCTTGCTGGAAGAAAAATCTTGAGACCTTGGATTTTCAAAGGGCTGTTGTGTTTTTATGGCAGAGTAAAGTCATGGAGAAGGACCACTTTCAAATACACTTCTGGCCTGGTCATTGACTTTAGCATAGGGTCTTACAATTTAATCAGTTCACTCACCTGAGGAAAAGGGTGTTAAACTTTTTCATGCCATTTTCACATTCTCTAGTACTGTTCCAAGCTTAGGAAACTCTACTTCCTTGGACTGGCTAGATGGCTCAGTTGGCAGGGTACCTACAGTCAAAATGATAAAGTGATTTTGATCCCCAGGATCCATATGATAGAAAGTGACAACTGACACTCAAGCTATCTCTGACCTCCATTGACATGCAATGACATGCAGAGTCTGCCCCCATTAGACCAATGGATTGTAGATAGATGATAGACAGATAAATGGATAGATAGGTAGATAGATGATAGATAGATAGATAGATAGATGACAGAGTAAAATAAAAAAGCAGCCAGAAACCTTAAGTTGCAATGCACAATCATAGTACATAATAGAAAATTTATAGAAAATTTTCCTTAAGTCCATGTTATTTTAGCCTTAGATAAGACAGTATCAATGTACCAGATATATGCAATTTGAAGAAAGTGAATGCATCATTTATATTTCCAGACTTCAAATAGATATTTTCAGAAAATTGTCTATCATAATATGTTTCTAAGAGTTCTCATTCTCATTCAATTTTTCTTCTAGTGCAAAACGCTAATTGCTATGAAGTACCTAAGAGAAGGTGGGTTTGTAGAAAGCAGCACTTTAGAGCAGAAAGCAGCATTCTTTGCCCATAGTTTACCTATTAACTCTACCCGTGAAAAGGTCAATAAAATTCTCCATTGCTTGTTTACATTTTGCTTTTCAATAATTCGTTAGAAAATTACTGTCTAGTATGTAACTCGGATGTTTAGAGTGGTTACCTAACATGCTCTGAGGCCTTGGTTCGATCTCCAGTGTAGTAGAAAATAGACAAACTGGACAAACTGGTTGCAGGAATCAGGATGTGGAAACAGGGAAACCTGAAGCCCGAGAGCCTTCTCAACTCCATAGCAAGTCTAAGGCCACCCTGGCATCCATGACACCCCTTCTCACAAGCAAAACAAAACAACCGCAACAAGACAAATATCCATGTTTATCTCTGAGCCCTAGCAAGCCAGGCTTATGATGAGACTGACTTAGCTGGCAGACCATAGTTTTCCTACTCCACTGACAGAGGAAAGGAAGACACTATCAAATTGAAATCCCTATTAGCTTAAATCTGACCCCCTAATACCATTAACCTTTGAAACCTGACAAAGCTCTCTAGAAGTTAAAAGACAAAAGCAAACATGCATTTTGCTCACAAATCTGTGTTAACAGCCCATTGTTAGCTCATACAGCAATGCGCTGGGGTGGTTCAGCTGGGACTCAAAAGCAGCCTGTCCAGATGGCTCACTCCCAGGGCTGTTAACAAAGCACCAGCTGCTGCTCACGCCCCACACTTTTGCTGTGTGCTCAACGTTCCTCTCAGCATGTTCTTTAGAACACTACCATGTTTGGAGGATGAGCTGCCAGAGCAGAAGCCTCAGCACATTTTATACAAGCCTCAAGTCCTATATCACATCAGTCTGCTACAGTGATGATCCTTTTTTATTGGATATTTTATTTACATTTCAAACGCTATCCTGAAAGTTCCCTATTACCACCACCCCACCACCTCAGCCCTGCTCCCCTATTCACCCACTCCCACTTCTTGGCCCTGGCATTCCCCTGTACTGGGGCATATAAAGTTTGCAAGACCAAGGGGCCTCTCTTCCCAGTGATGGCCGACTAGGCCATCTTCTGCTACATATGTAGCTAGAGACATGAGCTCTGGGGGTACTGGTTAGTTCATATTGTTGATCCATTTATAGGGTTTCACCCTTCAGCTCCTTGGGTGCTTTCTCTAGCTCCTCCACTGGGGGCCCTGTGTTCCATCTTATAGATGACTGTGAGCATCCACTTCTGTATTTGCCAGGCACTGACATAGCCTCATACGAGACAGCTATACCAGGGTCCCTTCAGCAAAATCTTGCTGGCTTATGCAATAGTGTCTGGGTTTGGTGGCTGATTATGGGATGGATCCCTGGGTGGGGTAGTCTTGCGCGCGCTCAACTAGCCAGGAAGAACGACGCTGCTACAGGATCCTTCTGCACACGTTTATTCAGTCCTGTCTCTTCTTTCTCCATATATCTCTCCCTTGTTTATATCTCTCCCTTGTTTTTATATCTCCCTTGTTTTTATATCTCCCTTGTTTTTATATCTCCCCTGTTTATATCTCTCCCTTGTTTAAATCTCCCTTGTTTTTATATCTTCCCTTGTTTTTATATCTCCCTTGTTTTTATATCTCTCCCCTGTTTTTATATCTCTCCCTTGTTTATATCTCCCCCGAACCCTGGGCCTCTCACTCCTTTTATACTCTCATCCACGCACAGCAGGCCACGCCGCCTCACCAGGCACGCAGCCTCAGCTAATCAGGGCAGCAGGGGCAAATCTCCACCAAATTGGATTCACCTGTATCCTGGTACACCTGCCCAGCACTCAAGATGTTTGTGTCTTATATGAGGAAGTCAGGTGCAAGTCATATGACTTAGCTGCAGTCCCTGGCGCCTTTGGGACTGCCGCCACACCCGCTCCTAACATCTCCCCCTTTTTTCTTTTCTGGCAGAGAGAATGTCTGTAGATAGCCCCCCGCAGCCATGCCCCTTACCCGTCCTTGGGTGACAAACAGCATTGGTTTGATCCCTGTCTTAGGTTGGTGACATGCCCAGGGAGTCTTATCACTGACTACCTCTCTATTATGCCAAGCCACACCTGGGGAGATTGTGTTTTGCTTGCGGCAGGTGCATCAAAGGGCCAGGATGTTGATTAATCTATGGCCAGATCTTAATTGCTGCAAGCAAGCCTCATGGGTGAAGGTAGAGGTCTGATCCCCAGTGTGCAAGCATAGGGGCCCTACACAAAACCATCCCTTAGGCTCATCACCCAGAGAGGTCTTGGCCAGCTCCCGTGTCATTTTTCCTGGGGGAAGGGAACTAGGACACTGAACCTTCATGCAATCAGACGTGCCTTCCACAGGATGCCAACAGCAAGCTATCCTCTGTGCAGTGCTTAGCCTCGCACCCCACGGCATAACGCAGCATAATTTCTTTTAGAGCGGCAAACCGAATCTGAGGAGATTGTCCCGCCTCCACTGCAGCAAAAGCCTACGCTACCATGGCGAAAGTGCGGGCCGCACACTCTGCACCTAACACATGTGCCAAACACAAAAAACACATACACTATAACAAGCATACATCCCAGGGCTCTCATCCCCGCTCATCTTCCCTGAAGCAAGGGATAGATAGCCAGAGGGGCTATCTCTTTAAGGGGAATTCAGGGATCAAAAAGCGTGGAAAGAATATCATGTCGAGCTGGTATCGGCTTCTGGAATACCGAAAGGATCTCTCATCTCGGCTCCATCCTTTGTGCTTGTGGGATCATCCACCACATCCACAGGGGCAACTGGATCAGGACGCTCATTCTTGCAGTGTCTCACCAATCTCTCCGGCACCCAAAGAGGTTCCGTCTGGTCCTGTGGGAACACACAAACAGACCCTCTCGCCCACGTCAACACCTGATCTGGTCGATCCTCTCCAAATCTCCAGACAGAAGGTCCACCTACAGGTGGCTGCTGAGGATGCATAGGGAGGAGGCACAGAAGCTAATTCGCCTTCCTCCTCCACCTCGGCTCTTTTGTTTCGTCCTTTCTGTTCACCTGATTTTACTGTGTCTTCTTTTTCCTTTTTCTTTTTAAGCCCTTCTCCTTTTCCGACATACTTTCTTGTTGCTCTGTAAGGATTTTCTGACCTGTCTTGACTGCCTCTACACACAAACAGTAACAGAGTCCATATATCAGAACAAACAAGACCAAAACTATCAGACCTACCCACAAAGGGTCAATGGGAGAAAAAAGCATAACTACACAGAGAGGATCTATTGATCACTACACTGAGGTTATCATAGTTCCTTAACTTGTCCCCAAACCGGGAACCTTAACTTGTCCCAAAACCAGGAACCTTAACTTGTCCCAAAGCTGGGAACCTTTCGTTACCTTGTGCCTGTTTCCTGGCAACTTTATGCTTGCCTCTATTTTATCCGAGGTCTTTCCCAAACTCCTGGGTTACTTTGTGCCTACTTCCTGGCAACTTTATGCTCGCCTCTCTTTTATCCGAGGTCCTTCCCAAACTCCTGGGGTTGCAAGTTTCACTCACCGTGAACTTACCCTGCCAGCAACCACTAACTGCTGAAAGTTCTGAACTCGGTGGGGGAGTCGGTTCCCCGTACGGGCCACCAATTGTCGCGTCTGCTCTCGACCAGCAAGAACGATGCGACCACCAGTCCTTCTAACAGCAGTTTATTCAGTCCTCATCTTTCTTCTTTCTCTTCATCAGTACCGTTCCCCAGCTGAAGAGTTCTGAATCCACGCCGGATCCTTCTCAACAGTCTGTTTCACGGGAACCTTTATTAACCGCTTCTTCCCCGTGATGCAGTTCTGAATCCTCCCTGTAGCAGGGGCTCTTCGCTCTTGCCTGAAGATGTTTCTTTTCCCGGGTTTCTCGTCCCAGGTCTTCTCGTCCCGTCCCGGGTCTTCTCGTCCCGTCCCGGGTCTCAGCACCACTTGTTGCGCGCGCTCAACTAGCCAGGAAGAACGACGCTGCTACAGGATCCTTCTGCACACGTTTATTCAGTCCTGTCTCTTCTTTCTCCATATATCTCTCCCTTGTTTATATCTCTCCCTTGTTTTTATATCTCCCTTGTTTTTATATCTCCCTTGTTTTTATATCTCCCCTGTTTATATCTCTCCCTTGTTTATATCTCCCTTGTTTTTATATCTTCCCTTGTTTTTATATCTCCCCTGTTTATATATCTCCCTTGTTTTTATATCTCCCTTGTTTTTATATCTCTCCCCTGTTTTTATATCTCTCCCTTGTTTATATCTCCCCCGAACCCTGGGCCTCTCACTCCTTTTATACTCTCATCCACGCACAGCAGGCCACGCCGCCTCACCAGGCACGCAGCCTCAGCTAATCAGGGCAGCAGGGGCAAATCTCCACCAAATTGGATTCACCTGTATCCTGGTACACCTGCCCAGCACTCAAGATGTTTGTGTCTTATATGAGGAAGTCAGGTGCAAGTCATATGACTTAGCTGCAGTCCCTGGCGCCTTTGGGACTGCCGCCACACCCGCTCCTAACAGGGTAGTCTCTGGATAGTTCATCCATTCATCTTAGCTCCAAACTTTATCTCTGTAACTCCTTTCATGGGTATTTTGTTCCCTATTCTAAGGAGGAATGAAGTATCCACATGCTGGTCTTCCCTCTTCTTGACTTTCTTGTGTTTTGCAAATTGTATCTTGGGCGTTCTATGTCTCTGGACTAATATCCACTTATCAGTGAGTGCATATCTAATGACTTCTTTTATGGTTGGGTTACCTCACTAAGGATGATATCCTCCAGATACATCCATTTGTCCAAGAATTTCATAAATTCATTGTTTTTAATCGCTGCGTAGTACTCCATTGTGTAAATGTACCACATTTTCTGTATCCATTCTTCTGTTGAGGGACATCTGGGTTCTTTCCAGGTTCTGGCTATTATAAATAAGGCTGCTATGAACATAGTGGAGCATGTGTTCTTATTACCAGTTATCCCCTTTCATATTTTTCCCTCTGATAAACACCTATCACCTCCCCGCGCCTCCCTGCTCACCAACCCACCCACTCCTACTTCCTGGTCCTGGCATTCCCCTACACTGGGGCATAGAGCCTTCACAGAACCAAGGGCCTCTCCTCCCATTGATGATTGATTGGGCCATCCTCTGCTACATATGCAGTGATAATCCCTATCAGATACCAAGAAAAGGAACATAGCCATTCCACATCATATCTCAGTAGAAGAATCAAACTGGGAAGTAGAAGGGAAATGACATTATTATGGGTGTTTGGATATAGCTTTTGGAGTGAAAAGGGTTTTAACATGGATCAGCAATTAAAATAAACCCATGTAGTCTAGTCTTAAAGAATCCTTTGACATACTTTATAAAACTTTCTGCAAGTATAATCTATCAATGTGCGTAGTCATATGATTTAAAATTTGAAAATAAGTCCATAATCTTCTTACTCACACACTCTCACAGAGAGAGAGAGAGAGAGAGAGAGAGAGAGAGAGAGGGAGAGGGAGAGAGAGAGAGAGAGAGAGCGAGAAGCTCAAATACATACATGCAGAGGTACAAACTCCAGCATATATACATATATACAGACAGACAGAAACATACAAATAGATACTTACACACACACACACACACACACACACACACACAAACACACCTCATAAAATCTGAGCTCAACAGCCTGTCTAAAATGAGCTAAGGAAGTGAATACCTATCAGTGTGCCAAAGGAAAAGCATGTATTACATGTATCTTTCTCTTCAAAAGGGAAAGAACTTTCTTACTAAATTGGGGATGGGTAGCTTACTATAGTCCTGGACTATTATATTACTATCTTATTATCTGAGATGCTTTCCCATTTCAGGAGCCTAAATGTACCTTGCAAATGCTTCAGACTATAATATTCTAATAATCAGTTGTATTCGGGCTACTGATTGAGAAATGAGGCTATGGGTAGTCAGTTAAGCAGTGTGTGGAAAGGAAACAAGCTCTGGTGGGCTACCTATCCCTGATACCCCTTCAAACACCACAACCTTATCAAGTGTGTAGAAGTCTGAATTCATCATGAAAACACAGGGTAGTTAGTTGAAGTGAGAATTTCTGGTTTTGTTGGACACTCAGTTGTATCATATGATGTTTTTCCGTCTTATGCAAGGATGTTTTACTGAAGCAGACATGGGAGTGGATGTTTTGCTGAGAACAGATGCATGTATTTCTCTGGAAGCTGCCTGGTGAAAGGGCATGTGACGTTTTGCTGGAGTAGACACTTGAGAGGACACATGATATTTGGAAAGGGTAGAAGGAAAACCCAACAGATAGCAGACGATGCTAGTCTTTGCTGGTCTTTGCTTGTCATGACTTTATAGAAAGAAAATCACTCGAGAACTTCTGGTGGTGTTCTGGCTGCTTTATGACATTTTTGTGAACTTATGATGATTGGTGGCGCCTTGCTATTTCTTCCTGATTGAATTGTTGCTGCTAATTCATGTTTGGTGTTTTGCTAGTGGACCAAACTGCTGACAACAAAGATTGGGATCACCCCAAAGAATTACTTCTAAATAGGTCCATTGTCCCTTGTTCTATTAGTCATCTTCCTCTCCTACCTTTGGTCAGTGGGCTATAAGGGAGGTTGAAGCATTTAAAAACACTTATTAAAGTCGGTTTTGAAAAAGATAAGCCTACAGCTAACCATGCATTTCCTGTCTTCTGAGCTGATTGGTTCTTTTCCTCCTGAATGGAGAAGCTGATAGCCTTCCCAGAGGCATCTGCATCATATTCAATTTTTAAATGAAAATCTTCAAACCTTAAAAATCTACTCTTTGCTCTAAAAATCTTAGCATATGTTGTTGTTGATTTTAAAACCCACATTTCTCAACAGACTGTGAATATAGATATGGGGTGAGTATATGATGGTTTTAGATAACCATTGATAACATGATTATACTAACACACTTTCAAATATGAGATGCTATTTAGGGATGGAAATTAATATGGGGAAAAATGTGGTTGAATGCTTTGAAGTTGCTTACCATAAGTAAAACCATGTTGTTTTGGGGTGGCTACTTGCTCAGGCTTAAAATTATTGTTGTATAAAGAGCACACGGTCTTATGGGTGATATATATATTTATACCAAGTAGTTGGGAAAAGCTACACTTAAATGTCAGAGCCGTAAGTTCCCAGTCTCCATCAGGCCATATCTGATAAACTTCTCAATATCACAAGGATAGCATGACAAGTTAAATATCCCTGTTGGCCTGATGACCAAACCATAACATCAATGCCTTTCCATAGCCTAAAATAGCTTGACCTTTCTTCAATGCCCAGTATACTATACTCCATCTGTCATCATTTATTCACAGCAAAGACTTCTCAGTCACTATGCCACCAGTCAGCATCAGAAAATGACCACCACATTGAGGATCTTATCTGAGATTATAATCATTAACACTCTGTTGCATTATCTAACTGGCAAGGAAAATGATTTTAAAAGTGACCATATGAGAATACTCTAACATCTGATCCTTGGGTCATATATTATAACTCAGTCGCACACCTGAATGAAGTTATAGACCAGAAAGCTACATAAATGAATCACATTAACCTAGAACCACACAGCACTACTTCCTCTGAGTTATGTCTCAATATTCGGCCTTAAAATTTATATCTAGGGTCCAAATGAGATGAAACATGAAGTATGCTTTCATGGTACTATAAAACAAAGGCAGAATGACTGCCTTCTGGATGATTCAGGGATCCTGCAGTAGAACTTCTTTTAAAAGATGGGAAATACAATATTTAAATTGTGGTGTGACTTGAGGTTACTTGTGAATAGAAATTACAAAGTTTAATTTAAAGCCTGCGTTCATTTATAATTTTCAAAGAGACCAGTGTAAGTAATAGGACTAAAACCACACCCACACATGAAGAAATTTATCTCTCTTGTACTTTTCATACTAAGAAGACCTCTAGGTAAAATGACAGGTTAACTATATATGTTGATCATCTTTGCCCCAAAGAAATTTCACTAAAATACTGACAAAAGAATAACTCATAACAACTGAAACTTATCCTCTCCATTATGAGGGTGCTAGCTCAATTTTTCCTTTCCTTTAAAAAAAAAAAAACCAGGATATTATCTTATGTACCTCAGGCTGCCCCTTCAGCCTATTAGGCATTTCACAATGACCTTAAACTGCTGATGCTCTTTTCTCTACTTCCAAGATGCTAGCATTACAGACATACTCATCCTTAATTTCCTGCTTGAGCCAACTGGGTGTTTGCATGTGTAACTTGTGCCCACACAAGTAATGAAAGAGAGAGATGAACAGATGTGATGGGACCTGGAAAAGAAGCAACAACAACAACAACAAAAAGTACAATGGAAAACATATAGGGGGAAGTTGGAATTCTAAATCCCAAGAGAGAAAGACCTATATTAACACAGGAAGATTAAGTAAGAGCTTCTAATGTCATTCATCAGGTACTGCCCACATTTTCTGAGATTGGTCTGGAGTTCATTGGTTAGGCTAGGTTGACAGGCCAGCAAGCAATAGAAACTTTCCTGTCACTGATTCCCCAGCATTAAGGTCACAGGCTTGCCTGACCATGATTGGATTTTGAAGTGGAAGCTCGGGAACCCAATTCCAGTCCTTGTGATCAAATCCTCGTGATGTAATTAAGTACATGTATAACAACACATAGAGAAATAATCGAGGTATTAGCATTTCTTCAAATATCATTCAATGTGTTGGGAACCCTCATATTTCTGTTTTATCGCTGTTTTAAAAATATAGATATAGAAAGAGAGAGAAAGAGATAGAAATAGAGATAGATAGTATAATAAGCACTATGGACTGCATTCACCTAGCATGCTCTAGAACCCTAGGACTCCTTTCTCTTCCCTAAGTCTGTTTTGGAATGTATAATCCAACCTTCATCTGCAGATCACCAGCCCCACACATCCTAGTCTTAACCGAATACTCTTCTACTGCTTTAATATCATCTGTTAATTGAACAAAATGATGAGCTCCATCATGGCGATCTCACACTGGCATTTAATGTACTTCTATGTTGATGCCCACTACTCTCAATTTCTTTAAAAATAAACTTTCAAGCTGCTTATTTCTATTTTTTAAATGTATCATCCATTATTTTGTTGCTTTAATTTGAAATATGGATAATCAGCACAGTAAGATTAAATTTTCTAGGGACATCTGAAGTATAATATATATATGAATATTAAACAAAAATTATTATTCTAGAAGAAATATACACAGAGAGTAAATGAGAAGGTTAAAATAATGGCAATTGTATACTCAGAGAGCAGAAAGAGGAAGAGTATGAGTGAGATAGAATCCTACCCTATTATAATATTAATAATATCAGTTGAAGAAAAATAGTACCGGAAATAGAAAGTTTAAAAAAAAACAGTTTTGGGGAGTGGGGGTGGGTGGGTATGGGGTACTTTTGGTATAGCATTGGAAATGTAAATGAGCTAAATGCCTAATAAAAAATGAAAAGAAAAAAGAAAAAAAACAGTTTTGGACTAAATTATTTTAAATATTAGTGGAAAGGGACACAAAAACAAAAGAAAATACAAAATAGGCAGAGAATATAACACTGTGTAATGAAAGAGGTCTAATTGATCACTTACTGATATAGTCACAGAAGAGTAGATATGGATAATGTAAAACACTGATATACCAAAGATTAAATTTTTATATATATTTTTATTAGGTATTTTCCTCATTTACATTTCCAATGCTATCCCAAAAGTCCCCCATGCCCTCCCCCCCACCCACTACCCGCCCACTCCCACTTTTTGGCTCTGGCGTTCCCCTGGGGCATATAAAGTTTGCATGTCCAATGGGCCTCTCTTTCCAGTGATGGCCGACTAGGCCATCTTTTGATACATATGCAGCTAGAGTCAAGAGCTCCGGGGTACTGGTTAGTTTTAAAAATACAAAATATTTCAGGAATAATTAAAGTTTCTTGAAGAAAAATGATCAGTAAAATATCTATCATCTAGCTAGAGCAATAAGACAACAAAAGGAGATCAAAAGGATATTAATTGGAAAATAAGAAGCTAAAGTAGTACTATTCACAGATGATATGACAGTATACATAAGCAAACCCAAAAGTTCTGCAAGAGAACTCCTCAGCTGAAAATACCTACAGCAAAGTAGGTAAATACAAAATTAACTCAGAATATCAATAGCCCTCCTTTATACAAATGATAAATGGGCTGAGATAGAAATTAGGGAAACAAGATACAATTTGCAAAACACCAGAAAATCAAGAATAAGGAAGACCAACACATGGATACTTCATTCCTCCCTAGAATAGGGAACAAAATACCCATGGAAGGAGTTACAAAGACAAAGTTTGGAGCTAAGACAAAAGGATGGACCATCCAGAGACTGCCCCACCCAGGGGTCCATCCCATATACAACCACCAAACGCAGACACTATTGCATATACCAGCAAGATTTTGCTGAAAAGACCCTGATATATCTGTCTCTTGTGAGGCCATGCCAATGCCTGGCAAATACAGAAGTGGATGCTCACAGTCATCTATAGGATGGAACACAGGGCCCCCAATGGAGGAGCTAGAGAAAGTACCCAAGGAGCTAAAGGGGTCTGCAACCCTATAGGTGGAACAACATTATGAACCAGTACCCCAGAGCTCTTGTCTCTAACTGCATATGTATCAGAAGATGGCCTAGTCGGCCATCACTGGAAAGAAAGGCCCCTTGGTCATGCAAACTTTATATGCCCCAGTACAGGGGAACACCAGGGCCAAGAAGTGGGAGTGAGTAGGTAGGGGAGCAGGGCAGACGAGGGTATAGGGGACATTTGGGATAGCATTTAAAATATAAATGAAGAAAATATCTAATAAAATTTTTTTACAAAAAGAAATTAGGGAGACAACATCCTTCACAATAACCACTAACAATATCTTAGTGTAACTCTAACCAAGCAAGCAAAAGACCTATATGATAAGAACTTCAAATATCTGAAGAAAGAAATTGAAAAAGATATCAGGAGATGGAAAGATCTCCCACCCATAGGATTAACATACTGAAAATAACCATCTTACCAAAAATAATCTATAGGTGCAATTCAATTCCCATCAAAATTCCTACACAACTTTTTAAAGACCCTGACAGAGCAATTCTCAAACTCAAATGGAAAAACAAAAAACCCAGGATAGCTAAATCAATTCTGAACAATAAAAGAACTTTTGGAGGAAACACAATGCCTGATCTCAAGCTGTTCTACACAGCGATTGTTATAAAAACAAAAAACAAACTGCATGGTATTAGTATAGGAACAGACAGATTGTTCAATGAAATTGGATCAGATACTCTGAAATAAACCCTCATACCTATGGACGCTCGATTTTTTTCAAAGTAGCCAATACCATACAATGAGAAAAAAGAAAACATCCAGCAAATGGTGCTGGTAACTGGATATCTGCATGTAGAAGAATGCAGCTGTGATTGGAAATCCAAAGTTAATATTCAAAAATCAACAGTCCTCCTATATACAAACAAGAGACTGGAAAAAAAAAACAAGAAAATAATTCCTTTCACAATGGCCTCAAAAAAGTATAAAATACCTTGGGGTGACTCTAGTCTGGCAACTGAAAACTTGTATAAATAAAACTTTGAGACATTGATGAAAGAATTGGTGAAGATATCAGAATACGGAAAGAGCATCCATGTTCATGGATCAATGGGATTAAGATAGTGTATTACTCAGGGTTCTCTAGAGTCACAGAACTTATGGGTAGCCTCAATATAGTAAAGGAATTTGTCGATGACTTATAGTCTTTAGTCCAACTCCCAACCATGGTCAGCAGCAGCTGTGAGTGGAAATCCAAGGATCTAGCAGATGCTCAATTCACAAGGCAGGCAAAGAAAAGAGTCTTCCTTCTTCCAATGTCCTTATGTAGGTCTGTTGTGCTCACCTCTTCCAGCAAGGAAAAACTCAACACGGTAGGATTCTTCTCAACAGCTTTATTCCAGGAACGCCTCGATGCTACCGGGACCCCGGGAACCCTGGGAGGACTGCTTATATACACCCCAGCACTGGGGAGGGCTATGTGTCCTCCTGGGATTGGTCAGTCTGCCGGCACTTTAAGGGGAGGGGTTGCACCGGAGGGGTTGGCGCCAGATTTGGGCTAGCACCTGTGCAGTGGTGTTGTTTACGGTGACGACGGTGTACCAGAGACCGACGCCATCTTTTAGGAGCCAGCTGCCTACTTAGGTCTCCAGCAGACGGTGTAGCCCAGATTAAAGATGTGCACCACCATGTCTTTAATCACAGGTGGTCTTGAACTCAGAGATCTCCCTGTCTTAATCTTCTGGAATTCATAGCCACTATGGCTCAAGATCTGCATACCAAGATCCAGGTCAGAAACTCCCAGCCTCCAGATTAGGATCTCTGGTGAGCCTTCCAATTCTGGATTGTAGTTCATTCCAGATATAGTCAAGTTGACAACCAGGAATAGCCAATGCAATCCACCCTTTGTCAACTTGACACAAATAATATCTCATGTCCACATGAAACAATAACAAGGTCATGAATACACCTAACATGATATAACTATTCCTCATACAACTGCAAACACATTTGTAAATTTACAATGGGGTAATGATTCTCTATAACATTCTTTTAGTGTCTCAACTTAAATACCAATTGATGTTAAAGAAATTGGTAGAAACACAAATGTATTTGTTAGCAAAATAAGACAGAAGCATTCATACTACTTTATAATCCTTGTTTTTGCAACTGGTTACGTGGCCTTAGTTGGTATTTATAACCACTTTCCTCTACTACCCATTCTGTATTTCCTTCACCCTCAGCAAGCACCTCCTCCGGTCTTGGCCCTTTTCCTGAAGATTGACCCATACCTTCATTCCTAATGAGTCTACATCCTTTCTCATCCTGCTTGGATTGTAGTTTCCCATTGACTTTAATCACAGGACATGGTAGTACTAAGAGACGCCCTAAGGGATGCCCTGCACTATAGACATGATCTTGCTTACCCCCATTGTGGAGAGGTAGTCCAATTTCTCCATGGTAATCTGGATCTATCACCCCTCATAACACTGTTATTCCTTTCTTAGCCTGTTGGTTTAAGGGCATTGAAAGACCAAAATGACCAGGGAGAAATCTGAGCTTACATTTCAATGGAATATTTGTTGTGGCTCCTGGTACGAGTACTCCCCCAACTGGATCCAAAACTTCTAGGCCAGCAGAACCTAGAGTTATGGGGACATGAAGCAAAATTTTTCCTAGAGGGTCACTAGGAATGATAGTGAGTAGAACTATTCCCTTTTCCACCCCTTGATTTCTGGACCCATGGATCCTGGCTATGGGGGAAAATGCACCATATATCAAACGCTGATTCAAAGCATATACTGCCTTCTGAAGAACTCTGCCCCAGCCCTCCATTCTGTTGCCACCTAATTGGCACTGTAACTGTGTCTTCAAAAGTCAATTCCTTCTTTCTATCAGACCAGCTGCTTCAGGATGATGGGGAACATGGTAAGGCCAGTGAATTCCAAGAAAATGGCTATCCTACCAAAAAGCAATCTACAGATTCAATGAAAATCACCATCAAAATCCCAATACAATTTTTTTTTACAAATTTAAATGGTTAATTTTCAGCTTTATATGTAAACATAAATGCCCAAAAATATCTTTAATGGTTTGTATATTCTTGGGCCAGGGAGTTGTACCATTTGGAGGTGTGGCCTTGCTGGAATAGGTGTGACCTGGTTGGAGTAAGTATGTCACTGTGGGTGTGGGCTTAAGATCCTAACCCTAGTTACCTGGAAGTCAGTCTTCCACTAGAAGCCTTTGGATGAAGACATAGAACTCTCAGCTCTGCCTGTGCCATGCCTGCCTGGATACTGCCATGCTCCCACCTTGATGATAATGGACTGAACCTCTGAACCTGTAAGCCAGCCCCAAGTAAATGTTTTTTATAAAACTTGCCTTGGTCATGGTGTCTGTTCACAGCAGTAAAACCCTAACTAAGACAATAGCTAAAAAAAAATCCTGAATTTTTAAAAATGCTGGAGGTATCACCATTCCTGACCTCAAGTTGTACAACAGAGCTATAGTAATAAAAACAGCCAATACTGACATGAAAACAGGCCAAAAAACATTGATGATAGAATTGAACTGAAGAACCAGACATAAACAGACACATCTATGGATAGTTGATTTTTTTTTTATAAAGAAGCCAGAAATACAACTGGAAAAAAGACAGCATCTCCAAATTATGGTGCTGGCCAAAGTTAATGACTTTGTATGGAAGAGTCTAAATGAATACATACTTATTACCCTGCATAAAACTTAACTCCAGATAGGTCAAGGATCTCAACATAATACAGGATACACTGAATCTGATAGAAGAGAATGTGGGGAATAGTTTTGAACTCGTTGGCACAGAAAAGGATTCTCTGAGCAGAACACTAATAGCATAGGCACTAAGAAAGGTAATACATGGAGTCTCATAAAAATGGAAAGCGTCTGTCGGGCGAAGGACAGCCACTGAATTTATTATCAGCAGCGTTTTAGTAGTTATTTGATAATTTCATAAGAGTATTTTGTGATAATCACTCCTCTCATCCAAATCTTCCAAGAGGTATCCCACCCACTTAACTCTGTAGGCTTTTTTATTTAAAAGCTTGAAAATTCCGAGATATAACAATAAAGCAAATGCACTTAATATTTAACTTTTAAAAGATCAATCTAGTAAAAATTCATGAGTTTTCTTTACTTGCCTTAAATACTGATAGTACTATAATATATAATGTCTCTACTGTTCATCAGGGATCTGAGAGATAAATACTACAGTCCACAATAAACAATATTTATTCATCATTGATTAAGCTTAATTTTTATTATTAACTTTGTTTGGATAAATATGTCATGTCTCAAGCGTGTTCAGATTTCTGAATATATTGTAAACTACCTCAGCAGGATTTGGAGGAGCAGTAGCAATCACATATTTACCACAAGCACAGCATCCATGTAGAGAGCATAACTAATACTCAGTAGCAACCCTATGGGATTTATATTACTATCCCCTTTTTACAAATGAAAAATGAATTCAAATGGATATAATAAGTTTTCAGGCAAATTAAAGTTAATTGTCCATGGATATCCAGCTAAAATTTCAAGCCACATTTTTCAGTACAAAGCCCATATTCAACTTCAGTACAATAACATTTTCTTTTCCATAGAAACTATAGTTACCACTTCAGACTTGTTGAAGGATGTTTCACCAGATCATAATTACAGTAGACACATGTTCATCTAGTCAATGCCCGTCCCACACCCTAAATAATGCATGAAGAGACAAACTGCAAAAAAAAAAAATCATCACAATATTTGCAAATTTTGTTTCTGTTCTCTTGCTAGAGTGACACTTCTCTTCCCCATCAAATCAGACTAGAAAAGTTGACAAACATCCTTAGCTGCAAAGGACTATCAAAAGCAAGAGAGGAAGAAAGGTCCTTTCTCAGCTGTCACTCCCAAAAATAATATTTTTGGAGATAACCTGAAGTCAGAAACTTTTCCTCAAATTTTGACATGAAATTTTGAACATTACTTCCTTTTGATCAAAAATCAAAATCTGGAATGTTTCCAAAATTAAGTGCTGTCATTAAAATTTGTGAGGAAATGATTAAAATTGTGAATATGTAAAATTAAATGCAATAAATAAATCTGAAAGGCTGTCAGAGGGTAAGATACTCATGAAATACAAATGTCTGTCTAATGGAACTGCTCCAGCTTTCTGGTTCTTCTGATCTCTTTCTAGCAACAGAAAGGAAACATGTTCACATAGTTCCTATTACCTGTTACACAATGGAAAAGCTCCTGTAAAGTAGATGTTAGCACAGACTAGTAACTATGCTAACATGCAGTCTAACTTAACACTGATGAGCTAAATGAAATGCTATAAGCTATATACCTGGAGAAGCACACTTTACTTGGAAACCCCTTTTAAATGACAAAACTATTCTTAAAGTGTTTATCCCTCATTTTATTTCTTCTCCCACCCTCACTGGTTATTTATTTATCTAATGGTTCAGCATGGGAACTCTTTTTCATCACATTTCAGTAAGGCAAGGCTGGGGCTGGGGCTAAGCACAGCACAAAAGGCCATAATTGTTCTGAAAAGCTCCCCATGATTAGACAGGAACCAAAATAAAATGACTCCATTACTAATTCAATAGATCTTTATAATTAGATGGGTTTTACTTAAGCTAATAAAATCTTCCTGCCAAAAAAGTTTGCTCAGTCTTGTTCAGTGTTGGCGAGTCCCTGTTTGCTTTCTGCATTTTCAATCCAGCTATATTCAAACATCTTTTAGAATTTGTTATTGGTTTGTCTTATCTCGAGAGAAATTATACATATTTAAAGCACCCAATAAGGCTCAATTAATCATTTTGATTGACTGCTCTAAAAATTGAGTCAAGACTATTTTTTCATTCGCAAATGGAGAAGAGGACACAGTGTGTTTAAATGAATTGATGAGGTCAAATCATAAAAAAAAATAATTTATGTGTAGTTGTTTACAAATTCTAGGATTTTACTCTTTTAAAAAGTGTTTAAAAAATATGGGGTATTTGGTTGTCAAAGACTGTTTTAAAAGATATAAGCAACCCCCAAAATTGTACCAGAGAACTTTTTCTACAGCAGATAAAGAACTTCAGCAAAGAGGATGGATATAAAATTAACCCAAAAATCAGTACCCTTCCTTTATACACATGGTAAATGGGCTGAGAAAGAAATTAGAAAAATAACACCCTTCACAATAGTCACAAATAATATAAAATAACCTGGGGTAACTCTAACCAAACATGTGAAAGAAGAAATCCAAGAAGACCTCACAAAAAGGAGAAATCTCCCATGCTCCAGGATTGGTAGAATTAACATAGTAAAAGAAAGACCCAGAAATAGAGCCATACTCTTACAGACACTTGATCTTTGACAAAGAAGCCAAAAATATGCAATGGAAAGAGAAAAAAGCATCTTCAAAAAATGGTCTAACTGGCAGTCTGTATACAGAAAAATGAAAATAGATCCATATTTGTCACCTTGCAAAAAGCTCAAGTCCACATGGATCAAGGACCCCAGGTTGGAAAAAAATCTTCACTAACCACATATTCAATAGAGGGCTAACATCCTCAATATATAAAGAACTCAAGAAGCTAACCTCCAAAACACCAAACAACCCAATCAAAAATGGGGTATAGAACTAAACAGAGAATTCACAACAGAGGAATCTCATATGGCTAAGAAGTTCTTAAAGAAATGTTCAAAGTCCTTAGTCATCAGGGAAATGCAAATCAAAACCACCCTGAGATTCCACCTTACACCAATCAGAATGGCTAAGATAAGAAACTCAAGTGACAACACATGTTGATGAGGATGTGGAAAAAGAGGAACATTCCTCCATTACTGGTGGGATTGTAAACTGGAACAACCAATCTAGAAATCAGTCTGGAGGTTTCTACCTGAAGGCCCAGCTGTACCGCTCTTGGGCATATACCAAAAAGATGCCCCATCATTCCACAGGGGCACGTGCACCACTATATTCATACTGGCCTTATTTGTAATAGTCAGAACCTGGAAACAACCCAGGTGTCCCACAACAGAAAAATGGATACAGAAAATGTGCTTCATTTACATGATGGAATACTACTCAGCTATTACGAACAAGGACATCATGAGTTTTTTGTTTGTTTGTTTTGTTTTTTTAAGGAAAATGGATGGGACTAGAAAATATCATCCTAAATGAGGTAACTCAGACCCAAAAGGACATGCATGGTATGTACTCACTAATAAGTGAATATTAGCCAACAATGTATAAAATACACAGGATACAATCCACAGAACTGAAGAAGGTTAACAAGCCAAAGGGTCCAAGTGAGGATACCTCAATCTCTCTTGAAAAGGAGGAAAAAAAAAAAAAAAACAATCACAGGAGGCAGAGGGAAGGAAGGATCTGGCTGGGAGAGGGTACAGGGAGGGAGATATGGGAACATGATCAGGTGTTGGGCAGGAACAGGAATGAAGCCCTGAAGCCAGCAGAAAGAATGGAAACAGGCAACCTCGGAAGGTAGGAGGTAGGGCGATCCTCTAAAATATACCAGAGACCTGGGAGGTGAGAGATGCTTAGGGCTCAAAGTGGGGCACATTAGTGAACTGCCCTACAGTAGGGAGAGGGAGCTTGAGGTAATGGAAAACATCTCATTCAAAGTGAAGAAGGCACTGAGACTTTTGTTTGTACTTCATATGTACATTGATTTTTGACAGACTGATTATTTTAACTACATTAATTCTACCAATCCATAAGGATGGGAGGGTTTTCTATCTTCTAGTGTCTTTATCAATTCCTTTCTTTGGAGATTTAAAGACATCATTGTGGATATCTCTTGCTTCTTTGTGTAGGTTACCTCTTGGGAGTTTCCTTTTCTTTGAGCGTGTAAATAAATGTGTCTGTGAATTTTTTCAGTATGTTTTTTAAAGAAAAGTTATTGATTTTTGCAAGCTGAGTATGTGTCCTGTCACTTTTCTCAACTTGGTGGTAATTTCTGTAAAGTTTAAGTTGTAATTCTGAAGTCTATTATACCTATATTTGGATTACAATTATGCTATTGTGGAGTTTTGCGCATATGTTCATTAGGAATAACTGGTTTATGGTTTTGTTTTTGCTGCATCTTCACCTAGTTTAATATTATCATGAGAGTGGTTTCTGCAGGGTTTGAAATTGCTCCACACCCCAGCCTCATGATCCTGCCCCAGCACTATAATGGAGCATACATATTAAAAGGAAGAGTATAAAGTGTTTTACACTACTGCTGGGAATGGGTCACCAGAAATTTCAGGGTGTCTAGCATTTCAATGTCAGGCAATCCTCTGAAAAATGGGTACACCAGGGAAAATACATATGCCATAACTTGGCAGAAAGCCATAGCAGGTGCTGAAACGCACCAGTTCTCAGAGGCCACATGAGTATCCTCCTCAGAAAACTCAATATATAGGCGTGCAAATCAATAGTTCTAGACATTCTACATGGTGGATATTTTAGCTTATTTATTTAAAAATTAGTGTAATGTGTCTGTCCCTTTGAGACTATTACCACTCAGTAATATTACCACTCAGTGCAGTTTAGGATATTTTCACTGTGCTTCTTCTTATAAAGCACTTTAGATTTTAATACATAAATATTTTTAGTGTATTTTCTGGGTCCAAATGGTCATGGAAGGGACAGTCTGAAACTGCTCCTGCCCCTGGAGTACAGCCAACAGGATGTGGGTCTCCTCAAGTGCTGGTGGTTGCTGTAGGCATAAAGTTTGTTTGCAAAATAATGTACATATTTTACTTTTTACTTTGTGTTCCTCATCTGGGGAATTTTCTCCCTGTGAAGGTTAATGACGTTATGATAGTCAGAAACAGCATGAATCCAGGAAGTGAGAATGTGTCTGGTGACTGTCAGAAATATGGGAGTACTGTATGTAAACTTCGGGGCAGCCCTTAAGGCTGTGGGAAAGAACTCTAAAAACATGAGTTCAACAAAAGTTCAAGAGTGCAGAAATCAGTGTAAGAACTGTTCTTTACAGGATTTCTCAACTATGAAAAATATAAAAATGAAATATGAATTGTGCTAAATCCACTCCAGTAGTGACAAGCACAACAGTCCCCGAAAACCTGGGCACTGTCCCGAGGCGAAAAGTTCACGGAAACTTAGTGTCCTGGAATCATGGCATCCTATATAAAGTTTGCTCCAATGTCCTTGCTTTAGTTGGTAAATGGATCTGTGTGCTTTCCCTTAATATTGCTTTATCACAAGTACTCCTGAGTATTGATATTTTGAAATATAGCTAAGTTAGAGTCTAGGCAATCCTTGATCCGACCCTGGGCATGGATAGCTAAGTCACTGTCCTACACAGAAATTTACCATTATCTAGAAAGAAGGAAGTTTGCGACCTAAGGAGGAACCAGAGTAGATACTTAGAACCATAGATAGCCGAGTTACACCCATATACAAGTATTTAAAATGGCTTAGGGAGAAAGTGGACTACAATAGGAACTATAGACTACAATAGGAACTATGGCAAGGGCATGAAGCCCTTGCCCCTGGCTTCTAAGATTAAGTGGACCTTAGGTGGAGATTTTTTTGTTGCCAGTTGGTTCCTATCAGTTCTTCTGTGTTTGCATTCCTCTGTTTTGTGTAAGAATCCAGTAACTTAACAAGAAGAAATATTCAAAGAATTAACCAAACAAGGAGTTGGTTCTTTGAGAAAATCAACAAGATAGATAAACCCTTAGCTAGACTCACTAGAGGGCACGGAGACAATGTCCTAATTAACAAAATCAGAAATGAAAAGGGAGACATAACAACAGATCCTGAAGAAATCCAAAACACCATCAGATCCTTCTACAAAAGGCTATACTCAACAAAACTGGAAAACCTGGACGAAATGGACAAATTTCTAGACAGATACCAGGTGCCAAAGTTAAATCAGGATCAAGTTAACGATCTAAACAGTCCCATATCCTCTAAAGAAATAGAAGCAGTCATTAATAGTCTCCCAGCCAAAAAAAGCCCAGGACCAGACCAGATGGGTTTAGTGCAGAGTTCTATCAGACCTTCAAAGAAGATCTAATTCCAGTTCTGCACAAACTATTTCACAAAATAGAAGTAGAAGGTACTCTACTCAACTCATTTTATGAAGCCACAATTACTCTGATACCTAAACCACAGAAAGATCCAACAAAGATAGAGAACTTCAGACCAATTTCTCTTATGAATATTGATGCAAAAATACTCAATAAAATTCTCACTAACCGAATCCAAGAACACATTAAAGCAATCATCCATCCTGACGAAGTAAGTTTTATTCCAGGGATGCAGGGATGGTTTAATATACGAAAATCCATCAATGTAATCCATTATAAAAACAAACTCAAAGACAAAAACCACATGATCATCTCATTAGATGCAGAAAAAGCATTTGACAAGATCCAACACCCATTCATGATAAAAGTCTTGGAAAGATCAGGAATTCAAGGCCCATACCTAAACATGATAAAAGCAATCTACAGCAAACCAGTAGCCAACATCAAAGTAAATGGTGAGAAGCTGGAAGCAATCCCACTAAAATCAGGGACTAGACAAGGCTGCCCACTTTCTCCCTACCTCTTCAACATAGTACTTGAAGTATTAGCCAGAGCAATTCGACAACAAAAGGAGATCAAGGGGATACAAATTAGGAAAGAGGAAGTCAAAATATCACTTTTTGCAGATGATATGATAGTATATATAAGTGACCCTAAAAATTCTACCAGAGAACTCATAAACCTGATAAACAGCTTCAATGAAGTAGCTGGATATAAAATTAACTCAAACAAGTCAATGGCCTTTCTCTACACAAAGAATAAACAGGCTGAGAAAGAAATTAGGGAAACAACACCCTTCTCATAAGACAAATTAGAAAGAGCAATCTGTAAATTCATCTGGAATAACAAAAAACCTAGGATAGCAAAAACTCTTCTCAAGGATAAAAGAACTTCTGGTGGAATCACCATCCCTGACCTAAAGCTTTACTACAAAGCAATTGTGATAAAAACTGCATGGTACTGGTATAGTGACAGACAAGTAGACCAATGGAATAGAATTGAAGACCCAGAAATGAACCCACACACCTATGGTCACTTGATCTTTGACAAGGGAGCTAAAACCATCCAGTGGAAGAAAGACAGCATTTTCAACAAATGGTGCTGGCACAACTGGTTGTTATCATGTAGAAGAATGCAAATTGATCCATTCCTATCTCCTTGTACTAAGGTCAAATCTAAGTGGATCAAGGAACTCCACATAAAACCAGAGACACTGAAACTTATAGAGGAGAAAGTAGGGAAAAGCCTTGAAGATATGGGCACAGGGGAAAAATTCCTGAATAGAACAGCAATGGCTTGTGCTGTAAGAACGAGGATTGACAAATGGGACCTCATGAAACTGCAAAGCTTCTGCAAGGCAAAAGACACCGTCAATAAGACAAAAAGACCACCAACAGTTTGGGAAAGGATCTTTACCTGTCCTAAATCAGATAGGGGACTAATATCCAATATATATAAAGAACTCAAGAAGGTGGACTCCAGAAAATCAAATAACCCCATTAAAAAATGGGGCTCAGAGCTGAACAAAGAATTCTCACCTGAGGAATACCGAATGGCTGAGAAGCACCTGAAAAAATGTTCAACATCCTTAATCATCAGGGAAATGCAAATCAAAACAACCACCTCACACCAATCAGAATGGCTAAGATCAAAAATTCAGGTGACAGCAGATGCTGGCGAGGATGTGGAGAAAGAGGAACACTCCTCCATTGTTGGTGGGATTACAAGCTTGTACAACCACTCTGGAAATCAGTCTGGCGGTTCCTCAGAAAATTGGACATAGTACTACCGGAGGAACCTGCAATACCTCTCCTGGGCATATATCCAGAAGATGTCCCAACCGGTAAGAAGGACACATACTCCACTATGTTCATAGCAGCCTTATTTATAATAGCCAGAAGTTGGAAAGAACCCAGATGCCCCTCAACAGAGGAATGAATACAAAAAATGTGGTACATTTACACAATGGAGTACTACTCAGCTATTAAAAAGAATGAATTTATGAAATTCCTAGGCAAATGGTTGGACCTGGAGGGCATCATCCTGAGTGAGGTAACACAATCACAAAAGAACTCAAATAATATGTACTCACTGATAAGTGGATATTAGCCCAGAAACTTAGTATAGTGAGATATAAGGTACAATTTGCAAAACGCATGAAACTGAAGAAGAACAAAGACCAAAGTGTGGACTCTTTGCCCCTTCTTAGAATTGGAAACAATCACCCATGGAAGGAGTTACAGAGACAAAGTTTGGATCTGAGACAAAAGGATGGACCATTAAGAGACTGCCATATCCAGGGTTCCATCCCATAATTCGCCTCCAAACAATGACACCATTGCATACACTAGCAAGTGTTTGTTGCAAGGACCGTGATATAGCTGTCTCTTGTGAGACTAGGCCAGGGCCTAGCAAATACAGAAGTGGATGCTCACAGTCAGCTATTGGATGGATCACAGGACTCCCAATGGAGGAGCTAGAGAAAGTATACAAGGAGCTAAAGGGATCTGCAACCCTGTAGGTGCAACATTATGAACTAACCAGTACCCCGGAGCTCTTGACTCTAGCTGCATATGTATCAAAAGATGGCCTAGTTGGCCATCACTGGAAAGAGAGGCCCATTGGACACGCAAACTGTATATGCCCCAGTACAGGGGAACGCCAGGGCCAAAAAATGGGAATGGGTGGGTAGGGGAGTTGGGGGGGAGGGTGTAGGGGGCATTTGGGATAGCATTGGAAATGTAATTGAGGAAAATACGTAATAAAAAAAATAAGAGGAAAAAAAGAGAATTACTACTCATACACTGCAAAAAAAAAAAAAAAAAAAAAAAAGAACCCAGTAACTTCATTGTTTCTTGCTGGTGTGTCACCTAAGTTCCCTATTTTCTTCTGTATAAAAAGTTTGATGCTCAGTTTAACAAGTTACATTCAGATCCAGCACACTCTCTCATGTCTGTGTCTGTCTGTTAATTCCTACCAACTCTATGCCCATCTGCGGGAACCCCTGATTCCCACGGATTGAGGGGGGGCCGAGTAGGCCCAGTCTGTGGCAGAATTGTATGAGGGGCTTCAGAGACCTGAAAGAACTGTACTAATGAGTCAGCTTAGTTAGAAAGATATTAAGTAAGGTGACATGATTTGGTCCATAGAGGAAAAAACCTGGATCACAAAGAGAAAGGAATGGTTAAAAACAAGGTTCAGAAAAATGCTAAAAAAAAATTTTTTTAAAATCCATGAAACCCATCATCAACTAAATTGGATCCAGATATTCTGCTCCCTAAAGGAGGTAATTATATATCTGATACAAATAGGAGATGGGGAATGATAGAAATCTAGTATCAAAAAAAAAGGTGATGGCTTAATGATATTCCTATTTTCTGGGATCACTTACTTAATACTTCCAATAATACCTGCCGATGATAAGACTTGGATTTGCTGAGATAAAAGAGAAAAATCGAAAGATTAAAAGAGAATATTGAGGTAGATAAGAATTATAAAAATGAGCTTCAATGTTCCTTGCATAAAAATAAACAACAGCTTGCTAAATTGCAAAATAATAAAAAGTATTATACTTAAAGCTAACATTCTCACTTAAAAATAGCCTCTATGTCAAGACTTGCCAACCACAAGCACTGTGTCCGGTGAACTACATAGGACTTGCTATGTCAAAAAGAATATACTTGCTGTCTGGTTCATTTGCCACAAATGTGCTCTGTGTTTCAGTTTCTATTTCTAAGAGTAGAGGGGCTGTGGTCATAAAATGCTGATTTGCAGAATGCTCAAAAGGGAACCTGTAGTAAATGATTAAACTGTTATGCAATTCCTAAGGCAGTAGCTTATCCAATCATAATAAATAAAAGACTGGGCTTTAGTCTGCAAGAGAGAGCTCTCTTGAGCAGCTATCACCTTGCATCCATCACTGACAGCAAGTCGTTCTTTCAATGCTCCTATTCACCCCTTCCTCAGGACCGTCTCTCAAGCTGAGGCTGGACCTCGGCATGTATTACTATAATGTTCCACTTGCTAATTATTATTTGGAAGCAGCAATATTTTTCTCACTGATTTTCAACAGAGAGTAAGCTTGGTTTCATGAGAAGTAAAAATGACCAGTATTTTTTAATGAAACACAAAGTTTACCATTGTGAGTAATTTCCCACTGTGCATCAATCTGACACACTAATAAATACTTCCCTTGATTCAGATTCTGGTTTAGTAGCCACAAGCATACAAGATGTTGCTTTCAAATATTTGTCTCTTGGGTAATATATAATAATGTAGGAATCAGACTTGACTGTTGAGGCCGGCCAGTGGCCTACATGTCTGGGTTCTAGCCTGGGAGGCATCTTGGAATCTGAAAGAAAAGAGGGAACTAGGAGGCACGAGAAAGGATGGAATCAAGACATTAGTCTGATCAAGGTTCAATTTTACTATTCGGAGACACGGGGTCATGAAGAAGGGGGAGGGGCCCATTCCCGCCAAATCATCCTTGGAGTCCAGTTGCAGGTGACCACGTGTTGGCTCCGGAACAGCTAGGCAGCAGGTAGTAGCAATGGGAGTGGCAGGCCGATAGGGTGGCATGCTCCACCCCGATGCTCTCCTAGTGCTAACAGTCAAACCTGATCAGCCAGATTTCAGGCTGGGGGGCGGGGGGGAGGTTACACTTGACCCTTGGGTGAGAAATCACTAGTTCTAGAATAAATGAAGTTGGGAAGCTCAAATTCAACACTCTTAGCTCAATTACTACTGGCTTGCTTCTATATTGAATAACTTTTAGGTAAATGAATGTTTAACAAACATGCTTACATGTTTGATGCATGGTTCTTAGAGAATGCTGTCTATCAAAATATCCATAAAACTACTTATACTGATGAACATTGCTGTAACTCAAAACTTGATTAAAATTCATTTTGCAGATTTTTCAGAGTGAGTTTATTAACCATACAAAGCACCAGATACATCAAATAAATTATATGTTGCCATCTATCCAACAACTCAATTTGACGATTAGGTGTGTTTTAGAACCTCTTCTTTGGAAACAACAAACTCACCAGAGCAAAAGAAACCTCTACAGAAAATTAAAGGAAGAAATTCTCAAAACAGCATGCCTGCTCCAAATGACATCTAGAGAAACCAGAGAATACACACAATGGGTTCATATTTTTTCCACATGTTTTAAGAGGTAAGATTCATTTTATGCAGGCTTAAAAACATGCTTCCAGAACACATATATTTAAAAGTTTCCATCAGAAACATGCCTTTCAGCAAGGTTGATATGAAAAGCTATATTTTTGGAATCAGTTATTTTGATAATTATCACCAAACAATTCTTTTTAAAATGATAGCTTTATTTAATAATATTCTCTTCAAGTTGTTTCTCTGGTTAACTATAGTGGTTGGATATTCTCTGATAACTGTTTTTAATAAAACTAGTGACTTTCTGTATGAGTTTTCTCTCCACTATGTTTCTTGATTTTGATTTCATTATTCTAGAACTACTCACATGTTATTGATACATAACAATCAATATATAAATAGAACTGTTATTCCCACATGTTATTACTAGATAAATATCAACACATAGAGAGAATTCTTAGTCCCTTAAATAGGTTGAATTGCTCTAGTTTAAGTTTTTTCTTTTGCTTCTCAAAATGCCAATGCTCATAGATTAGTCAAAAGTTGAGCTCTCTACCAAAGTTATATGTTTTCAATAAATAAGAACAGCATCTCAGTTGCTTTTGGTGAAAATCATTCCCTCCACTGGGATCTGGTGTGTGTGCTAACTTGTGCTAGTGAGGAAATTTTTGAACATCAATGTTGTCACCAAGGTCCCAGTCTAGACTTCCATTGCCTCTCCAGTCCTTGTTATAGCCATCAAAATGTTTCAGAGAAGACACATGGTATACTGGAAGAGAGACGTTATTGCAAACTGCAGTATAACTCCGATAGATAAGAGCAGATGACATGTAAACAGACAATTGTTCTTGCCCAAAATCAGACAGGTTATTTACAATTTTCAAAAATCTATAGAACAAGCAACTTTTCCTGAAGAATTTTGTTCTGCCCAGGTGATTGACAGCATATTTGCTATGAATCTTCTAGGAGAAAGCCCAGCAATATGAAACACAGATAGGTATGCCTTTGTTCATTATTGAAAGCCTCCTGCTATGCAATGATCTTGTCAGGTTTAAGTCTCCTGGAGCCAAGGTTATGTCATTTTCATTAATGGCCTTTCATGAAACCAAGGATGTCACAGTACCTTCAAAGGTCATAGATGTGACTCAAATACTATTCCAAAAACCAGTAATCGTATACTGTTTCAGCCTTTTATTTTACAAGATGTTGAGTGTCCTCCAAACCTTTTAATAAAAGAAAAACCTTTTATTAAAACCCCATTCATATACAATCTGTGGGAGAGTAATAACTCAGACATCTGACATTGTCCTTAGATAAGACTATTTGACCCAGAAGAGTGGTTCCCAAAGAGCTTTATCACAAATCCTAGATATGCCAATATATAAACAAGAATGTCCATGGATTTAAGCTGTATGAACAAAATATAGGGTTTCCATATCAGGATTAATTACTATCGACATCTGCAAGACATATGGACCCATTCCCCCTTAATGATCAAGAAGGAAGCAAGTATCAGAAGAAAACCAAAAGTGAACAACTTTCCTCATCTCTGACATAAATCATTCTTGAGATGGTGATTAATGTTTTATGTTTGCCAATTTCTCCTTCCAATCAAATTAAATGAACAAGCATCAAATTACTCATGAGACTACAGTCCATTGGCGTTCTCTAAGGCTACTTTACTATTTATGAATGTGGTTAGGTTTTGTGCTTTTTACATCGGCATAATGGCCTTGATAATGGTAAAGATAGTCCATGTTGTGCTTTATCCATTTAGTGGGCTTTGTCTTTTACTCTCCTGGGGCAGCCTGGGTTTTGATTGGACAAAAGAGCCCTTTATGTGCACTTCTCTTCTAGCACGTGTTAGGTACATACTTGCTGCCGCTTTCAACACAGTAGTCTCGTAAGCATTATGTAAGGCAACAATTTCCATTTGAAATAAGACATATAGGAGATTAGGTGTGCCATGTTGACTAATCTAGCTTGCCACGCTTTTATAAACCTCAGATACCACAGTTTCACATGCCTAGATAATAGGATTGGTTATAAGTCCTGATCTTAGACACTTCACCAGGATAGCATCCCCTTTGCATGTTCCAGTGGAACATTGTGACATACAACAAGCAGCTGCCCTAAATGCTAACAAAAATAGTAGTGAATTTTACTGCTTAGTAAGGAGCTCTGGGTTTGGAGGGTCTACGATCCAGAGTAGGTCGAAAAGGAAAGACTTCTACCCATGTCTGAATAATATGGTCAAATCTGCATCTCTCTAAATAACCATCAGCAAAGTCTTGAACTAATTATTTACCTTATAGTGTGGTGGTTAGAGTGAGTTAAAACAACCCACCCTCAGTTTAGTGAATGCTTTCTATTGCTAAGTACATTAAATTTGCAACAACCATATATTAATAAATTACTAAATTCTACTCAACTATATAACTCTATACTACTGCATTGTTGTATTTGTAAACTTTGCAACCTTATTACACAGTATGATTAGGCATATAATCATATTGAAGAATATAAGAATGCAGCAGGTGATCATAGTGGCTCATGACAAAAACCTTATCCCTTGAGGCAAAAGAGTTGCCACAATTTTGAACCCAGTCAGTGTTCCATAGTGGGATAATTAATCTAAAAAATTTAATTAATAATGCATCATATTATTAATTAACAATTACTTACTTGAAACAAAAGTGAGATATATTTTCTTGAACACACCTCAGAAGAGTAGTAGTAATAGTCACAATGTAGCAGGAAAAAAAAAGCAGAATGTATTCAGAAAAGAAAGCAAGTCACACATATATTTAGGTGTTAGTAACATATTCTTCAAAAGTAAAAACCAAGCATATGTTAGAAACAATTGACGTGGCAATATTCATGAAGTCATTGAGAAAATAAAATATGAGCTTGTTTTATGTTACCTTAAAGAATACTATTATATCCTCAAACACCACATTTCAATGGTTAAATTTTACAATTTTCTTCATTTTTTAAGATGAAATAAAAATTGTCATGTATAAATATTTCTTCTTTAATTTGTATATATGGGTGTGCATATTCATATGTATGTCTGTGTATTTGCATGCAAGTCTGCACATATACATGTGTGCAGAGGACAACATTGTGTGTCATTCTCAGGAAAGCTATCCACCTTCTTTGAGGTGGTATCATTCATTGGCGTGGAACTCAGTAGTTAGGTTAGACTACCCTTCCTTAAAAATACAAAGGTTTAATCACTCTTTTAATGTGTTGTCACTGATTGCTTCAAATCCAAGTGCCTGTAAGCACGTTTCGGTTGTTTATCAGACAGTCTCACATAGCTTAGGCTGACCTCAAACCTGCCATAGAACTGAGGGTGGCCTTGAACTCCTGTTTATCACACCTCTCCTTTCATGTGCTAGAATCACAGGCAAGCATTACCATATTTAGCTTGGAGCTATTCTTCTTTATAATGCATACAATATAACTAACAAGGTACTTTTAAATAATTTATGTAAAAAAAATAAGCAAAGGAGATCAAATGCAGTTAGAAAGGGAAAAGCTTATTTATTTTTTAAGATAAAATGTGAGGAAACAAAAATTAATGAATTAAAGATACATGGAAAAACATGAAATTATCTTAATTTAGAGAATGCAAACATGTATCTATGCCAAGAGCAATTTATAAAGAGAGGCGATATTAGAAAATAAACAGAAACCAGTCCTAGAATTTCTTTTTACAAAAAATAAAGTTTTAAATAAGTACTAAAATATAACCAGCGAAATTACTACAATCAAATACTAAATCAAGACTCTGTGATTGCAGGGCCTTAAGGCGATCTTTCAAGGGAAGAATCTCAATGAGAACATGCTTTATTCCAACTTGTAAGGGAAATAAATGAACAAGCAAAGACTAGAGGCTCTAGAAAAGGCAAAATTCTACGTGAAGGCAAATTTCACTCACTTCATTGTCTTTTCACGGGACAAGACCAGATGGCCTGGTGCCCTGAGACTGTAAGGAACATAATTGCAACTAAAGGTCAGCACGTTGGGAAATAATTGGATTTCTTAAATTCAAACAAGGAATGTTATTTCTGTCTGCATATTTATTATTCATTGTCACTTAACTATGGACAAGTACAAAATCCATTTCTGACATGAAAATATATTTTGTTTACTTTTTAGTCAATATTCTCCTTCACAAAGTTCCTCTTAGGATGTCCAGCATGAATAATGTTTTGGCCAGAATTTGTAGTCATACATCCCTTGACTATGCAGCAATCATACTTTTTCAAGTGATTTTAACATTGAGAGAAGTTTACGATGGTTTCTTAAAGCAGTGAGTATTATAATTGCCCCACGGCCATAGTGACAAATTTGGTTCAACAAAGTAATTGGTGGAAATGTAAGGATGTAACTTATGAAACTCTTAATTTCCTTTCCCTGAACACATGAAAGCTATTTTGCTAGTTAGACTAATTGGCCTAGAAATATGGAAGATGATATTTTATTTTTCACTTGTAATTATTTAGAATCACAAGGAATTTCATAATAGTTTCATTTCTGTCGGCATACATGAGCAACAAAATCAATGTAGGCTTGCATTGTTTTAGATAACCCTAAAGAGGGTCTTTTTACTTGAACCTCTGATACAGAATGCTTAAATGGAATTAGGTAGAAAGGGGAGTCATAGTTTATTATCATTTTTCTAGGGGTAGTGACTTGGATAATCACTGAGTTTCTTATATACCTTAGACAAAGCCTCTAGAAGTCTATTCATGGCAAGTATTCATGTGAAAGTTAGTAAACCTGAAACTAGCCATGCACACACTATTGCCCCTAGGACCTCCTAGGAGATCCTCAAGTGTCTGCTAGGTATGAGTTCAATGTTTCCTGAAGACATTTGAAACCTCTGTTACCCTTGCCTTTGATTTTGGGTTTCTAATTTAATATGTGTTTCTTTTTGGGTTTGTTTAAAGTGAAAGCATAATAAAACATCTGTGTTTTTTGAAGCTTGTTTTTAACCGATAAAATAACATAGATAACTCTGTAAATACCGAGCAACTGAAAAGTAAAACAATGAAAATATTTCAATACTGTAGAAGAATGATATTAATCATATTATCTTTGCTCTCAGTCTACACAGAAACTACAAATTAAGTAGAAGTTTATAAAGTTATCTTTTATTTGTCAGATGTAATTGTCATCTTGGGCACTTACTGCTAAATAATCCCACCCTTTCTAGATCTTCTGACCTCTGACTGTCTAGCTCAACTCAGTTGTTCTGCCTCCAATTCTTCTCTAAGCTGACTGATTCAATCTGGCTTTTCTCAACTTCTCACTGAATTGTTCTACTTATCCTCAAACTAGCTCTAGCAATTTGTTCTAATATTCTGGCTCCTTCTCATTCTCTGGCTTTTACTGCCTCTGCTGACCTGTACTGAACAAAATACACTCAAGAGCAAACTCAGCTCCACGGCACTGCACTCACTGCACTGACTCCTTACTTAAGAAACTGACTCATCTCTCTCCCTGTATTCCTCTTCAATAGCTTCTCTTTCCTGTGCCGCTCTCATGAGAGTTGGGCATATCCTATCCTGTCAAATCGTTCTCTCACTCATCACTTTGTCCCTCAATTAGATAGCATTGTTTAGGACTAACTGTGTGTACAAAGGGCTGTCTATATTCCAGCCAGAGTAATTCAAGGTATGTAGCCTGTCTGCATTTGAACTGGATCACACAGATCTAGAAAGGCTTCAGAGCAGCCATGTTGCTGAATTAAATTTCCTCTCCAAAATTTATCTTTATCCTTCTTTCTTCTCTGAGCCATAAAGGAAAAATTACTTTGGGGCCTCCAAAATGGCATAAAGTGGTCTTCAGTTGATCTGAGACTTTCCTCTAATTCCCCACTCTCCTTACAAAGCTAGGAAGCAGTGTGAATGATGAGTGGATAGACAGTCTATCACATTCACAGTGCCAACTCCAGATAAGACTTCATATAATAAAGGGAACCTGAAAATATACTTGCTCTGTTTATGAAACTGCAGAACTTCTTTCTTCACATCTTTAATCTTCAATTTTCTGGATCAAAAATAAGAGTAATGACACAGTCACTGAGAGGATTTGAAAATTTCTCGTCAATGATAGTCCTACACATGAGAACTTACACAGATGAAAATAGAGATAAAAGAAAAATAAATCAATAAAAATTTTTGAGATGACATGAATCATAATTTAAAGACAATAGGAAAATGAAAACTACTGGTAAAGGATAATTGGTTAAGTATGAAAGATAGTTTACCACAGAAATTAAATTTTTCTGTTTGTAATCCTAAGCCCAAGATCCTAAGACTACAATAGACCTGTCAATCAAACTAAAATTGCAGAATCTCAGATTGCCAAAGCAAAGTCAAAATTCAGGGTGCTATATTACCTCCTTTCTTCTCCAGCCACAAGAACAGAAGTCAATTAATCAAATAAATCAATAGGTACTTAGTAAGGACCCACTCTGCATTCCCAAATGCAAGTTACCATATCAGCACATGCTCTAATTTTAACTGTTACTTTCACAGGAATAGAATTAGTTGCAAATAAAATAACTGTTTTCTTACTGACTTTAAGTGAATTTATATAGCTTCACTTCAGGAAGAGTGAAATCAGGACGATTTTTCAGTCCACATCTGAGATGAGTTGGCATGTGTTGCCTCTTTGACTTAGGATTCCATGTTACATACCAAACTTTGATAACCATATGGTTATCAGAAAAAGTTTCTCCATGGTGCAGTTACCTACACATTAGAGAAAAGTCCATTCAAGACTCAATCTTGGACTATATATTTCTGCTATGATGATAACTGTGAAGAAAAAAAAAAGACTCAGGAAATTCCTCTTGGGGCTGATGTAATGACTCAGTGGATAAAGAGCTTGCTATGCAAGTGTTAAAGGTACTTACCACAGCACAAATAGAACGTGGGTAGTGACAGTATCTGGGAGGCAGTAACAGGAGATCACCAAAACAAATTAGATGGCATAGTAGAAAACTTCTAGATTAAATCAGAGACACTATCTCAAGCATAAGGTGGAGAGTGCTTTAGGAAGAAACCTGACATCAATCTCTGGCTTCCACATTCATGCAAACATGCACGTGTACCATGAAATCACACATATGAAAAATAGTGAGAAATTAACTTTTTAGTTACAGATGAATATTTAATGTTTATTTTTGGGATTCTATGGCTTATGAAAATAACATACGTTTGCAATTGATGGATTAAGTAGATAATTTGAAATGGATTAAGTATATAAATTGAAAAGTTGCCAATGATATTTGTTAAGGTCCATGAAGCTTTCAGATGAATAAACTTAAACAGTTCTGAGAAAACAGTTTTTAAAAATCAATGAAATAAAATTAAAATGTATAAAGCTCTGCAAAGTATTTGCGAACCACATACTCGATACAACTCAATAAGGACAAATGAAACTCAGTTCAAATATGGGAAACAGACAAGATACACAATTGCCAACAGATGTGTGAAAAGGCAATTATTAACCATTAACCGATATAGAAATGCAATTCAAAAGCAAGATGAGATAGCAACTGACAGCTGATATGCAGGCTATACTATAATTTTTGTTGCTGACTTTTTTTTAAAAATGAGAACCAGAAACACTGTGGACGGGAACATGAATTGGTATAACTACCAAAGGAAAATATGGATTTTCAAAAAAATAAAATAAAATAATGGAACTGCCCTGTGATTCTGGGCATATATACACTTCTGGGCATATATACACTTCTGGGCATATATACAAAGGAAGTGAAGTTAAATTTGGAAGAAACAGCTGCATTCAAATACTTACTTAACATTATTCTTAATGACCAAGGTATGCAAGCACTTTAAGTGCACACCTATCGATGAATGCCTAATCAAAACATACTATATACACATAGTAGATTATTATTCATAAGTTAAAGGATGAAACCTGTTGTTCTTGTGGTCGGAAACTAAGTGAAGTATACTAAAGACAGAAGGACACTCATACAAGCTAGGATGGGGGGGCATGGGGATGTGATTATTTAGTGACTGTAAAACACATTTAGTGTTTTATCTCTAGTAATTTGTTATGTAGTGTTGGGCCTATCTTTATTGACGCTGTGTGTGGTATACTTAAGATTTTGTTAATAATGTAGAAAAAGACACAAGAAAATGAATAGATGGTCTGTGTAAGGGCACTATACTTTAAAAAAATGTGAAAACTACATAGAGGATGTATGATTATGAAGTTTACCATTTCATAATAATGGAGATTTGGACAATGCTTGATGTACTATTTTAAGCATATCAGCATGAACTAACTCAATGAAAACAATTCTTAGAAGAAAATGATATTTATAACCTTCATCAGTAGAAGCAACACAGGACTAACCTGTGAAGAAAGATGTTGGACACGGCTGGGGCAGACTACTAGGAGGTCCCTACTAAGCCCATACTATCCTTGCTGGATTGCTTAAGCCCATACTATCCCTGCTGGATTTCTTCAGTGTACAAAGTTGTCCTGAGGCAGTAAGGAGTGAAGGCAGTGGGTAAGGGGTGGAGTTACAAAAGCAACCATTTACCAACCACAGCAGGACTGTTTCAAGGCTGTAACAAATTTCACAGGTACACACCATAGGAATACCATCCTTTAGAGTGATAATATCATTCCCATTTAATAAAGAAATGAAGCTCCGGAAAGTTGAATAAATTATCTTACTTCACTCAGTTATCATGTGAAGGAAGCCAGTTTTTGATATCAGGTTCCTTTACTCTAGATGCTATCTCTTAATTTATGTCTCATATTTCCAATGCAAATAATTGGGTTTTAAATTGATAAATGGCTATCCAATGAATGCATGCCAAGCACTGTGAAAGGCAAGCTACAGGGAGATGTAAATACATATTGACCAGAACTTATGGAAAAACAAGAGTTCTTAAGTCAAAACTGCTTAATGGCAAAGAAAACATAAGCCTGGAAACAGATTTTTCTCAAATGAGCCAAAGGTGAAAATGTGCTTGTTTGCATATATAATTTGAATAATTGTTCTAATGTTCCACCGTAGTGCATCAGAAGACAGCAGACAGGAAACAAAAATGGGTGAGTTTCCAGTAATGTCCCCAGGGATGAAGAAGAAGTCTCTCCAATTGTACCTTGGCCAAATCTCTTTTCATTTTGGAAATAGATGATTACCCATGATTGGTGACGATTGCTAGTGAGAGTGGGAGAAAACTCAGTAGACCATGCCAAAATCTCTCCTAGGGGATCCGTGAAGGAAAGCAGATGTATTGCTTTTTCTTCTGTGTTTTAGTTTTTGATCATTTCCCACAGAAAAAAATTTTATATGCTGTTTCTAACTACCTGGCATTGGATTAGCAGTGAACATAGCCAAGAATTTGTGTTCAAGCCTCTTGAAAATAAAGAACATGTAAAATGGGTCCGTATCACCATTTAAAAATAAATTTTGTCCCCTGCCTTCTATTGCAGCATTAACCCTTCTATGGAGTGAAGAAGGTAATCTGAGTTGAGTGCCTCTCTTAAGTAATTTTAAGGTAAAAATACATCCAAGAAGTGGAAACCAGTGCCTTTTTTGTAATTACAAAAAAAAGGAGAAAAATTAGAGACATGGCTGTTTTAAGAATTTCAAGTTGTTTTTTTTTTTTGTTTGTGTTTTGTTTGTTTGTTTGTCTGTTTGGTTTTTGTTTGTTTTTTGGTTTTTCAAGAAAGGGTTTCTCTGTATAGTCCTGGTTATCCTGGAACTCACTCTGTAGACCAGGCTGGCCTCAAACTCAGAAATCCACCTGCCTCTGTCTCCCAAGTGTTGGGATTAAAGGCATGCACCACCACTGGCCAGCCTAAGAATTCCAAGTATTTTTAACAGAATATTTTGACAAGAAATGCAGATGAGATGGCTCAGCAGTTAAAAGCACTTGCTGCTCTTGTAAAGTACAGAGCATTGGTCCATACCACCCACATGGCAGCTAACAAGCACGTACAACTGCAATTTCAGGGATCCAAAGCCTTTTTCTGGCAGCCCCAAGCATGAGGCACACACCTGGTGCACATACACACATGCAGTGAAAACACTCACGTGTATAAAATAACAATAAGCAAATCATCTTTAAAGCTTAAAAAGAAGAGCATTTAATTCATGTTTGTGTTTCTCTAATAGTCAAAAACACAAAAAGCAGTTGAATAATAAATTCAATACAATAAGCAAATTGATAGGCATTTAATAAACTAGAAAATGCACCAACTAGCTAAGAAACCCAATCCCATAATGCCAGCTTTCATTTCCAATATTCTCCAGGTGGCTGCTAGCCATTTGCCACACAGGAAAAACAACAACAGCAGCAACAACAAAAATACAAAAATGAACAAAAACAAAAACAAAACCCTGTCACTTACTGGAAAGCAGGCTCCAACTATTAAAAATAAATAAATAAATAAGAAAGGCACACAGTAGAGAATAGACAATGTTGTGCTAAAAAGGCTGTGTAATTTTGCCAAAAAAAAAAATTTAATCTGTGCACAAAATACCTCTCCCATTCTTTTGATCTGCTGCAGCACTTGTCCAAATGGATGGGCTCCCTAAAGGGAAAACCCATTTCAAACACTGAGGAGCTTGAACAAATGGGAAGCACTCAACCTCGGGCTTAAATATCCCAAATGGTCTCTTGCTGGTAACATGAGAACAAAATCAGAGTCTCACTCAGAAAACAGCTTCCCTGGCTTTTATCCCCGGTTCCATTTGTGCATTGATACTAAGATCAGAGTCGTCAACTTGAATGTGATTTGGAGTCTCGATACAAACAATGAGACATTAAACACTTTTTGGTTTTCTGAAATTTGTATTCAGACTCTTCTTTTTTTTTTCAGGGTATAATCACAGTCCCATCAGTATTTGAGGGATTTGTGCAACACAGGATGCCTCTGTCAAAATTGTAGCAAGCTAATGCATTCCAATATAGCTTGCTTGTGCAAATTACTTCCTAAGAGGAAAGCCGGAACTTGATACTTGATGTATGCCATCACATATATACATATATGTGTGTGTGTGTGTGTGTGTGTGTGTGTGTGTGTGTGTGTGTGTGTGTGTGTGCGTGCACGTGAATGTGTATCTTATTTTTATTTTTAATCTTTCTGTTGGTCTGAGCTTAGTCACTTGAATATTTGTAAAAACAAATTAAACATTTAAAGAAAGTTTTTAAAAACATAGAAATAATTATGACAAAGTTACAAAGACAGACAGCAGAAACCAGTATCCACACCATTCTGAAGCCAGCAGAAACCAGTGATAAGTAGTAGGGGTGAAAAAGACGTTAGACTTTACTTTCTGACTTTACAAAATGACAAACAATGTTGCTAGCATTTATTCATTTCCCGGGACTTAACAACATGTATTGCTTTCTTTCATCACTTTGCCAATTTTCTTCAAAGAAAATTACTATTTCAAGCTCTCCATAAATTCTATAACCTCTCTGGGCTTCGTTTCCTCATGGGTAAAATGGGAATAACAGTGCCTGGCTGTGGAGTTGGGATGAGGGTTAGAAATAATACATGAAAATCACCTAATAGTGCCTGGTGCATAATGGAAGCCATCACCATTATTATTACCCCACAGCCATACCTGGACATGTAAATTGGAATAAAACACTGAGGCAGGTTGCAGACTAATCCAAACTGAATACATTTTCTCACAGATCCAACGTAATTGAGGTAAATGTTAGAACATTTATTGGAATTATCAAGATACATAAATTGTTTCAATTTTCTACTTTACATGCCCAGATATGGCTTTTGTGCATAGCCCTAGAATACACCACAGACTTTTAAAACTTTGTCCATTACTGAAAGCCCCCAGCCTTAAGCTTAGCCAACCATGATACGTACGTAGCTACAGGTACACTGCAGGACAAGCTCGATTCATTAGTCCAGTGGCTGCCTCAGATGCCAGAAAACAAAGCTGATGGGATGTATAATTTAACTATCTACTATGTAACTTAAATCAATACATCTGAGATTTAGAAAGTAATTGAACGATAGGCCATTTTGAGAAAGTGTCTTTTCTATTTTTCCAATTTCTTCTACTATAAAATTTTAAAGAATCTTAAAATAATTTTGGGAGAGGAAAATAAAATCTGTAATAAATGAAGGGCTGAAAAATGGGCTTGCCTACCTAAAATCAAGAATAATAGAACTGTGCACTTGATTGAAACAAGTAGCCTGTTAAAAGCAGTTGCTTGGGAGGAGAAACTGTAATAATATCTGCCCCTAGTTAGTTAATTAGTTACTTAGTTACTTAACTCAAACTCCTCCTGCCTCAGCCTCTTAAGTGCCAGGATTTCAGATAGATGCTACCACTTCCAGCTAAAAACAATTACGTAGTTGTAGAAAGAAAGGGAGCTTTAAAGAAACTTGTAATCAGTGCCTAGACATAGGTAGCATTAATGCCGGCGGCTCTCGGAAACTGGTCCAGAATGAAGGAAAGCCCAAATCCACCCCTGTGGCTACTGTACACCAATTCGCAGCCTCCACTGACAATTATAGACTCCTCCTTTACTACCACATCCCACACAGTGCACACCTTTCTCTCATTGGTCTTTATCAGAAGCCTATGAGAAGTGCAGCAACAGAGGTGCAGGAGAAAGCTTAGGAGACAGGAAGAAATCCAATCATCCTTCAGCCTTTTCTCTTGGATACTCTCCTATGTCATTTCCTGCTTAGACACCATAGTTACAAGAGTGCAAACCGTAGCATGCCTCGATGTTAACTCAATGATCCTATCCTTAGTAAGAAGAAAGTATGGCCAGCCTTCCCCTAAACGATGTGCTTTTCAAACCCCATAACTCATTGTGTCCAGCTCTACTGATATCTGATATTCATAACAAAATTTCCTTTGTTATTCAATACTCTAAATATTGTATTTGAGGTTAATAAGGGTTGGATATAGCTCTCTATCCATCTATCTATCTATTTATCTATCTATCTATCTACCTACCTATCACACACACACACAAGCTGATATGTTGACAACCTACAGTGTGTCTGTGACTTTTTAAAGAAGAACCTAAGGTTAAATAAAGTAATAGTAATAGTAATAAACCAATTCTGAGTGATACTTGATCTTGACCTCCACAGTGTGAGAGGGGAAAAAATGTGTTTGTTTTCTGAACCAGACAAGCTGTGGCATTTTGTGCTGCAGTCCTAGAGAGCTAATGTATAAGTTTAAAAATCATTCATACTACTTATATAAAACAGTAACACAGGAGAGTAGAAAAATAATTATATGTTGCTGAGTACATGAATAAGTAAACATAAAATATTCATGCTGCCTATTATCCTTTTGTACATTCCATTTAGCATGTATTCACATAATGAACTATGTGAAATCATCAACTTAAAATGAGGAGAGTTTTTCTGGCTCATACTTTTGGAAGGTTAGGTCCATAGTCAGTGAATCCATTGCTTTTGAGTCTGTAGCAAATTATTCATCAGCCAGGGATACACAGTAGAAGATGCTGCTCACCTCATGACAAATGGAAAGTAATAAAGAAGAAAAGGAAGAGCCAAAATGCCAATATCCATTTCAAAGTCATGTCCCAGTGACCTAGGACTTCCCAGATGGTCCATTCCTTCATATTTTCACAAACACCCAGATAAACCAGGTAAAGGACAGAATTGTTCAGCAAATACACCTTTAGAGGACATTGAATTTACAAAGTATAGCAACCGTTGCTTCTGTTTCCTTCTTCCACAGATCTTTCTGGGTTGCTCGATCTTTCAGTAGGTTGCTATTCCTCTAAGACCTGAGCCATCTGTGGCTTTTATTAGTAAGTTGTTATAGTCACTCATTAACTTAGTCATCACTCACGAAAGTACCAAGAATACTGAGGATATGTTTGGTGGCTCAGTTAGTAAAGGATTTGCCAGACAAGTCTGAAGATCTAAGTGTGGAAACCCAACATCCTAATAAAAAATAAGGTATAACAGTACATGCCTGGAGCCCAAGCACTGGAGAGGCAAAGGCAAAAACATCCCTGGAGCTTGCTGGACAATCAACCTAGCTGAGTCTAGTTCAGTGAAAAACTCTACTTCTGAAAATAAGGTTGAGAATGGTTGTGGAAAACACTAAACATTGACCTACACATGCAAAGACACACATACATAAATATGTCTATGGACATGAACACATACAAACACTTTCACAGCATGCTAAAAGAACTCTGAATTCTTCATGATCTTCTTTACCATAATTGTGTTGTAGGAGCTCATTTCTAATTAATAGATAGGGTTGATTAGCCATCACACTCAAGAGCAGCTTTTCTGTTTGTTGATTCAATGTTTTAAGGAAAATGACGATCGCAGGTGATAATCTCAGCTCACAATTTAAAGGAACCAATTTGTAGTCTAAAGGATGGTTTTTTCCATCCTTGGGAAATGATGCTTATAATGGCAGATTCAGGAGGAAGAGATATAATATTTATAAGAGGATTAACTGGAATAACCTATGATTGGCAGGTTAGGTTTTCAACAGTAATGATAACCAGTTCAGTCTTGATATAAATAAAGCTTTTAGTCCATATATAATAACCCTAATTTCTAAAGCGATGGCCACTGAGTTAAGAAACCTATTGAGCTGGCTTAGGAATGGGTAAGAAAAAAGGTTGCCTATCATCCATGGGATAGATTGCTTGTTTGCCTGATATCCATTTTTTTAACTATATCCCTTACATAAGATTCCTATCTATAAATCTTTTCCCCAACCTCTTTCTTGTGTTACTTATGTATGTAACAACTCTGAAATTTCATAATACTAAGTTCTTTATCATCTGACAGGACTGTTATCTGTTTGTTAAACCTTCAGAAAGGAACAAAGACTGGTCGTCTCCAAATAGCATAACAATAATCTCAACTACTCTAAAATGTTATGTTCTGATGCCTCAATTTAAAAATCAGCCATAATCACCTCTTGAAATGTTTATTAAATCTTGGTTCTCAGTATCTAAGCTATGCAGAATTAGAACTATATCATTTGAATTTCAAAGTAAAGATTATTCATGACTAATAATTTGAATTTATTCTTGTTTTCACTTACTTTCTCATTAGCAAATTCAATAATACAAAATTAACCTTTTGTACTTGAGAAGCAATTAAATTTTACGAAGTTTGATTTTGTGTGTTTTAGTCTGGTAGCTAAATTGATATGCACCATAAGTTTTCATTCAAATGGCTAGAATTTTTTAGTAAATTACTCACTGGTTGTACATTGGGAAATGAAATACAGAAAGCTTTTATGGTTTTTTTGGCTTTCAAATATTCAATGTAAAATTTTTAGAAGTATTTTAATTTTAAACATTGACTAAATAATATTTTATTAATTATTGCTTTGCAAAGTCTTGGAGAGTTGTTTCCCTTTAGATGAGAAGTATGCAATATAATTAAGCGTAATTTAAAATGTTGACAAATAACACAAAAGCAAAGGAACATAAAGTAAGGGGATATAACTGCTGAAGTGGGCAAGCCAATCTTGAAGTAGCACACTCATGAAAATGGACAAAGGGCCAAAGAAAATAATAGACTCTTGGATTGTAGGATCAAAAGATAAAGAAAAATATATAAGGTGATATTATATATTAGTTTATGTCATCATTTGTCTGAAAATATGACAATCAATAATTACCTCCACCTTTTACACTCTAGCAATTCTTCCCATCAATAAGTAGGGATCAATTCCCCCTTGTTTGAAATTGGTTAAAATTGTGACTTATGTGACCCAATGAAATACGGCACAAGTAATTTTGTGCATGTCCCACATTGTATTACTCCAGCCTCCATCAATAAAATGAAATGTTTCGAGAAGGTTACTCTACAAAGAAAATGGGCTTGGTTTTGGCTTCTGGTTTGGGAGCACATGGTATAGAGTTGTAGCAGGTCCTGAGACTTTAGCACAACCAACACAATATTAGAAGCAACATTCTGACCTTAGAACCCAGCACATAGGCCCCAACACCTGCCAAAGAGGAAACAAAGCCTTAATCAAAAACGACCTAGTCCATAGCTCCAGGATAGAGGAAAAGTTCTTAAATGTACTAACCTCTCTTTTTAGCTTCTATAGTTTCTCTTCTAATTAACTGTTCTTACTACCTGAATTGTGTCAATTAGGATGTTGTAACTTTTGTACTTGGGACTGCACAATTTGGGCAAGTTCCCCATGTAGTCACTGGCCAACGATACAGTTGTTTTGTTCAGCTTTCAGACTGATATCCAAGAGGAGTCCCAGTGAGGTTCCAGTATTGATAGAGAAGCAGAAGCTAGAGGCCTCCTACCAGATAGAAAGTCATTGCAATGAACATCTGCAAAGAAAGACATGCGAACAAAAGAGTGCACTGTAAGATACACTGTGACATACCACAGCTTCCATAATGACATTTTTTTTCTCTGTTGGGAAGGGAGGAGATTGCAAGGGAAAAGGACATACATTTTGGGCTGGAGATGAATGGGATTGGAATACATGGGGTCAAATTGTCAAAGAACCACTAAAAAGTTAAAAAAATTAAAAGTATGTGCCTGTGTGGAATTACCTCACAACAGAGTCTACACCTAGGGATGTTCTTTTGGCTGGTAGAGTATGAAAGGAGTGTAGAGAATACATAGTAAGAACCAGAGAGTCCATGAGTGTGTGTACATTTGTCTCTGTCTCTGACACTGTCACTTTCTCTGTCTCTCTCTTTCTGTGTGTGTGTGCGTGTGTGTGTGTCTGTGTGTATATTGTGTGTGCGGTGTAGATTGTATGTGTATGTGTTATGTGTCTGTATGTGGTGTGGTGTGTAGTATGTGTGTGTATTGTGTGTGGTGTATATGTGTGTTATATGTTTCTGTGTATATGTATTATATTGTCATATATGTATGGTGTGTATATATAGTACAATATGCTGTGTATATGTGTGTGGTCTGTGCCTGGTGTGGTTGTGTGTGTGTTGTGTGTTGTACGTGTATGTTTGATGGGTGAATGTGTATGTATTGTGTGTGCTGTGTGATGTGGTGTGTGTGCAGTGTTATGTGTGTGTTGTATGTGTGTGGTATGGGGTATGTGTGTGTAGTGTATATGCTGTGTGTTATATGTGATGTATGTATTGTGGTATGTGTGAGGGTATATGTGTGTGTTGTATGTGTCTGGTATGGTGTGTGTCTGTGGTATGTTTATGTGGTGTGTGTTGTGTGTGTATTATGTATGAATGTTTGTGTATTGTGGTGTATGTGGGGGTATATATGTGTGGCATGGTGTGGAGTGTAAGTCTCTGTATGTGTGGTGTGTGATGTATGTGTGTGGGTCATGTGTGAGTATGTATGTTCGTTGGATATGTTGTGTATGTGCAATGTGGTATGGTGTGTGTGTATGTGTGTGTGTGTGTGTGTGTGTGTGTGTTATATGTGTGGTGTGTGTGTGTATGTGTGTGGGGGTGTGTGTGTGGGTGTGTGTGGTGTAGTGTGTTGTATGTGTGGTGTAGTGTATATTATGTAAATGTTTGTATTTATATTCAAGTTCATTACCTCCTACATGCTCACTGTGTTCCTTACATGAGAGCTTGTATTCTGAAGGATCTGAAGCTGTTTCCTAAAGAATCTAATCATTGGTACTTCATCCTAATGACATCATCTAACCCTAACCCAAAGACTCTATTTCTAAACATCAGGTTAAAGTAGCTTTCCTTCTTAGTGTGGATGAAATGTTAAGACACGAGGTCTCGGTAGACACACGGATCATATGTAAACCACAGCACACCAAGGCTGCTTCTATCTTCACCATCTCGAAACTCAGCAATCATGATATTTTAAGAAGCTCTGACAAACAACTCAATGGGTAAGAAATGCGGAGAAAAAGAAAACATCTAATGGGCTTTTTAATACTTCCTCTCTGTCCCTACTCCCCGAGAGAACTAATCAGATCCTCTCCTACTGCCCATCCCTCAGTGTTAGTCACAATACCAAGCAACTCTCACCTTAGAAACCCACTGACCGTGGCAGCCAGGGGATCAAATACGTAATTTCCATTGTCCTCCTATCCTCCAATTCCAATTCCCTAGTCTTTATCCACAATTCTGAAGCAGACAACATACAAGGGCCTGTCTTCTTTATTTTCCCCCATTTCCTATGGATTCTACCAATCCTTGTGGTGAACCCACATTCCCCCCTTCTGTGGACACTGTAATCGCCCTGCCCTTCAACATACCCATCATTTTGGGATGCCATTTCCCAGAATCTACAAACAAGCTCTAACTGAGATGCCCAGGGGTCACATCTGTCAGGAACCCAGAACCACTTCCTACCAAGCCACCTACAGGCACCATATACTCCTAAGGTCCAGAGATGGCAACAGAAACCAAGTATTGTCCACCTAACAAAGGCAAGACCAGATATCAATACATAGCATTACAATCATTCCAAACTCAGGTGCCTATCTATACACTAACATAAAAATGCCATAAATAACATCGAGGACAGTGTCTCCATTACAACCTAGCAACCACACTACAGTAGCCCCCAAGGAATACAATATACCCAAAGCATAAAACAAGGGCTTCAAAATAGATATTATGAATATTCTCAAGAAACTTTAAATGACATGAATAGCTCATTAATGATATCTATGAAAACAAAAAAACAAAAAAAACAGTGGAATGAAATTTGGGGAAAAAACACTTTTTCAAGACATGAAAGAAAAAAAAGAAATAGAATCAATTTAAAAAAAAACCTGAGGAAAATCTGAGAATGAAAATTTTAGAAACTCAAACAGGAACATCAAAGGCAAAACGCATGAAGAGAATGATACAAGGGACAGAAAAGAGAATCTCAGGCACTGGAGATGAGAAATAAAGAAATGGATATTTTGGTAAAAACAAATATTAAATTTAAAAAAACTCATGGTACAAAACATCCAGCAAATCTAGGATACTGTGAAAAGACCAAATCAAAAACTAATAGGAACAGAGGAAAGAGAAGAAACAAAGGTCAAAGGCACACACACACACACACACACACACAAATGTTAACAAAATCATAGGAAAAAATGTCCTAATGTAAAGCGTTGAATATCAATGAACAAGAAGCATACCAAATACCATATCGACTGGATCAGAAAAGAAATTCTTCATGGCACATAACAATCAAAGTACTCAAATATAGAACAATATCAATACAACAATATCAAAACCTGCAAGTTAAAAAAAAAAAAGAAACAAAATGAGAGACCAAGTAACATAAAATTGGGCTTATTAGAACAATAGCTCACTCCTCAATGACAAATCTAAAATCGAAATGGCCTGTACAGTCATTTCATAGCATCTAAAATACCACATTTGCCAACCCAGACTACTATACCCAACAAAACTTTGAATTACAATGGATAGAGAAAGAAAGTATTCCACAGTGAAACAAAACTTAAGCAGTGTCAATGTATTATTCTACATCTGCTGAAGGCACTAGAAGGAAAACTTCAAACTGAAAAGGTTGAGAACAAGAAGAAAGCAAGGAACAAATAATCCCAGACCAGCAAATCAAAAGACGGGGAAAACCCACACTTCAACAGCAAGATAACTAGAACCAACAAACACTGCTCATTAAAGTTCTAAGAGACAAGTTCAGAGATATCTCAAAAGAGTAACTTAACAGCACATCTAAAAATTCTAGAACAAGAAGAAAAACTAACACCTAAAAGGATTGACAGAAAGTAATAATCAAACCCAGAGTTGAAATCTAAAAAGAAAGAAAAAAATTAAAAATAATTGGTGAAACAAAAAGATGGCTCTTTAAGAAAATCAATAGGATCGACAAACTCTAAGCAGAATTAACTAAAAGGCAGAGAAGAATGATCCAATAAATAAAATTAGAAATAAAAAGACACAGACACTGGGGAGATCCAGGGACTCACAAGGGCATTCTTTAAAAGCCTACACTTCACCAAAATAGAAAATCTAAAAGAAATTGGTAATTTTTGATATATACCAAAAAAGTTAAATCAAGTTTGATATATACCTACCAAAGTTAAATCAAGATTAGATAAGCAATTTAAACAGACACCTAGTGTACAAGCAATAATTAGGGCTCCCAACCAAAAAGCACTCCGAGACAGATGGTTTTAGCTCATTAACTCTGCCATATTTTAAAAGAAAAGTTATTGCAAATACTCCTCAAATTATTCCACAAAGTATAAACAGAAGGAACATTGTCCAATTTCTTTTTAGAATTATGGACACCTGTTTTTTTTTTTATGAAGAAGACAGAATATTCAGGAGAGGAAAAAGATAGCATTTGAAGAACAAACAGTTCTGTTCAAGCTGAATGGCTGCATGTAGAAGAATGCTAATACATTCCACACTTACCATCCTTGAACAAAACTCAATCCTAATTGTACCGAAGACCTCAACGTAAAGCCAGATACACTGAACCTAATAGGAGTGAAAGTGGGGAATCATCTTGAACTCATTGGTACAGGAAAAGACTTTCTTAAGAGAACATCAATAGCACAGACACTAAGAAAAATTAATAAATGGGATCTCACAAAACTGAAATGTTTCTACATAGCAAAGGACACCCTTATTCAGTCAAAGCAGCGGGCTACAGAATAGAAAAAGATTTTTAATGAACTACACATCCTATATAAAGTGAATGTCTAATATATACAAATAACTCAAAAATATGAAAAGCTAAATATAATTATCCAATTTAAAACAAATGGGATACAGACCTAAACATGGAATTCTCAAAAAGAGGATACACAAATGGCTGAGAAGCACTTAAAGAAATATTCAACCTTGTCATCAGGGGAATGCAAATGTACTACTTTCAGATTTCATTATATACCAATCAGAATGGCAAAAATAAATAAATGGCAACTGATTCTAATGAGGATACTGAACAATGGAAACACTCATCTATTTCTGTTGGGAATGTAAACTGGTATAGCCACTATGGAAATCACTTTGGGTGTTCCTCTAGGAAGCTGGGATGGATCTTCTTGAAGATCCCACTAGACCACTCATGATCATGGAACTAAAAGAACTCTACATCCTACTACAAAGACAGTTAGTCAATCTTGTTCATTGTTGCTCTATTCATAATAACCAGAAATTGGACATGGACTAAATATCTATAAGTGGATGGATGAATAGAAAAAATGAAGTACATTTACACAATGAAAGTTGTTTTTAAAAATGTAATTATATTTGCAGGGAAATGGATGGATCTGGAAAAGATCACCCTGAGTGAAGTAACCCAGACACTGAAAGACAAATATGGTATGTATTCACTTATATGTAGATGGTAGCTGTTAAGTTCCTATAAGAAGACTACAATTCTTATAACCAGGACTGGAAAGAGAATAGGGTCTCCCTAGATAGGGGAAATAGAATAGATGAATGGATGCACTAGAGTGAGAGGATCAAAGAGGTAGTAGGAGGGAATAGCAGGGCTGGGGTGGGGAATATTGGGAGAGATGGCTAAAACTAAAATTTCTGAGGACAAGTATGGAAACCTAATAGTGTAGAAACTTTCTAATTATGTACATGTATGAAGGTGATCTAAATGGAATTACTAAATAACATGGGAGACAGAGTCCCAGATGGACATTTCTTGTCACCAAATGAAGCTTCCAGTTCCACCAAAACACCTTGTTGGCCAAAGAAGCCCGTTGGTAACCCCAAACATCTCAGGCTAATGTCAAGGTCATGATAAGTTCCTATTGATGAAAACAACACTTCCATAATTCATTGAACATGGAGAAAGGGCTGGTGCCAATCTAGAGACTACATTCATACTGTCTAGTGTTCTTGGTACTGGGAGGTACTATGCATACTACCAAAGGAGAAAGGCAAATGCCAACCCAGCTACAAACCCTTTGATCTGCAATGATGACCTGCATATTAGATAGGCTAGTGCATGAGCGGCACAAAGCTGTGGGACACAACAACTAATATCTGATTGCACTTAAGGCCCACTTCTTGAGATGGAAGCCATCCCTCATACTGCTCACATGGCCAAGAACCTGAGACTAGACAGGCCAGGCACTTACAGAAAACCGAATGCCACTGTTCTGCTAAATAAGCATAGTAACAAAACCATAAAACTATATGATAAAAATATAGTAATTCCCAACTATATTCTGCTAGACTCATGGATAAGTATCTTGCTCAGCCATCATCAGAGAAGTTTCCTCCTGAAGTAGATGGAAACAAGCACAGAAACCTAAAGTTTCTGAATAAGGTGCAGAGTGGGAGACCTTGCAATACTCTGTCATAAAGCTGTCTGATGTGGGTGCTGGGAACTGAATTCCAGTCCTCTTGGAAGAAAAAAAAAAGCACTCAAGTGCTGAGCCATGCCTCCAGCAAACACCATACCTGCCAATCTTTGAACTAGAGCTGTCAACTTAGTTATATCTCAGTGCATAACTTCTGTTCTGCTACTCTCTACAAAGACAAACTGAAGGAAGAAACTTTAAGGTTTTAGTGGTGTTTTTAAAAAGCAATTTAGCCATTCTTTTGTGAATGACTGTAGACAACATGGACATTTTTAAAATTATTAAATATTCCCTTCATTTACATTTCAAATGTTATCCCGAAAGTCCCCTATACCCTCCCCCCCCCCGCCCGCCCTGCTTCCCAACCCCACCCACTCCCCCTTCCTGGCCCTGTCATTCCTTTGTAAGCAAAGGCTTTGCATGTCATTGCCTCCTGAGCTACCCAGATAGATTCTTCCTTTGGGGTTTAAAGCTACATCAGTAGCTAAAACGATCCTGTGAGGGTACCTGAGAGCTAAAATTAGATGACCCTAACTGTAATGATTTCCAGTTAGTGGCTGTGCCAGAATCCAGCTCTAGTTTCTTGTTAGTCCAACTGTTCCTGTCACAGCTTCTCCTCTGAGGGAAAGATCTTGGTTGCACTCAGGGAGTGTGGTCTTACCCTCCACAATTCCTTCAGTCCAGAGGCCTCAGACCCATCACACATTTTCCTAAATCTTTGGCATGGTTAAAAGAGACAGTCTATCATGGAGGGGAAAGGAAGGTCAAGGAAAATGTGCAGCAGTTGGTTATGGTGTATTCTCAGTCAGAAGCAACAATATGGAAATCCTGGCATTCTGACAAACATTTCCTGATCTTACTATGTTCCCAGAACCATGGGGAAACAAACCAAACAAAAGTGCATGTCCTTTGTCTAGCTAAATATGTTAGTATATGTAGCTAACTATAGCTTTTCATTTCATTCGTTTTTCCGTTTAATGAATTAGAAACTCTATATATGTGAGTCCATAATACATCTTATCTTTCACATAGCGAATGCTCATTGCATGCCTTTTCATGCATGAATATCTCACAGTGAAAAGATTATATAATGATTACTATATAACAAAGAGTCATTAGTAGTAAATGAAAAATTTTCTGTGAAGCAGCTCAGTTTTATACGCAACAATTTTGTACCAAATTATTTGTTGGAAGTAGGCAGACTGTACTGCAATATTATTACATAGGTCACAGTCTCAGTATCAATTTAAGATACTTGGAATGAGTTCATCATTCTAAGAAAAATAAACCCATTTTCAGACTGAAACTAAGGAGAAAAAAAAAAGCTAAAATCAGACACATACTCAATAGCTTTATAACTACCAAACCAAATTACCTCATACTTAGATTTTGGCTAAGCTTTTAAACTAAATATGTTTCTAGATATAGAAGGAAATAATGTTTTATAAAGTTCACTTGATTTCATAATAAAGCATGTCCAAAGATCCTTCATCTAAGAAATCAGCAAAGCCAGGATTTACAAGGTCAGGCTACATTCAAAGCAAGTGGAATCTAATGGCTCAATGAACACATAGAGAACTTTCAGAAAGGGAGATACCAAGGGGCCATAGTGACTGGTATGTACAGCTAAGCACCGTCATAAAACTGAGTAGGATACGCTCACTTTTTCCTAATGTGAAAATGAACACATTAGAGTCTGTAAAGGTTGCTCTGAGGTTAAAAACATTTACTACCCTGCAGGGGACCAGGTTCAATGGCTGCTTACAAGCTTCAGAAACTCCAGTTTTCAGCTCTTCTGGCCTCTGAAGACACTGCATGCATGTGTTATATATACACTCATGCAGGCAAGACACTCTTACACATAAAATAAAAATACATCAGATATTTTTTAGAGTAGCACATCAACTACAAAAACATTAGCTATTCAAAAGTATGGGAGATATCAGACATAATCACTGTCTGGATAAAATATCACAATCCCAGTGGTTACATATTATTTCATCCAACTCCTCATTTATAGCATTGATATGGCTTTCCCTTTCCACTGTCTTAAATCACTAACATATTAAATGATCCTAGGATGTTGGGTGGCTCATTTTCTTAGTTTATGGAGCTAGAATAAACCTTCCACAAATCTTACTTAGGATATGTCCTCAACTAGGGGTATCTTAGCCCCACTCTGGTTATTCAGTTCCCAGATAAAAGACACACAACCTTTATATTTATAATAAGCCCTTAAAGCACCAAAACTCCACCTGCCTCTCTTCTGCCCAGCTATAGGCGATCAGCATCTTTATTCAGCCAAAGAGCACGGCTATATAGCATCACTTTGTGTACATACAGATTCTCTCATCCCTAGGGTTAACCAGGCCTTGGGGGCCAATCTTTAGCAAAAGACGAAACATTAACAAACTTAAATGATATGAATATTTTAGGGTGGTTGTATGTGTTGCCAAGTGTGAAATCCAAGCCCATAAATTTCATAAAGAAAAGTCCACTTTCCTATTCATATGTGGACTATTCTTTGAGAGCTATCTCTTAATGATTTCTGGTGTTTTGATGCCAAGATTTGCTATAGATCTAGTATTTTAGGGTTTTATCTTTTAATACTCAACCTGATTCCACTAAAATCTACAATAATTTTAATAGACATGTCAATATTCGATAAAAGGAAGGAAATGTATGTCTTCTTAATCTTGAAAAACTTGAGGGTTTTTTAAGTTGATTTTCTTAATTGCAAAAACCTTTCAATGGGCAGGATATAAATGCTGAACTTAAATACTTCATTACATTAATTTTAATTTTTTAACTTAAATGAAAATTTACTTCCTCTTAATTCAAAGCTTATTCATTCCAAATCAATAGTGGCCTCTGGAAGACACAAAACAAACCTGTCTCTACAGTTGAAGAAAAACATAACTTCTGACAACACTATTTTGCATTTAACCACCTGAGATCTAAAAAAAGAAAAAGAAAAAAAGAAGAAAGGAAAAGAAAAGAAAAAAATCATGAGAAAAAATAGGTATAACAATGCAAGGCTAATAAAATAAGACAAAAGAACACTCAGAGACACACATCTAGACAATGTTCTCCAGATATATTTTCAATGTTGTTCTAACAAATTGGGACAATGGAAAGCAGTTTGGGGGAGGATCATGGTTCTCAGAACTTTAGAACAGATTTAATACCTGAGTTACAAAAAATCCTTATGAACTATAGAAACCTGTTTAGAGCATGTGGTAAGGAATCAAATGTTCAGAATGAAAGCCCAAATCCCGGATTTGGGAGCTGAAAAAAAGTGCAGATATCAGAATAGGGTTACAGGTAAAATTACAAACTATTATTAACTAGTTGTGGAGAAATAGGAAGGAAGCTCCTGAGGTCATCAGAAGCAGAGCACTGTTCTGTGACTTCAAGCAGATTAAAAAGATAAATTACATGGGATCTTCAGCAACTCTTTTCATGCACATGCTGGAAATTATCATCCATGCCAACACATCAAGGGCAAAACTACAAAGCTGGAATGAGTTTTCTTAGGACTATTTTTGTCTTGTTCTACAATCTACAGGAGTTGTCTGATATTTTCTTCTTTTAATTTAATCCACTAGAGATATATATGAGAAGCACTCTGAGATAAGCATATCCCAAGACAAAAAGGTTGGGTAATATTTAAGTTCTTCCCTTAAATCATTTGTTATATAACACTACTTTAGGGCTGAAATAAAAGCTGCATTCTGGCCAATTAGATATTTCCATTTATCTTTCAAAAAATATCCCTTTTTCCCTTTATGTGTAAAAACAGTTAATTTAGGGTTTTTCCTATGAGGATTGCCATAGTGTCCCGCAAGAAATGCCAGAAGTACTTATTCCTGATGTTTTTATTTAGTAGGAAGAAAAACAGTTTTACAGAGTCACATGCCACAAAAAGAATCAAGATTCTAGGCAAAGCATTATTGTAAAGGAAACCGTAGAAATCACCTTCTGACCCTGAAATTATTCATGTTGAAGCCATCTTAATGAAAATGAAATTAAATAGCCTTAATTGGGGAAACTCATAAAAACTTCATCTCTCTAAATACTTCATCTCTCTAAAATACTTAACTCATGTCCATGCAGTGCCTCCCCAGTGACCCATTATCTGCTGAAGAATTTTCTCCCCTGGACATCCCTGTCTTTCCTAAATAAATAGATCTCCCTTTTCCTGTGGTCACACTTCTTGGTCCTCTTCACAAACCTAACTTTTTTCCTTGGGTATGATTCATGTTCTACAATCGCCCCCACCCTCCATCACTACCACTCCGTGGTTTTTACTCCAAGCCCTCTGTTCTTGTTAAAAAGCCAGTGGATACTTTGTTTTCATCATTGTGTTGCCTCTCAAGTACTCCCAACCAAGTTGTCTATGACTTCCATGACTCACCATCTGCAGTGCTCTCCCTAAGTCATGATATTGAAATGATTTCTGTTTCCATGGTCGCTTTATCACTAAATACTAAAAGGCTTATTTCCTAACCTGAGCCCTCTACTTTTAAGAATGGATGTCCTTAGTCAAGGTAGCATCATCAACAGCTGTAGCTCTGTCTGAACACTAGATATATGAAGACATTCTGTGCCTAACATTACTACCAGGCAATTGAATGTACCAGTTTGTTCCCTCAAAGTGTTCTTCTCTTTTGGGTTTTCTTATTTTGGAAAATTATACCATAATTTTATGAGATTGCTGTATAAAAACACTAAGAGCTTGTCTTGACTCTTGATAATTCCTACTTCTCCACACTCATCCTAGTTTACAATGTCTTCTAGTGAGCCTCCAAGCAAAGCTGAACTTTCCCATTTGTCTCTATCCCCAGTTGGACCACTCTTGTCTAAAATACTATCTATTCAGTATACACTCTCATTACACTCTCATTACAAAGCCTATATAACCCTGCACAACTTAATGTCCCATAATTAGACCAGGCTGGCCTCAAACTCATATCTACCTGCTTCTACCTTCTGAGTGTGGGGTTAAAGCAGGCAAATGCTATCGAGATTCTTATTGTGTCTTTGTGGTCGATCTTTCTAATCTAGTAAGCCCTCTCACCTCTAAAAATTCAGAAATTTGTTCCATGTTGTTTACTAAAATATACCATATATAGTCTAAGGGTTCCTGAAGCTTCGGGGTTAACAAATGTAACCAATAAAAATCCTAATTATGACAGAGCTTGCACTCTAGTGGGAACTCCAGATAATAAACATAACAGTAAATGTAAAGCATGTGAGACAAGCAGTAAGGAAAATATAAGCCTACAAGATTGTCAACTTAGAAAACACCAAGAAATAGTAAATTGTGATATACATAGAATAATTGGGTCCACAAAACCTTTTAGAGTAAAATCTGGGCTTTGTTTTGATTTAGGGGATTTTTCCTCTTTGTCCTACCCAACCATGAAGTTCTCCCTCATCACTAGACCCAAGATAGCTCTACACACTTACTTTTTTATTTATTTATTTTATTAGATATTTTCTTTATTTACATTTCAAATATTATCCCCTTTCTTAGTTTCCTCTCTGAAAATCCCCATCCCCTTTCCCCTCCCTTCTGCTCACCAACCCACCCACTCCCTCTTCCTGGCCCTGGCATTCCCCTATATTGGAGCATAGAACCTTCACAGGACCGAGGGCCTCTCCTCCCATTGATGACCAACTAGGCCATCCTCTGCTACATATGCAGCTAAAGCCATGAGTGGGTTGTGGTGGCACACACTGGTAGGATTTGCTGAAGGTGGCAGGCAGAGGCAGGATGATCATGAGTTCAAGGTCAGCCTGGGCTCTGCACACTTACTTAAGACACAAAACATTCCTGTTCTGCCGGGGGTGGTGGCACATGGCTTTAATCCCAGCACTCGGGAGGCAGAGGCAGGCAGATTTCTGAGTTCGAGGCCAGCCTGTTCTACAAAGTGAGTTCCAGGATAGCCAGGGATATACAGAGAAACCCTGTCTCGAAAAATCAAAAAAAGTTCCTGTGTCAAAGCCTCTACACTGTTATCTCCACATAGAATTCTGTTTTATTTTTATAAATCTTCATTTCTTTCAGATCACAAGGAGGGCCCTTCCTAAGTGTCCCACCTCTCATGTCATGCCCTCCTGTTTCTCACTTACTTGTAGAATCTCAGGATTGTGTTAAATACACATTTTGCTACTCATGTTTTTCCCCTCTACAAGGTAGGTTACATAAAGATTTACTGGCTTTTCCCCCAACTTGGATTGAGTCTTGCACAAAGGAAGTACTGTCTAAACAACTTGTTCATTGATTGATTGAATAAACATAAATTTTAATCCTAATCGTTTTCATGCATGGAAATTGTTGACTATCTACCATCTGCCAGATTCAGGCACAATTCTTGGTATCCAGAGGGCCTACAGAACTCAGGCTAAGCTCCTATCTTGTTCAAAATTAGTGAAGTACAAAATCCTAATAATGAAAAGACTTTAAAGTGGTTTTTTGATCCAGTGATTCTAGAAGCTAAATGATGTCGAACAGTGTGTTCAAAGCACACAGCAAGAGTACAGTAAAACCACTTATCAGAGCTAAAGACTTCTCACTCCCAGTACATTGCCTCTTCAAGGACTGGAACACTGTAATAAGGACATGAAGAACAAAGTGTCTCAGGATTGAGAATGTCTCTGTAAATTTATGTAATGCCCACATAGGACAACAAATGATGTCAATGTTGACGATAATGTAAGATTATCACATATTTTAAGGAACATCGACAAACAACAAGTGTAGGTGATGCAAAACAACCCCAATTCTCTTGGTGTCCCAAGGTAGACCCAAGAATCGAAGATAGAATAAAAGCATATAAATTTATTTAACATTTTATAAATGGCATGAGATCCATCATAAGGAAATCAGGTCTGTAAGAGGCTGCTGGACTCAGTCACTTATACACTGGATACAGAATACTGGTGTCAAGTGTGACAAAGTAGAAGGCTGAGGTAGGAACAAGCAATGGGGAAGAAAAGCAGGTAAGGTAAGTGTGAATTTCACAAGGTGTGTTTATGCAAATGACCCAGGATTCAGCTTTCCATCACTGGTGATAAGCATGCTGTTTTCAAACCTAGTATAGTTTGTTGCCAGGTGTCAGGCACAAGGAAATTACAAGTTCAAAGCCAGCCAGAGATACTTATCAAGACCCTGTCTCAAAACATTTTAGCTGTTTTCCTTTCGGCTCAGAGAAGATACCTTTCACATTAAAATTTCATCTCCAGTACACATCTCTTGCTTTTATGAAAGAGGCTGAAGGTCAGAATGATATTGAGACTGCTTTAATTCAAAAACAGTACATCAAATGTTGTAGGTAGGGTGTCTTGTTAACTCCTTCATACCATGCATCTGTAAGGTTTTTCTGTGAGTTTCTGGACAGCTGTAATTAATGAATGTCAAAACTAAATTGGGTTTTAACTAAACAAGGTAAACTGTTGGTGCCAATAAATAAATAAATGATTAGAAATACCACAAATTACACCCAAAACTGTCTACCATTATCTTCTTTCTCTCATCAAACCCTAGTCAACAAATGTATAGTGATTTAAAAGGATAAATTCCAATTAGAGTAAAAGGATTCAAGGAGACAAGAGTAGTACATTCAAAGGAGCATCTCAAGTCAAAGGAGCCAAGGAGAGAAGCCTCGCTCACCACCCTTACAGAACGATACACGTGTGGGATCCTAAAATGTATGCAGGTAGGATATTCAAAGTATTTAGGGAGCAAGTGGTAAGAATTCTATTCTGAAACTGGAAGCAAGAAGACACACATGTTGCAAATATATAATGAAATTAACACCTAAAGTGAATGGAAACTTTTCTCCATGAAGAAACTGAAAAGACTCAGAGACTAGATTAACACATGAAGAAACACACAGGAAAATAGCCAGCTCCTGCTGCTGCCCCCCCCCCTCTAATCCTTCAGGAGAGGACTGATGAAAAAACGAATCCCCCTATGGTGGGGCAGGAGCACTGTCTTCATTGCTTTACTTGTAAATATAAATAACCAACATGCCAGGCTTTTGAGGAAAACTGCCAATAACTAAGAAGAAAATAAGAATAAGAAGAAAATTGACTTGAGGCTCCAGGGAATGGGGAGGTCTGGTGGAGTGGGGGTGGGTGGGTAGGGACATCCTCTTGGAGATAGGGGTAGGAGGGAGGAGATGTGATGTGGAACAGTCAGAGGGTATACCAGTAAGGGGATAAAGTCTAGACTGTAAAAAACGATTAAAGAATAAATAAATAGATAGATAGATAGATAGATAGATAGATAGATAGATAGATAGATAAGCAAGCAAACAAAATAAAAAAATTACTCCTGAGATGTAGGGGAGAGAGATCATTTAAGGAATAGTGATTGAATAACTATTAAAAATATAAGTTCTAACTAATATCATCAAATAGATAAAGGAATCATAAATATAAATAACAGAAAAATGCTTACCATTCCTTGATAATTGTTCACATTATAAATTTTTGAACAAGACAATAGGAACATTGAAAAAATTCTAAATAAAATAATAATAAAATGTTGTGAGGTAATTCCTTAAGGGAACACTTTACTAATTAAGTCATGTCCCTAGTCTCAGTATCAAAGTGTTAAAGAGTTAGACTTAAAGTAAAAAGTGACTTTATCATAAGCAGGAAAGGAAACCATTGACTTAGCCTTCATTTCTGGTGGACTAGGTTCCTGTAGCAGGTAGTGTTCAGATATGGGTCCCACGCCTGAATGGGTTTCTATCATGGCTTCAGATATGCTAAGGTCTGGGAGTCTACTAAGCCCCTACAAAGTTTAGGGGCTTGTTACAAAAAGGAAATAAGATCATTTTCAATGAGAATCATGAATGGATTGTATTGTTAATTGTTAATATTATGTTATATATTGTTACATGTGGTAATAACATAATATTAACAATTAACAATACAAACAAATAACATTACATACATATGTAATTCATCATATATACATATATGTGTTATTGTGATATATATATATATATATATATATATATATATATATATATATAAAACAGGAGAGGAAGTTATTACTAAAAACTTAGATCTATCAAGGGCAAAGTAACAAAACTGACTCTGTTATGGCTGTTACTGCCCAGGCTTCAGCCCTAACAACCCCAGTAACATTTAAAATAGTGATGTTAAAGAGATTCCTCTACCTTTTGTGTTCTAGAAAATGCTTTATTGAAAAAAGAAACATTCTCCTGCAAATGACTTAGCTAACACTTACAAACGCCCCCGACTCTGCCTAGGGACAAAGCCAGACATAAGGCCTCTGCATTCCTTCCTTGTAGACATAAGGCCTCTGCATTCCTTCCTTGTAGACATAAGGCCTCTGCATTCCTTTGTTGTCTGGCACAGGTAGTCCTCCTACAGAGCTCTGGTTGTTGACCCACCCTGACCTGAGGCAGAACAGAGCCCCTTAGTAAGGATCTTTCCTGAGGATCCTCATTTTGGTGTGAACATTCTGATCTTCACATAATCACACCAGGAGCCTATTTTGCACTCCTGGTTCTGTGTAGCCTTGCGCATTCCTCTTGCTAAACAGAGGCTCTGTTCAGACCAGCCTCTGAAACCCTGTGGCCAAGCATCTACCTTTTTGCCACGATGCTCCTTCTACAACTGCAAAAGTTTCCTTTCCTGCTTATGATAAAGTCACTTTTTACTTTAAGTCTACCTCTTTGACACTTTGATACTGAGACTAGGGACATGACTCAATTAGTAAAGTGTTTGCCATGCAAGCTTGAAAGCTGAGGTTGATTTCCAGAATGCAGAAAGAAAGAAAAAAAAAAGCCAGATGCAGCAGTGTGCAGCAGTGCATACTTGTAATGCCTACCCTGAGATAGGAGAGAGGCAGACCACTTGGGCTCAATGACCAATCAGCTTAGCCTACTAGATGAGGTCAGTACTATGTTTTGAGACCATGTCTTAAAATAAAAACAACTGAACACAGAAAACAAAACAAGCCAACAATAACAACAAAAATCCAATATGGATGGCTTCTAGAGAACAACATCAAAGTTTGACCTCTGGCCTGTAGAGATACACACGCACACACACACACACACACACACACACACACACACACACACGTACATATGCACCCACACATTCATATACACCCATATGAATATCTATTCATATGATCCCTCAAGTACACACAACACAAGTTGAGTCTCTCTCTAAAGGGAACTGGAGAAAAGCTTAGACAGAAAAGAAAAAAATGAATACAGGACTCTTTGGAAGCATCTCATCTGCACCCAGACTGACAGTGAGGAAGGAGGCAAGCCTACAAGTCACGGAGACTTCAAATTGATTTCTGGAAAGGCACACGAGTGTCCAGAGAGAACATCTTCAATTCCTTGATACAATGTAGGACTACAGGTAATTGTTGAACTGAGTATGGTTTAAAAAAAAAAAGGTGGACAGAGCTGTGGTCAGAGGAGGCTCATGCTGCATAGGCTAGCAGTGTGCAAGAGACTGGCAACAGGCAGCTCCGGGAAAGTATGGGCTGAATGTTAAAACAACACTCTCAAAAAAGCCCAAATCCAACTGTCAGTCTTCGTCACCAAAATAACTGTCAATCTTCTCCTTCCAGGCCTGGGCCACAGCAGCCTTAATGAGGCCTTCCACGAGTGTGGAGTCAGAAGATGCATCTTTGGATGACAAAAAAACACCTTTTAGGCTATAATTCTTCTGATCTCGCTTCTCAGAAAAACCAGGGATGCCTTAGGCACAGAAAATTCAGCTTTCCTGCTGCTCCTGAAATATCGTTAGGGCAACTCAGCGGGAGAGTTTCTGATCTCTTGCCCTAAGGCGGGAATTCAAGAAAGAACAGAAAGCAGAAGCCCATCTGTGAGTGAATCCATTCCTTTGCAACAAGGTAAGCTTAGGATTATGAGTATGGTAGCATCCTCAACAGTGAGAACTTTTCTTTCCAGCGCTAGTGAATCACCCCACAGCATCCATTAGTAAGTAGACAGATGTCATGCAGAAGTATAGCTCTTGATTCTCCTATGATAGCTAATATTCACCAAAAAAATAAATCCATCTCATGGTCCTTATGTCTATTGCATCATTTTATGCCCTTCAAGTTTATTTTATAAATGCTACATGGAAAAAACACACATCTGTTCATTGCAGGTTATGTATGTTTTAAAAAAGCCCTCTAAGTAACCAACTTGGGGACGGCTTAAAAACTGTAGTTTAACCATAAATTACAGCAAATATGTATATATTGATGTTGAAAAATAGCTATGCTCTGACAAAAGTTAAAAAGCAAACTACAGGAGAAGATGAGGTGCTACATCCCAAAATGGGAGATAAAGAAACATTAAGCACAGTTTCCTCTGGGAAGTGGAATTATAGGGAAGAGAAAGCTAAGAATGGGGCTTCAACGTTTATGTTTCCTGTACTTCTGTATTCCTTGTCTTTGCCATACATCTGTGCTGCTTACACATTCAAAACAACCCGTTTCGATTTCGTGAGAAAGGATGTGGAGCTGTGGCAAGTGCGTTTTGAAAATATGGACAGTTTACTTGTGATATAGCGATCCTCTCACAGAGCACGTGAACTCGGAAACACTGCTCTTCAACTCTCCACGTAGCCACACAGCTAACACAGAGAAGGCACTTAAAAATGTACGCAAGTGAGCAGTCCTGGAAGTACAGCATCCTCTTTAGACCACACCTCAGCCTATAAAAGCAGGCTGCCTGTAGCAGGCACGGTTGGGAGAAAAACACACCATATTATTCTGCCGTGTGCAGAAAGATGTGGTGTTTTCTGTGAGGCTCCTACGCTATGTTTTTAACTCCTCAGCTCATATCCATGCCTCTTTATTCCCTTGAACTTTTTTTTTACACAAAGCACAGCTTTAATGGTGAAATTATGAGGAATTTCAAGAGGGCAACAAATAAGAGTGTTTATCCCCAAGTAGAATCTCTTCAAACATCCTGCCTTCCAAAAATGTGCTTGCATACCCATCAAGGCAGCCTTGAGTTTTACCTTGAGAGGGGACAGAAGACTGCACACTGTCTCAAGACGTTGTTCATCCAAAATTCATGGGTTCCTTCTCAAAGCTGATGCAACACCTAACAAAAGCAGGCTGACCTCTTCTGGGCATAAATAATGAACCATGAACCTGGCAGCCAGCAGTTCAAAAGTGACTGTCTATATACTGATTTAGCTGCTTGCCAATGCATTTTAGGTTATTTTTCAAGAAACTGCTTTATTGCGGGCATGGTGGCGAATGCCTTTAATCCCAGCACTTGGGAGGCAGAGGCAGGCGGATTTCTGCGTTTGAGGCCAGCCTGGTCTACAAAGTGAGTTCCAGGACAGCCAGAGCTATTCAGAGAAACCCTGTCTAGAAAAAACAAAAAAAAGGATAGAAAGAAAGAAAGAAAGAAAGAAAGAAAGAAAGAAAGAAAGAAAGAAACTGCTTTATTAATGATGAGCCAAAATGGCACAAGATCATGTTTACTTTAAAACACAAGTACTGGAGTTCTTTTTTTCAGGAAACTGGGTGATATCCATATAATCTGCAGTGCCTGTGAGGGTCCTCCACCTACATTTGAAGGCATCATAACTCACAACCGACATCCATTTCCAAAGTTAGTAGCTATTTTAGGAAAAACAGATTCAATGTCAACAGTTTGCCATGTACCTCTGTACAACTCTATCAAGCATAACTTTTCATTATGATACAAAGATTCTTCTTCTAAATTAATTCCATTCTTTTATTAAAACCTATGAAATATGAAATGATAGCTGCTAATGGGCTGGCTCCATTAACTGTAAAATTTGCAAATGTTAAATGATGTCAGTTCCATATTAATGCCATTGTATGTTACAAATAGAACATCAATCCATTGTAATAATGGCTTAATAATTTCATCAAAACTATGAGATAGAATGAAGTTTTGAAGTTCATTTGTTCAACGATAAAACAGTTGACTACATTCAAATTTAGCTACATGAGAGTTAAATATGATAAAATTCACCCATTTGTAATATATTAATAATGAATTTTGACAGATGCAAACTCATAGGTAAGCATCATCTTAATGAATACATAGAATGTTTTCATCATTATTTGGTACACGGCCATGGGATGCACCCAATCAGCAACCTGCTATCACTACAAGTATCCAATTTCTATAATGTATATCACATTATTAGTCTTCTGTATCTGGATTATTTTACTTATATGACATTGATTCATATTGTTGCATGTATCATTACTTTGTCTTTTGTTAAAGAATATATCAATTCCTTTAACCATTTACTAGTTAACAATTGTATGTTTTTAGACTGATGTTGTGATGTTCAAATCATCATGACAATTCTGCTGATCTTTGTGTTTAAATATATATGAATGAGATTTCTTTGTCAATTAAATATGTTTCACTTGACAAGACTCTGCTAATGTATTTTTTTTTGAAATAGCTGTACATATTTGAACTTCTACAAAGTCTTGATGAGCTTTCCTGGCATTCTTCATCTTCACAACAAGGACCATAAAACTCTAATATTTCAGAAAGTGTTTAGTTTACATTCTGAATTTTTTTTTGTATTCTTATCTGACATTCTTATATTTACTTTGTAAAGCATATAATCAATTATTTTGCTATTTCTGTTGAAGAGTTAGTTCTTAGATTTATTTTTTAAGTAGCAAGGTTGTAATATCTAAATGCAAAACTTTAAACTTGTGCTTTCACAACAATAAAAAAAAATTATTGGTCTTGCAAACTTTATATGCCCCAGTACAGGGGAACACCAGGGCCAAGAAGTGGGAGTGGGTAGGTCAGGGAGCAGGTTGGGGGAGGGTATAGGGGACTTTTGGGATAGCATTTGAAATATAAATGAAGAAAATACCTAATAAAATATTGGAAAAAGAAAAAAATCTTAGTGACTTTTGGAGCAACAACATTTCTCTTAGTCTTGGTAAGAATAAGCAATTCATGATAAATTGGATTTCATAACGGTATTTTTTTTTTTGCTTTATTTGAGACACACCACTAAGAAATACATATATGTGTGTACAAGAAAGTATATACTGTGAAAAAAAAACTGGTAATATAGTTATATGGCTAAGAACTTGTTGTCCAGAATACAGAGTTATGGACAATGGAGTTTTAGAAAACTGGGCTTTTTGTTTATCCATAATGGTCCAGGAAAAATATGCTCATGTTCAATGTTCTAACATCTTTGTTTAAGACTTATGTATCGGGCCCGGGGGAAATTGCCAGAGCAACTGCAGGAGACATCATGGTTCCCAGACTCCAACAAGACTAGTCTGCACATGTGAGAGTGTGGACTACAGAAGCTAACAGCTTCTGGGACAGGCGGGAGCCACAGAGCTTCTGAGGCAGCCCCCTCTTTAGGCTCCAGACATCCGGGCACCTTCCCTGCCAGAGGAGAGGTGTCCACCAGCCCGGAAGAGCTTTACCAGAACATCTGCAAGAGCCATCTTTGTTCCCAGACTCCACCGAGACTAGTCTGCACAGGTGAGCCTGTGGACTACAGAAGCTAACAGCTTCTGGGACAGGTCTTGTTTCAGGCCTTCATCTTCTGCCAGGAGGCAAGTCTGAACGACAGATATCTGTGCACCTTCCCTGAAAGAGGAGAGCCTGCCTGCAGAGAGTACTCTGACCACTGAAACTCAGGAGAGAGCTAGTCTCCCAGGTCTGCTGGTAGAGAATGACAGAATCACGAGAGGAACAAGCTCTAACCAGAGACAACTATAACAACTGACTCCAGAGTTTACCAGATGGCGAAAGGCAGACATAAGAATCTTATTAACAGAAACCAAGACAACTCATCATTATCAGAACCCAGCACTCCCACCTCACCCAGTCCAGGGCACCCTAACACACAAAAAAACCTAGACCCAGATTTAAAGGCATATCTCATGATGATGGTAGAAGACATCAAGAAGGTCTTTAATATTTCACTTAAAGAAATACAGTAGAACACTGCTAAAGAGTTGCAAGTCCTTAAAGAAAAAAAGGAAAACACATCCAAACAGGTGATGGAAATGAACAAAAGGATACTAGACCTAAAAAGGGAAGTAGAAACAATAAAGAAAACCTAAAGTGAGGCAACTCTGGAGACAGAAACCTTAGAAAAGAAATCTGGAACCATAGATGCGAGGTTCAGCAACAGAACACAAGAGATGGAAGAGAGAATCTCAGGTGCAGAAGATTCCATAGACAACATCGGCACAAAAATCAAAGAAAATGCAAAATGCAAAAAGATCCTAACTCAAAACATCCAGGAAATCCGGGACACAATGAGAAGACCAAGCCTATGGATAATAGGAATAGATGAGAATGAAGATTGTAAACTCAAAGGGCCAGCAAATATCTTCAACAGAATTATAGAAGAAAACTTCCCAAACCTAGAGAAAGAAATGCCAATGAACATACAAGAAGCCTACAGAACTCCAAACACACTAGACCAGAAAAGAAATTCCTCCCAACAAATAATAATCAGAACAACAAATGCACTAAATAAAGATAGAATATTAAAAGCAGTAAGGGGAAAAGGTCAAGTGACATATAAAGGCAGGCCTATCAGAAATACACCAGATTTTTCACCAGAGAATATAAAAGCCAGAAGATCCTGGACAGATGTTATACAGACACTAAGAGAACACAAATGCCAGCCCAGGCTACAATACCCAGCCAAACTTTCAATTACCTTAGATGGAGAAACCAAAGTATTCCATGACAAAACCAAATTCACACATTATCTTTCAACGAATCCAGCCCTTCAAAGGATAATGACAGAAAAAAACCAATACAAGGACAGAAACCACATCCTAGAAAAAGCAAGAAAATAATCCTTCAACAAACCTAAAAGAAGACAGCCACAAGAACAGAATGCCAACTTTAACAACAAAAATAAAAGGAAGCAACAATTACTTTTCCTTAACATCTATTAATATCAATGGACTCAACTCCCCAATAAAAAGACATAGACTAACAGACTGGCTACACAAACAGGACCCAACATTTTGCTACTTATAGGAAACCCATATCAGGGAAAAAGACAGACACTACCTTAGAATGAAATGCTGGAAAACAATTTTCCAAGCAAATGGTCTGAAGAAACAACCTGGAGTAGACATTCTAATATCTAATAAAATTGACTTACAACCCAAAGTCATCAAAAAAGACAAGGAGGGGCACTTCATATTCATCAAAGGTAAAATCCTCCAAGAGGAACTCTCTGTTCTGAATATCTATGCTCCAAATACAAGGAGAGCCACATTCATTAAAGAAACTTTAGTAAAGCTCAAACCACACATTGCACCTCACACAATAATAGTGGGAGATTTCAACACACCACTTTCACCAATGTACAGATCATGGAAACAGAAACTAAACAGGGACACAGTGAAACTAACAGAAGTTATGAAACAAATGGATCTAACAGATATCTACAGAACATTTTATCCTAAAACAAAAGGATATACCTTCTTCTCAGCACCTCATGGTACCTTCTCCAAAATTGACCATATAATTGGTCACAAAACAAGCCTCAACAGACACAAAAATATTGAAGCTGTCCCATGAATCCTATCAGATCACCATGGACTAAGGCTGATCTTCAATAACAACATAAATAATAGAAAGCCAACATTCACGTGGAAACTGAACAACACTCTGCTCAATGACACCTTGGTCAAGGAAGGAATAAAGAAATTAAGGACTTTTTAGAGTTCAATGAAAATGAAGCCACAACATACCCAAACTTATGGGACACAATGAAAGCATTTCTAAGAGGAAAACTCATAGCTCTGAGTGTCTCAAAAAAAAGAAACTAGAGAGAGCACACACTAGCAGCTTGACAACACACCTAAAAGCTCTAGAACAAAAGGAAGCAAATTCACCCAAGAGGAGTAGAAGGCAGGAAATAATCAAACTCAGGGGCGAAATCAACCAAGTGGAAACAAGAAGAACTATTCAAAGAATCAACCAAATGAGGAGCTGGTTCTTTGAGAAAATCAACAAGATAGATAAACCCTTAGCCAGACTCACTAGAGGGCACAGGGACAGCATCCTAATTAAAAAGTCAGAAATGAAAAGGGAGACATAACAACAGATCCTGAAGAAATCCAAAACACCATCAGATCCTTCTACAAAAGGCTATACTCAACAAAACTGGAGAACCTGGATGAAATGAACAAGTTTCTAGACAGATACCAGGTACCAAAGTTAAACCAAGATCAGATTAGTGATCTAAACAGTCCTATATCCCCTAAAGAAATAGAAGCAGTCATTAATAGCCTCCCAATCAAAAAAAGCCTAGGACCAGATGGGTTTAGTGCAGAGTTCTATCAGACCTTCAAAGAAGATCTAATCCTAGTTCTCCACAAACTATTCCACAAAATAGAAACAGAAGGATTCTACACAACTCATTCTATGAAGCCACAATTACTCTGATACCTAAACCACAGAAAGATCCAACAAAGATAGAGAACTTCAGACCAATTTCCCTTATGAATATAGATGCAAAAATCCTCAATAAAGTTCTTGCTAACCGAATCCAAGAACACATCAAAACAATCATCCATCCTGACCAAGTAGGATTCATTCCAGGGATGCAGGGATGGTTCAATATACGGAAATCCATCAACGTAATCCAGTATATAAATAAACTCAAAAACAAAAACGACATGATCATCTCATTAGATGTGAAGAAAGCATTTGACAAAATCCAACACCTATTCAGGATAAGAGTCTTGGAAAGATCAGGAATTCAAGGCCCATACCTAAACATGATAAAAGCAATCTACAACAAACCAGTAGCCAACATCAAAGTAAATGGTGAGAAGCTGGAAGCAATCCCACTAAAATCAGGGACTAGACAAGGCTGTCCACTCTCTCCCTACCTATTCAACATTGTACTTGAAGTCCTAGCCAGAGCAATTTGACAACAAAAGGAGATCAAGGGGACACATATTGGAAAGGAAGAAGTCAAAATATTACTTTTTGCAGATGATATGATATGTATATATGTGACCCTAAAAATTCCACTAGAGAACTCCTAAACCTGATAAACAGCTTCAATGAAGTAGCTGGATATAAAATTAACTCAAACAAGTCAATAGCCTTTCTGTACACAAAGGATAAACAGGCTGAGAAAGAAATTAGGGAAACAACACCCTTCTCAATAGTCACAAATAATATAAAATACCTTGGCGTGACTCTAACTAAGGAAGTGAAAGATCTGTATGATAAGAACTTCAAGTCTCTGAAGAAAGAAATTAAAGAAGATCTCAGAAGATGGAAAGATCTTCCATGCTCATGGATTGGCAGGATCTATATAGTAAAAATGGCTATCTTGCCAAAAGCAATCTACAGATTCAATGCAATCCCCATCAAAATTCCAACTCAATTCTTCAATTAATTAGAAAGGGCAATCTGCAGATACATCTGGAATAACAAAAAACCTAGGATAGCAAAAACTCTGCTCAAGGATTAAAAAAAAAATCTCCAGTGGAATCACCATGCCTGACCTAAAGCTTTACTACAGAGCAATTGTGATAAAAAATGAATGGTACTGGTATAGCAACAGACAAGTAGACCAATGGAATAAAATTAAAGACCCAGAAATGAACCCAAACACCTATGGTCACTTGATCTTTGACAAGGGAGCAAAAACCAACCAGTGGAAAAAAGACAGCATTTTTCAACAAATGGCGCTGGCACAACTGGCAGTTATCATGTAGAAGAATACAAATTGATCCATTCCTATGTCCTTGTACTAAGGTCAAATCTAAGTGGATTAAGGAACTCCACATAAAACCAGAGACACTGAAACTTATATAGGAGAAAATAGGGAAAAGCCTCGAAGATATGGGTACAGGGGAAAAATTCCTGAATAGAACAGCAATGGCTTGTGCTGTAAGATCAAGAATCAACAAATGGGACCTCATAAAATTGCAAAGCTTCTGCAAAACAAAAGACACTGTCAATAAGTCAAAAAGGCCACCAACAGATTCTGAAAGGATCTTTACCTATCCTAAGTCAGATAGGGGACTGACATCCAATATATATAAAGAACTCAAGAAGGTGAACTCCAGAAAATCAAATAACCCCATTAAAATATGGGGCTCAGAGCTAAGCAAAGAAATCTCACCTGAGGAATACCGAATGGCTGAGAAGCACCTGAAAAAAATGTTCAACATCCTTAATCATCAGGGAAATGCAAATCAAAACAACCACCTCACACCAATCAGAATGGCTAAGATCAAAAATTCAGGTGACAGCAGATGCTGGTGAGGATGTGGAGAAAGAGGAACACTCCTCCATTGTTGGTGGGATTGCAAGCTTGTACAACCACTCTGGAAATCCGTCTGGCGGTTCCTCAGAAAATTGGACATAGTACTACCGGAGGATCCCGCAATACCTCTCCTGGGCATATATCCAGAAGATGCCCCAACTAGTTAGAAGGACACATGCTCCACTATGTTCATAGCAGCCTATTTCTAATAGCCAAAAGCTGGAAAGAACCCAGATGCCCCTCAACAGAGGAATGGATACAGAAAATGTGGTACATTTACACAATGGAGTACTACTCAGCTAATAAAAAGGAAGAATTTATGAAATTCCTAGGCAAATGGATGGACATGGAGGGCATCATCCTGAGTGAGGTAACCCAATCACAAAGGAACTCACACAATATGTACTCACTGATAGTGTATATTAGTCCAGAAACTTAGAATACCCAAGATATAAGGTACAATTTGCAAAACACAGGAAGCTCAAGAAGAACGAAGACCAAAGTGTGGACACTTTGCCCCTTCTTAGAATTGAGAACAAAACACCATGAAAGGAGTTACTGAGACAAAGTTTGGAGCTGAGACGAAAGGATGGACCATCCAGAGACTGTCGCACCCAGAGATCCATCCCATAATCAGCTTCCAAACGCTGACACCATTGCATACACTAGCAAGATTTTGCTGAAAAGACCCAGATATAGCTGTCTCTTTTGAGACTATGCTGGGGCCTAGCAAACAAAGAAGTGGATGCTCACAGTCAGCTATTGGATGGATCACAGGGCCCCCAATGTAGGAGCTAGAGAAAGTACCCAAGGAGCTGAAGGGATCTGCAACCCTATAGGTGGAACAACAATATGAACTAACCAGTACCCCCTGGAGCTCGTGTCTCTAGCTGCATACATATCAGAAGGTGGCCTAGTTGGCCATCAGTGGAAAGAGAGGCCCATTGGTTGTGCAAACTTTATATGCCTCAGTACAGGGGAACACCAGGGCCAAGAAGTGGGAGTGGGTGGTTGGGGGAGTGTGGGGGAGACTTTTGGGATAGCATTGGAAATGTAAATGAAATACATTCCTAATTTAAAATAAACAAAAACAAAAATTTAAAAAAACAAAAACAAAACAAAACAAACAAAAAAATAAGAATGCTATCTAGACTCCTGAAAGAGGGGTTGGAATAAAAATACAAACTTATTCAAAAACAAAGACTTATGTATCTTTTTATGGCAATTGTTGGTACAATTTGGTATGGTTTTTTGTTGTTTATGATGTGGTTTGGTTTAGTTTGGTTTGGTTTGGTTTGGTTTGGTTTGGTTTGGTTTGGTTTGGTTTGGTTTGGTTTTGATGTTGTATGTGGTTTTATCTATAAGTTCAGCCTTATCTTGGAAAACAAAGCACAGCTTTATTTTAACTGAAAAATCATCCCCCACTTTCAAAAGAACAAAAAGAAAACAATTTTCTTCATACAAATAGAAATGTTTGAAAAACACATCTTAAAACAAAACTACTAACATGCCTTAAAGCCCTGTATTAAAATGAGTAATAAACAATGACAGTCACTAAAGGAAATCTCCATAATAGCTCCTGGTCTAACTTAAAATCTGGCCCAAACAGAAGCCAGTTTTCAACGGCGAGATGCTAGCAATTGAGAAGGCTGGTTTAAGCACTGCTGATGTACTCAGTACTGAGAAAGAAATATGAATATAGCCTGCCTTCTACCGCCTGAACCACACTGATTGCACTCGACGGGAAGACGCATCTGTTCCTCTCCTGGAACAGATCGCAGATCTGCTAAGAGGATACTCCAGGACTTCACCAGGCTCCTGAGGCAGGGCTGTTAAGCATAGACCAAAATACCAGGCTGTGCTCCTGATGCCTTTCCTGTGAATCCATGCCATTTCCCAAGTGCAGAAATTGAAACTTTGCTGAATGCCAACAGCATCAAATTTTCAAAGTTACATCTTTGTAACTTTGTAACTTTGTAAGATAAAGGAACACTTTGCCCTGAAATATCGGGCTTTTACAAAAGCATTTCTTCTCTATGCTAACACTTGCTTATCTGTTTGCCTTTTAAAAAAATAAAAGGCTCAATAAGAGTTCAAAGCTTTATTCAGTTTTTAAAATGTAATGTGTAGAAATGTACTACCCAACAAAGTATCCGTGTGGTGCTGTTTAAATGTGAACTAAAGTTAGTTAAATTAAAATTGAGCAGCTCCCAATCATGCAAGAGTTACTTTATCACACCATAGCATTGGGAGGCAGGGTGACTACTATATCACTAATGTAAGCGTAGCTCAAGGCCCACCATTCCAGAACCCGGGAGGACAATGCTATCAATGGATGGCCCAGCTTCAGCTATGAACACAGGACAGGGACAAAAGCTGAGAGCATCATCAAATACACTTTAAGAAGCTATTTGACCCAGAATCAAAATTTACTTTGTTTAATCTTTCAAACATCATGAAACAACAAATAGACTTTATTTTTTTTCCCAAGGCACAAAATAAAGGACATTTTACAAACAGTGACTGACCGACCCTGGAAATTACTACCAAAAGCAAACACTAAGAAATGGCAGGCACGGAGACCACCAGTGTCAGCTATGAAGCACCAGGGACTTCTACAACCCAAGGGGGCCAGAACTCTGCTTTCTGCCTTTTGTCCTGGAATCAATTTTTATGTTCAAAGCACATACTTATTTTTCCAATTTCTGTTACAATAAATAGCAAAAATGAACAAAGTTCTTTTAGAATTAGATACCATAACAAGTAAACTACGTTCCTTCTGTTAATGAAAACAACTTGATTTCCTCTACTAAAGAATCCATTTATGGAAACTTATAGCTTTCCTGATAACTTTTAGGTATCAAAAGGTACTATCTACTGAGGCTGTAGTTTATTAATCTGTTCTACTTCCCGGTAGCAGCGTGTGTTCCTTGCTATATGCCCCAGTGCTCTGGATTCTCAAATAAAACGCTCGCGCGTGCGAGTGCACAAACACACAAACACACCTTTATGTTTAATATGCCTTAAATAGCTCAATGGCTTCGCACTTCCAAACCTCCCCACAGCTACTATACTCTTTCCTCCGATATTCCTGAATTACTTACTAAAACCTATATTCCATCTTGGCCACCCCGGACTGAGGCCTGCAGTCTGCCTGTGCCTCCACCCCAACTCTTACATGTTGGCCGTCTTTCTGTCTCTCTGTTCTACACTTTTTAGAACTGGACCTTCTCCTTTCCCTGCATGATGCCTTCTCTTCCTACGTTTCTTGCCTGGGAATCCTAAAAACCCTGCCTCTGTTTCCCTGCCCGGCCATCGGCTATCGGCAACTTTATTTACCAATCAAAGTCAACTGGGGGCAGGGACCTTCAGTGTCCTACATGCAGACATGCAAATCCCCGTTTAATTTCGGGAATCAATCAACATAATACAAGCAATAAACCAAATCCACAACAGTCTACTATAGCGTGACTTGCCATTATCTGACCTCCGCATCCCCTACATCCACCCAAGGGCATTTCTGGAAAAGAATGAGACTGGAACTTTATGTTCCTTTACTCACCCACTCAACTGACGTCCTCACTGCCCCCTGGATTTAAATCCAGCCTGGCTAACAAGGGAGTAGAGGATGGCCCTGAGATTGGACAGTGAAATTAGTTCTTTCAAACAGAATCTCACTCTGCATTTAACAAACCGAGCAAGCTAGATTGCAAAGCTGGTCTTTTTCTTGTTGCCAACATTAATGTATATGTTCTTTATAGATACTTAAAATGTTCTTGACCCACCACTCCTAATTCTGACAAATTGTCCTACAGCCAGCCACAGTCACTGCTGCCTTTTTTTTTTAAGAAAGTCAGTTGTTCCGATACTAAAAGCAAGAGACTTAACATCAGTCTAAAATGAGTAAAGTGTCCTTTCTCTACCAGAGATTATACAATCATATCATTACTTATGTCTCTGACTTCTTACCTGATACAGAGAGAATACTCAGAAATGGTTGTGCCTTCTGGGATTGTTAAATTGCATACATGTGAGAAATGTAACAATCTGTGTGTGGCCAATGTGTTTTTGGTTAGTTGGTTGGTTGTTTGTTTGTTTGGTTGGTTGGTTGGTTTGCTTTTTTAACTTTACTCCCTTTTTAACAACCAGTAGATGTAGTTTGGGTGATTACGCAGGCAGTCCATCCTCAGATCTATTTGCATTATTTGACCAAATGTACAGGAAAAACACCAAATAGGCTAGGCATGGTGGTGCAGATCTATCCTCCCAACACTCAGAAGGCTAAGGCAGGAGGATCAGCCTGTACTACATAGTGAATTCCAGGCTAGCCTGGGAAACGGAGTGAGATTCTGTATCAAAGAACTAAAAAGCAAAAGGATACTTTGAAAATTGCTGAAAGCTTTTGGGAATTCTGATGATCAACTAGTCAACAGAAAACAATGGTTCCTTTCAAAATACGATGTGAATTGGTTTGGAGACATATTTGTAGTTATCTAGAATAAAACTTACCAAGAGAATACAACAATCAAGGGTTTAATATAAATTGTCCTTTCACATCTCAAGAATAAGCTATTATTGTATCATGGAATTACATATTTCTTAATAAATCCTTAAATAACTATATGCATCAGTAGAATATAGTTAAAATGATTACCTTCTTTGAAAACAAAATTCTATATTTGAATATCAATTTAGGCATACATCAGTTGTGTGAATTTAGCAGATTAATTCCCTTTCCTATTAGTCATAACTCTGCTGTGAAAGGAATGTGTCACACATGAAAACAATCATTCAGAGTTGTCATTGTCAGTCACTAGGAAGAGCACACTGAAACCTCGGATTGGAAAGAGCTTGTGCCTTTTGAACAAAGGAAAATAAAAAAACTTCTGGTATGCTAATAATGCTCATCATACTGACCTGTGACTATTGATATTTTAATACAATTAAATATGGTGTACATGTTATACTATCTCAAGCTGAAATAGGAAAACCCACAACGAGTGCTGGTATTAATGTGGAACATCCAAATTCTAACTGTTTTTTTCCAGAGGAAAGCATTGCCTACATCAAGATTCTAGGGAAAGTGTTCACAGTTTCTGTATAGGTAATAGAAAAATAAAATTGAAAAAAAAAACTTAAATAGCAATGAATTGTCACGAAGTAATAAAAAGAAATGAACTATAAGGTGAAGAAAGACAAGGTGAAGTGTCAAAATATTTAGACTGGTGAGATAAACCAGGCAGCATGAGCGTACTTATTATATAACTCTATTTATATGTACTTCTGGAGAAACAAACAAACCTATAATTATGAAGAATCTGCCCCGGGTGCCTCCGGATAAACAGAGGAGGCCAGGAGAGTCAGGAATCTCAGGAGCAGAAATTATAAAGAGCCAAAAAGAAATTTCTGGGTATGCTATCACATTAATTATACTGGACCTTGTGGTATTTTAATATGTGTATATGCCATTTTACCAAGGTGAAAATTAAGTGTATAAAAATTATATCATGTCAACAGACCTCAATAAGCTGTAAAAAAATAAAGAAAATGGCTGTGCAGTCTGCTATAAGTATGGTCTAAACTACAATAAAATATGCGCTCCTCAAAATCAAAAAGGTTAATACTTTTACAAAATAATAAAAGTTGTTAATACAAAAATCTCTACATAGACTTTTGTCAAAAATAGACTCACTTCCTGACCTCTGAGTTAAATGCAATTATTTCAATTTGCAATTCACTTCCTAAAAGGTTTGAAGATTTCAATATCAAAAATCTTTTTAACACGCCCAAACATAATGTCAGACACCCTTGTCTTTAAAGTTTAGTTTCTTCTCTGCAGATATTTATCTCCAAGGTTTTCTTTTCCTTCTGAGTAACTTACACTTACACACACACACACACACACACACACACACACACACACACAATTAATTTGGCATTCTCTGTTTCCAGCTCTCTATTGTGAAACTTAACTCACAATATCTGTGAAGCCAAGTAAGACAGCAAATAAATTCTTTGAACTCTATTCTCATTTTCCAGAAACCATAAATCCAGTGAGGAAATGAGTCAGAAATTTTTTTCAGAACAAACTTTCTCCTTTTAGATAAGAAGGAAAATGTTTGACTTGGTGTTTTCTTTTCACAAGCCATACTCTCTGCAGTACTTCTTCCAAGGGATAGCCTTTCTTTCATGAACTCAGAGTCATCATCTCTAGTCAGGCATACCACGTTTACTCTCTTCATTGTTTCCCACAGACAGACATGATGAGTGTGCTTCTCCACCACCAGCGACTCACAGCATCAATGGGTCATTCTACCCTATACCCCAAGCCCCCACCTACAAGATGACTCTTCGTAGCTATGTTCTTACCAATTCTTTGGCTGGATGCAATCTATCACAGCTGCACATTTATTACCATGTCAATTCACATGGACATGGGACTTGCTGGTAGCTAAGTGGTTTGTAAAGGAGCCGATATACTATTCTGCCTAATAAAATTAACCCACTTTCATACTAGAAAGAAAGAAAGAAAGAAAGAAAGAAAGAAAGAAAGAAAGAAAGAAAGAAAGAAAGAAAGAAAAGAATGGCATTCTTCCCACCTAATCTTTTTTTAAGAAGATGTATTTATTTATTTATTTATTTATTTATTTATTTATTTATTTATTATGTATAAGTACACTGTAGCTGTCTTCAGACACACCAAAAGAGGGCATCAGATCTCATTACAGATAGTTGTGAGCCACCATGTGGTTGCTGGGATTTGAACTCAGGACCTCTGGAAGAGCAGTCAGTACTCTTAACCACTGAGCCATCTCATCTTTCCCACCTAATCTTAATCTTAACCATAAATATTTAGAAGATGATTACCTCTACAATATTCACGTTTTCATGAAGAAAGAGTACTAATTACTAAGCATATTTCATAAAAAAATGGACAATTATAAGTGGCTAAATCAGAACTGATACTTAGACCAAGTATTGCAAAAGGCATCCCACCAGTGGATTTTATTTGACAGTATAAATATTTTCAAAGCAGTTTTAATATAAAATTCTTTTCAGGCAGGCATGAGCTCTACAAAATTGCCATGTCATGACTACTATCTATAGCTAGCCAACAGTTTTACACATCTTCATTACCTGGCTCATACAAAAAGACATTTAAGTTCCCAACATCTAATGGATAAAATTTTAGAAGTTTTAGATAAAATGAAAGTGAAAAATCTAAAGAAACTTAGAAATGCATTGCCCACCACTTTGTCCGCAAAGCAGAGACATGATTTGTTCAACACTAAACGATCCATTAGTGGCAGGACAGCAGAGGAATTGGAATTCTCACTCCTAATGGCACTGTTTCATTACAACACTCTGTCTTTTTAGCTTCTAGTTCAAGCATCAGATTTACTCTTTATGGACCTTTGGTTTAAAAGGAGTGGGGCCTCTTAAGTCCTATGGAATGATGCAACCCTAACGTTGAAATAGAACTAAGAACTGTTTGCTAAGGAAATGTGTAACACTTTCATTAAAAGGTTGTATGGAAAGTAAACAGGTTGGTAATAATTTTCTTCACAATGTGCCAAGCATTATATGTGTGTATGCATGTATGTGTGCATATATATGTGGATATATAAAATAGCATTTAATCCATTCAAAACAATGCAGGCAAAACATCATTAATTTCACTTTCTAAATGTGGAAACTGTTGCTACTGGGTGACAATACATATAACTTGCCTGATGAAATTGTCATACTGCATTCACAGCTGTAAAACAAGTATCTTGGTAGAGACAATTATAAAATTCTTAGATGAGAAAATGAAGCACAGAGATTTTGAAATTTAAGATCAAATAGAGACGAAAAGAAACTGTCTCCAGAGCCCATGCAAATATTAGAATAAACTGACACACAGACTAAGGTAGTGGACGTCAAATTAATTCCCCAAAATACAGCAGCCTCTCAATATCACCAGAAAGTGCTAGAACAGCTGTTCTTTGGGAGCCTTTAAATAAATGTCTCTGGCCTGTTTCCATCTGCACCAGAGCTGATCCTGTGCCACAGCGCTCCATACCCAAATATCACTGGAAGAGAGCTGGTCTCCCAGGAGTGCCTACACACCTGTAAGCACAGATAATACCACCACTTCTGCTCAAATTCCTGGCCCAACAGAGACCCACCCAGAGCCATCAGGACACAGGAACCAAGGAACAGCTGGGGACAGGATCCTTCCAGTTTCCATCTGCACTCCAGAGCTGACCCTGTGCCACAGCTCTCCATACCCAAATTCCTCCCAGAGAGAACTGATCTCCCAGCAGTAGTGACACACAGGCTTGCAGGAAGGACAAGCCACAGTCAGAGAAAGCAAGACCAACTAACACCAGAGATAACCAGATAGTGAGAGGCAAGGGCAAGAATATAAACAACAGAAACCAGGGCTATTTGGAATCATCAGAACCCAATTCTTCCACCATAGTGAGCTCTGGATACCCCAACACATCAGAAAAGCAAGACTGATTTAAAATCACATCTTATGATTTTAAATCATGATTTTAAGACTTTAAGAAGGACATAAATGAATCCCTTAAATAAATGCAAGAGAACACAAGTAAACAGCTAAAAGCCCTTAAAGAGGAAGCACAATACTCACTTAAAGAATTACAGGAAAACACAACCAAACTCTTTAAGGAATTGAAAAAAACCTTCCAGAATCTAAAAATGGAAATAGAAACAATAAAGAAATCACAAAGGGAGACAATCCTGGAGATAGGAGACTTAGAAAAGAGATCAGGAGTCACAGATACAAGCATCACCAACAGAATACAAGAGATAGAAGAGAGAATATCAGGGGAAGAAGATACCATAGAAAACACTAACACAACAATTAAATAAAATGCAAAATGCAAAAAGCTCCCAACCCAAAACATCCAGGAAATCCAGGGAACAATAAGAAGATGAAAACTAAGGGTAATAGATATAGAAGAGAGCAAAGATTACCAACTTTAAGGGCCAGTAAATATCTTCAACAAAATTGTAGAAGAAAAATTTCCTAACCTAAAAAAAAGAGATACCCATAAACATACAAGAGATCTACAGAACTCCAAATAGATTGAACCAGAACAGAAATTCCTCCAGTCACATAATAGTCAAAATACCAAATGCACTAAACAAACAAAGAATATTAAAAGCAGTAAGGAAATAAGGTCAAGTAACATGTAAAGGCAGGCCTATCAAAATTACACAAAACTTCTCACCAGAGACTATGAAACCCAGAAGATCCTGGGCAGATCTCATACAAACCCTAAGAGAACAAAATGCCAGCCCAGGCTACTATACCCAGCAAAACTTGCAATTATCATAGATGGAGAAACCAAGTATTCCATGACAAAAAAACAAATTTACACAATATCTTTCCACAAATACAGTCCTGCAAAGGATAATAGATGGAAATCACCAACACATGGAGCAAAACTACACAGAGAAAAAGGAAGAAAGTAATCTTCTTTCCAGAAACCCAAAAGAAGATAGGCACACAAACATAAAAATAACATCAAAAATAACAGGAAGCAACAATCACTATTCCTTAATATCTTTTAACATTAATTGATTCAATTCCACAATAAAAAAGACATAGACTAACTGACTGCATACGTAAACAGAACCCAGCATTTTGCTGCATACAGGAAACACACATCAGTGTCAAAGACAGACACAACCTCAGAGTATGGGGCTGGAAAATGATTTTCCAAGCAAATGGTCCCAAGAAACAAGCTGGAGTAGCCATTCTAATATCAAATAGAGTCAACTTTCATCCCAAAGTTATCAAAAAGGATAGGGAAGGACACTTCATACTCATCAAAGGAAAAAAAATCTTCCAAGAAGTCTCAATTCTGAACATCTATGCTCCAAATGCAAGGGCAGCCACATTCATTAAAGAAACTTTAATAAAGCTCACATTGTACCTCAGACAATAATAGTGGGAGACTATAACCCCACTCCCAACAATGGACAGATCATGGAAACAAAATAAACAGAGACACAGGGAAACTAACAGAAGTTATGGAACAAATTGATTTAACAGATATCTCAAGACCATTTCATCCTAAAACAAAAGAAGATATCTTTTTCTCAGCACTTCATAGTACTTTCTCCAAATTAGACCATATAATAGCCCACAAAACAGGCCTCAACAGATACAAGAAAACTGAAATAATCCTATGCACCCTATCAGATCACCATGAAATAAAGCTGGTCTTAAATTCCAACAAAACCAACAGAATACACATATATACATGGAAATTGAACAATGCTCTACTCAGTGACAACTTGGTCAAGGAAGAAATAAAGAAAGAAATTAAAGACTTTTTAGAATTTAATAGAAATGAAGGCTCAAAATACCCAAACGTATGGGACACAATGAAATAGTGTTAAGAGGAAAATTCATAGTTCTGGGTGCACCCAAAAAGAAACTGGAGAGAGCTTACACTAGCAGCTTAACAGCACACCTGAAATCTCTAGAACAAAAATAAGCAAATACACCCAAGAGAATTAGACAGCAGGAAATAATCAAACCCAGGGCTGAAATCAATCAAGTAAAAACAAAAAGAACTCTACAAAGAAATTCATTATTTTAAATGTATTTTTCTATGTTTCATTTTTAGAGAAAAAAACATGAAATTCACCTGGCTTAAAATAGTAACTGTCTTAAAATAATAGCTGAAGTTTTATTTATTTCAATATTTTCCTCATTTTATTTTCACCATTAAAAATTACCTAAGCTACATTTTTTTATTTTACAGTAAAATTAATATTAATGTAACTTTACAATTTGATTTAGGCATAATTGACATAACAACATAATTTTAATCTGAGTACTTTTCAAATGTGTGATTTGAAAAATTCTATTGTATTTATCCATGTTGAATATTCTTAAATTTTCTGTAATTTTATGTATAAGTTATTATGGACATGCAATGTTAATTATCTTCTATATTATTATTTGAAAATTGTCTTTGTAATTCTATTAGGTCTTCAATGTAGTATTTTGAAGCACTGTATTTATGTAAAAGAGTATTAATTTAAAAAAAGAATTCAAGTCAAAAGATAAAATAAAATTATACCACACATACAAAAATATACTTGCAATATACAATATACTTGCGGTTCTAGCTAGAGCAATAAGACAACTAATGGAGATCAAGAGGATACAAATTGGAAAGGAAGAACTCAAGGTATCATATTTAGGGACAATATGACATTATACATAAGCGACCCCCATCATTCTATCAGAGAACTCTTACAGCTGATAAACAACTTCAGCAAAGTGGCTGGATATAAAATTAACTCAAAAAACTCAGTAGCCCTCCTTTATACAAATGATAAACAGCCTGAGGAAGAAATTATGTGAACAACACCCTTTACAATAGCCACAAATAATTTAAGATTTCTTGGTATAACCCTAACCAAGTAAGTAAAATATCTGTATGACAAGAACTTCAATTCCCCGAAGAAAGAAATCAAAGAAGACCTCAGAAGTTGGAAAGATCTTCCACGTTCATGGATCAGTAGGATTAACATAACGAAAATGACCATCTCACCAAAAGCAATCTACAGATTCAGTGCAATTCCCATCAAAATTCTAATGCAATTTTTTACAGTTCTTGAAATAGAAAGTCTCGACTTAATATGGAAAAAAAAAAAAAAACCCAGGATTGCTAAAACAATCCTGAACAATAAAAGAACTTCTGGAAGAATCACCATTCCTGACCTCAAGCTGTACTACAGAGCAATTGCAATAAAAACTGCATAGTGTTACTATAGAATCAAAGACCCTGAAGTAAACCCACACACCTAGGGACACTTGATTCTTCACGAAGACTGTATGTTAGGGGGCTGGAGAGATGGCTCAGCCAATAAGAGTGCTTGCTACAACCACATGTGGTGACTCACAACTTCCTGTGACTCCAGTTCTAGGGGTTCTTATTCTCTCTTCTGACCTCCATAGGCCTTGATTGCATGTACTAGTCATATAAACATGCAGGCAAACACTCATGCACATACACATAAATAAAACCAAATAAAAATTTAAAGGTTGTATTTTAAACTATGTGTAAAACTCTGAATGTATTTCTCAAGAATATTTGCTCTTTTATGGTGTTCCCTGTGACATCTGGTCCTGGTTACTCTGTCCTATGATATGAGCCTGTTACTATAATAAAACCATAAGTGTATAACAGGATTACACAGCATGGAAGTGCTATTAAAAGTAAAAAAGTCTAAAAGACTTTAACTAGCTCTGTTCTCCCTTTTGGGTTTGCTGGGCCTTTCTTACTATCTTTAATAATTCCTATGACTGGCAGTGTCAACCCAGCTCCAACCACACTCAACTACAAACATGACTAAAATACAAATAAGTTTCAGATTTGGAAAGTATTTTTGAGTCCTCACCTTATTCATGTAATCATAACAGGGTCTATGTAACTTATTCAGAATGATAACACGTTTACTGGCTGGTTTTGTGTCAACTTGAGACAAGCTGGAGTTATCACAGAGAAAGGAGCTTCAGTTGAGGAAATGCCTCCATGAGATCCAGCTGTAAGGCATTTTCTCAATTAGTGATCAAAGGGGAAGGGCCGCTTGTGGGTGGTGCCATCCTTGGGCTGGTAGTCATGGGTTCTATAAGAGAGCAGGCTAAGCAAGTCAGGGGAAGCAAGCCAGTAAAGAACATCCCTCCATGGCCTCTGCATCAGCTCCTGCTTCCTGACCTGCTTGAGTTCCAGTCCTGACTTCTTTTGGTGATAAACAGCAGTGTGGAAGTGTAAGCTGAATAAACCCTTTCCTCCCCAACTTGCTTCTTGGTCATGATGTTTGTGCAGGAATAGAAACCCTGACTAAAACAATATGGATCTGAGAAACCAGGATTTTTATAAACCAGGATATATTAGGAGACGTATTGATGACTTTCAGCCTTAATTCACATATGGTCTCTAGAGATTACATTGACCCTGACATAACATCAGATGCTGTTTAGCTGCAATCAATGAATCTTGGTTGTTGCTGTCAACTATAAGCAATATCTGCCTACTACAGTTAGAATATAAATGAGTAATAGGTACTTAATAAGTATTATTAGTGGCATTTGTTTTTGTTCATTAGCAGTTCTTAAAGCTTGGTTTTTATTTTCTAAAAGTGTCCTGGATTAAAATTACTGAAGATTTACAGAATCCAGTTCCTTCTGTTACACAACAGAATGTGCAATTTTCTGGGTCTATTATAAATCCAGAGAGAGGTTGAATGAGTTACCCAAACCACGGGTGGTCTTAGGTCATCTACCCTTTAAATTGCATTAATCATGTTTCATTATGTATTCTCCTGCAGAGTGTGTCATGCTCATAGTTTTCTCCTGGGGTGATTTTTATGTCTCGTGTTCCTAAAATTTCTTTTCAGGTTAGTAATAACAATTGAAGCACTTCATCATTTGTATTTTGCTTTCAATTTTTTTAATAGACCAGAGTTTCAAATTTTGTGTGGAAAAAATGATTTTATTCTTTTATATAGGTCACTTTTGTCTATGTGCTCCAAGAAATTCCTTCTAGTATCAGACAAATAATCACCTTTATTGTCCAATGATCTGTTGAGGGATTTGTAGAAACAGAATCTTACTCTGTAGCCTAGGCTGGCTTTGAACTCATAACCCTCTGGCATCCGCATCTCTACTGACAATATCATAGATATGTCTCACCATGTCCAGTGCTTCTTCTGTTCTATTTTCTTTTCATTTAAAAGGTCACACGTGCCAGGTGTGGTGGAGCACACCTTTAATCCCAGCACTTGGGAGGCAGAGGCAGGTGGATTTCTGAGTTCGAGGCCAGCCTGGTCTCAAAGTAAGTTCCAGGACAGCCAGGGCTATACAGAGAAACCCTGTCTCGAAAAAACAGAAAAATAAAAATAAACAAATAAATGGTCACAAGTAAATTAATTTAATCCTTGCCTGAATGTATTCTAATCATCTCAAAGTCTAAGAAACTTATTGCCCCTTGCCGTTCTTTTTCTTACAGCACATTAGAGATATTATGATTACTGAAAGGAACAAAAGCAATGTCATAGATTTGAATAAATGAGTGGCATGTGTGGAGCTGATGCTAACCTGTCACATTTTTATATTTAAAATTCAAGGAAATAAAATGCTATTAAAGAGAACTATAATCCCCTCTGTCAGCCCTGTTCATCCCCTTCACAGCCCAGAAGTAGTTAATACCCTACAGCTAGTATGTAAACACAAACTGTATTTCAATATGTATACATAGCCTAGAAATTGTTTAGCAACTTGATTTTTATTACTCACTATCATGCTTTTAGTTGTGTCTACTCTGAAATATCGTTTCATAAATAATTAGTTCATTTGTCCATTCCCTACTCTTCAGAGTCTATGTGAACCATCTCACACTACATAAACATCACATTTCCTCCAAAGTTCCATACACAGGTGCTAGCCAAAGTTAATTTTGGAGATATATTGTGTATAGTAAGTTATCTTATTTTTATCAAACTTATACAAGTCCTGAGTAGCTGTCCTGTTATATAGATTGAATATCAAGTTTCCTGTTCCAGGAAATACCTTTTCATATACAGTGCTTTCGACTTTTGTGAAATTTACACAAACAGGACATTAGCCACGTTGTTATGGGGAGCTAAGAGCTAAATGTAGTCTGTTTTAAACACAGAACAAAGGCCTTTCCAAAGAGGGAAGTATTGAAGGCATCCTGTTGTGTACTATGGCACTAAGTTACAGGTTTGAAAATGGCAAATAATAGTAATACCAACAGGCATAGAGACCACAGGAACATACATTTTGTATATATCTTATAGAAGCTAGGCACTCTGGTTGTTTTATTCTGCCTTGTTTTCAATTTTTGCAAATCTAGTTCACAAGATATCAGAACTCATAGTCTTAACAAGGCACTCCATGTGTTAAACCTAAGTATGTAAAGAAGCTGAATACCCAAGATACAATTTGCAATACACATGAAGCTCAAAAAGAATGAAGACCAAAGTGTGGACACTTTGCCCCTTCTTAGAATTGGGAACAAAACACCCATGGAAGGAGTTACTGAGACAAAGTTTGGAGCTGAGACAAAAGGATGGACCATGCAGAGACTGCCACACCCAGAGATCCATCCCATAATCAGCCTCCAAACACAGACACTATTGCATACGCCAAGAAGATTTTGCTGAAAGGACCCTGATATAGCTGTCTCTTGTGAGACTATGCCGGGGCCTAGCAAACACAGAAGTGGATGCTCACAGTCAGCTATTGGATGGATCACAGGGCCCCCAGTGGAGGAGCTAGAGAAAGTACCCAAGAAGCTAATGGGAACTGCAACCCTATAGGTGGAACAACAATATGAACTAACCAGTACCCCAGAGCTTGTGTCTCTAGCCGCATATGTAGCAGAAGATGGCCTAGTCAGCCATCATTGGGAAGAGAGGCTCCCTGGTCTTACAAACTTTATATGCCTCAGTACAAGGAAACACCAGGACCAAGAAGTGGGAGTGGGTGGGTAAGGGGGGGGGCGGGAGGGTATGGGGGACTTTTGGGATAGCATTGGAAATGTAAATGAAGAAAATACCTAATAAAAAAATTGGAAAATAAAAAAAAAGAAGAAGCTAATGTAGGAATTTAGACAAGAAAAAATGTCACCACCAAACAGATATCTGTGGACCTGAGCAGAGTCAGTGTTTGATAGTGATATCATATGTTAATGAGAGGTGATAGACCAAAAGATTGATGCAGTTTGTAATTACTCTGGATATATAGTTGATAGCCTTTGGTCTAAGAAGGCCACTTAAACAACCTGGAATGACACAGAAGAATACACACAGCAATAGGAGATATAGGACTTTCTGCTATCAAGGACATATTGTTGAATGCTTGAATGATTAATTGGAAAAATAAAGATGTGATATATTGCTACTCCTAGCAAGAGAAATGAATCACATTGTATATATAAATCTAATCTATAATGTATACTCATATACATTAGTGGACTGTGGATTTATTGCGTTAGAGAGAAAGGTAGAGATGTTTGGAACCCAGCCATAGCCTTTTTGAGTTGATGAAACAAATGGTTACTGTGCTTTGCCACACTACAATACAGGAAATACACGAGGCACCTTGAAAACTGGAAAGGAAATATTTTAGGGATGGCCCACTACAATATTTCTTAAATTCTTACATTAGGGCATTACTTCCAATTACATACTAATGGGTGACATACACCCTTGTGTTAACGATAGCCTTTATCTTCTTTTTTACTCATAATTTATACATCACTGGTATTTTTTAAATTTAAACCAACTTCTTCAAAAGAGAACACTGGTTTAGAACACGCTTTATGGTTTTATTCATGAGCTCCCTCCCACCCTTATATCAATAGCAACTACTCAATTATAATTAATCATCGTAAAGAACAAGCCACTGTTTGTCATAAATCAGCTGCTGCTCTTAATTTTGCAAGTGCATTTCAGTGAATTCTCATCTATACTCTTGTCATACTTCCACGTTTTAAAAATGTTCTTTTAAAATCCTTAAGATGGAGAGGGATCTTTGAGATCCTCTTGTTCAATTTTAATGATAAGAAAATTGTCACTCAGAACAAGCGAGGAACTTGTTCAAGATTTTGTCATTTATTAGTGTCAGGCAGAAGGCAATAAAGCCAGTCTCCAGATTATTGTTTTTAAAAGTTCTTCCCATGACTTGTTAGAATTCTTTGGAAACCCTTACCTAAAACCAGAAAGGGGTGTCTCTCTGGCTTATTCTTGCTCAGTTGAAAGGTAAATATACATATACATTATATGTATTATATATGTTATATAATACATATATTATATTTCATATGTATCTTATATATGATATATATTGCCCTAGAACTTTATAATCTTTGGTATAGCCTCACCTTCCCCACTCAGTGCTGTAGACAGTGATCCTGATAGAATACAGAAAAAACCTAGCATCATACCCTTCTTTGTTTTTTTTTCTTTTTTTATTAGATATGTTCTTTAATTACATTTCAAATGCTGTCTCAAAAGTTCCCTATACCCTCCCCCCACCCTGCTCCCCTACCCACCCACTCCCACTTCTTGGCCCTGGTGTTCCCCCTGTACTGGGGCATATAAAGTTTGTAAGACCAAAGGGCCTCTCTTCCCAATGATGGCCGACTAGGCCATCTTCTTCTACATATGCAGCTAGAGACACAAGCTCTGGGGGTACTGATTAGTTGATATTGTTGTTCCACTTATAGGGTTGCAGACCCCTTCAGCTCCTTGGGTGCTTTCTCTACCTTCTCCATTGGCGTCCTGTGTTCCATCATATAGATGACTGTGAGCATCCACTTCTGTATTTGCCAGGCACTGGCATAGCCTCACAAGAGACAGCTATATCAGGGTCCCTTCAGCAAAATCTTGCTGGCATATGCAATAGTGTCTGGGTTTGGTGGCTGATTATGGGATGGCTCCCGGGGGGGGGGGGGGTTGGTCCATCTTTTCATCTTAGTTCCAAACTTTGTCTCTGTAACTCCTTTCATGGGTATTTTGTTTCCTATTCTAAGGAGGAATGAAGTATCCACACGTTGGTCTTCCCTCTTCTTAATTTTCTTGTTTTGCAAATTGTATCTTGGGTAATCTAAGTTTCTGGGCTAATATCTACTTATTAGTGAAGGAGGAACACTCCAGAAAGAGGAACACTCCTCCATTGCTGGTGGGATTGCAAGCTTGTACAACCACTCTGGAAGTCAATCTGGCTGTTCCTCAGAAAATTGGACATAGTACTACCGGAGGATCCAGCAATACCTCTCCTGGACATATACCCAGAAGATGTTCCAACTGGTAATAAGAACACATGCTCCACTATGTTCATAGGAAAAGATTCTTTAATAAGAATGGTTTCTATACTTGAATAAATAATAACTTCTCATTTTATTAAATTTTTACTAGAGTGATGCTTTGTGAATATATAGGCCTTTAGAATTTTGATTAACAGTTATTTATAACTGAACCACAAACAGTGTTTTGGCCAACAACAAATTACATATAGAGTGGTGGGTCCAAATGATTATCACTAGCTGAGTGAAATTTTCAGTCCAGTGACAATACTGTCACGATGACATAGTCAAGTCTACATGTTTGTGATGATGTTAGTATTTATGGATGGTGTTCATGAAAAAGTATTCATCGCATTGTTAGTCAAGTAAAAGTACACTAACACATATAGTTATGTATAGTATATAATATTGATACTTACAACAAAGTCTGTTATTTGCTATTATTTTTAAAAGTTTGTCATGTAATGTCACCAGCTACCTCATAGATGCCCTGCTTCCTACATCAGTCACTTGCCTCAAGAGCCTACATCAAGTGACTGACCCATTTAGGGTCAAAAAACCCTTCCTTAGGCATTGCCTAAGATCATGAGAAAACACGGATATTTACATTATAATTCATAACAGTAGCAAAATTACAGTTTTGAAATGGCAACAAAAAAATTATGATGGGGGGGTCGCCACAGCAGGAGAAACTGTGTTAAAGGGGTGCAGCATTAGGAATATGAAGAACCACTGCACTACAGCTATGATGTTTTCACACAATGGTGACATCATGCAACAGTACCCTTGTCAGAATGTGTCACCATTGGGAAGTGAGAACTGACTCTAACCTAAAACCACTTAGGCTACTTAATGCTTAATTTTGAATTTGTAAGTTTATCTTTGCTTTTGTTTATAATGTATTAATCTTATATCTTACAAATAATGTTTTAACCATAAGCTTCCCAATGACTTACATTAATAATTAAGATATCTATTTTACTAGCGTCAATATATCTTCTCTCCCAGTGTATCTAGCAACTGCACTAAACTAACAGCTACCTTACGGGACTGTTCAATGCAATGATCCATCAGACTTACTGAGTGGGTATCTTATCTATCACCATTATACCCTGTGTCTTCTTTTCTATTTTCTTTTTCAATTTGTTAAAGAAAATCCTGTTAGGTTTTTGTTTTTTTGTTTTTTTGTTTTTGTTTTTTTTTTTTTTACAGAGTCAACTTTCCATATTTAAATTTGTTTTTATTTTCATTTTCTCTTCCTCTTTAATAACAGCCTGCCTCCTGGGGAATCCAAGATTCAAGTTTCTCAGAACTGTACTGATGGCTCCATATTTCCTGACACTTATGGCATCGCCAATGCCATTGTTAATTTCCTCTGTGTGGATAAATTTCTTTTACTTCCTGGAAAAGTACACAGTTTTCACTTTCTGGTAGGATTTTGTAAGTTGACCCTGGTACCTCAAGCTCCTTTTCACAATATTGATCTTCTGTATTCTGGGGTTTTTTAATCAAAATACTTTTCCCAGATCAGAAAAAGACATTCTTCTGTTACTGCTTTTGATTTTATCCTTTCTTTGAGATATATATATATATATAATTATCTTGGCATGGCTTATGAGTACTTGTATTTTAATATTCTAAATAGTATCTCCTTTTTAAAAATTTGCATATGTGTGTATGCAGTATACTTGTGTACTTGTGAGTTGGTGTTTGTGCATGTATTTCTATAGGTATGACTATGCGTGTGTGTGTGTGTGTGTGTGTATGTGTGTGTGTGTGTGTGTTTGTGTCTGTTGTGTGATGTGCTGTGCTGGAGGCTGATGTCAGTTGTGTTCTTTGATCTATTTTAACCTCATATTTGAAGCAGTCTCTCACTTAAACCTGGAGCTTATAGATTCAGTTACTCTAGCTAGCCAGCTTGTCCCAGAGATCCTTTGACTCAGACTCTCTGCTGAGGACTGATATTACAGATAGGTCATACAGCGTATACAGGTTCTGGGAATCTAAACTTGAGTTCTTCTATTTGCATGTCAAGCACTTTATCCACTGAGGTACCATACTACATTCACACTTAACAGTTCTTTTAGAACTATCTCTGTCCTCTATCCTTTCTGCACTACAGTTTGAAAAAAAAAAATCCTCTGGCTTGATCTTCCATAAACCTGACTTAGTTCTAATATGCATTCTGCTACTCAGTCTTGGGTGGTTCCCTTTCCTGTAGACTCATCACTTGACTGTGGTATTAGAGTCATGCTAGACTTACAGAAGGGTTTGGGAGAATTCCCTTTTCTTCAAGTTTTGGAAAATTAGAAACATTGGCATTAGATCATCTTTAAATGCTTAATAGAACATACAACTGCCATTTGGTTCTGGGCTTTTCCTTGTTTGAGGTCATTAATCACTGATTTAATTTTCCTTATCACTTAATGTTTTTTGGTTTGGTTTGGTTTGGTTTTTGTTTTCAGATTTCCTATATCTTTCTGAGTCATAGGTGAGATATGGTGTGTTGTATGCTTCTGAGAATTTACGATTGTCTTTTAGGTTACCCAACTTAATGCCATTTTTGGTATGAATCTCGGGGATTCATAAATTTTGTTGAATCATTTTTAATGTGTCTCTTTCATTTATAATTTTATTTATTTGAGTATTATCTTTGGGTTTCTTTTTGTTTTATCTTTTCAAAGAATCGCCTCTTTATTTTTCTGATATATTCTTTAACTCTTCTAATCTGTGTATTCACTGTTGACATCAAGTAATTGTTATAATCTAGTTTAGTACTTGGTGAGTGTTTCTTGATTCTCTTTGTTGCTGTGGTTTAAAAAAAAGTGAACAAACTCAACGTATGGAAGAAAGTCTTTACTTTCGCTTGCAGTTCCAGAGGAGGGGACCATAATGGCAGCAAAGGCATGGCAGCAGGTGGCCAAAGCTTACCAAAGCTAGCTGATCACAATTCCAACAACACACAAGAAGCACAAGGGAGGTGAAAGGGAGGTGAGATTGCAATCCCTGAAAGCCCACCCCCAGTGAGACACTTCCTCCTGAAAGGCTCTTTCTTTTGAAGACCCTATAACCATCTCAAACAACAACAACCATGATGATTCAATACTGGGGTTTATGGAGAACATTTCTTATTCAAACCACCACAGGGAGTATGTGTTTAGTCACTTTTTCTCCAGCAGATCTTCTTTAGCTGAACCTAATTAAATTGACAATCTGTTCCTGTTTAGGTTAGCTTTCCTTGCTCTAAATTCTACAAGAATCCATAGAGCTTCTCCAGTTTAAATACTTACTCCATTTGCCCACTAGATGACAAAGAAATCCTGAACATGATGAGATTTTATGTCACTGACTTACAAGGACACCTCTACAAACGGACCCTATCCTCTATTACTGTAATTATAACTGCTATGGTATAATTCCATGCATACTTTTTACTGATACTTGAACCTTAAATCTCAAAACTATGAGTCTTTCAATTTACATTCAAGCGTAGCCATCACTTGATACCATGAGTAACCTTCCACAGTGTATTAGTTGCTTTCTGTTGCTGGGAAAAATACCATCACCAAGGAAAATCACAGAGGGGAGAGTTTATTGGGGTTTATGGTTCTAGAATCATATGAATTCATCATGGTGGGGAAGCACAGCAGTCAAAGGAAAAAGCTGAGAAGGAGTTTCTAAATCCTAAGTGTAAAGTGGCACAACCTAGAAATGATACAGGGTTATTAACTTTCTATCCCCAATGATATAATTCCTCCAGCAAGGACGCAACTTCTAAAGCTCCCCAGCAGTACCACCAACTAAAGAGCAAGTGTTAAAATACATCAGTGTATGGGGGACATTTTTATTTGAACCACCACATGTGGCTCATAAGTATTGCTAGTCTAAGCAACAAAGTTTGAGATAGTCTGTCCTCCAAAAATTAAGTTTTAACTTTGTGTACTGTTATTTCTGCCAGATTGACAAAAAACCTAGACATTTATAGGTGGAAGGAATATTAACAAAGAAAATGCCTCCATAATGTGGGCCTGTAGGCAAGCCTGTCGGGTATATTCTTGATTAATGACTGAAATGGGAGGGCCCATCCCCTATGAGACAGTGTCATCCTGGGCAAGTGGTCCTGAGTTGTATAAGAAAGCAGGCTGAACAAGCCATGAGAAGCAAACCAGTAGCAGCATTTCTCCATGGCTTTTGCTTCTGTACCTGCTTCCAGCTACCTGCCCTGACTTCCTGCTCAATGATGGACTGTAATATAAAAGTGTGACCTTAAATAAACTCTTTTCTCCCCAAGTTGCTTTTGTTCGTGGTTCCTTATCACAGCAATGGGAGCCCTAATTAAGACAGAAATTGGTGCCACATTCATGGGAATATTATTGTGAAAGACCCGACGATGCATTTTTTGAGAGGATTATGGTAGCATTTGAACTCTGATTTCAAATTTTTGAGTGCTCAAAATTCAGTGAGCTATTCTATAAGAGCCTGGAAAACTAAAAAAAAAAATAAATAAATAAAGTTGAATAATTAGATAAATTAATTAAGAAAAAAGTTAAGCGTAGTACTGACAAAGAACTGTCACAGCCTGGGTTGAAACATTTCAAACAGAAGTTTGAGAGTCCCTTAAAGGATCTATAAGAACCATTCAATATTTTATACTAAGAAGCTGTGATTCTGGTAAGCTAGTGCTGAAGAATTGGCTAAGATTAACAAGAAACAAGAAACCAAAACAACTAAAGTAAGACATTTACTTTATAGGGATAATCAATACTGGTCAGCTGAGCCTAAAGAATTAGCTGTGATTAAGCAGAGACCAGCACAATTGAAACCAAACCTTAGCATCATCACACAGAATCTGTGGTCTAGAAGACCAAAGTTGTAGCATGTACTGGCAGTCAAACTTGATAATGTGTCAGAGCCCTCTGGGTGACACTTGTTTTAAAGGAATAAAGCAGTCATGTATAGCTTAGCGTCCTGAGAACCCAGATGTCATTGGTGAAGGTGTCACTTCAGCTGTAGTAAAGGCCCCAGGGTTGAAGCTATCATGGAGAGAATTTGAGACTCGGCACCATGGAGCAGGACTGGAATAAGCAGTAAGACCAGGAGAGGCTATTGCTGAAGGTGCAAGCCAATTGTAGTGGAGACTCAGCAGTGGAGACGTCAGTAGTATGAGATTACCAAAAGGTCATCAGCGACTATGGAGCAGAACCATTCTGAGCCTATGTGACAAACTGCATAGGCTTGAATGGGAAAGCCAGAGAAAAGGCGCTGAGAGGTGGAACTGACTAGTCTCTTGGAAAGCAAATGATCCCAAATCTAACACTGAGATTAAAAACTGTTGGACTTTGATTTTGCTTTGATCTGATTGCCACTGTGCCCTGGCTCTTCCTCTTTGAAATAAGTCTGCAAGTTTTTATTTTACAGGAGCCAACCATTAAGAGACTTTAGAATTTTTGAGAAATCGAAATTTTAGGGAGATTTTGGGATTTTAAGCAGAATTAGGAATTTTAGAGAGGCGTTGGAAACTTTAGAGAGGTTTTGAACTTTTGAGGCTTGGGGTGTCTTAAACAGACCGGGCTTTTAAATGATTTGGGTTTTTGAAGACAGTGATACTTCTAAAATGATTTATGTGTCATTGTAATATTAAAATTAATATGAGATCTTGGCTGAATATGAAAGGAAAGGGCGTGGTTTAATAAAGGATATATTTTTATGTCAAGGTGACAAGGGGTCAATTTTGCTGGCTGCTTTTTGTCAATTTGATACAACCTAGGCCTACACATAACTGGGAAGAAGGAATCTTAAGTGAGAAAATACTTCTATAAGATGTGGGATATTGTCTTGATTAATGATTGGCATGGGATGTTCCATATCATAGTGGAAGGTGTGTTTTCCCTGGTCAGGTCATCACGGTTATAAGCAAAAGCGGGGTGAGGGAACCATGAGCACCAAGCCAGTAAGCATCACTGTCCCATGACATTGCTTCAGTGCTTCAGTCCCTGACTTGAGTTCTGCTGGATGATTGAGGGTGATGTAGATGAAGTCAACCCTTTCTTTCCCGAGTTGCTTTGGGTCACAGGGCTTTATCACAGCAATAGATACCCTGAAACAATTGGTGCTCCTTGAATGTTAGATTTCACCTTTTTCCATAGTGATTTCTTCTTTGGGAAACATGTGCTTCATGCTTCTGGAATTTTCAGAAACCATAGCAGTCATAAAGGGCATATAAATATGAACTCCCCCCAAAAATAAGTGGGGTCTTCTAATATCCTTTTTTCTTTGTGCAAATATCCTCGTATCTCTCCAATAATGCCTCTGCATTCCAAAATCAGAATATAAGCAGGTTATGTGACACAAATATGCTTTCCCCATGAAAAGGGGTTTGTCCAAGAAAGCCTGTTTTGAAATAAATTATCTCCAAGGTGACTGCTCTTGATTTTGGAAGTTAATAATACAAACTTCAGTAAAGAAATTTACAATAATCAGTCCAGCGCTACTGACAACAACTGAAGGATCCTTACACACTGAATAGTGAAATAAGCATCCTCCCGAGGTCACAAAAATAATAAGTGTAACACAGGAGTGGAGAATAAATAAGCAAGGACTAAAATAGCACTAAACAGTGCAAAAACAACAACAGAACAGAGTCAATACATTCCTTTCAATAATGACTCTTGGTGTTAATAACAAAAGTCACAGGGTAGCATATTTTATTTTAAAACAAGACCCATGTATGTGTTCATGCCAAGAAACATTGCTCACTGACATATGCAAGCACAATCTTAGGAATCAAGGATGAAAAAATGGAATTCAAAGCAAGGTACATAGAAATTACAAAGATACAGCCATATTATGTCTGAAAATTAGGCTTTGGACCAAAATTATTCAGAAGAGAAAAAGAAGGTCACTTCACATTTAAAAGGATGGAACAAATTTAAATATATATACTAAAACAAAATGCACCCAATTTCATAAACACTGCAGGACTTAAAGACACAGATTGCCCTCAATATAATAACAATGAGTGACTTTAGCACCAAGATCTCACCAACAAATGAGTCATCTAGACAAAAATTCAAAAAAGAAACATGAGTTAATAATGTTGTAGTTCAAACTGATTTAAACATCTTCTCAATATTCTACCCAAAAAGTGAAGAATGCACATCATCTTAGCAGCCTATATAAAACTTTCTAAAATAAGCCATAGTATAGCACACAAAATAACAAACAGGAAATTGAGATTCCTCGTGTTCTATATGATCATAGTAGACTAAAATCAGACTTCGACAGAAAGAAAAACTACAGAAAACAGAAATGCATGCAAACTGAGAAATAGAATTTGAATGATTAAGAGGTCAACAAAGAAATTAGGGAAATTCTTGAATTCCTAAAATCAAATAATAGTGAAAACAAGCAAAGATGGGTACGCCTCGGGTGCACTGATCAGCCAACACTCTACTTGGCAAGTTCCAGGCCAGAGAGAAACCCTATCTAAAGAAAGACAGAAGGTTGGACAGTGCCAAAGGAACAACATCCAGAGTTGTTGCCTGGACACACACCTACATCACACAAATTATGTGTACACACACACACATTCATTCGCACAAATGAAATACAAAAGTGCAAGAAAATTTGGCAACAATGTGAAGAAATGTAACCCTTTATAATGTGTGTCCAGTCATTTATCGAAATCATTGTGGAGGTTCCTCAAAAATTTAAAAATAGAATTATCATAAGATCCAGCGGTGCCTCTCTTAGGGGAGCACTGCAACGGCTCTGAAGCAATATACCACAGAGATACATGTACATTGTGTTTACCACAGCACAATTCACAATAGCCAAGTTATAGAATCAACTGGTCTGGTGATAGATGAAAGAATAAACACAGACACACACACACATACAGCAGGGGTGGGGAGGAGTAAGAAGGGAAGTTGGGAGAGAGAGAATGGAGTATAATTCAGCCATTTAAAAATTATGGACCATATAGAGACTGCCATACCCGAGGATCCATCCCATAATCAGCCTCCAAACGCTGACACCATTGCATACACTAGCAAGATTTTGCTGAAAGGGCCCTGATATAGCTGTCTCTTGTGAGGCTATGCCGGGGCCTAGCAAACACAGAAGTGGATGCTCACAGTCAGCTATTGGATGGATCACAGGGCCCCCAATGGAGGAGCTAGAGAAAGCACCCAAGGAGCTAAAGGGGTCTGCAACCCTATAGGTGGAACAACAATATGAACTAACCAGTACTCCCCAGAGCTCTTGTCTCTAGCTGCATATGTATCAGAAGATGGCCTAGTTGGCCATCAGTGGAAAGAGAGGCCCATTGGTCTTGCAAATTTTATATGCCTCAGTACAGGGGAACACCAGGGCCAAGAAGTGGGAGTTGGGGGGGAGGGTATGGGGGACTTTAGGATAGCATTGGAAATGTAAATGAAGAAAATACCTAATTTTAAAAAAATAAAAATTTTTTTTAAAATTACTTTATTTGAAGAAAAATGGATGCAACATAGACCATCATACTATGCAAAATAAGTCATGCTCAGAGAGGCAAGTGTCATGTGTTTTCTCTTTTCTGGATTTTATGTTGTATAGATATGTAAAATCACAAATGTGTATAAGATATGAGAGCAGAAACAAGACAATCCAGGGGAATAAATAGGAATAAGGACTGGACAAGGTGCTTGGTATAGTCAAAGCACATGATACATTTGTATGGAAGACTCTTTATTAAATCCAAAGGACATATGTTAATAAAAAAGTATTTTCTTTTCTATATCATTCCATTTATTGCAACAATCTTACTGTTACTGTTATTTTTACAAATTTTTGTGAATTCATAATTCATCAGTAGTGTGTTTCAGATGTATAAATGTAGTAACCCTCAAAATCTAAACTTTTAATTAAATAATTGCAATATTTTTTCTTCTGTAATTCAATTTCAACTCTTATTTCAACTGGCTATGTATGGTTACACATTTTGATGTTATTTTCCTTAATTTGATAGGTACTCTTCAGTGTTCACTTATAAGTGAGAGTCTAGAATGATCCACACGTGTAATACCCACATTCTCTTGATAGGGAATTTGATAGCAAAAGTGAGAGAGCTGAGTAGTGTCTCTGCTGGACCCAATTAACCTCCCAAATTCTACTTCTCAAAACCATTCCATTGGAGTTTATAGCCAATACATAAATCTGCGGGGACATAACATGTATTCCCTAACAAATGCAATCCTGCCTGGAAATAGTCCATGGTCCAGGAAAGATCCCCCCACCTCATTCATTCTTATTCAGGCCACCCTTGTCAACTCAGTGGCCACACAGAGAACATGGAATAAAAATAGGAGGGTGACTTCTTGAGAAGAAAAGGGATGAGGATGAGAGCAAATAATGGGGTGAAATGACTAAACTTCATCACATAAATATATAAAACTGTAAACAACATTTAAAGAGGTAGGAATGCCTATTCTCTCTCAAATTTATGATTTCTTCTTAATTATTTTAAACACACACACACGCACCCTTACTCTCTCTCTCTCTCTCTCTCTCTCTCTCTCTCTCTCTCTCTCTCTCTCTCTCTCTCTCTCTCTCAAGCTATTTGTGCCAGATCTATTGGAGATGGCTGGGAACTCCTTTCCAGATACTTACACCATTCCAGCTTCTACTTTCATCAGTCTACTATTAACACCCTAAAGATGAACTCTGCCTCTAGATCCTAATGATTATGGCCTTTAAGTTTTTCCAAAGCTTTATTGTGTTTTTGTAAAACTGACAAAATCCTTCTTCCTCCATTATTACTATTTCACATTTGTAATAATTGTAGTTATTCTTTATGGTTACTTCAAAAATCCAATTCTGCTTTACATCTTCCTAATGTCTATTGCTTCTGCATGTATTGCCCTTCAAATTGCCTAGTGTGACTTTAATGCTGTTTTAGTTTTTGTTTGTTTGTTTTTTGTTTTGTTTTATGCCAAAGTATCTTTGAGGATCAAGTAGTAACTACATGAATCTAGAAAAGACATTATTAACCTTCCCAAAACTTTTTTTCCTTTTGCTATTTTTCTTCTTCCTTTCTTATCTTTATTTTCTGTGTTAATTTTAATTCTTGTGGCTTTTTTTTTTAATTCAGATGCATTTTTGTTGTTATTGTTTTTGTCTTTTGAGACAAGAGTTCGTTCTCTGTGTAACATCCCTGGCTGACCTGGAGCTTTGTAGACCAGGCTGGCCTCAAACTCACCACGATCTGCTTACCTCTGCCTCCAAAGTGCTGGGATCAAAGGCATGTGCCATCACATGTGGCTTCAGATGCATTTTTAATAAACAAGATGTTACAAGGAATAGTGCACAATTAAATATTTAAATTATGCTCTTGCCATTAGTAAATGATGTCTGGAACATACTACCATGCTACCATATTTTTCAATAAATGAAGTAAATTACCAATACTCCCCAGACTTCACTGCATCTATGTAAAATTGGAGCCTTCTGTAAGTAGAAACAATCTACAGTTCTTGAGCAAAACAGAAAACATTTATCAGCAAAGAATTGGAGACTCCAAAGGGAAAACCACAATCAACCATGCAACCAGTCTAAATGAAACTCAGTATTTCAAGTTTGAGACTTTTGTTTGCTTGTTTTGCATGTGAATTTTTATGTAGGCTTGTTTCTAAGTTTTTCTTTATATATCAAAGAAGAAACCAAAAGTGGGGACTATTTAAGAACTATACTGAAGGGAACCACCCGCTAAGAAAATAGTCACCTTCAGCTAATAGCAGAATACACAGACATCTTAAGCTACCTCCTAATTCTAATACTCATTTAATAATTTGTTGTATTATTTACCTCCATATGAAAACAAGACAATGTTTCAGAAAACAGAGGTAGCATCCAACTTCTTTGGGAGGTTTCAACATCTATATGACCATGAGCAACACTGCCTCACCATGAACACCACACTTTAGCAAATCTGTTAGGGTACAGTAGATATAAGAATTGTATTGACGTCACAGGGGAAGTAAGCCCAGCGGCTCAATTATCTCATTAAAGACATGAGTGCTTTCTCCTTTCCATCTGCCATCCACAATGTTCACTTTATCCTACACTGTATTGTGTTTCCAGAATGTTCTCAGTAAAAACATAAAAACTTGGTGTTTTCTGGTTCATGTTCACTAGAAAAGAAAGAGTGTATTTTCCCCAGTGTTCCAAAGACAAGCTGTCTTTTAGGCTAATTGAGATAACTTAGCTCATGTGCTTATCCCTAAATAAATAATTAGCACCAAAGGAAGTGATGGACTGATTGGCATAGGACTCAGCTTCTGAACAATCATTTTCAAGTGAAAGGAGACAGACACCCCGTGCTTTATTTGCAGTAATCAGAAACTAAGCAAGAGTCCAATCAACTGTGAAAACTACAAATGGAAGAAATGGAATCATCAGAGGACTTTTGAAGTGACACGGTGGATACCAAGAGTGAGGTTGAGAGCACACAGCAATCACAACTTAAACTGATCCTGCTGGTTGCTTTCAAAACTGCAATCTTCCAGACAAGGAACCTGTGACAGGATTTTTTTTATATGTATATGAGTACACTCTAGCTGTCTTTAGACACACCAATAAGAGGGCATCTGATCCCATTAGAGATGGTTGTGAGCCACCATGTGGTTGCTGGGAATTGAACTCAAGACCTCTGGAAGAGCAGTCAGTGCTCTAAACCACTGAGCCATCTCTCCAGCCCTGAGACGGGATATTTAAGGTTTCCCTCTAATGGCCGTCTTCTAAGATTAAATCCCCTCCCTTCCTTGCAGAAATCTTCAATCTACTGCCTTCATGACTATTCTGCAGGAGAAACAAGAGATCAACGCCAGCCTTCCCTCCCTCTTGGATGCCTTTAGAAAGTTGTAGCAAATTATCTTCCTTTTGTGTTTCAGCAGTTCTGTTAGTGGGCTGCTTCTTCTTCATTTTTTTTTCTTTTCTTTTCTTTTTTTTTTTTTTTTAATCCTAAGCTGATCATTACAGATAAACATAAAATCTCTAAATAGATTTTCCTAGTCAGTTAACCATATTCTTGAGGGAAAACATAAGGTAGAATCATTATTAAAAAGCGTTCTTAGTAATACTCACATCTTTATTATGTCAGTCTTTTGCCAAAAAAAAAGCACAAGATTGATAGTAAAACCCACTTAATTTTTTTCTTCACAGAATCAAGCCATCTGCCTCAAAATACACCAGCAGCCTCTTTTAGATGAATTCACACATTTTAAAACCCTGGAGTAACCATTTGAATGGAAATTGGACACTTCTTGTCATTTAGGAAGGCTTTTTAAACTGGAAAGGCTTCTCGTTTGTTCAATTAAATGTGTGTGTATGCAATACACTTTATGAAATTTATCCCAAAACAGTGAAGGCTGAAATAATATTTGAAACAGATGGTACAGCTGCTGTAGTAGCGAGCTTCCTATGGACCTAGATGGAGACATTGAGAGAAGTATGAAGTACAAGACAAAATATTGCACCATCAAGGACCTCCGCCACAGCCATTAAAAATGAGAGGTGTTTATTGCCAACTCCTCCCCAAATGGAGGTGGAGGCAAAGACTTGGCAAGTAGATTCTTTACTCTGTCCGCTCTGGATGAACTCTTCCCTTCTCCATTGAGCCTTCAGTTTTGAAAATGCTGCATCGCTGCATCGATGGCCTTGAAATTTTCTTTCTTTTTTTTTTTTTTTTTTTTTCCCATGGTGTCTTAGTGACAATTTCTTTTTTTTTTTTTCCATTTTTTATTAGGTATTTAACTCATTTACATTTCCAATGCTATACCAAAAGTCCCCCATATCCACCCACCCCCACTCCCCTGCCCACCCACTCCCCCTTTTTGGCCCTGGTATTCCCCTGTACTGGGGCATATAAAGTTTGCAAGTCCAATGGGCCTCTCTTTCTAGTGATGGCCGACTAGGCCAAGCCGGGGCCCAGCAAACACAGAAGTGGAAATTTTCTTTCTTGAACACTATCTGGAAATGATGCCAAATACATCGTTCCCAAGGGAATGTAAGCTGGTGGTCTGAATACAGCAGAGCAAAGCAAGTTAAACTTTTTAGAGCTAAGAGCAGGCCAGGGAGGCTAGCAAGGCTATTTCCCAGTTGCTCTACAATGGAAGGTAAACAAACAAAAGGACAGGGAGGGATAAGCGGCCTCATCTCCATTCCACAGAACTGGTCTCCAGAGACTCACCTAGTCTGCCTCTGTCCTGCCTCCTGCCTCCTGCCTCCTGCCTCCTGCCTCCTGCCTCCTGCCTCCTGCCTCCTGCCTCCTGCCTCCTGCCTCCTGCCTCCTGCCTCCTGCCTCCTGCCTCCTGCCTCCTGCCTCCTGCCTCCTGCCTCCTGCAAGTGCTGCTCACTAACAGGAAGAGAATGTTTTGATTCCATGCTACTTTATCTCATTTCCTTCCATTTCATTTTAAAAAATATTTTCCAGCCTTTACAAAAGTTGGTACTTTTTTTTAAGGCAGATTTAGAATTGCAATATAGGAAGGGGGAACATTTTTTAATTGCTTAAATATGCATATATTCATAAAATGAAAGTATATGTGCACTCATATCCTGTGTCTGCGTATAAGTGTTTATATTAATAGGACCCTTGACTAATTGTTTATTTTACATTAGTTGGACAGACACACTTATGACACATTTTAAAATAGCTAAGAACTATACATCTCCATCTGATCAAAAGTTCAAACACAAAATTACTGAGTTCTTCAGTATGAAAAACGTACCTGAGTATGCACAGAGAGACAGACCAGTCGTACACACTACACAGTGTTTCTGAGTATGTAAGAACGAGGAGTTAGGAAAAGGACTGAAGGAGCTGAAGGGGTTTGCAACCCCATAGGAAGAACAACAATATCAATCAATCAGATCCCTGGAGCTCCCAGGGACTGAACCACCAACCAAAGAGTACATATGTAGCAGAGAATGGCCTTGCTGGTCCTCCAATGGGAGGAGAGGCCCTTGGTTCTGTGAAAGCTTGATGCCCCAGTATAAGGGAATGCCAAGGCGGGGAGGCAGGAGTGGGGGGGGGGGGGGGGAACACCCTCATAGAAGCAGGGGGATGGAATATGGGGGTTAGGGGGTGGGCAATAATATGATATGGGGGGGCAGACCAGGAAAGGGGATAACATTTGAAAAGTAAATAAGAAAAATATCTAATTAAAAAAAACCAACAAAACAAAGAATGTTGTTTTTAAATGCAGCCATGTCTGGGTTTGAAGTTTCACACATTTCCTTCTCACTTGCAGATTTGTAGACATGGGTGTTGAAAGCAAATGCCATTAATTTATTCCAGGGTGATCCGTGCGCTACTGCAAATGACAGATCTCAGCCATTACATCCAGGTTCCACATGTGTGTACACTGAAAAGAAGTGGATAAAAGCCTTAATAAGAAACACAGCAAATGAACATGTTTAGTCTTCTCTGCAGTTCCAACAAATGAAGCCAAAATGAAAGTGTAGCCATCTTCAGAGGAGTGCTTCCCAACACAAGCATCCTTTGGGAGATTCTCACTAATGAGAGCAAATTGATTTTCTAATGCATACTTAGTTATTCCAGGGACAGAAGAGTGTCACAGCCTGAAACATTAACCTCCTACCAGTTTATAAAACCAGGCCCATACACTAGAACAAAGGAAGAATTAAGGTGACTGCAGGTCACCGCAGCAGAGAGTCCATTAGGTCTGAACTACCCCCAAATTGGTTGATTTCCCACCTTTGTCTCACCAATTATTTCAATTTCACTACATGAGCTAGCCCAGCTTTTGTTTCTATGTTCAGTCGGAAGCAGTTCCCAAGAAATATTGACTGCATAACCCAACACACGAGCCAACTCTCAGCTAGGAGCCTTGCCAAAAAAAAAAAAAAAAAAAGATTCTGATTTTTTTGTGTTTCTCTTTAAACTTAGAGACAACAAAGAAATTTCCCTAGTATCTATGAGAATTCCAGCCCACATTTTTTTCTTTGCATAATCTTTTTGACAAGGTTCTTGTAAAGAACTTTAAAATCAGAAAAGCTGCAACCCATTGATCTAAGGATTTCTTTTTAGTTACTGACATTCTCTTTCTCACGTAATTAGTGGTGAAAGCCAGTCGACAGCTGGAGAGTTTCCTTTTCTTTGATGTGCTCTTATACTTGAAAAACAAATTCTCACTGAAATTCATTTCTATAAAGTTCTACATCCGGATGTGTGAGGCACCCATACAAACACATACACATTCGCTCACACACCCCATTAACTGCAAAAAGCAGAGAAAAGTGGAAATCAATCTGGAAAAAAGAAAAAAATCAGTATGGCACAAGGGTGCTTCAACCATGTTTAACATTTTATTTTTGTCTGTTATCATGGAATGTCTGCCTGGGACGACATGATCTTTCATTCGTGGAACTTCCTACTGGTGGGCCAGGACTCCATGCTGAGGTGAGAGTCATCTGCATCTCCAGGACACCCAGAATCCTTTGCAGCTGCATGTTGCAAGGGTTGGCTTGGGAGCTGAATTCCACAGACTTAATCAATGATCTTAAGGCAAACTATAAACCCCTGAGAAACTGTAAGTTGCTAAATAAGTGAGTTTTAGCAAAAGGAACTGTGTAAGCAACAAGACAGGAAACCTTCATTTATACTCTAAAGAAAGAACTGGGAGGCTGGCAGGAAGAGTATCCATTCGTAGCCTGTTTGATGACAGGAGAAGAGCAAGCACCATCATAGGTAATAAAAATGCTACCAAATAATATGATAGTATGCTTAAGGGACCTGAAAAATTCTACCAGGAAGTGCCAATCGCTGATCAACACTGCTAACAAAGAATCTAGATACAAAATTAACTCATATAAACAAGTAGCCTTCCTAAATACAAATGACAAATTGATTGAGGAATAAAAAAAAAAAAAAAACAGGGAAATAAGATGTTTTACAATAGCCTCGAATAATATAAAATATTTCAACATATCTCTAGCCAAGCAACTAAAAGACTTGTATAATAAAACATTAAGTCTTTGAAGAAAAAAATTAAAAAGATATCAGAATCTGAACGTATCTCCCATGCTCATGGATTAGTAGAATTAATATAGAAAAATGACCATCCTACCAAAAGCAATCTACAGATTCAATACAATACCCATTAAAATTCCAACACTTGAAAGGGCAATAGTCGACATCATATGGAAAAACAAAATTCTCAGGATTTCTAAAACAAGTCATAATAATAAAAGAACTTCTGGAGGTATCACCATCCCTGGCCTCAAAACGTACTCCAGAGCTAATGGTAATAAAAATATCATGGTATTGGCATAAAAACAGACATACTGATCAATACAATCAAATTGAAAGACCCACATGAATTCACACCTGATCTTTTATAAAGTCATAAATACACACTAGAAGATAGGATTTTTAAGAAATGGTGTTGGAAAGTGGGGAGCAGAGATTGAAGGAAAAGCCATCCAGAGACTGCCCCACCTGGGGATCCAATCCCATATATACCAAACCTGGCTGCTATTGGGCATGCCTGGAAGTGCTTGCTAACTGGAGCCTGATATGGCTGTCTCCTGAAAGGCTCTGCCAGAACCCAACAAAAACAGAGGCAGATGCTCACAGCCAACCATTGGTCTAAGAGCTGGGTCCCCTATGGAGGAGTTGAAGAAGGGACTGAAGGAGCTGAGGGGATTTGCAGCCCCATGAGGGAGCAACAGTGTCAACCAGCCAAACCCCCTTGGAGCTCTTGGGGACTGGACCACTAACCAAATAGTACACATGGAGGGACCCATGGCTCCAGCCGCATATGTGGCAGAGGATGGCCTTGTTGGACATAAGTGGAAGGAACAGCCCTTGGTCCTAAGGAAGTTCGATGCCCCAGTGTAGGGGAATGCCAGAGCTGGAAGGCAGGAGTGGGTAGATGGGTGGAGGAGCACCCTCATAGAGGCAGGGGAGGGGGAATGGGATAGGGGGGTTCCAGAGGGGAGACCTGGAAAGAGGATAACATTTGAAATGTAAATAAAGGAAATATCAAATAAAAGGAAAAACAAAAGAAATGGTGTTGGTTAAATTGGATGACTACATGTAGAAAATTTCAAATAAATCCATATCTATCGCACAAAATTCAACTCCAAACGAATCAAAGACCTCAACATAAAACCAGATGCACTGAACCTCATAAAGAGAAAGTAAGGAATCGTCAAAAATGTATTGGCATAGGAGACAACTTCCTGAATAAAATACCAATAGCTCAGACACTAAGATCAATAATTAATAAATGGGACCTTATGAAACTAAAAAGCTTCTGTGTAGGAAAGAACATGGTCATTTGAATCAATCAGCAGCCTACAGAATGGGAGAAGATTTTTACAAATTTTACCTGTCAAAATGGTTAAGTCCATCACTGATCAGAGTACAAATTTGTGCAGCTACTATGGAAATCAATATGGCAGATGGATATCAATATGGCAGATGGGAAGTGATCTACCCCCACAACAGAGCTATACAACTCTTGGGCATATAACAAAAGAACATTTCATCCTACTACAGAGACACTTGCTCAACCATGTCCATTGCTGCTGTAGTGTAATAGTCAGAAATTTGAGATAACCTAGATGTCCCTCAACAAAATAATAGATAAAGAAAATGTGGTACAATTTACACAATGGAGTACTACTTGACCATTCAAAAACAAATAACAAAAAACAAAATCATGAAATTTGCAGATAAATGGAAGTAACAAAAAAAAAAAAAAAAAAAAAAAAAAAGACATCCTGAATGAGGTAACCAGAATTATGGTATCTATTTGTTTCTATGTGGACACTAGCTGTTAAGTCAGTAACAGCCCATAGAATCACAGAGGGTAGATATAGAATAGGGACTATGGAGGACAGATAGATCTTGTTAGAAAATGGAAATAGACTTGATAGTTATGGATGCATAGTTGGGGGAGGGGCATGAGTGGTCAGGGGGAAGGGGATGTGTGAGGGAATGTGGGGAGAGACAGCTGAAATTAAGAGCCATTTGAGCCATTTGAGAGGTAGTGTGAAAACTTAAGATAGTAGAGGCATACATATACAGACATACACATACATATATACATACATACATACATACGTACATATACATATGTATATATGTATATACATACACACACACACATATATATGAAGGCAATTGTGGGGAATTGCAGGCTGGTATCCAGTCGAGCTGAGGTCTGAACCCCAATGGTCATAATTCACCTACATAACATGGTAGGCGTTCCCTCAAGCTCCTGGAACTCCAGCCCCTGCCTAAGATACCACCTCCGACAGCCCCCACAAGAGAAGCATGGTCAGTAGTCACGTAAGCAATGGCCCAAGCTTCTCACCTTCAGGCTAAATTCCTGTCAACAGTGAAGACCATAAAAAGGGGTGCTCAGCCCCCACCTTGCTCCCTTATTCCTTTGTCCTCTCACCTCTCTCTTCTCTCACTTCTCTCTCCTCTTCCCTTTCCCTTTGTTTTCTTTCCTCTCTTCTCTCTCTCTCTCTCTCTCTCTCTCTCTCTCTCTCTCTCTCTCTCTCTCTCTCTCTCTCTCTCTCTCCTCTCTCTCTCTCTCTCTCCTTTCTACTTTCTCTCTTTCCTCTGCATTTCTATAATAAAGCTCTAAAACCATAGAGTCTCTACTCTGCTCCTTCAAGTTCCGCTATGCACTCTGGTCAGTGTTGGGAACTTCTTCCCTCTTCCCTCTCTCCCACAACCCTGGTGGCTTTAGCAAAGTAGCTCCAGGGTTGGGGGTTTCCCCAGGCAGAGCTGCCCCTTGACCACCCCCTGAAGAGTGGGATAGAGGAATGCCCACCCAGGGATGAGTGGATAGGGTAGATAGCAGCCCTCCCATGCCTGACTGACCAGAGAATAGAGAAACTCTGGCGGGGTGTGGGCATATTTTTTCTTCCATTCTCTCCCAGGGCCCCCTGCCCCCCCTTTTTTATTTTGTTCCCAACAGGCAATCTAAATGAAATCACCAAATAATGGGGAAGACAGAGCCCAACTGGTCATCTCTTATCACCAACAAATGAAGCTCTCAGTATTGGGATTGGGTTACTTCTAATTGAGTGGTTGGCCAGAAGGGTCCCAATTTCTTTCTCAGCCCATTTATCATTTGTGTAAAGAAAGGCTACTGATTTCTTTGAGTTAATTTTGTATCCAGCCACTTTGCTGAAGTTATTTATGTACTGTAGGAGTTTTCTGCTAAAAATTTGTGGGTCGCTTATCATATCCCCAAATACTGATACCTTGATTTCTTCCTTTCCAATTTGTATCCTCTTGATCTCCTTTAGTTGTCTTATTGCACTAGCTAGAACTTCACATACTGTATTAAACAGTTGGGGATAGAGTGGGCAGCCTTGTCTTGTCCCTAATTTTAGTAATATTGCTTGAGGTTTCTTTCCATTTAGTCTATGTTGGCTATTGGCTTGCTGTATTGTTTTTATTATGCTTAGGTGCACGCCTTGAATTCCTGATCTCTCCAACAGTTTTAACATGAAGGGGTTTATGTTTTGTCAAAGGCTATTTCAGCATCGATTGGGACAATCATGTTTTTTTTTTTCCTTTGAGTTTGTTTATAGAGTGGATTACATTGATTGGTTTTCATATATTGAACAATCCCTGCCTCCCTTTGATGAAGCCTACCTGGTTGTGGTAAATGATGTTTTTGATGGATTCTTAAAGTTGAGTTGTGAGAATTTTGTTGAGCACTTTTGCATCAATATTCATTAATAAAATTGGTCTGAGTATCTCTTTGTTGGGTCTTTGTATCAGAATAACTGGCCTCGTAGAAGGAGTTAGGTAGTATTCCTTCTGGGTTTTTTGTTTTTTAATAGTTTGAGGTACCAGCTCTTAGTATTGGTATTAGTTCTTCGTTGAAGGTCTGGCAGAACTCTGCACTAAAACCATCTAGCTGGGAGCTTTTTGGTTGGGAAAAATTTTAATGACTATTTCTATTTCTTTAGGGATAATGGGACTGTTTACATAGTTTACCTGATCTTCATATAAGTATGGTATGTGATACCTGTCTAGAAAATCATCCGTTTTGTCTAGTTTTTCCAGTTTTGTCAAGGACAGGCTTTTGTAGGAAGATCTGATTTTTTTTTTAATTTCCTGAATTTCTGTTGTTATGTCTCCCTTTTCATTTCTGATTTTGTTAATTTTTATACTGTCTCTGTGCCCTCTACTTAGTTTGGTTAAGGGTTTATCTACCTTGTTTTCTCAAAGATCCAGCTCCTAATTTTGTTGATTCTTTGTATAGTTCTCTTTGTCTCTACTTGGTTGATTTCAGCCCCTAGTTTGATTATTTCCTGCCATCTACTCCTCTTAGGTGTATCTGCTTCTTTTTGTTCTAGAGCTTTCAGATGAGCTGTTAAACTGCTAGTGTATGCTCTCTCTAATTTCTTTATGAAGGCACTCAGAGTTATAAGATTTCCTCTTAGCACTGCTTTCATTGTGTCCCATAAGTTTGGATATGTTGCACCTTCATTTTCATTAATTCTAAAAAGTCTTTAATTTCTTTCTTTATTTCTTCCTAAGTTATCATTGAGTAGAGCATTGTTCAGCTCCCTTGTATATATGGGCTTTCTGTTGTTTTTATTGTTATTGCTTAATCTGTGCTAATCTGATAGAATACATGGGATTAATTCAATCTTCTTGTATCTGATGAGGCTTGTTTTGTGTCCAATTATATGGTCAATTTTGAAGAAGGTTCCATGAGGTGGTTAGAAGAATGTATATTCTTTTGTTTTGGAGTGAAATGTTCTGTAGATATCTTTTAAACCCCTTTGGTTTATAACAACTGTTAGTTTCATTGTGTTTCTGTTTAGTTTATGTTTTGATGACCTGTCCATTGGTGAAAGTGGATGTTGAAGTCTCACACTATTATTGTATGGGTTTTAATGTGTGTTTTGAGCTTTACTAAAGTTTCTTTTACAAATGTGGGGCCCTTGTATTTGGGGCATAGATGTTCAGAATTGAGATTTAATCTCAGTGGATTTTTCCCTTGATGGATATGAGGTGTCCTTTCCCATCTCTTTTGATAAGTTCTAGTTGAAAGTCTATTTTATTGGATATTAAAATGGCTATTCCAGCTTGCTTCTTGGGACCATTTATTTAGAAACCTCTTTTCTAGGCCTTTACTCTGGGGTAGTTTCTATCTTTGTTTCTGAAGTATGTTTCTTTTGTGGAACAAAATTTTGGATCTCATTTATGTAACCAGTCTGTTAGCCTATGTCTTTTTATTGGGAAATTGAGTTCATTGATTTAGAGATATATTAATTACCAATTATTATTACTTCCTCTTATTTTGTTATTGGAGGTAGTATTATGTATGTGTGATTCCTTTCTTTTGGTTTATTGTGAGATGGTTAATTTATTATTTTCTTGGATATAGTTATAGTAACTGTGTTGGAGTTTTGATTCTAGTATCCTATGTAGGGCTGAATTGACAGAAAAGATATTGTTTAAATTTGGTTTTGTTACTGAATATCTTGGTTTCTCCTTCTATGCTGATTGAGAGTTTTGCTGGGTATGGTAGCCTGGGCATTTGTGTTCTCTTAGAGTCTGTAAGACATCTGTTCAGAATCTCCTAGCTTTTAGAGTCTCTGTTGAGAACTCTGGTATAACTCTGATTGGTCAGTCTTTATATGTTACTTGGGCTTTATCCATTACAGCTTTTAATATTCTTTCTTTGTTCTGTACATTTAGTATTTCGATTATTATATGGCATGAAGATTTTCTTTTCTGGTCCAATCTACTTGGTATTCAGAAGACTTCTTGTACATTTGTGGCCATCTCTTTCTTTAGCTTAGGAAAGTTTTCTTCTGTGATTTTGTTAAAGATGTTTTCTGCCTTTGAACTGGGAAACTTCACTCTCTTCTATCTCTATTATTCTTATGTTTGGTCTTCTCATTGTGGCTCGAATTTCCTGGATTTTTTTAGGTTAGGAACTTTTTACACTTGGCATTGGCTTTGACTGATGTATCAGTATCTTCTATGGTACCTTCTATGCCTGAGAGTCTCTCTTCCATCTCTTGTGTTCTGATAGTGATGCTTGAGCCTTTTGTTCTTCCTAGGTTTTCTATCTCCAGGGTTGCCTCCACTTGTGATTTCTTTATTGTTTCTATCTCCATTTTTAGGTCTTGGACCATTTTGTTCAATTCCTTCTCCTATTCATTTGTATTTTCCTGTGTTTCTTTAGGGGAATTATTTATATCCTCCTTAAAGACCTCTTCATGAGATGGGATTTAAGGTCAGAATCTTGCTCTTCAGGCATGTTAGGGTATATAGACCTTGTTGTGGTAGGAGAGCTAGGTTCTGATGGAACCAAATTACACTGGCTTCTGGTCATTATGTTCTTTTTTTTCCATTTTTTATTAGGTATTTAGCTCATTTACATTTCCAATGCTATACCAAAAGTCCCCCATACCCGCCCACCCCCACTCCCCTACCCACCCACTCCCCCTTTTTGGCCCTGGCATTCCCCTGTACTGGGGCATACAAAGTTTGCGTGTCCAATGGGCCTCTCTTTCCAGTGATGGCCGATTAGGCCATCTTTTGATACATATGCAGCTAGAGTCAAGAGCTCCGGGGTACTGGTTAGTTCATAATGTTGTTCCACCTATAGGGTTGCAGATCCCTTTAGCTCCTTGGGTTCTTTCTCTAGCTCCTCCATTGGGAGCCCTGTGATCCATCCATTAGCTGACTGTGAGCATCCACTTCTGTGTTTGCTAGGCCCCGGCATAGTCTCACAAGAGATAGCTACATCTGGGTCCTTTCAATAAAATCTTGCTAGGGTATGCAATGGTGTCAGCGTTTGGATGCTAAGCCTTGAAGATATGGGCACAGGGGAAAAATTCCTGAACAGAACAGCAATGGCATGTGCTGTAAGATCGAGAATTGACAAATGGGACCTAATGAAACTCCAAAGTTTCTGCAAGGCAAAAGACACCGTCAATAAGACAAAAAGACCACCAACAGATTGGGAAAGGATTTTTACCTATCCTAAATCAGATAGGGGGCTAATATCCAACATATATAAAGAACTCAAGAAGGTGGACTTCAGAAAATCGAACAACCCCATTAAAAAATGGGGCTCAGAACTGAACAAAGAATTCTCACCTGAGGAATACCGAATGGCAGAGAAGCACCTGAAAAAATGTTCAACATCCTTAATCATCAGGGAAATGCAAATCAAAACAACCCTGAGATTCCACCTCACACCAGTCAGAATGGCTAAGATCAAAAATTCAGGTGACAGCAGATGCTGGCGTGGATGTGGAGAAAGAGGAACACTCCTCCATTGTTGGTGGGATTGCAGGCTTGTACAACCACTCTGGAAATCAGTCTGGCGGTTCCTCAGAAAATTGGACATAGTACTACCGGAGGATCCAGCAATACCTCTCCTGGGCATTTATCCAGAAGATGCCCCAACTGGTAAGAAGGACACATGCTCCACTATGTTCATAGCAGCCTTATTTATAATAGCCAGAAGCTGGAAAGAACCCAGATGCCCCTCAACAGAGGAATGGATACAGAAAATGTGGTACATCTACACAATGGAGTACTACTCAGCTATTAAAAAGAATGAATTTATGAAATTCCTACCCAAATGGATGGACCTGGAGAGCATCATCCTGAGTGAGGTAACACATTCACAAAGGAACTCACACAATATGTACTCACTGATAAGTGGATATTAGCCCCAAACCTAGGATTCCCAAGATATAAGGTACAATTTGCTAAACACATGAAACTCAAGGAGAATGAAGACTGAAGTGTGGACACTATGCGCCTCCTTAGAATTGGGAACAAAACACCCATGGAAGGAGTTATAGAGACAAAGTTTGGAGCTGAGATGAAAGGATGGACCATGTAGAGACTGCCATATCCAGGGATCCACCCCATTATGTTCTTGTTATTGCCTTTCACCATCTGGTTGTCTCTGGTTAACTGACCTGTGGGTCTCAGATTGGAACAGGCCTCCTTGGAGGCAGGTAGAGCTGTGTGTCATAATTTAGAGATCTCCTGGGAGGCAGGCAGTGCTATCTCTGGTTAAAGTGGGTCTCCTGTGTTCTTGGATAAAGCAGACCTCCTGGGAGACAGGCAAGGCTGTGGGGTGGAAAAGTAGGCACCCCAATCTGCCATGTGTGCAAGTAGAGGTGCAGACTGGAAGGTCAGTGAGGCTCTGGCAGAGTGGGATGTATTCCTTTGTGCTAGGTTCTGTGGGGGGATCCCAGCTTGTGTGGATATTGAGGCAGGGGTCTCACCTGTGTCTCTGGTTAGAGCAGATCTCCTGGGAGACAGGCAAGGCTGTAGGGTCCAGGAACAGGAACACCAATCTGCCATGAAGGGCACAGGCGTTTTTTTGTTTGTTTGTTTGTTTGTTTGTTTGTTTTGTTTTTTCTTTTTATCTTTTTTATTTTATTTTGTTTTATTATTTCTTCGAAGCTTGCTAGGGGTTTTTGTTGTTTTTCACTTTAGGTCCAGATCACAACCCCTCCTCCTGGTCAACCCCTCCCACAATCCTTCCCTTCAGCCCCCTCCCCTTCTCCTCTGAGAGGGTGGAAGCCCCTCTGGGTATTCTGCTTGGCACATCAATTCTCTCTGCAGGTTAGGCACATCCTCTCCCACTGAGGCCAGACAAGACATACCAGCTACAACATATCCCACAAACAGACAACTGCTTTTGGGATAGTCCTCTCTCCAGTTGTTTGGGACCCACATGAAGATGGAGATACACATTTGCTACATATGTACAGGGGTACAAGGTCCAGCCTGTGTATGCTCTTTAGTTGGTGGTTCAGTCTCTGAGAGATCCAAGGGTCCAGGTTAGTTTTGACTCTGTTGGTCTTCCTGTGGAGTTCCTAGCCCCACCGCATTCTTCAATCATTTTCTCAACTTTTCCAATGTCAGCTATTAAAAGCAAAAACATCATTCATTTTACAGACAAGTGGATAGATCTTGAGAATATCATCCTAAATGAGGTAACCCAGATCCAAAATGACATGCATGGCATGTACGCACTCCTAAGTAGATATTAGCCATAAAATTCAGAATACACACACTACACTCCACCAACCCAAAGAAGCTAAACAAGAAGAAAAGCCCAAGAGAGGATGCTTGAATCTCATGTAGAAGGAGGAATAAAATAGTCATAGGAGGCAGATGGAGAGAGGGAACAAGGTGGAAGATGGGATGGGAAGAAAAATGTGAGATTCAGAATCAGGTGAGGAAAGGAAGAGGAGAGGTGACCAGATGGTCATGAAAATTAATAGAAATCTGCAACTGGTAGGGGTAGAGAGGTGAGGGCCTCCTGAGGACATGCCAGAGACCTGGGATAGAGGAAATAGCCAAGAATCAATGGGGGTGACCTTAGCTGTGACTCACAGCATCGGGGATATGGAACCTGAAGAGGCTACTTTCTATATCCAGGCAAGAGCTCCAGTGGAATGATAGGGACACCAACCCACCCACAAATCCTTTGGCCCCAAATGTATCCTGTCTACAAGGAGTGCAGGGATGGGGGTGGCTGGTTTTTTAATGAGAGAAACAGAGTGGATTTGGATGGGAAGGAGGTAGGAAAAAACAAATAAAAGTAGAGGAAAAGGAAATCAGAATATATTATGTGAGAAAAATCTATTATAAATGTATAAATAAATAAATAAATAAATGCTATTAAAATAAGTGATTCATTCTCAAAGACCTAAAAAAGTCAGAATAACAACAAGAGACCACATCAAATTTTCCTTCTTAGAATGGGGAACAAAATTCCCATGGAAGGAGTTACAGAGACAAAGTTTGGGTCTGAGATGGAAGAAAGGACCATCCAGAGACTGCCCCACCCGGGGATCCATCCCATATACAACCACCCAGACACTATTGCACATGCCAGCAAGATTTTGCTGACAGGACCCTGATATAGCTCTCTCTTGTGAGACTATGCCAGTGTCTAGCAAATACAGAAGTGGATGCTCACAGTCATCTATTGGATGGAACACAGGGCCCCTAATGAAGGAGCTAAAGAAAGTACCCAAGAAGCTAAAGGGGTCCTCAACCTTATAGGAGGATCAACAATATGAACTAACCAGTACCCCCCCCCCCAAAAAAAAACACTGTGTCTCTAGTGCATATGTAGCAGAGGATGGCCTAGCCAGCCATCAATGGGAGGAGAAACCCTTGGTCTTTCGAAGATCATATGCCCCAGTACAGGGGAATGCCAGGGCCAGGAAGCAGGAGTGAGTGGGTTGGGGAACAGGGTGGTGGGAGGGTGTAGGGAACTTTCAGGATAGCATTTGAAATGTAAATGAAGAAAATATCTAATAAAAAAAAAAGAAATAACTCAAAAAAAAAAAGTCAGAGTAACAAGAGGAGACCACATCAAATTTGGCCCAAACAATATAGAAACAGCAAATTTAAGTTTTCACACAGAACATACAGGACATCCTGAATATCTGAATGTCTGTGTATTTTCCTCTATTCTGCATTTATGAGCCATCTGGCTATGTTTCTCGAAAGCTCACACTTCTTCCTCCCAATGGGAAACCATCTCTGGTCAGTTCTTCCACTTTTAAAGAAGATTGTGAACTACAATGTTAAGTTATCTCAGCTTCAACTTTCTAACAAGAAAGAGATGCATTCTTGTCAGAGTCAGAGGATCTCTTATTGCCCAGTTTCCCTCCCCAGCCTTCATATACTGTGAGCACCACTGTTATTACCCACTAGTTCCTCTGCTCTCCCATCTATAACTTTCATATCAGAGTTGCTATATTAAATTAATAAGATCCACAGGTTCATTTGATCCCAATATTGAGATTCATGCTGTGAAGTCAGACCAACATAATTTACTAGAACCAATCTCTTCCAATAATTTCACCTATGTTGTAAACACATACAAAATATAAAATCGCCTCTGCTTCTCCTGGTTTATACTATCTCCTCCCACACACACATGCACCCACATCCTATAAAAGTTGAGAAATAAATAACACAAGCTTAAAGGATTCTTATGAATGGAAATCTAATGCTATGCAAGCATTTGCACATGAAAAGAAAAATCCTCTGACCAGAAAACTCACTTAGGTTAATTAAATTCACAACCGTTACATTTAAATAATGTTTCAGAAACAAAGCTGCACTTCCATCTTTCCAATCAATGCCACACGGTCAAGTGCATCATTGTCTATAAAGACTTTAAATCCCTCCATCCATTTTCATGTCTCTGGCTTTTAAAAATGGAACACAATTTCTTGGCAGGAGAGAGCTAACCCTCCATACAGCTCCTGTCTGCCTTCTCTTCTTTTTGCTGTCACGATTATGAGTCCTTTCTATAATAAAAACACAATGACACTGGCAGCTTCCTGAAGTCATCGCTGGTATTTTAAGAAAACTTACTCTTCATTTTCTACAACTAGACAGCATAATTCAGGTATAAACTGTTGATCAAAGACGGCAAAAGTTTTCTGCCGACTTCTAGGGCAATTGTTCTTCTCTGAAATGAACTTGGCTTTAGATAGTTTCCATATCCAGCAGCAAATCCCTAAAAATCTCTCCATACTTCAGAAAATACTTTGTTTACTGTTAAACTTTGCATTCATGTATTTTTCCGAAGAAAGACAAACGGGAGTTTAAAAACATAGAAACAGGTGTCAGTCCTAGGAATATGAATAAGTCACATGTGACCTTTAAACATCTATTTTCCAAATATCAAAGTATTTGAAGTCTATATTGTCTCAGGTTGGGACCTCAAAAAATGCTTCCAGAACACATGCTGATTTCTAAAGCCACTGTTAAATATCCTCCAGTTTTATGTTTCTCCGAGACTGACAATCCGTGGGCCACATGCCTCTTTTCCCGCGTTAGAGGTCTTTGTCTGGGGTGCTGAGAGCTCTGCCCAAGCTGCTGACCTTCTCTGTCTCTGCACTGTCCTTCAGCCTTCTGTTTGCCATGTTCCCCCTCTACCTGTTGCTCTCACTGCCCCAACCCCAACTTTCTCTGTTCTCTCCTTCTCCCTAGCTCAATCCTTCCATCCCTAAAACTATTTAGCTCGGATCTCTAAGACCCTGATTTTTGGTACCATGGTCCACTTCCAGGTCACTGATTCTCATAACTTTATTCAATTGTACCTAAAAATTAGGTAGAAAGCAAGTCTCAGTCTTGTATCCCAGAATTCCATTATAGGCTGAAATATCACCTACAGATTATCAGTGCTGGACAGAAACAGGTTTAAAATATCTAATTCTAAGTGAATGTAAGCAGATTTTGTTATGATGTTTTATTCCAAATAGACTACCAATTATTATAGAACATAAAGTTATAAAAACAAGACACTGAGTTGATTTATAATGATGATAGTTTATAACCATGAAGAACCCACATTTTTTATTAATTTTGCATCCCAATCATTGCCCCCTCCAACAATCCTGCTCCCTATCCCTGTCTTCTCCTCTGAGAGGATGGAGGCCCCCACTGGGGCACATCCTCCTCCCCCACTGAGGACAGACAAGCGTCCCAGCTAAAAGAACATATCCCACAGACAGGCAACAGCTTTTGGAACAGCCTTGTTCCAGCTGTTGAGAACCCACATGATGACCAAGCTGCACAGCTGCTACATTTGTGCCAGGTTGACGGGGGCAGGGGGAGGGCTAGGTCTAGCCCTTGTATGCTCTTTGAGAACCCATATTGTTTATTGATTTCTAGGGTAGTTAGAAATAAGTGCTAGCAGGGGGGATGGTTTGTGATTTTTCTAGTGCCATCATACCAGAGCACCTACTCCTGTAAGAGAGGGGCTTAGTGTTAAGCTAAGGGAGAGGGAACTCTAACATTGAATGAAAAGATGCTTAGACCTAATTGCCTGCCTTTTCCACAGGGTACATTACAACACAGAGGCAAACAAAGCAGCAATTTTATTTATGAGCCTTTCATCTCCTGTCAGCAGGAAGAGCCAGAAAGCTCTCAGATCGAGATGCTAATCTAATTCCAAGGAAGCTGGTGCATTTTATCAAAGTTCTATGAGAAGGATGGCTTATGAATATGGCCAGATGGTGAGCCACATAACTTTGCAGGGGAGAAATTCCCATGAGACTTACAATGAGAGGAGGAGAGGAAACCCTACAAAGTTCTAGTTTCCAGACGTTCCCAGTATAAATATTCCTAAATTAAAAGCTTTTCACATGGGAAAAGCTGAGCTAGCCAGTGCACTGAAGAAATATATCAGAATAAAGGCTATGTTAGAATCATGGAAATCTCCCCAGTGCAAACTAATATGGGTGCAGACAAGTTTGGTTTTTTTTTTCACTCACAAAGAAGACATTTTCATTACTGCTCAGTGCCACGAACTCACAAGGGAAAAGAGTACTTGGGATTTCCCCTCTGCTTTCTTGCTCCATAATATCTTGCCATGTATATAATTGGAATATGCAGCCCAGGATGAGAACCTGTAATTCAAGTAGCAAGGTAGCAGGGTAGCCCAAGGTAGCATTGAGGGAGCAATGTGCACTTATGCCTGGAACCTCAATTACCTTTCCTTCCCACCCCATGACCTCTGCACGATCCTAAAACATGTATTATTTAGGCTCAAAGAATTCTTATTTAAATAGGTTAACCAAACCTGAGTAAGTCAGACCACTAGCACACAGGTTTGTCAGTACAACCAAGGCTGATGGATAATGGGAAAGACAGCAGACATAAGAGGAAGTGTAACTTGTAGTGACTGAAATGGCTAGAAGAGGGCACTCTCTAGAAGATGCCCAAAATTGGTGGGGAAAGCAATCTGTCTGGGACAGTGTTGACCTATAGTCTGTTGTTATATCAAAATTTCTGATACTGAATACTGAAGAAAGCAAAGGGATTTATTTATTTAACAGTTTTAGAGACTGGCAATCCCAAACTGAGTAGCCCCATCTGTTCAGCCTTTAAAAACAACTTTGAGACTATATCACAACACAGCATAAAGCATATGATAGGAGCATATGCAAGAAGGGGAGAGTAGACACAGCAAGGCAGGAAGCAAGAGAAAGTAAGGAGCCCAAATAGATCCTTTCACAGCTTACTATCTGAAGAACTTTAACAAGGGACCCAAGAGAACGTCATTAATCTCTTTCAAGGACAGCAACCCTAATAACTTAATCTTCACTGGAATCACCTCTTAAAGATTCCCCCACTTCTAACATATGATGGTGGGGTTCACACTCACTACACATACCTCGAATGAGGGACACATTCAAACCAAACCCAGATGATGTCATTGAACTCTTCATGCTTTTGGCTTTCATTCCTTCTCCAAGGGTCCTTTAAAATGTACTCTCCTCCCACATTTTTCCTCTGAAATTACCCTCCCCACATGTCTTCAAATAAAGTGTTCTACAGTCTCGTTGCCTTTGTTATTTCCAAATGTCTGCTAACCTGTTTCACTGGGATGAGGCACTTAGAGCCCAGAATTAACTTCTAAAGAACAACTAAACCCTGATTCTCTACCTCAATTCTTTCTTCTCTGTCACTTTATCTATTGATGAACTGAATTCTCCAGGCACTGATGTTGGGAATATCCTAAGCATGTTTATCCACCCCTTTCCTGACTCCCTATTCTCAAGCAATCAGACACTAATCCTACCACCTCTACCTTGTCTTTCCTCTACAGTGACTCTGAAAAGAGAGTTAACACTGTTCATTGTGCAAAGCAGACCAAGGAAAATAGCTCATAGGGGCTCTTCATGCAAAATGAGAGGTGGCAGAGAGTTGGCAAGAGAAATAGCAAAGAGAACAAAAGACAAGTGTTCAAGATCTCTGAAGTGCAAGCCTTCCACCACCAGGGACAGCAACAGTGATTTAGATTGGTGAGATCACAGAAATCTTCGAGCTATCCCGTGGTATGGTACTGAGGAGGAGTCTGCCCACACCAATGGAGCTGGCATTTAGGGGACTCTCCTGCTCAGCCATGAAAAGCAACAAGATTCCAGAATGTAACACTATTTCTGCCAACATGGGGGAAAGGGATGAAAACCTTCATTAATCACTGAAGGAATATGGTCAAACTAATTAAATTTCTCATAAGGAGAATTACATGGTAAACAATCATATCTGTCCTATAGTTCACTCATGTACACAATACCATAAACTAACAGTCCTAGACAGAAATGCCACTGACAGTAGATTCAGAATACCTCTGTTACCTTTGTGTACATTATTCACAAAGATGCCACCCTGGCACTAAGTTTCAGTGGCTGTCCAGATATTCCCCTGCCAATTAGGCTTACTCCTCTTTATTCCTTAGATAATCACTTTTTTAAAAACTTAATTTTACCAAATAATATACAATATTTGTAATATATGCTAATAAAAGTAATAGAATTTGTCTGATGTGAAAAAAAAACTTCTCACAATCTGCTTCCAACCTGTTTCTTTATGTCATTGCATCAAAAACATTTTATAATTTTTTCATCAATAAAAACATTTGATGCAAAAAAGGGAAGGGCTTTCTTCCTACTGGCTAGCTTTCATAGTTCCAGAAAGTTCTATGCAGGCTTCTGTAGAAGAAAAACCTTTGATGATTAGCAGTTGACCATCCATGATATTGACACTGACCTACCTGACAATGACATGAGTGGTACAATAGTGGCGTCATTATGGGATAAACCATCACTTCCTGCTTGGATTCGAAGCCTGCTCCAAAGGAGTGGATTCACTCCTGATAAAAGTCTCATCAGAAACTCATGGCTGAGGAGGTCGCAGGTCCTAGAGGGAAGCCTACTACTATTGTTCTACTAAATGGATATGTCAAATTGTCTTATAAATATTTATGTTTATATGCATAGATCAGTGATGCTTTCACCTTTAATAAGAGAAATTTCTTTTTGTTCTATGTAGTAGTTCATGTTGAGATATATAACTGCTGGAAATACTGAGAAGAAGTGACTATAGAGTCACAGTTCCTAAAGTGTGCTGGCTACTCTTGACACAAGCCAGAGTCATTTGGGAAGAGGGAACATCAGTTGAGAAAATGTCCCCACAAGACTGTCTTATGAGCAAGCACTTAGAACACATTCATGATTGATGACTAATGTGTGAGGACCCAATTCACTGTGGATAGCACCATTCTTGGACTGGTGGTCCTAGGTGGTCTAAGAAAGCAATCTAAGCAAGTCACAGGGAGCAAGCCTGTAAGCAACACACTCTTAACTTCTACATCAGCTCCCACGTTGAGTTCCTGCCTGACTTCAGGCAGGTGTGGTGAACTACAAGCCATAAGATAAAATAAACCCTTTCCTCCCAAGTTAATTTTGGTCATAGTGCTTTATCACAACCAAGAGAAACCCCGACTGAAGACAAGAAGACATCGGTATCACCTTCTCCAAGACTGTCCTATGAGCAAGCACACCAGCAAAGTGGGGACAGAAGGAATACATGAACCAGAGGGCAAGAGGTATCCTGCAAAGCATTGCTTTTTTCGACATGACATGGCCTTTGAACTTACGAACTCACAGATAGTATCACAAGGCCTCCACAATGTTGAATGGGTCAACATTTCAGCACAGATGAGAGAGGAGTACATGAAGTCCCACCAATAGCTGTGTGTGCACACACGCATGCACTTGCCCATGCACACACCTGTCCACATACACACGTGTACATGCATGCATGCATATATAATTGAAGCTTTTTCCATAACCTACAAAGTCATATAGGAACATGTAGATTAAATGAATAACTATTTCCAAGAGAATATAGGTGAGAAATTCTGGTGAGAAAATCTATAAGACTATGATCTAAAACTGGCTCATTTCTCTTATACCACCTCATCGCCACCTTAGCTTTAGTTGCTGTCCCATAGGCATATATTTTCTCACATACATTTTCCCACAGTCCTAACATCTAGGAAGTTCAAATCAAGGTGCTAGAAGATTTTATGTCAGATGAGAACCCATTTTTTTAATGACAACTGGTACCTGTCACTGTGTCTGTCCTATTACATGGAAAAGACAGGAAGCAACCCACTTTGAGACACCTAAGTGGACAATAATCCCATCTATCCATTCTCATGATTTTATGTAATGCTAAAAACTTTTCTGACACTCTCTAATATCATTTGATTAGAGCGTAGGGTTTACCTTAATGAATTGTAGGAAAGTGCAAGCATTCCATTTGTGATAGTTTATTTTGATGGACAACCTTGGACATCAATGAGGCACACCTTTGGGTGTTTCCAGATGGGGACTGATTAACTAAATGGGTAATACCTGCACTGAGTGTGGGATGTACCATTTTTTTATGCAGAAGTCTCAGAATAAATAAAAGACCAACAAACAAGAGTGAAGGCTGAGTGAGAGCACTTCCCCTTCTCTGCATCTCGGTGTATAGAGGTAGGAACAGGCAGTCTTACACACCTGCTGCCATGGAGCCACGCACCACTAGACCTTCTCCACCATGAAGGATTGAATCCCTTCAAACTGTGAGCCAAAATAATCCCTTCCTCCCTCATGTAGTATTTTCTCTTAGCCCCCCCCCCAAAAAGTAATGAATACATATTACATAAAACGTCCCTATACCATTGTTGGACAAATACATTTTCTAGACTTAGGATATCACGCTCAAACATGAACAGTTCTCAAAAACTGATGCATCATCTATATTAAGGAAGAAAATAATAGGAAAAACAATAATTAGTTAAAAATAACACCCAAAGGGCATTACAATATGCCTTAAGAAAGAAATGTTTGAAGAAACTGGGTGAGAAATAAAAGTAACCCAGACTCTGGTGGTGGTTAGGAAACTCTCACAAAAGACAGAGGGGGGAAAAAAAAAACTAAGAAAAAAATGAAGCAATTGAGCATAACAAGCAGAACAAATGAAATTACATCATTAGAGAAATGAAGAGCCAAATTATAAAGGTCTAAAATGAAGAGACATTTTTAAAATACAGTCAGAAAAAAAAGAAAGAAGGTAAAAATGCATGGAATTAGAAGACTATAGATCAGAGAGAGACATATAGAAGAATGCAATTGTGCAGACACCACTATTACTGAGGAAAAGAGAACAGAAACCATTTTCAGATCTGAAACAATGTCTACAAATCATTATGGGATATCAATTGGAGCAAATAATTTCATAGGCAACCAATGCCTAATTAGAAAAGTAATAGGCACCTTATCAGAAAGAGGAACACAATAAATATAAAATAATTTCTGAGGTGCCAGAGAAGTGGCTCAGCAGTTAAGAGTACTGCCTGCTCTTCCAGAGGACCTGGGTTCAATTCCCAGCCCCCACTGGGCAGCTCACAACTCTCTGTAACTCCAGTTCTGGGGCATCTGACACTCTCATAAAGACATACATTGAGGCAAAACATCAATGCACACAAAATTAAAATGAAATCATTTAAAAAATAAAATAATATCTGAGGCTTTCTTGGAAATTTTTAAAAACTTTATTTGCATAAAAACAAAGAGATTTATAGTCAGAAACCCAAGAAAGATGCTATGGAATGGGGAAACTGGCAATGACTAGGTGGTGAAGAAAACAAGAATTATATGACGTATTGTAAATATTTTTCAAGAAGGCATATTATTGAGGGAACAATTCAGAGAGTAGTATAAATGGTGTGTTTGTTTCCACACATTTTAGAAAGAAAATCCAATTCAGATCATCCACAATCAAGAAGCCAACCTAAGCACGCATGCAGAATTAGAACACTACCTACCAAAAACAAACACAGATCGAGACCTTTCCAACTATAAAATTTAAAATAAAAACAGAATATTGAGCAAAAATAAATGGATTCTAAAGGCTAACAATGCATCTGGAGGGCAGCTAAGTCATAAAACAAAATATGCCATGTCATGTTTGAAAGAGAGAAACAATGGCAAATCAAGCAAAGAATGAAAACAAGGCAAATATTGTATGCAGCATTAACAAGAGATGAGTTTGCACAAGAAAAGACATGACACCGGAAAAACAGATCTTTAAACCAGAAAGATCAATAGTTAATATCAGGAATATTTATCCCTAACTTAGTGTCAGAGTGTACAAAAATGCATAGCATAAAAGGCTGATATAAAAGAAAGCAGGTTGAAGAATTAAGGACCAAGTCAATTCCCCAACCTTTTGTCATGTTGAAATAGAATAAATCCAATATTTAGACTCGCAGTCATCTGAGGATATCCCTCTCTGCTCAACCCTCACTGTTGATATAGCCTACTCCAATCGTTCCCTGTTCATCCTGTACTCCTATGAACATGGCATCCTTGTTTCCACCCACTCATCTGTCTAAACCCATACCCTACCTTTCACTTGCAGAAGTTGATTCAATTACACATCCACATCCTGCTAACAGCTAGCACCCAGTGCAGCTCTTCCAGTGTCCTCTACAGCCCACGCCACAACGCCCACTTTGTGTGTCTGTCAACTTCTCAGGTACAGCTTCACCCGTTTGACACTCCTTGCCTGTTTAACCCTTTGTAGTCATTCTATAACCTACATACATAGAGATGTTCTTATTGTGTGATGTGTCATACATGATCTGAGAATTAATATTAGTAATTAAGACTAGAATAAAAGAGCCTCTGTGTGACTCAGCCAGGACAAATGAAGGAAGGTGGAAATATCTGGAAAATTGCTGCCAATGCAACCACTAAGCCTTGTGAATATATTCAATAAGTTATTTAACAAAGTATGACTTGACGGTGTGTAAAGACACAAATGTGCTCATGTACATTTCTGACAGAGCATACTCATGACAGGTTCCCACATAGCTATGATGATAGACTACATCTCAAGGCCTTGTTTTAATAAACATGGAACTGAGGAAGTATAATATTAATACTTTCGTGCCAAAGTCATTTGGATTGATTCATCTTTCCTCCAAGTATTTTGAGATAATTTATATCATTATAACAAATGCAGAACAGGATGAAAACTTAAAGGTTTATGAAGTGAATTCTCAGTTAGTGAAAAAAAAAAAGCATTTCAAAACTCACATTCAGCCACAAAAGAATTTCCATATAAAACAAACAAAACACCTGGATTCAAGTCCTAACGTAAGCTTCTACTTTCCACATCCATAAAGGACTCAAAAGCCTGGTGATTTTTCTTCTCTTTATGGCATTCACCACTCACTGGATATTCTGAAAGTCCCTGACTTACAACTAAACTTTGTGAAGCACACTGAGTTCTTTAGGAAAATAAACTGCCACATAATAACTCTGCACAGGATTTATTGATGTGTTGCCCTCTTTACTAGATTCCCAGGATGCATTCCTTACCACCCAGAACCATTCACCTTAGGAATGCAGCTACTTCCCACTTCCTTTCCCTCTGCCGCCTCTAATAATGTGGTTTTATGTAGCCAAACTCCCACTGATTCTAATCAGTCCAGGCTTTGGTTTTAGTAGCACGTTACTGATAATATTTCTCAGACATTGCTTTTTCAGTATGAAGCCATTTCATCCATTCCCTGCTAGTAATGCTAAATTATGCCCCAGAGATATGTTTCTAATAATGCCCCATTCTTCTTTCCCAAACATCTATAACACTTGCAATGCAATAGCAATTTTCTCACAATAAAAAGTAAATACGAGGAATTTTACTCTTTCTCAGATTGCAAAGAACTCTGTTGAATGGAAGTTATTGCAAGATGTATTCCCTCCAGGAAACAGCTTACATTTATAGTTAACATCCCCTATACTATGCATCGTTTGAAGACCAAAATTACTCAAGAAATGCAATGTTGAAATAGAACCATCACTGAGGAACTTTAAGGTAGATGTTTCGTGTCATTAGAAGCTTTTGTCTTTAAATTGCCAATATGAGCTAATATATCCCAACATATGGATTGTTTTATTGCTCTGATAGAGGTATTTGGCTCCAAAATGAAAGTTTGCCCCCAACTTGATTTTCATATTTTCTTTCAAGAGTTTCTAAAACCCCACTGATTCTAAAGAAAGGCCTCTTTTGGGAACAGATGTGTATCAGTGGGAATTAAGCAGACATTCTGAGGCTTATTATCAGGAATATTTTTTCTAGGAAACATATAAATGAATGCTTCTATTCCAGGAAACTTTCCCACAAATGAATCACTGAAACTGCCTATAAAGGAGAATATTGTTAAAAGTTGGTGAAATGTGAATAAAGGAATTACATAGATGAAAGAGAAACAATGACCACAGTAGGCAATTTAGAAAAAAATTAATGGGAATGATGGAAACAGATTCATGGAGTGAGCCTTCCAGGTGAGCCTCCTAGGAGTCCTGCAGTGAGCACAAGTTGTGGAAGACATCATCCAAATCCCTTCCAGCTCTCACAGGCCATGAGTTTATGATTTACTGATAATTAAGGAGCAACACGACTGCCCTTCATCCTTGAGTCATAAACCAGATTGAAGAGAAAGAGGAAGAAATAACCTATGCCCATTGCAATGCCTTTGGCATAGCAAGACTCCAAAATGCCAGTGGTCATTCAGAGGAAGGAGAGAAAGTGGAGAAACATGCCAAAGAGCCAAAAGTGGGCATGAAGCCTACGAAAGACACCTTCCTTCCATCTACAGAATAGATCACAAGGACTTTTCCATTTATTTTCTGACAGGAAACTAAAGCTCAGAGAGGTTTATGTGACATGCTACATACAGTATTAGACCTATTCTTGGAGTATGGCCTGGGTGAGGTATAAAACAGAAATAAACACAGCTCTTAAGTTTTGTACCATATCTTAGGCTGGAGTTACTCTATGATTAAACAGTCTACTGAGAGCATAACTGATTCTTCGTGAGTCTTTAAACGGGTGTTTCAGTAATGACTGGTCATACCTAATAAGTTACTGAACCTTTTTTTTTCACTTTTAGATAATTTTTTTCTAATTACCCATAAAGCCTTTGAAGAGGATTAAGTATTCTCTGTGCTGATTATCTTTGACTCTAAGAGAGAAACTCATGGGTATAACCCAATTTACAATCCTATTTGCCCTGGAATATATAATCAAGAAAAGTCCGGTAGCATACCTCAGCTAACAACGCCTGACGGCCATCAGTCCATTCATTTGCCTGCTTTAAATCAGCTGGTTTTCAACTGACTTTTTGTCTCCATTCAGCTACCATTCCTAAACATATTCCTTTCTTCCCCCAAAGATACTATTTTAACTAATGTGTCCTGATTGCCCCTCTGAATATTGTTTTACATATATGTAAAACACAAGAAGAAAACTAAAACATATTCATATTATAATTTTATATTGCTTGGAAGATTTTCCTGGGATATATAAGCGATGGAAGAAAAAGTAGAGTGGAGGATTGGTACACTGTTCCTTCCATCCATCAGCTATGTGTATGTACATATATGTGTAAAGTCTGTGTGAGTAAAGGGCTGGAGCATTGTTCCAGAAACATATATTTATATAATTTTAATATATACTGGTTAGGTTTGCTCAGCTGTGACAAATACCTGAGAGAATAACCTAAAGAACAACAGATTTATTTAGACTCCTGATTTCATAGGACTTCAGTCTGTGTTGACCTGGCTTTATAACCTCTGGGAGAGCATCATGATAGCAGAAATGTAGAGGTTCCTCACCTTGATGTATGCAAGAACTGAAAGAATAAGGAGCAAATATCCTTGAAAAGGATAACCCTCATAACCTACTTCTTACAACTAGACTCTTCCCGCTAAAGTTTCTGCCAGATCCCAAAATAGTGCTGCCAAGCTGTAGAACCAAAAATCAATTTATAAGCCTGTGTGAGTGGGTGGAAAGCATTTCATATTCAAACTAGAACTCTCTTTCCTGTCCACAAAGGCTCATAACCATCTCATAACAGAGTATTCATTTTGTTGATCCCCAACTGTCACCAAAATCTCCACAGTTCCAACGTGATTCATAAGCTAAACTCCTTATGTGTCCTCTGACACTTAGCTGAAGCTCCAGTGTAACCCAGGTCAGTTATATATTTCCAAAGGGCACCGGCACAGGGTATATATTCCCAATACAACAGGGAGGAATGAGAGTAGATTTTTAAAAAGGAGCAGGAAGAAAGCAACACTGAAATTCAGAAGAGCAAATATAAAATCCTTCCATCCCTTGTCCTGCATTTAGAGCTCATGGGGTCATGATGTGATCTCCAACAGTCTCAAGCACTCCACCCATATTGCCCTGAAACCTATAACAATATGGTGTTCCCTTTGGCCAGCTCCACTTCACTGTCTGAAGCTTTCCTCGGCCGATATTATATTCTCGGCCACCTTCACCTTCCTGGGTCTCCAAATAAGTTCTACATCCCAAAGTTTCTGCCATCTTCAGAGGTAGCACTACAGTCTGAGGACCATGACTTTACCACATGAACCTGTTGCATATTCAAACTATAGCATACTGGTAAATCTTTGTGCTGGCAAATGTGTGTCATGTTATGCATCTCATTTTTTATATCTTAGTATGTTTGTAATATAACTTCACGGTTTTTTAATTAACATTTATTTTATCATATATTTACATTTAGTTACCTATACTCATATTTGATATGCATTTAGTTTCTAATTAGGTATTTTCACAAACTATACTATGAAGAGTATTCTAAAAATTTGCATCTTTACACATCTGTAAGAGCTTGTTAAATTATTTGAAACAGATGAAATTATTAAAGCAATAACTTTCACAGAGATATCCATTATTTATATATTCCTTTGAAAAATCAAAAGTATGGGAGCACCGATTCTTATTAATTAAAGATATCTTGGCTAGAGCTGAATAGAAACACTTGTTGGGTAGTCTTTCTGCAAATTACCATCGATTTGCAGCTTTAGTTTCTCATTGTTGATATAGCAAATTAACAGCACAAACTGTTTAGGCTCTCAGTTCTGACACTCGAAAATCTAAAATATGTCTCCCTGAATTTAAAACAAAGTTTCTGTATCAGTACAACCCCGTTCCATCTAGAGGATGTAGGGGAGGACCCATTTCCTTGCTTTTGCAGTGGCATAGGGCCTTCATGTACTCTTCAGCTCTTTGCCTCCTTTGATATTCAAAGCCAATAATTCTTTTCTGAATTGTATCACACTGGTACATTTCTACTACTCCATCCATCTTATTAATATATATATGTGGCTCACACAGGTAGCCCAGGAAACTTCCCATTTTGAAGTCATTCTAATTCACAGGTAAATGTCCATGTAATACAAAATATCCTTATGTTCTGGTGATAATTATATTGATGAGTTTTGGTAGTAGGGGTAGGTTTAGTCCACATGATACACATAACTCATTCACGCAGGCTGCTAAATTGCTGATTTTTTCCTACAATATCTATAAATTGTTCTTCAGCTATAAATATCATAAATGGCACTTACAATTTGCACATAACAACATCTACATACCATTTTAGACACCAATCACAAGATTTTTAATATTGAGCAATGACTTTATTATTTAAAACACTTATCACTTCCAGGGGACATACTATTGGTACAAATTTTAAACTATAGTCTTGATCCAACTCCTCAATTTATATGTTTTATTGGTGGTTCAGAAGGGTTAAATACTTGAGTCATGTTGTCAAAATATTTTCAGTATTATGGCTAAGAGTTCCTGCTGTGTTTTGTTTTGTCTCCTTAACCAAGTTGAACTTCCCATTAAGTGACTGCACTAGCCGTTCTCACAAGCATACAACAAAACAAATCATCTTCATGATGTTGAAAAGTATTACTTTTCCTTTCTTCAGTGTCTAAGAGTGCTATTTGACAAGGCTGAGTGAAACACATCATGATCCCACATGATCTATAATTCTATAAAAAATGTATTAAGAGTGATCCTTTGTGTTCTTGCTTAATACTCTCATCTTCATACTTAGCTGAATATTACTTCAAGAACAATATTCCAACTTTCTAAGAACCTACATATATCTCGTTATATATGGAGACACAAGAGCAAAGTTTTCATGACTTGAATCTTAAATGACCTGAAGGTTCTTCACTTGAACCCTGGCTTCCCAGCATGTGGTTTTATTTGAGATGCTGTGCAGTCTTTAGGAGGCAAGAGCTATCTGGCAGCAGTGAGTCACTAAATGATCATCTGAAGGCTGTCACCTGACCCTTAGTAATGGCTGCTCTCCGTTTCCTGGTCAACCAGCATGTGAATAACTATGGCCTTGAGCTCCTGCTGCTATGGATGGGGCTTCTCTTACGTACATACCTTCCCTACTATTATGGACTGAAATCTTTCTGAAACCATGAGTCAAATAAACCTTCCCTCCATTAAGCTGCTTCTGTCAAGTGTTTTGTGACATTAACAAAGAAAGTGACTAATACAAAAGTGTCACTTAGACATGACCAACCTGGCCTCCTCTACTGCCCTGCTTGCACCTACATCATCCATCTTTTTTAATATCTTCCAGCAAACATCTTTCTTCAGCAACACTGAAACCTAACATCAATGTAAACACTTGTGTTTACTCTCTGACTACAGAAATTCTACGAAGACAGACATTCATCTTTCTGTGAATCTTTTGTATGTAATAACAGTTAAATCTTGGATAACCAATGGTCTCAGGTTATCTGGAACTGAAGATGTTGCTAAGATATTGGACATAAAAGTCAGACTAGCTCTTGTACAAAGGAGATAATTCACCTCTAGCCTTACCAGGCTCACTAATACTTTGCACATCTCAGTTCCAGTCTCCTCCTTCTTCCACATATCCTCATGCCATGACTGTCCTGTGTTTGTTATGCATATGACTCTTCGTGTCATTAAGGACAAGATTACCAAAGCATTCCATTTAAACTGGAAATTATCTATACAACAAAGAGCCATCCAATAAAAAAATCTCAGGTGACTGCCTGCAATGAGAGTACATAAAGTAAAACTGACTTAAGGAACTCACCACAGTCCAGGAACTGGTGACAAACATCATTTTGTTAGTGTGCTGACTCTGAAGGGTGGGCTCTCTTTAATCAAGTTCTCAAAGATAGATATTACACACCAGAAAGACAGTACACTCTTTTATAAGAGCGCAGCTATCAGTCTGTCGGCATTCCAGTGCTCTGTTCCTGTGAAACAGTGACATGAAGAACCAAATTATCATCAGAAGGCCACTTCATTAATGCTTAATTTTAAAAGCACAGCTGTCAAGCAGGGTAGCAATCTGATCCATCAGCCTGATTGCCACAGTATGCCTGAATAAATAGCTATGTAGAAAGCTAAATGATCAAAAGATATCCTCGTGACTATTATCCAGAACAAGAGATGCAGAGAAGCCAGAGAAGCATCTTCCTGGATAGATTATGTGGGGAGCTGCCTTGGACCAGGAGCTGCCATCTAGAGAACCATGGTACACATCCTTCTAGAGGGACACCATGCTCGTGTTAGCATACATTCCAAATGGCCGCCCATCACAGCCCGGATTACATGGGAGATGGATTGCCCTGTGTTGCGCTTACAAAATCCACTGTACTCAGTTCAAAAGAATTGTTTCATTCACTTTTGTGTGTGTGTGTGTGTGTGTGTGTGTGTGTGTGTGTGTGTGTGTATTTGGAATATATATATATATATATATATATATATATATATACTATTTCTTGCCTTGTGTGCCTAAGTTTGTGACATTTCTAAATAAAAATGCCCAGAGACTCCTATCCTGACACCCTCCCGCTTGCCATCCCCAGGTCTAGGCTCAGTATTGGCTCCTCTTTCCCTGTCCTTCACTCCCCTGCTCCACTGGCCCCACTCCCATAGTTGAGCACAATGCTTAAGTCACCCCTTCGATCATTTAAGTGTCTCTCTCCCTCATATTTTCCCCATTCTTTTACAGCTGAGACCCTGCAAAGAATGGCCTTTACAGGCTTTCTTACTTCTTTACTATCCAGTGTGTCGCATTAACGTCCCTCGCTTTTGAATGGCAGTGGGGCTTAGCTACATATAATCACCTGTGTCTCACTACTTACCTAACACAAGTTAATTATAAAATGCACTTTCTGTGACCTTCATATCAGCCACTTCTAATTCTCTTTGGCCTCGCCTCTCATGATGTTACTCAAACTGCTTTACTTAGGGTCCTCTTTTTATCCTTAATACCTTTGCTAGTCTCCCAGCCTCTTCCAGGCTGAGTCAATTCATGATCCTACTGCCCTCCTCCTCTTACCTCTCTATTTTCTTTAGAACCCCTCACCCTCCAAAGCCCATTTCTGTGTGATTGTGCCAGTATTCATATGCCTAGCACGGTTTCTCTTAGCCCTAACCTGTGTACCACACTGCCTATGAGGCATTTCAATCGGTCTGTTTCCCAGGTACTGACATCTTAATGCATCCAAAATTGACAGTGCTTTCTCTCACCCCATCATACCTCTTCTCTCTCTGCTTTGCTGTTCATAAAATTTTGCACACCTACAAAGTCCTCAGCAGTAACAAATCGGCCTTTCCTGCTGGATGACGCTCATTGTTTTCTACCCTCCAGGGATCTGCTGCACTGTCAAATAATGTTGTAGGACAGGATATAGGACAAAGCTTTCTTGGGTCTACTAACGTGTGGCTAACATGAGAAACTGTCACATACTCATTTCTGAACAACTCCAGGGGTTCAGGTTATCTTTTGTGATTTCTCCTTTGTCCCCTCACCCCAGTGTCTCATAGCTCCTTACCCCTGAGGTGTAAGTCTCAGATTGACTCACAAGCAGGCTCCCCATGACAACTTCATTAAATTATCAGAAGCTGGGTGACGAGCAGGCACATGTGATTCGTATCCTTGAAGAAAAGGTGAAGAGAGCCACAGCAGATGAAGAAATTGCCTCTAAATTCCCCAAATATTCAGAGTATAAGCTCTATGCTCTTGACGTTCTAAAAGGATTAAGACTAACACAATGGCTTTTAGTGATCTCAAAATATGATGTGTTTTCTGATGTTACCTATGACATGTCATCTTTTATACCTTACTGCATCCGCCAAAACTTCCATTTCCCTCTGTAATGTCAATTTGACTAAAGATGCCATCCAGTGAAAAGTCATAAAAAACATTAAAAAGCATTTTTTCAAAGTAAAAAAGTGTAAAATATTAAAATGCCTTCTGCTTAATTACTTCACTATTGCTGTGACAAAAACAAAACAAAACAAAACACTATGACCAAGGCTTATAATAGAAAGTGTCTAATTGACCTACAGTTTTAACGGGCTAATGGTCATGATAGCAGAACAAAGGCATGGCAGCAGGATTGGCTGACAACTCATGTCTTAACCCACAAGGAGGATGCAGAGAGAGAAACTAGGTATGATTGGAGTCTTTTTGAAACCTCAGAGCTCACCCCCAGTGACAGACCTCCTCCAACAAAGCTATACTTCCTAATAGCTCAGCAATAATCCCACCTCCTGGAGACCACGTACTCAGACAGATGAGCCTGTAAAGGCTTTTCTCACTCAAACCATCACAATTTCTTCCAAAAGTCCCATGAGAAAGCTCTACTAAAACAATAGAGGAAAATGAAAACTTTTAAAATATTCAAAAGCCTGGGTATAGCCAAGTAAACTACAGAAGACTTGCTCAAGAGAACTCAAGTGTATGTTGGAAATCTGAGTCCTCGGAGAGTCATTCTTAGCTTACTGGGGTGAACTAAAAAAGATATCTGAACACATAGAACAATACCTGTATATGAACAGATTGCACAAAAAAAAACTAGCTAAATAAGTAAAATATTAATGGTTTTCTTCATATAATCACATTTTAATCCATTATTCTTTCCCTTCCAACTCATATTTTACATGACAAGCACTCATTACTTTCATATTCAGAAAAATAAAGCAACATTTGAAGTGTATGCTAATAGATTCTCCCTCACCATAATAAAATAGATGCCTCCACAGTAGGCTTAAGGCCCCCCCTTTTTTTTTTAACCAAAGCCCCTTGGTGGAATAAACAGAAACTTTCAACTGAATCATCTTTCTTCTTTTTCCAAATAAATAAGCCAGCCCACTAAGTATTTTAATGGTATGCACAAACAGGCAGAACAGCTGGCAACAGGACAGCAAGCTTTCATCTCACTGCCCAGGAAGGACATTTGAGGAACTCGTGAAAAGTACCAAAAACAGAATAATTATCCAATATTCCCTTAGTGATGAAAGGTAGCTCTCTAAAGGCAGGAAGAACACTGAAATTTTGTTTTTTAATCAATGCACCAGGTAAGGAAGCATAGTTAAAAAATAAAAATAAATAAATAAATAAGAATATAAAAAAAGAGGTTATCTTGAAACTACAGCAATTAACCTGCCCATGTCCACCACTTAGCAGAATTAGTTTACCTGCCAAACTCAATCCGCTGGACTTCTTCTAACGTTTTAAATGTGAACAAACCACCATATTGAGCAGTATGTCAAGCAAACACTGCTAGTATCCACTGCGTTTTGTCTTTCCTAACCAAATTACTAGGAACTAGTTTGGGTTTTTAACCCTTTTTTTTTTAAACTGACATGTGTATTGATTCTCATGCTCTTTATGTCAAAAAATGTTAAACTTTGTAACTTAAAACTCCCAACCACACTAGGGAGCTGCCAGGGGTTATTATCAAATGCCACTAATATAATTAAATAGCAAGGATTAAACAAAATGTCAGCCCTTGGACCTTATGATAATCTAAAATGGTAATTGTCTGCATTAGTGATACTCAGACAATGATGCACTCAATCCTTTAAAATCTGAAGTGACCTTTTCTACAGCTTCTTAGCAAAACTGGAAAGAAGCTGCAATTAGAGTAGCAAGACCGTGTTAGTAGCCTCCATCTTCCTTCAATCCAAAACAGTCAGAGATCCCAGAGAAAAAAGTCCTTTAATTGAAATTAATTCCTACTGACCTCCAGCAACTTCAGCAAAGCTCAAAATACCAGATAATAGTATGATTAATGCTTTAATCTCATCACAAAAGAACGTTGAGCCTGTTAGAATTGCTCATCCCTTTCTTGGAATTTATCTAATTTTGTTTTCCTGAAGTCAAAACAGTTGCCTGAAGATAGAAGAAACATGTCTAGCCCAAAAATGTGCTTGCTATTTCCAGCAAGACAAGGCAAAACTGAGGAATCAAACTTAAAACACAAAGATTGTGTTTGAATCTGAAAGGGGCTGCCTTCAGTTGCATGGTGCTGTGTTGTTTAACACACACTGAAGGCCACTTGTTCTTAGTAAAATGCATGAGGACTGCATAAATCCATGCCTTTGAAGACACTCTCTGCTTCAGTAGTACTTAGCATCCAAGGGGATTTAGCCCATGACTGCAGCATGCAGTAAGAGAGGACAAGAATATGATGTCCTCACCCTACATGTTTTCTTTGAAATAATAGCTACTTCAATTCACACCTGCGAGAGATCAAGAATATGGATCACGCTAGTCACAGAGTAATGAACAGTATGAATAATGAATAATATGAAGAGGATTCTGAAAGTAAGAAAAGATTCCCTTGAAAGGCAGATCTCATGTGGATGAATGAGAAAGGAAGGCTGATTGTTAGTCACAGTTCTGGCCCCTAGTTCACGTTTGCTTATCTTCTACTTCTTACTTAAATTTAAAAGACATTTAATTTTTAAAATAAAAAGACACCCCCTTTTGGGAAAGCATCGCCTTCCTACTTCTCCTCTTCCCACCATGATACAAAACTCAAGGAATTGGCTTGGATTAAGAAAAAAGAAGGGAGTAGTTCTCAGCAAATACCCAGGAAGAAGCTAGAGACGAATAGCTGAGACCAATTGATGGGGAAAGAACCCATCTGTCTCATTAAGGTGCAAACCTTAACAATCAGCTTCAGAAGTCTAGACACCTTGCTCTCCCACACCATTCTTAAAGCAAGTAACAGCCAGCCCTAGTGTGCTAGCCATCAGTACAGCCTCATTTATATGAAACAGATGACAGATAAGTCAGGAGAAATTTACTAGGATAGGATACAAAGAAGATTTTTTCAGTAGATTCTCAGAAGCCCAAAGCTACACAAAATCTTAAAAGTCAAAATTATATCCAATATTTTAAACCTTCTGATATATATTACAATGAAGGACAAAACCCGGGGTATGTTTTGAGCTCATTTTGAGTCCAAAGACCTCATGGTTCTTAACACTTTTGTTTCTCTATATTAACATAGTACTTAACACAAAAATAAATTAACTTTTAGCATGGTAAAACATGGTCCTCCTGATTGAGTCTGAATCCCTCAAGAATTTACACAATGGGGCTTGTATCTTTCTGTGCTCTTCAAGAAGTGTCGGTTCTTTTCAACCTACTTGACTCTTTCCAAATGTCTCCAGAAGATGCCATCAAAAGAAAAACATTTAAGTTCTATTTATGATTCCCTCTGTGGTTCAGATATTGCATACAGCATGCTGTCTTTCCCCCTTCTGCAAAAAAAAAAAAAAAAAAAGTAAAGGAATTGCAAACTTCAGAGAAAGCATCCAAAATGTGTGTCTAGACTGGATTTTCGTTTTGGCAAAATGAATAGTCTGCCATTTCTCTATGGAACTCAAGAAGATTCTCCTCAAATTTTCCATTTCACAAGCTATAATACAGGTGTGTATATATATATTAATTCTCCCCACTTTCTATCTAAGCTTTTCCTTGGAGTGCCCTGAAATCTTCCAAACCAAAGCTAACATCTGGAGTGCTAGGGAGAGGAAGAGAGGGCAATGTTAATGTTGGATGAATAAGTAAGGTTGTTTCTGTTTCACTAATAAAGTCTAAACAGAGAGGTCAGTAGACTATCATGGATATGAGACCCTCAGTCAATGTCACCTCTTTATCATATACTAGTTTAAAAGTGTTTTGACTTATGGATTTTTTTCTACTCCTCACAACAAGCCAGGGCCTAGTGGGTATGCAGCTCATGATGGGAATCGCCACAAGCTGAGCTTTCTCCCTTCAGTAGACCTGGAATGCTCACTCCACAGATGTCACCACCATATCCTCCTGCTTAATGAAAGATCCAAGGACTTTGGAAGGAATGCAAGTGTGGCAACTTGGATATGCCCCAGTGGACAGACAGACTGCTGTGACAGCAATGGCCAGTGGGCTAAATCCCAGTGTCAAAGTCAAACTAAGCACAGCCATAGACGCATGAAGAGATGAAGCATCACGGGCTTTCCCATAGGTCCAAGATAGATATGAGAATGGGATGCTGTTCATCTGTCTAGGATGCTGAACCACTGCAATAATAGTACAATTTCTTTTTCAGTTTTTCACATCTCACTGGTAAAGAAACATTGGAAGGTATATGGTATGCGTGGAGGTAAAAACACTAACATAGGGGTCGTGTGCCTACACATGTTTCATTAGTAGCCCAGTTGTACGGCGTCAGGAGGAAGGTCAATGATTTTCCCAAGCATCATAAAAGTAAACAAGTTAGTAGTGACAATGTCCCCTATCACATGTTTCATTCTTATATTTAGAATTGGCTTCCACCTTAAAAGAAATTTCACACATGGAAAAAAAAAATTAAGTGAATTAATCTTTGTTGTTAAGGACATAGAGGACACTTAAAATTAATGGATATTCATAATCATTTAACCATTTTTTCTTAACAATATCTTTGAAAGGAGAATTAGTACCTTCAACTTCACTTTGCAGAGAAGTAACTGAGATATGGCGGTTTATAAATTAATGCATGTGACAGGACTTGAAGGAATGATCAGTCACATAAAAAAATATAATAGTATAGAACCAAGACAAGTCTATATGAGTTTGAATGCATTGTGAGATTTTCTTTTCTTATTTTAAACGTTCCCTGTCTTTGTGAAGGTGTCATTTCTTAAATCAAAACCTATGATCTGATGCTTCCAACAGAGAGGTGGGGGGTTATATAAATCATAGAGCAATATTCCCCAACTAAAACTCCACTTTAATTATACACAAAGTGGAGCATTTCATCTCTCCTACTTTTTTCATTTAAATAAAAACAAGATTTCACTGAATAATTCTTTTCTTTCCAGTTATGCTTATATTCATTTGTCACCTCAATGATTGGAAGCACATTCATTCTTGTATTTAATCCAAGGTTAGTGACTACTGTGCTTATGAAAGAAGAAAGTTCAAATATAGATGATGTATTCCTGTTGGCTGCAACTTTTAAGATCACAGCACCAAATATGAAAATATTACGTTCATATTCACTCTAACAATACTTTTTATATAAAAGAATTCCAGTCTTCTCTATGTGAATATTCTATTGAAAACTAGGAAACTGTCTGGGGTGATGGGGAAAAGAATTAACTTCTTGAAAACTCTTCTCTTAAAAGTGAAAAAAATAGCAATTGCTCCAGCAGTTGAACAAAGCATACGAAGCAAAGAAAACACAGAGAGCAAGGGGAATCCCTGCTCTCAGAAATGGACACTACAGATAGATCTTGTTGTCTTTTGTTCTCTTACGGGGCTTCAAGATTCTGTCACACTTTTCTTGACCTTGGACAAAGCTGGCATTTTGTTGTTGTTGTCAGTTTATCTAGAGTGTACTCACTAGTTACTAAAACCACTTGGCTAAAAACAAAAGCATCTTGGGGTTTAGTGGAATGTAGCACAGAGCAGGATTGACAGATCGATGCAGGGATGGAAGCAAGAAAGGTTCTAGAAATTCTCATATAAAGCCTGGCATCCCAAGCCCCCCTTTCTTCTGCCATTTTGAAGGGCACCAGCACAATGGCAGCACAAGTTCAAGCAAGCTCTAATTCCTTTGCAGTCTTCCCTAAGCCCCCATACCATTGTCAACTCTCTAAGCAAAGATTCTTGCTCATCACTGCCATTCAGTATTCTTTCCTGATATGTTCTGAGATTTTAATTTTGTTGAGACTAAGAACTGTATCTAGCCAGATGGAGCTCTCAAACTCTGGAGGCAGAAGCAGGTGGATTTCTGAGTTCAAGGTCAGCCTGGTCTACAGAATGAATTCCAGGACAGCCAGGGCTATTATACAGAGAAAACCTGTCTTGCAGGAGGTGGGGGAGATGATATCTCATGCAATATTTCTCCTGTAATCAGCACAGTTCCCAGAATGTGGAAATAGCAATAACATAATATACTTGTAGAATACTGTGGGGTATACACAATGCTTTCATAGCCAGCTCTCAAGGTAACCAAGCTCTTTCCAACATTATTGCTGGGCCTCCATCTTTCCCCACCAGGCTCCATACCATGCATGCATCATGTATCCTCACCACTCTTCATTTGCATCTCAAAATGACAATCACTCAGAAAAGTAAGATCTCTTATGAATACATCAGAACTAAAGGCAAACCCTGGTCTTCTGCCCTTAAATTTAATGACCTTCCTATCTAAGTACACTGCTTCCATATCAAACATTCAAAGCCTTGTAGCTTTCCACCATAAATATTAGCAATATAACCAATACCAAGAAATTGGTGGAAGAGTTGATGTTCATGAAGGAGTGTGAGCACCTATTGAGTCAAGGGCTGGGAGACATGAGAAAAGGTAAAGCCGTAGCAAACACATAAAGTAAGCAACAAATGATAACTGTGATATTTAGAAGTTACCAAATTCAAAGCTTGTTCCTCATAGCTATATGGACTTGGAGAAGTCACCTTTGTAAGCCTCCAGCCATCTGTCTCTAAAATGTGAGTTTAATAAAATTAATTTCAGTGGGTTTTCTAACTTCAACATCTTGTAATTCTGTTTATGCCTAGAAGAAAGAAATTCCATAGTCTACCCTTACCACTTTTTGAGCCATCATCAAACAAGTTTTCATTCTTGTGCCCCACTTTTGAACCCTTCATGCTGTCATACAGGAAGTTCATTTCTGTCAAACACACAAGAGCTCCTGTTATCTCGGCTGCAGATCCCTACCTGTTTCAGCTTGCCCTCTTGTCCTTGTTTCCTTAGTCCAAAATAAGCATCTACGGCTTGTGAAAAATGGCACCACACTTGAGACCATAATCAATACCCAACTAAGGAAGCTAAGCCTGGTTATTATTCAAAATGTTAATAGGCATCAGTTGAAGTGGAAGCTGAAGCACCAAGAATCACATTCCTCTTTGTGAGTGATTACTAAAGAGTGGTGATTGTGTGTCTCGAATATTTCAGATGCATGTGATTTTCTTTATGGCAGAAGTACTAACTTAGTACTTCTCTAAATTCTGAGTCCACACTTCATATGTGAAAACAACATGAAACTCTGACCCTGGCCAGCTGCATAGCTGTTTGGGACAAGCCACTGAATACTTTCACACTCAGTAATCCCATCTATTAAATAAGGAGAGAGGATGGTTAAAAGAATTGCTAAAGTCATTTTTATTTATAAAATTAGTGTTATTTAAAAATAAATATTATTGACTAATTTGTAATATAGGTCCTTAAATTAATTTTGTAAAACTACAAATCCCAAGAATTGGCTGTTTTTTTATGGACAGCTTTAAATACTGCAAAGGTATTAGATGGTGTTTTTATAATGTCTATATCAAGTTTAGTGGGTACTAAGCAAAAGGGCTAGTTTTTAGCCTAGACAAAGAAATTAACCTGGATCCTTCAGGTGTTGTCTTAGAGCCTACCTGCAACCCTGACCCTAATAGTGAAGTCAAGCATCAGGTGCCATGAGTGTTACTTTCCATTCTTCACAAGGTATTTCTCTTTTAAGCACCCCCCCCCAGCCCAACATTATGTAAATCTAACTAACTAGTTTGGAACCCTGAGATATGCCACACTCCCTTACAGTTCTTCTTTATTCTTTGCACAATGCACTGTGATCTTTTTTGTGTGTACCAGCCCCTGTGCTAATGAGTTAAGTACAACTGTCAGCAAATACATTGTGTGTGTGTGTGTGTGTGTGCATGTAAATATAAAAAGTGAATATAAAAAGTGAAAGAGATAAAAGAGGGAAGGAAAGAAGAAAGCAAAAGTGAAGAGGAATGGGCAAGAGTGTGTGTGTTATTAGTAACTAGTCTTGATTTCTGTCACCCATTAATATAGTAAAAGAAATTGTAAAAGAAGAAGAGATATATTTTAGTTCACATATTCAAACATTCCAGTTCATGGTCCACTGGTTCCATTGCAATTGGCCTGTGATAAAGTAGAGCATCATGGCAACAAGAGCCTGTGGCAGAGGAAGTTGTTCTTGGTAGCTAGGAAGCAAGGAGGAGTAGAGAGATGATGGACAGATGATGGACAAGGGACCATCCCACAATGAAGCACGGCCTCCAGCCAGTCTCCATTGCCTAATGGTCAACTCAGTATGAATCCTCAATGGATGAAGTCATTGATGGGGTTACTGCTCTCATGATTCAGTCATTTCATAATAACACTGTTCGTGGGGACCGAGCGGTTGCCACAAACACTTTTTGGAGGATGACTCTCATTCAAACCATGACATTAATACAACTAGGGTCTAAGGATACAGTGATAAAAGATTCATGATACTGCCCTCAAGAAGATCATAAATGAATAGAGAAGAAAGCACACAGATAACTTCAGGGTAGAGGATAGAGCTGCTGTTTGTCTAGAACTAAGATCAATTTTTCAGCACTGCCTATAAGCCTATTCCTCCTCAGGCTACTGAGTGATCTGCTTAAGATGTTAGAACAAAAAGTATTTGCCTCATCCAATAACACAGGGATGAATTTTTCAACCTTATAAGTTGAAGGAATGCACAATATTTGGCAAAGTAAATTCAACAAACTATAGGGTATTTTACTAAATGTTAATCAGAGGTTTACAGATAAAACTAATACTTTCAAAGATTTTACATTCTTGAAAAAATACAATTATTCATAAATTAAAAAAATATTGGTCTATAGAGTGAGTTCCAGGACAGCCAGGGCTACACAGAGAAACCCTGTCTTGAAAAACCAAAAGAAAAAAGGAAAAAGAAAAAAGAAAAGCATAGTCCCTTGGTAATATAGAGAAGTAATTATGTTGAGAAATATAGAAAGAAATAACATGATATCAACTTCCAGAAATAATGTCATTATGAAATAAATCTTGAAAGTCCAATAGGAATATATCAAACAAATACACATACACACACATACACACACATTTACTGCTCCAGTTGTGTTCATAAAGCTGAGAGAATGGGGCCTAAAAATAAAGCAGAGTAAAGTCTCATGCAATAGCCAACTTTATTCAGAGCAACAGGCAATAATTTTATGCTCTGAACATTAAGAGGAATCACATGAGTGAGGTGTTCCACCACGAGGACAAGCCACATGTGGTGAGAACCATATGTGGCATTTTCCATAGAGGCATATGAATAACAACAGCTGGAGTAAACTCACTCCTATCTGCTATACCTGAGAGTATCAAAAACCCACATTCCAAGATCAATTCTGTGTTGTGAAGAAACTGGGGTCACAAGTCTTGTGTCTTGTTTTCTTGAAGTTTTCTCACAAGTGCCTAAAAATCTCTTCACACAACTCCATTCTTGGCTCGCATACAGAGAGAGAGAGAAAGAGGGAGAGAGAGAGAGAGAGAGAGAAAGAGGGAGGGAGAGAGAGAAAGAGGGAGAGAGAGAGAGAGAGTTTAGGAAGTAGCATGAAAAATGGTCCATAGGGCTGAAGCTATAGCTCAGTGATTTAGTATTCATGAAGCCCCAAGTCCAGCACTAGAGGGGAGAGGTGGATATTAGAAAAAATCGACTTGGCTCAAAAAAAAAAATTACAGCTGAGATACTTGCCAAAAAAAGAGAGAAAAAGAAAATCAAAAGGTTAAGATGAATCAGTAGAGGATAGGTGTTGGGATTTGGGTTTTAAATGTCCCATGTTGTTGGCCACACTTATAGTGGCCTTATAGAACTGGACTTATAGAAGCAAACCCCAGAACAAGATTATTTAAAAATTTGTTTGGCCAGAAAAGGAGCCAAATAGGAACCTAGAAAAGTGTGGTTGCTGAAGAGATATTGTCTTGAAACAGAAGTTAAGGAGGCTGAAGGGATGGTTCAGTGGTTGAGCACAGGCTGCCCTTGCAGAGGGCTGAAGTTCAATTCCAGCATTCTCATGATGGTTCACAATGGCCTGTAACTCCCATTCCAAGGGATCTGATGCCCTCTTCTGGCTTCCATGGGCACTGTGTGCTCATGGTGCAGAGACATACATGCAGGCAAAACATGTCATGTCAGCAGCAACAGCAGCAGAATTCTAAATGAAGTAAAGTGTTTCAAACTGGAACTGTAGTAAAACTGCTTTGAGGGAATCACAGGCACTGTCCAGTTCCTACTAGTAGCAGGATCAAGAATATAAATGGAATATAAACTGGAATATAAATGGAATATAAACTGGAAAAGCTTGCTTTGAGAAGAAAACTCTGACCCTGGTTTCCATGGAACACTTTAAAAACCATTTCCCCCTCACCCAGCCATCCTTCAAAGACCCCAGAAATCCTTGAAGCAGTGATCTACCTAGACACTTTTCAAACTGGCAGCAATCCTCCATGCAATGGTAGTTTTGTAGACATGCAAGAGATGTAAGGTCCCAGTAGCTTTCACGCAGACTTTAAGGCCTGTGAGGGAAAGCAGTATGTGGCAGGGTAGACATCCTGTCGGGTAACCCCCACATCATGCAAAAAGATATGAAAGTGAAGCTGAAGTTGCAGTGGAGTCTCAAGGAAATTAGATATGCCCAGAATGTAGTACATCTGCCAAGAAAAGCCAGAGACATCAAGCAAAGCCAGCCCAGGAAAAGGCCCAGATGCTGGAAATAGAGCTATAGACTTTAATGTTTTTCTGCTGGGTTCCAGTCTTATTTTGTTCTAATCTTCTTTTTTATGCCCTTGTAAAAAAAAAAATAATAATAATAAAGGAATTCAGAATCATGCCTTGAGATTCAGAGGTACAGTGCTGTGGTTTGGATATGAAGTGTCTTCCACAGGCTCACGTGTTTAAGTCCCATTCCCCTGTTGGTGGCACTACGGAAAGATGACTGGATCATGAGGTCTCTGATGTCATCCATCTAATCCTTTGATGGGATCAAAACTAAATGATTAGAAGGTGGGATTTTTCTCTGGAGAATGTGGATCACTGAATAGTTGCCTTTCAAAGTTCTCTCTCTCTCTCTCTCTCTCTCTCTCTCTCTCTCTCTCTCTCTCTCTCTCTCCCTCCCTCTCTCTCTCCCTCTCTCTCTCTCTGCCTCCATCTACCATGAAGTACCGCACTCTTCTCTACCACCAGCACACCCCATAGGCTTTAAAAATGATGCTCTTCCTCAGTCTATAAGTGCCTGGGCACAACAGTGTCAAGGGACTACAAAGAATACATCTGCCCTACAAACCAAAAATAAATCTTTCTTCTTATAACATATTTCCTTGCTCATTTTTCATAGAAACAATATAATAAGAGTATCCTCCATGTTCACAGCACGAATTCCTTCATGCAAACCTCTTGAAACACATAGGAGATCATACTGTAAAAGATAAAAATCCACGTTTGTTTTAAAGGGCTACTCTACTCACAGAATGGAGAATGAAAGTTGGTAGCGATTTTGCCTGAAGGTTGAGAAAATGAATTTTAATGTGGCAGTTAAAGGAGAGAATTCAGAAAGACTCAATTTCTACTGAGGCAGCTCAGTGAGTAGTGAAAGTATAAACCGTCTTAGCCACTGTTGTTTTGCTGGAAAGAGACCATGACCAAAGCAACTCTTATGAAATAAACTGGGAGCTTACTTACAGTATCAGAGGTTTAGTCCATTATCCTAATCCTAATGGTGTGGAGCATGATGTCATGAAGGAAGGTGCCAGAGCAGTAGTTGAGAGCTACATCCTGATCAGTAGGCAGGAGAGGGAGAAAAAGAGACTGGGTCTTGCGTAGGCTTTTTGAAGTCTCAAAGCTCACCCCCAAGGACACCCTTTCTTCCAGAAGGCCACACCTCCTAATCCTATCAAAGAGTTTCCCTCCCTGGTAACTAAGTGATCAAATACATAAGCCTATTGGGGCCAGTCTGGTGTCAACTCACAATGTCAGATAAAGCTAGCTAAATACACCCTTGTCCCACAGTTAAGCTTCCTTCAGTAGTGGTGATTCTAGAAGAAAACTGTGAAGGGACCTGCAGGGTTGGCAGGTTGAGGAGAAGGTTTTAAATGGTGATGATGCAATTAACTTATGTGCTGAGAAAAGACTAAGCCATTGAGCTTTTTTAAAGGAAGGAATCTGTAAGTTTAAGTTTTTATCTTTAAGAGAAAACCTTTCCTAGAAGCCAGTCAGGATTAGTTGATTTTTGTATTAGCTAAGAAATTCATCAAAAAAAAAAAAAAAAATGGCATCGACTAAAATCAGGCAGCTACTTCAAATGCAGAGTCCCTAATGTGACTGTAACAAGGCCAAAGCAGAGACAAAGACAAAAGGAAAAAAAAAATAGAGCATCATTATAAATGGTAAAACAACTTTTTCTAAATTATTCATATGACTGCCAAAATAATATTATTTGACTTAGAGAGGTGGGAAGAGAAAAATAATAGTGGGGAAGGGTTTTTAAGAAAATTAGTATTTTTGTTTTTAAATTTTGAGAGCATGCAGTCTCTGGACTGTAAGTTCACATGCGGGTCTCATTGATCACTTTCTTTTCCAGTGAGTTCAGCTTAAATATCCAGACCGGTGTATTGACCCAGGTGTCCACATTTATGTGCATAAATACATACCACTTGGTATCTTACTTCTTGGGCTGTTTTACTGAGGAAGACATTATGAGATTATTATCATGTGGAAAGTTATAGTCAAAGGTCATATTATACAAGATCATACTAATAACTGAAGAAATTATTGGCAGTTTAGAACAGGGTAGAGTAAGTGTAGATCTGCAGATACTGATCCCTCTTATCCGTTTGTCAAACACTAGGGACCATTTTGTAAAATCCAGTGCTAAGACAAGCAAGAAGAAGATGCCTGAAAAACAGAGAGGTTGCTATGGGAATTTTGTGAAACCAGAGGATAGGATATCTTCCCAGCTGCTAGAGCTCTTCTCAGAACGAAGCCAGGCATATGCAGTGACTCCAGGCTGTCTTAGTTAGGATTAGCATCGCCATGATGAAACATCAACATTAAAGGCAACTTGGGGAGGAGAAGGTTTATTTCCCTCACAGCTCCATGTCACAGTTCATCATCAAAAGCAGTGAGGGCAGGAACTCAAGCAGGACAGGAACCTGGAGGCAGGAGCTGATGCAGAGGCCATGGAAGAGTGCTATTTACTGGCTTGTTCCCCGTGGCTTGCTCAGCCTTTCTTTATAGAACCCACAGTGCACTCGTCCCTCCTATCAATCACTAATTAAGAAAATACAGTCCTGCCAAATCTCATGGAGATATTTTCTCAATTGAGGTTCCCTCCTCCCTGATGACTCTAGCTTGTGTCAAGTTGACAGGAAACCAGCCAGCACAAAACCCAGCGTGCTTCGGATTCATTCATTCTCCTAACTGCTGATTACTATGCAACTACTGTTGTGCCAGGAAAGGTTCATGAACCCCCAAAAGACCACCAGGGAGCCAATTTCAGTGCAATCACATTAGGGTCTATTTATTCAAGCTCCAGCTTGGGTTCCCCTCCAACCCTGACACAGTAGGAAGGTGGTGCCCTGAGCCTAATTTTAGGCAAGCATTTATAGAGGCAAGAAAGAGATATGTAGCCCCATACACATCTAATTTGGTAGCCATTATGCCCTTTAACATAGTTGGCTGTTGTTGGGAGCCAAACCGTAAACTTAACTTCTGTTTTCCTCCTGAGTGGTGGTTGTTAGGAAGTGAAGTGTCAGGGGCAGGTTTGTAACCTGGGGGTGTAGATTTTTTGGAGAATAACCTGGAAACTGGTGCTAGACGCAGGTTTTGTTGGGGGTGGGGGCGGTAACCTGGAACCTGGCATTAGACACAGGTCTAGTTGGGGGGTAGCTTGGAAACTAGTGCTAGGTACCAACCTGTTAGTTAACTTAAGTTCAACCTTAGGTCATGTTCTCTAAGATGGAGTCTAAACCCAAAAGATTTGGTCTCTCACTACGATATGCCTATTTCTGGGCTATGATCACAGGATCCTTTCTATTCCCGTTACCACTATTATCAGGAACTTAAGTACCCTATGCCAACTACCCATACATACACTGATGGAGTAAATAAACTGAAAAATGTGTACGTTTGTCTAGAACACTCTGGAAGGTGAGCATTACCAGTTTTTAGCTTTACTGAAATAAAACTGATAAATATTGCATATGAGAAATAAAATATAATGTGTGCATGTGCTGAATGAAGACTTGTATGATCTGCTAACTTGCAAGTACACAGTGCAGTATCATTACATGCAGCCTATGTCCAAACTTTATTCATCCTTCATGACTGAAACTTAACAGCTGTCAACAACACCTCTGTTTTTCTCTTATATTTCTAGCCCTTGCTACCATGCTGCCATCTCTTTCTCAGAGTTTGACTTTCTTCATAGCCATAAAGTGAGAAACAAAAAGAAGATGAAGAAGATTCCAGGATCCTGTACCCCAGGGAGTTGAAATTTTAAAGACCCTCGTGTCTCTAGCTGCATATGTAGCAGAAGATGGCCTAGTCAGCCATCATTGGCAAGAGAGACCCCTTGGTCTTGCAAACTTTATATGCCTCAGTACAGGGGAATACCAGGGCCAAGAAGTGGGAGTGGATGGGAAGGTATGGGGGACTTTTGGGATAGCATTTGAAATGTAAATGAAGAAAATACCTAATAAAAAAGTTCTTCCCCTTCTGGGAAAAAGCCTACACACCATGGGCTTTGAGGAATATTTAAACTATAACACCCGGGTTCACAAGTGTGCCTAGCGGTTACGGCCATTCCGGTGCTGAGCTAGGCACAGAACCTGTCCACAGGAGCCATACTTTTCTAGACTGGCTTAGTTCTCGAGTTAGAATCAAGACTGATGCTCACCTCACACTGCTTCCACTACCTACAGAGCATCTTCCTTTGTGGTTTTCTGCTACGGATGAAGCAGGGGTAGAGTGGGCAAGCTGAAAGTGTTCTCTATTGGCTTCGCTGAGTCTTCAGTACACGTTTCTCTGTTTCTGTGCTCCACTGGGGCATCATGATTCTCACCTGGAGTCCTTAGCTGTTGTGTGTTCTGTGCGATTGTTGTTCAGTTGATAATAAGAGGAGCCAAGTGTTGGGTGCTCCTATTTCACCCTATTTCACACTCACTTGCCCTGGTATTTTTTTATATATATTTTTCTAATTGATCTGATTTTCCACTAAGCATTCACTTCTCCCATTACTAATAGCTCAGACTCTGATTGTGGTTGCTATAAACAACCTGAAGTTTGATGCACAGATCTGTGGCCTGACACAAATCTGTATCAAGAAGTAAAGGGAAAGGACTTTACCCTTTCTCCGAGAACATGACTTGTGTTTCAAAGGTTAAAAAAGTAAAATTAATAATAATAATAATAATAATAATAAAAACCCTGAGGTTCCAAGAGACTATAAATCCCTTCTTCATGGTAAGTTAAAGCTGTGTTAAATCCAAGGCACAACCTCCTGATTACAAATCCAGAGTTATTCTGCTCCACGGCCCCTGGCATGAGTTAATAAATTCTACACCTCTCTGCTGTGAGCACCTTACTCCCATCTGTTACTATTTCCCACTGATAATGTGAACATTGGGCCACCAACATCTTATCAGCTTGTATTGAGCTGTTTTCCTAGCCCTGGTAAAGAATTTGAATCTGTATTTCCATACACTTTCAGCCAAACTGATAGCACACTGTTACAGTTGACAGGATTTAGGAATACATTTTGCAGTGATGGAGGCAGATATTTCAATGCAAAACCCAACTAAAATCAAATTTATGCCTGAGCATCTTGCTACTCAATGTTAAGTCCAGCAACATTAACCTTTCTCAGGAGATTCTTAGAAACGCAAGGTCTTGGCCCAAAACCCAGACTTGCAGAATCAGAATCAGCAAATGTAAGGTGCACAGGTGATTCCTATACACAATAAATTTGGGGAAGCATTTTCCTAGACCACAAGAGCGCCAAGCAGAGCTCCCAGATGCAGAATGACAAACGAGTTATAGTTGTGCAGAATTAACTATCTTCTCAGATCTCAGCAGAGCTAGTTATGCCATTACAGCACATTCAAAGTCGTAGGGCCAACCCTCCTGCAATCATGTGGCGTTCCATGCACATCTCATACGCCATACGAACACAGGCATGGATTTCCTATATGCAGTGCTACACAGAAAATACTGTGTATGTTCTGAAGCACTGGGAAGAAGGTATGACCCTAACCACTGACTATGAACTAGTGTCAGAGGAAACAGGAGCTGATTTTTACACAGTACTTTTAAATCACAAAACATCATGTAAGCATCCAATGATTCTACCAGAATTCTATAAATAGCAAATCTACCCCTGTGCTTAAGGACCTGCTCCTTCGTATACCAGGAGACGAGATGGTATTACAGCTGATTGCTTTTCTGAAAGTGGCGTTTACAATATGTTGAGACATCAGTTTTCATCTGATAGGACACAAAAGCCATTATATTGAATCTAAAGGGGGGAGTGGACTATACGCCAAGATTGAGAGAAAGACAGGTTTATAAACTTCGTCCTTATATTTTGCTTTTAAAAAAAAAATGCACTCTTACCTCTTGCCCAGAAAGATTTAATTTTGCTTGCTTGGTGGAGAAAGTGCATCACTAAAACTAAAAGCATGTCAGATTCCGTTGCAACCAGGTTCTCTGTAAGGCTAGGCACTGCACCCGGAAGACTTGATGTGCTCAGGCATTTTCGTTTCAGCAAAACCTATACCCTCTCTGCCTATGCCACGCAAACTGATATAGTGATCACCAGCCATGTGTAGCTATTTAAATTTAAGTCTAAATTAGTTGACATATGAATATAGAATTATTAAAATTAAGCAGAATGCAGAAATGAATTCCTAATTTGAATTTCCTCCTGCTTAAGTGCTCAGACGCTACATATCATTAGTGCCTGACATGATGCTAATACAGGTACAAAATATTTTAATTTCCATGGAATGTCTTTTGGAAAGGAGCTACTCCATACTTTCTTGCTACACTATATTCCTCCCTAAATCCCTGCATAAAAAGAAAGAGTACTGCTTTATAATACCGTTCACCTTGTAGGTAACTGTCGCAAGACCTCTTGGTTATATTGATCAAGTTGCTGCTGATTAGCAAGGTTTACTTATACTTTATAAGATCAGTGAGACAACTTCACATTGACTCTCAAGAGTCCCTTCTTTCCCCTTCTCCCATGTTTGAATTGAGACTCTTCTGTCATTACAAAGAGATCACGAACACAGAGCACACTCCAGGAGAACTGACCCGCATTCTCCTTTTACACTATATCCCTAGGCCATCCCCACCACAGTGGCAATAGAATAAAATAGAATTAGGTCATTCATTCAGGTCTCACAGATATCCCCATTCATGAAGTCATCCATTCTACAAATAGTCACAGAAAACAGCTATATCCCTAGCCATGTGCTAGCCACCAAAGGCACTGCAGTGGAGGAAATGGATATGCTTTGGTGCTTACACTCTAGTGGAAAACAATGAGCACATGTACAAGACAAAAGTACCAAATGATGAAGCCAGAGCCCTGACGTCGTCTCCTGAGTTAAAATTTTGGAGCAAACGACAGAGTGATGCTTGAAAGATAAGATCACTTTTAGATTATATAAGAAAAGGAAGAATGGCAGAAATGTGATTGCAAACAGTACTAACACCATAGTTCAAAGCTTTGAAACTTAAAAGAACAAAAGCAGAATTAGAAAGCTCACTTATTGCGGTAGAGCAGGGATGGGCAGAGATCCAAGTAAGGCCACTGTGTCACCACCTGATCCGAATGTTTTAAAGTGGCTGTGATTGTACAGAATTCACAGAAGTGGGGTGAGAATGGATCCACGGCGAACATTCCTGGGGTTCTCTGTAGAACTGAGCTTTGGGAAACAAGCTGGAGTAAAGCTGAAAGGTAGAGAATGAACCTTAGGGCGGGATAGCTGTATGTTTACTGCAGGGGAGGACTGGAAAAGAGAGGGGAGTTTTTTAAAATGACTCCCAGGATTCTGGTTTTAAGGATCTTTTGGATGTTAACCTGCAAACACTGGGGGAATGTGGCTTTGGGGAAAACCAGGCTGTAAAGTTAGCTTGGAGACTAGCTGAATTAAGAGTGCCTATGAAATGCTAAACAGGGTACACAGACTAGGCAGCATAGATCTGTGGGTCATTATTTATTATTATTATTATTATTATTATTATTATTATTATTATTATGTTATCGGTGACAATAAAGTCATGGGGTCGATGAAATCATCCCTGAGAGAGAATGTGGTGAAAGGAAATGAGTACAGCTAATATAGACACACACATACACACACGCATACACACACACACATGCACACGCACGCATGGGGGTAGAGAGAGAGAGAGAGAGACCTTCATGGTATCTACAGCATGATAAACAAACACCCCATTCGTAATCACCCAGGATTCAGTCTCATCTATTGAATATCTTCGGTTGGCAAAGGTTCCCTTTCCAGATTTCCTGCAGGTTTTCACACGTCTAGATCTTCATTCCTACCACTGGAATAGAGCAGTGAGCTAGAGATCCCCTGGCTCTGAGCCAACAGACAGGCTCGCACCATTCCTTACCACACACTGCCATCTGCTGGCCTTCACCCAAGAGAGGAACTCCTAGCTCCTCTTTATGTTATTTAGACCTTTTAGGTTGTCTCCTAAGAAAACTAAGCAGTTGTCACTATTTTATTTTTTGTGATCTCATCAACTTCCCTGTGATTCATAGAGAAAAATCAAGTTATACAGTAAAATTCATCCATTTCTCTGATCCTTTATTCAAATATTGTTTATGTAAATGTCAAAACATATAGGCACCTTTAATACAGGGAAGAAATTGAAATAATTGTTGCCATAAATTATAATAGACATGCTTCTATAACATCACAATGCTTCTTATTTAGTTTATGAAATTCAGTCAACTTTGAATTAGAGTCTTTTTCCTAGACATAAACCAAATTTTATACCAAAATTATTTTTATGGTTGATAAAGCAAAACTTCATGGTTTCCATGTCAGTCACAAACTTCTGAACACAGCTCCAACCTTAAAAAGCAGCATAAAGTAAACTTCATGTAAAACTAAGTAATAAACAATATAAAAGTATACTTTCTGTCCATTTCTGTATCTCCTCACTTGCAGATATGTGTAAATTTACAAAAGAAAAAAAAAAAAAAAAGACTGGAGAGATGGCTCAGAAGAGCACTGGCTGCTCTTCCGCGGCAACCACATGGTGGCTCACAACCATCTGTAGTGAGATCTGATGCCCTCTTCTGGTGTGTCTGAAGACAGCAACCGTGTACTTAGACATAATAATAAATAAATCTTTTTAAAAATTGCAAAAAGAAAGAAATAAAGAAAGGGAGGGAGGAAGGAAGGAAGGAAGGAAGGAAGGAAGGAAGGAAGGAAGGAAGGAAGAAAGAAAGAAAGAAAGAAAGAAAGAAAGAAAGAAAGAAAGGAAGAAAGAAAGAGAGAAAGAGAGATGAGAGAGAAAGAAAGAAAGAAAGAAAGAAAGAAAGAAAGAAAGAAAGAAAGAAAGAAAGAAAGAAAGAAAGGAAGGAAGGAAGGGAGGGAGGGAGAGAGGAAGGAAGGAAGGAAGGAAGGAAGGAAGGAAGAAGGAAGGAAGGAAGGAAGGAAGGAAGGAAGAAAGAAAGAAAGAAAGAAAGAAAGAAAGAAAGAAAGAAAGAAAGAAGGTTCAAACTTTCAAGGATCAACTGAAATGCACATAAGGCTATTATGTAACTCTACTTAATTCAAACAATTTCAGTTTGGGCTAAATATCAATAAAGAAATACAATAAAATGGATTAAGATTTAGAATTCAATGATGTCATCATCACTTATTATAACTCTAAAATTTTTGAAAGATAAGAATTTGAACACTCCTCTGTCACATGAGTATTATATATATCATTCAGTTGTCATAGGAGAAGATAAAAGACCAAAGTCAATCATCAAATGACTTAAATGATACAGCAAAACCAAAGAACCAATGTAAAATCCTATCGCTCTTAATTACCGAAGTCCCCTACAGTACTGTCGCTTATACAAACATCGCTACGCATTATAATTTGGTCTTTCATCAAAAGCTACACAGAATGTTCACATCTGTCAGTGCTTACTTCGGGCCCTCACTATAAATTGTGTAATCATTGAATGAATCATTGATGAATAAATATGGAGGATGCTGGGCTCTGCAGCAGTAAGCGATGAGTTAAATAAAACAATGACTGCCCTTGCAGCAGCTTGAAGCCCCGACACAGCCGCTGCGTAAATCAAGTGAGACAGAGATGGGAAAGTGCTCAGAAAGTCATAAATCATACAAGGAAAGCGTCACTGGCCTCATACTAAAGAAGAGTTAGAACACAAACATTGCCGCAGAGAACGGCTCCAGCATCAACAAACACGGATGCGGGTCTAACCAGGGGCATGAAATTAATTAGATGAAATATACAGCAAAGTTGGAAAGTGTGCGGCCACTGAGATGACAGGTCTCGGCTCTGATACTTCTCACCAATTTTTTGACCTGAGGATTCGACGTGAAGCAGTTGGGTGAAACCTCTTACCCTAGTGTGTGTGTGTGTGTGTGTGTGTGTGTGTGTGTGTGTGTGTGTTGCTGTTCTGTGATTTCCTCTGTCTTGCTTCCCCAGAATAATACAGAATAGCAACCAAATGAACAACAGAAAGCCAGGTTGCCAGCAATGCCCCCTCTAAACTCAGGTCTGGTGTACAATGTGAATCCAGTAAATTCAGACAATAAATTATGTGCAACACCCACCCTCAAGTGTTCCACGTTATTAGATAGAGGAAGGCACGGTGCATCTCTGAGGGACCTCTGTGCTCAGGAATGTTTAAACCAAATTTCCTTCCCAGTGAGTCATCGTAAATCAAAACCATGATGCCACAGGCTTGGTTGGTGAACCCATAAAGCTGAACAAATCCTGACATAGATACATTCTTAGGCTCCCAATAATTATTTTGCTCTCTTTTTTTTTTAACACATCAGCTTCCCTTGAGTCATCTTCACATCTCAGCAGTTCACATAGAAAACGGAGGGTTAAAGGAGTAATAAGAGGGCCCCACTAGAGCACATGTCTTCTAAGTGCCTGAGTGTTCATCAAATTCTTACTGGGATAAACCAAATACCAGCCTCCCGTCCTCAGCAAAAGACATGTTGTCTTGCTTCTCTGTTTTGGGGACACAAACTGTGAGATGACTGGGAACATCAAACAGGAACTGGTGTCGCCTTTCCACACAAATGTCGACTACTGTTTCTTCCTAATTTAACCCTGTCATCAGTCTTCTGGGACTTCTACAAAATGGACAGACTAGGGTTGAAAGAACAGAAATTCTCTGGTTTGGAGTGAGAAAGTCCAAAGTCAAGGTATCAAGAGGACCTTTGTACCGCATTTTCTCTCTCCTTGGTATGCACGGTGGTGCAGGGCACCTTCTGTGTTGTCATACAGCATCCCCATTTGCACACTCCTGGTGGTTTCTTCTTCTAAGGTCCTTAACCCTATTGGATTAGGGCTTCACCCTCTGACTGCTCTTGACTTAGTGATCTCCATAAAGGGCCTATATCCAAATACAATTAGGTGCAGGCCTTCAATATAGGAATGTGACTGGGAGTGGGGGGGGAGGGGGACACTCAATCCAGGCTGTGGCAAACAATTACCTATTAAAAATTAAATTTGAAAATGGTATGGTGCAAGAGCCAGGGCATACAGAAATGGGCAAGGCATTGGCTCTGACCCCATACATATCTCAACAGAGGGAGATTTGTAGATGTGCAAATATCTAGGGTTCAAATCAACTGTGGAAAATGGGAATATAAAAAGAAAAAAAAGAAAAGAAAAGAAAAGAAGAGAAGAGAAGAGAAGAGAAGAGAAGAGAAGAGAAGAGAAAAGAAAAGAAAAGAAAAGAAAAGAAAAGAAAAGAAAAGAAAAGGAAAGAAAAAAGAACACTACCAGAGAAAGTCAGTAGGTGAGTTCAAGCAGACAGTGAGAGATGATAATTGCCTTTAGAAAAATCATGACACTGCAAACTGTGGACTGGAGTAACAGGAATAGATGCAGAGTTAAAATAAAATCAGTAACCTCTCTTTGGCCCAAAGGATGTAAAGGACAAATAGAAAAGGCTTCATCTAATCTTTGAAAACGTGGTTGACAACAAGAACACTGATTTGAGAATCATTCTAGAAATAAGAGCAAGAACATTTAAGGAAGCTGATTATTTGTCACAAAGGAGTTTTTTTTTTTCTTAAACTTTTCTTGCTTTGCTCAATCAATGACTACATCGATGTGTCCCGAGTAATATCTCTAGTAAAAGAAGTGGCAAAATCGCTTCAATTCAACTTGCCTCTCACCGTATTCAGACTACATTTCCCAACTTTGTACAAAATATTCTCTACTTTTGAAAGTGTGGATATGTAATGAATTATAAGTAGATACCAAAAGTGAGTATCTACTAATTCATGACTCTCAAAAGCCTTAGCTACTAATATATTTCTTAACATATACTTATACATCTGAAAGTTAACTGGTGGATGCAGTATTGATCTCACTCTCAAAGCTAAAACTGGTTGGGCATTCCCTACCAGTCCCTCCCTTCATGACCATGGTAGCATCGGTCCATTGAACACTGGGTTAGCCTTAAGATCATTCTATACGTCTCCTTCACCCAAGATTCTTTGCATGGGATATCACAGAAACCAAAAAGATTCCCTTTAGATTCTGAAGGTTAAAGTGTCTATAGTGTTCAATCCCCAGCATAGCAATTAATTAATTAATTAATTAATTATAAACAAATAAAATATCTACAGTAACCATCCTTTTACTCCCATACCGAGTCTTCCATCCCACAAGGATTTTTCCAATCAAATCTGCTTCCAATCTAGATAAACCCTGTAAAAACAAGGATCTCAGTGGAAAGACCTCTTCTAGCTCCTCCGGGAGTTGTGAGCAACGTCTTAGATGCTGCAAATTAATGGTCCAAACGTTTGCATGTCTCTCCTCTCTAGTAGATGATATCATTAAACACTTGTGTTGGCTGGGCAGTGGTGGCACACGCCTTTAATCCCAGCACATGGGAGGCAGAGGCAGGCGGATTTCTGAGTTCGAGGCCAACTGGGTCTACAAAGTGAGTTCCAGGACAGCCAGGGCTACACAGAGAAACCCTGTCTCGAAAAAACAAACACAAAAACAAACAAACAAACAAAAAAACAAAAAACAAACAAACAAAAAACAAACAAACAAAAAAGCATGCCTGTGTTAGCTTGCCTTCCATTGTTGCACTAAGATGTTTACCAAAAAGAGCTTGAAAAGAAGAGCTAACTGTGCTGAAGGAAGCCAGAGCGGGAAGCTTTGTGCAGGAACAGAAACAAAGACCATGGAGAGACACTCACTACAGACCTGTTTCCATAGTGTCTTCATTAGGGTTTCTACTGCTGTGATAAAACACCATGAGCAAAAGCGACTTGAGAAGGAAAGGGTGGATTTCAGCTTACAGCTCTCAGGTCCCACACCTGTTACAAAGGGAAGTCAAGCAAGATCTTAAACCAGGCAGGAACCTAGAGGGAAGAACGGAAACAGAGGCCATGGAGGAATGCAGCTTATTGGCTTGCTCCTCATGACTTGCCCACCCTGTCTTCTTACACCACTCAGGACCACAGGCCTAGGAGTGGCACCGCCCACAGTGAGCTGGGCCCTCCCACATCAATCGAGAAAATGCAGTCTGCTTGTTCCCAGGCCTATCTGGTAGCAGTGTTTTCTCAGGTGATCGTCTCTCTTCCCAGATGACTCTAGTTTGTGTCAAGTTGACGAGCTAGTACACATGGCTTGCCTACCTTGTATTCTTATATAACCCAGGACCACAGTCAGCGGGGGCCCTTCCACTTCAATCCTTAATCAAGAATGTGCCCACAGGCTAACCTGTTGCAGTGTTTTCTCAGGTGATCGTCTCTCTTCCCAGATGACTCTAGTTTGTGTCAAGTTGACAGATGCTAATCAGCATAGAGCGATTATGCTTAGGCAGAGCCTACCACACTGCTTATATATAAACATTCTATATTTGAAAATTAATAAGTTAATTAAGAAAGTCTCTGTGCTGAGGGAATTGACTCCGACGATCTATTAAATGTAGACTTTTTCAAGGGTGAACTTTTTCTCTTGCTCGGGTGTAGCGAGCTTGTAGGCCTAGGTCAGGGTGATAAATTTCCTTTTATCTTTGGGAACTTACTGTGGGAAACCCGAGCACCACATAAGCGATACCAGTGCTCGGTACAGACAATGTCTACTTAGGGCTGAATGAACTGGAACTAGAACAAAACCCAAACACATTTTCCTCCTTTCTTATCTTAATCATTTCCATCTTAAGGGGACCACTTCTCTGATTCTTTTCCAAAATCTTTCAACTAACTAGAAGAATTAACAAGACCCTGAACTGTATAGAACTTCCACCCCTTTGTGGCCGGGGATCAAAAACTGAGAAAGGACCACAGTTATTATTGGAATAGAAACCAAATGCTAAGATCATTTTGCAGCCAAGCCAAGTATTTACTACTCTCCCCTGTCTTCTTTGAAATGTTGTCTCGCCCAGGCTTCTAAAAGCTATGTCATCAGCTAACTGCCTACTGCCAAGCCACTCAATAGTTTCACAGCCAAATAGTCCAGCTACGAAGTAAAATATAAGCCCTGTCCTCATCCTGTTCTTAGGCCTTTTCTCTGAACTGAAAATGTTTTATTTCTGTAGGTCATGTTGCCTAAGGAGGTACACACCGCAGGGAACAATATTAAAGGAGCTGGAGTACTTTATAGGTCGCCTTTGCATTGTGAGAAGCCATATTTTAGCTTGGCACTATTGGAAATATCATACTGAGTTCACATGCAGCAAATGAGAGCATATGTACAGTTTGGTGTATCCAAATGGCTAGTCCCTAGCATCATGGCTGAACACCACATATATTTTCTATTACCTTTGCATATGCTATCACTGAAATCTAACAGCAATCTTCTGTAGTCAGGATTTTTATTTTCTGTTTATGAATGGGGGAAAAAATGAGAATGCAGGAGGCTCTATTCCATGCCAAGTTTTCACAACTAGCGATCTGTTTTTGCAAAGCTGAGCACTGTTCTAATTCTAGAACCTTCCATGCTAATGGCTACTTCTGCCAAAGCTCAAGTGTGAGGTCTCCCAGGAAGACTCAGTGATACACAATAAGCAATTTGTATCTTCCTGTGGACACTTTATTCAAAAGCCAAAATAGTCAATGCATTGTAGTACATTGAAATAAACAGATAATGAAGAAAAGCAAATTTTTCAAATAAAATAGAAGTCACCACAAAGTTGTCTTTTGGGAGTGGGACTGATTACAGCTTTCTCCTTCCCTCTCCTCTTCCTCCCTTCCTTGAGTAAAAGGTTCAGATGGGCTCTAGTTAATAGCCACATCAAGGCGTAGCCCTGTAAGACATTGTTTGTCAAAGGCTGTTCCTGGGTTGCATGGCTTCCATCAGCAGGTTGAGTTCCAGGTAAGGCCTTAAGAATGGCCCTGGGCAACTGAAAGCAAGAAAGCAAGCAAGAAAAGAATCCAAGCAAGAGGGACAACAAAGGCTCATCCTTCGGGTTTCAGATTCAGAGTGTATTGAGGAGTGATACAAGGGAAGAGAAGCCAGTAAGGAGTGGGGACAAAGGAGAGGGGTGAGGGGGATGAAGAAGAAAGTTGAGTTACTAATTAGTGCACGCAAGTGTCTTTCTCGTTGCAAGTGACCACATGAATTAGCTTTGGTCCGTATTCCTGTATCATCATTAATAGTTGCCTGGTCCCGCATGCAATCAATTCAATGAATTCTTCACAGAAAGCATCTTGGCAAGAGGCAAAAACTAATCCCACCTAAGAAAGCTGGGAATGCCAGGCCTTCGATTATATGATTTCGGTACTACTGATCACCCTGCCTGCCGATAACACAATTACACAGAGGTCGGCTGTTGTTCCTGCTCCTGTCGGGAAAGCGTGAATGTTTGGGGTTTGACACGGGCTGAAAATGGAGCCCAGCAGCACAACCAGCTGGAAAAGGTTGGAAGTAACTCACTTGAGTCACAAGAGACGCTGTTGGGTAGTGGTGAAGGAATGGAATTTCTATACAAATTAAAAGTCTTACAATAGATTTGTGCCCCCAGTTAATGTTTTCAACGAGTGTTTGAAGGTATGAAATCTATAAATTCTACCTATGAATCTTAACGTGGGACAGATGAGCTTAGCTCCTATGCAGGCAGCATAATCAACCGCCCAACATTATTTTTGTTCTGTGCTCCTCTACCGCCATCTAGTGGACAAGTAATTAACTGCAGATCTATCTTTCCTGTAATGTGTAACTAACGCGGGCTTTTTCCTGGGTCTGTTTAGGCGGTAGTTAGAAAGTACCCAGGGCCAAAAAGGGGGAGTGGGTGGGTAGGGGATTGGGGGGGTGGGTATGGCGGACTTTTGGGATAGCATTGAAAATGTAAACGAGGAAAATACCTAATAAAAAAATAAATAATAAAAAAAAAAGAAAGTACACAGAGTTCAAACAAAAATGTGCGATGAGGAATCACAGAAATTTTGAGCTGAGAAAATCTTCATGGCTGTCTGACAATAATGAGGTGCCAAAGAAAGGCATTAGCTAGTGCTGGGCCATCATTTCCAGTCCACACTTTCCCAGTGTGGACTCCCTGCAGCTAAGAACTGTATCTCTGTCTCCTGTTGCTTCACTCAAGGCTGGTACATTTGCCTATCTGCCACCTCCATCTTCATACTTATTACGACTTTTTTTTCCACTGATGAAGTTATCTTTACCAATAGCCATGTTATTAACACAACGAATTGCAGAAATTACAGGATTGCAGAATTACAGAAATTCCTCGTCTCCTGTTTGAGGGGACCCAGGTCTGTTTAATAGCTTAATAGCTTCACAGAATCGTTGGTCACAGAGCCAGTGAGTGAGAGTTTGATGTGAATGTGTGTCTGAAAAATGAAAGGTCACGTAGGGGAGCCTGCTGCACAGAGAAACGTCCGCAGACCATGTCAGTGTTGGATTCAAGGGTAAATCTTTTTTAAATGCCAATAAATACCTGCCTTTCTTTATTCACTTTTCTCTCAAGATGTCAGATTACACCTTAGAGAAAATCTCTCCAAGACCTGGCATTTGCAGATATGCCTCACTTCCACCCATGCGGTAGCCCACAAAGCATTGGGTGTTACCCTGGGAAAATTGGTGTTTGCATATCTGAAGGAATGAAAATTAAGATGGAAAACCCCAGGCCACACTGATTAACTTTCGAAGGTCATGTTGATCTACCGGACAGTCGGGATTCCCTATAGCTTATGGTGTCTCTAAGGAAGGTCTTCAGTGAGACTTCAATCACTCATTACAATCAAGTGGTCAACTTTACCAAGGAGTTATGAGATCTGCCCCACACGTCTTCTCTAAATTAGCACTGATTTTTTTTTTTAAGATGGAGATGAAACCTATAGACCAAACTGCAGAGCTCTCTGGCCGCCTAAGTACACCAAAGCCATAGCGGAGCAGAAACTGTAAAAGAGGCTAAAGTTGAACCCAGTTTATATTTCACCATGCCTGCATGCAGCACACACTTTGCCTGCCATCTGTAGCCGGGTGGGATTGATTGCCGCAGGACATAATTATTTTAAAAGGCAATTAATTTGATTACCAGCAATGAAGTTTTATCTATGCAAACTACAAGGACAATCTGATGAAAGAAAGTAATCAAGTTTCCGAATCAAAATGCAAGGTGTGTCTTTCAGGGGGTGGGAGAGAGAGGAAGCCGTCTCTCTGGAGAGACAGAATGAGAAATTGGTAAGTCAAGCGTTGTTGTCCCACTCCATCTACTACATGATAATCTCAGATCTCAGAACTTGAACACAAGAAATGGAAACGCCCTACATCATGTGAATTTCTGATGCTGTGCCTTTCACTATCAGATCTGAGGGGAAAGAAGGGACCATGAGTAATTATGTATGGCTTCTAGATGGTTTTCTATAGACATTGTATCCTTTACATTTCTCCTCATGACAAGTTCTGCAAAGGAGCTGACCATGATCACAAAGCATGGAAGAGATGATGACTGACTAATAAGGAGTCCCCCCAGCATGTCCTCATCTTTATCTCTTGAACCCGTGGACATTACTTTACTTGCAACAAGGGACTTGGTCAGCATGGCTGAGAATTTCTCGGATGGCAAGAATAGCCTGGCTTATCCAGATTTTTTCAGTGTGATCATATACATACTGTGTGTGATGCTGTCAGAGGCCAGAGGAGGATGCCAGATCCCCGGGACTTAAGTTACAGATAGTTGTGGGTGCAGGGAACCGAACCCAGGTCCTCCATCAGAGCTGCCAGTGCTCTTAAACATTTATCTTTCTTCTCTGCCTCTCCATTCTTATAAAGAGGACATTTCATTACAGAATAGAGATGATACGACGGAAGGTGATTGACAACCAAGAAGTGCTGGTGACCCCTAAAGTGGGATCTTCCTGGAGCCTTCAGGAGGAGGCAGGGCTAGCTTTAAAATAGCCACTGACACACTGATGTGCCTTTAAATATATCCTGGATTTCTTACCTTCAGAGATGGAGGAGAATAGATATGTGCTTCTTTTAAGTAGGCATGTACGATTTGTTACAGGGATGGTGGAAACAAATATAATCATTGTTTAAAGGCCAAATACCCTAAAGGAGCAACTTAAGAATGGAATGTTGTTGTTGTTGTTGTTGTTGTTTTGCTCAGAGATTTGGAGATTTCAATCCACAGATGTTTGGCTCTGTAATCTTCAGCAAGAACATGGGACAGGGAGCATCTTCATGGAGGACAAAAGACAGAAGGGATAACAGGAAAAGGTTTCACAGAAGATACTTTCAAGAACCACCCACCATTACTTACTTGCTCCAGCTGGGTCGCATGTCCTAAAGGTTTTAAAGGGAGGTAACATACGAGCCAGTGGAGACCCTGTTAGATTCGAACAGTAACACTGAAAATTCTACCCTACCACTCAGGCAGGAAGCCTGCCCTCTTTCAACTATTAAACATTGTGATTTCATTTAAAATGCCAGAATTGTGTGCACACACAAAGAGACATACATCAGCCCAATTTGGACAAGATTGTTGATCGAGTATTGAATTATGTGATAAAATTGTTACTGATTCAATCATCAAAATGGCTTCACTTGCTAATATATTTTAGGATGGTTATATTATTTCCAAGAGAAAAAGATCTAAGATATTCACCCTTTATATGTCCATTAGTCAGTAATTTTGACTTTGACAGTTCCAAAAATATATTCTGAGATAAAACATTTTGATACCAAGTCACAAATGCATAGGCATCTGTTATCCCAAGACCCATTAATTTCTCGTAGCTCTAATATTTTCCTTATCAGTAACTTTAAATATCTGTGTATAATATTGCACAGCTGATGGTATCCCCTTTACAACATCAAAACCTATAATCTGAATTCTATCTTTAGTGAATTTTTGATTAATTCTAAAGCTTCGTTCAAATCACTAAACACAGCCTCAGTCCCCTTATTTATAAAAATAAATTTATAAAATAAAGAATATTACTGGACACTTGCCCCAACAGATCAGCTGTAAGGTTTTTTTTACTCAGGCGAATATGACAAAAATGATAGGCCTCCCACAAAAAGAAAAAAAAATCGGAGTGGAATTCAAATGTGCTCATTAACACAAGGTGCCACTAGGGGTCAGATTAAGTTTAGTAAGTCTATCTAATATGGCCTGCATACAAAACAAAAACTGCTATTATTCTGACGCCCTTCCCAGCCTGCACCTACCCTCTTCTGAGCTGACTGACTGTGGCCACGTGTTATAGACTAACACTCGAAGATCTCTGAAAGCATGCTGCTACATTCATTAACCTGCAATCCGTAACTGTCTTGTACCAGAATGCTTACCTTTCCTGCCTGAATGGCGTTAATTGAATGTGTCACCTGAAGCTCCTCTGCTTCGTGTTTGTTCGTGTTACCGTGTTAATCAATCAGTCGCACAGAATTGAAATTGTAAAAGATTAAAAAAAAACCTTTGCCTGCAAACACTCCGTGGATCTAGGTGGAATTAGGCGAAGAACGCGTGATCTGTAAGTAACAATTGACTCTGCACCACACACTCATAGTGATTTGAGTAGAAGCCAGCTGGAGGCTCAGCACCGCGGGCATGGCAACGCCCTGTGGCAGAGGACTCCCTTTCTCGGCCTTTGTCACCCCGTAGTGTGAAATATGACTGTGTGGTCAGAAGGCAGAGTGTATCCCAGACACTGTGTTCAGAATGAAGGTAAAAGACCCTGGTCTGACCTGTGGTCTCAGATGGTTCTGTGGTATGAGGACAAGGCAAAGTGTCCTTATGGATGTCACTGAATAAGAACAGCGGGATTCAGATTTAACCTCTAAACTCCGACGATCCTACAATATTCTCAGGGTCACATTCTCAGGTCTCACAGTTCTCAGGGTCACAGCCTTGACAGTTCTCTCCAGCAGCTTCTTTGGGGCACGCCATCTCAGCCTTATCTACTCTACAATACAGTTGCTACCATATGTATTCAGTTCCCCATATGTACTCAGTTCCCCTTGACATTCATATTCCCAATAGCCAGAATTAAGTACTGACGACCTGATAGCTCGAACGTGATTCAGAAGAAGAAAAGTAACCTATCATCTTGAGCTGTTAAATATCACTGTGCATATGTTCATATTCTGTAAGATTTTAGAGTTGATAGGAGATCGGCTCTGCCCTTATCTCCACACCTCCCATCCTCTAGTGCTGAGGCAACAATTGCAGCTTCCCATCCGAAGTCCTCCTTCCTCACCATTCGTATCTCCTTTCAGGATAGTCAAAGATGGCGCAACCGAGACTCAGAAAAGTTGGCAGCACACTCAAAAGCAGAAGGTGTCCAGGTAGAGAAGCTTAGCCACGACGTATCATGTGTTTTGCGTTCCTTGTTTCAGTAAATCACACAGCAGCAAACCACCCTCCCTCCCTCCACTCATTTCTCCTCTACCCAAGGCCTCAGAGCTACACACTTGAATGATTGATTGATTGATTGATTGATTGATTATCTCCGGCCCTGCTTAAAGATATTCTGATCTCTTTTCATTTCTCATGTATGATCTATTTCACCTTTTCTTTTTTTCCACACAGTTTTAAATATCGTTTATACCAGACCAGACCAACTTTCAAATTTATGTCTCTCAGCCACACATATTTCTTTTTCTACCAATCCCAAAGGGCTTTGCCAGTAAATATGGTTTAGAAAAAGATGATCCATTTCTTAGCTACGTTGCTTTTGGTCTGAGTTTTGTCACTGAAATAGAAATCCTAGGACAGAAATTAATACAAAAGAGTGGAGTATTGCTATGACAGACCTGTCTGTGTTGGTTTGAGGAGGACCACAGAAGATGTTTGAAACTAGCAAAGCCCATGTGTACTCAGAGCTCAGTGGGCTGTTCCATGGGAGCTTGGAAGATAAGGGTGTTGAGAGAGATGCAAATGATGGAAGGAAGCCTGTGAAGTTTCAAAGAGGAACAAATACTCTATTTGGGGCTATTTGTGTGATATTTTGAATGAAGAATCTATGGTACTGGTCAACTGGAGCAGAAGACTTGGTTAAGTAACCAGAAACGCTGAAGTAGAACTTTAGCTTTGCAGTTTATCCTGGTTAGCTAAACCTAAGAGATTAGTGGTAATTAAGAAGAGACCACCATCATTTGAGATCCGATCGTCTGGGAAGTGTTTTCTGAGTCAGCACACAGAAGCTGTGACTCGAAGGAAGCCAAAGCCGTATATTGGGGCAGTGGCTGAACTTCATAATGCATCAGAGCCTCCCAGATGGTCCTTGGTTTTGACAGCATGGCAGCCATGGAGAGCAGGCGAGGCTTGACACTGTGAGTAGGCAGGAAAGGCTATTGATGAAGGTACAGCCTCATTTTCAGTAGCCCCAGTATTGAAAGGGACATGGAGAGAAATTGAGGCATGGCCCAGTATGGCAGGACTGAAGCACCTGCATAGAGCCTAGGAGAGGCTGTTGGGGGGGTGCATCCCCATTGTACTGTACACCCCTACATTCGGGAGATGCCAGTACCATGGAATAGGATAAGCACCAAGGATGGAAGTGGCTATGGAATAGAGCAGACCTGAACCTAAAGACAAACTGTGCTTTTAATGGACAAAGCCAGAGAATGACACTTTTCACAGCCTTTTGGGGTTCAGAGAATGTTAAGTCCAGGGGGGTCAAGCACTGAACTTTCTACACTGTCCAGTTTTGATTTTGACTATGCCCTGGTTATTCCATCTTGGAATAAGAATGTATTTAACTTGTGTTTTTGTTTTCTAAGATCCTACAGTTAAGAGACTTTGAAATTTTATAGAAATTTTGGGATTTTAGGGAGATATGATATTTCAGAAATACTTTGGATACTTTAAAGACATTTTGGATAGTTTAGAGAGGTTGTGAACTTTGAAAGAGTCTTCCGATATTTTAAATGGATTTAAATATTAAAATTTTACAGACTGGGGGACTTTCAAAAGTTGAAATATATTGATATTAATATGAGATATTGGGGATGAACAAAAAGAGAAAAGTTATGGTTTAATAGTAATGTATTGATGTGTCAATTTGACAAGGGGCCAATTGTCCTGGCTAGCATTTTTTCAGCTTGACACAAGCAAGCTAGAGTCATTTGGGAGGGGGAATCTCAATTGAGAAAATGCCTTCATACGATTACCCTGCAGGACAGTCTGTGGGAATCCTCTTGGTTTTCTTGATTGATGTGGGTGGGCCCTGCCCACTGTGGGCAGTACCGCCCCTATGCTGGTGGTTCTGAGTTGTATAAGAAAGCAAGCTGAGCGTGTCATAGAAGCAATCCCCTAAGCATTCTTCCATGGGTTCTGCTCCATTTCCTGCCTCCGGGTTTCTCTGCATTCTTACCCTGAATTCCCTTGGAGAGGACTAAGGACGGGAACTGTAAGCTGAAATAAACACTTTCCTCCTAAGTGATTTTTGCTGGGTGTTTTATCACACCAACAGAAACCTTAACTAGGACCTTAATTCTTAAAATGTATTGGGTTTTGAGCTGAGAATTATATTCACTGTTAGAGCTATATGCTGAAATGTATATACATAAAACATGCTGTCTGAAAATTTATCTTAAACAATCTGGGATATAGGTGAGTAGAGAGGTAGAGATAAAGATATGTCATTCTGTGATCATTATGGAAATTGAGCAATGGGCATACCAAGTGCATTCTACTTCTCCGCCATTAGCTTTTTAAAAAGTTCTATAATAAGATTATGGAAATTGTCTAAATATATTGCCTCAGATAATATACAGAAGCAAAATAATAATAGACTTTATGTTTTTGTCCCAAATAATTTTTTCTGCTTTTATTCCAAGTAACTCAGTTATATTGATATCTAAAAACAATAAGGATTTAACTGGACAAGAATTAGCCAAAATTGTTAAAAATCATGGAGACATTATATGTCTTTATAATCGCTATAAGATTATATAAGCAATATTTTTAAGATTAATCTCATCCTTAAAATATTAGTTAATAGTAATTTGAAAGCCACCTGCATTAGTTACTTTTCTCACAACTACGATCAAACAGGAACAAGAAACAATTAAAAAAATGAAGGGCTTATTTTGGCTTACAGTTTATAGAGAGATATAGTCTACCATGCTGACTGTATGAGGTGGCTCTTCACTGCTTCTGCAGTCAGGAAGTCGAGGACAGACAGGCAGTAGGGCTAAGCTACTAAACCTTAAGTTCTACCCTCAGTGACTCACTTTCTCCAGCAGAATATCACCTCTTAGGGGTTTCACAACTCTCAAAACTACATTAGGGACCACGTGCTCAAAGGTATGGGCCAGTGAAGGACATTCCATTTTCAAACCATTTGACCATCAAAGGCATGAGCCAATGAAGGAAATTCCATGCTTAGACCATGTGACCATCATAATTACTAGGACATGAACTAACAGAAGATAAAACAATTGTGCATGAGGTTGGTTTGGTTTGGTTTGGTTTGGTTTGGTTTGGTTTGGTTTGGTTTGGCGTGGGAGTTTAAAATCCCATTCAATTGTTTAATGTAGGGCTTATATTATTTTATTAAACATGAGTCTCTTACTTAAGTTAGGGGAAATCATATAGCATGGGAAATATCATTCTTCCCAAATAAAGTTAACTGACAGAATATAGGCAAAATAATATGACTACAAACTAAAGTTCAATGTCTTGCTAGAAAATACTATTGGGAGATAGAAAAATGTTGCAGATTTGGAGAAATGAGCATTGTTCAGTATAGGAAGTTTTCCACAAAGTTGGATAAAATTATCATTTGGTGTTTATAGAATACTCTAGACTTAAAATACGGCATATATAAAAGCACTTGGCCTAATGAGATGAATCAATTGGTAAAGTGCTTGCCACACACACACACACACACACACACACACAAAGCTAGGCATGGTAGTAAGCTTCTAATCGAAACACTGCCTGTCCTAGTTGATGAACTTTAGGCCAATGTGAGGTACCATTTCCAAAGTTAACAAAAACAAAACCACAAAAAAACCAAGGTGATTTGATATATAGTTCGTGTGTTCTTCTAAAATACCAAATGCTTTAATAAAAGCAGAGGCAATAAATTTGAGAGAGGAAAAATAAGATTATATGGGAGAGTTTGGGGAGAGGAAAGGAAAGAATGTAATGGGGTAATTATATTCTCAAATCCCAAAAAATTAAAAAGTAATAAAAATAAAAAGTGAACAACTCCTTAGGAACAACACTGGAGGTTGTCCTCTGGCCTCCATATCCACACATATGCATATGCACCACACTCAGGAGCACACACACAAACTACCTATAATAAAATATAATGCAGTACACTAATTTTCTTGAGAGCAGTCACACAAAGAGTTTATCCAGAGATTTATTCTATTCATAACTATTGTCTATTATGCATATGCATGAGTGTATAAATGTAGTATAAGCTGTTGATGGAGTCATAATGACATCCAGCATACGTCATAGAGAAAGCAAATCACACAGAATTTATAAACTCCATTATGCAAAGGCAAGCAATTATAACAGATGAAACAGACATGCACAAAGCGCTGCTGAATGTCAGCCATGTAACTGATTTAAGAAAAACAGTACCACAACAATAATTTGCGATGAGCTGGAGTATAACCATGGAACTGTCCCTTATTCTGACTACTACATGTGAAAGAGTTCTATGACAAAGTACTTAAAGAATACCATACTCACTGATGATACCCAATTTTTTGTTTTCCAAAAACTTTCCAACTGTACTAAACTTGAAACATGTATGCTTATCAATAGAGTGCATCCTTGCACATAATTTTAAGTAAATGAATAGATTTTTTTTAAAAAATATGTTCTTTTCTGTTAAAAGAGAAACTTCACTTTGTATCTTGTTTGTCTGCTTTCCTAATAGTCTTGCCAAGTGGTATAAGGTGGCTCTCATTGTAGCCTGGATTTGCATGCCTCTGAGGATTAGTAATGCTGGAGGCCTTGTAATATACCTGATGACCATTTGTATGTTGTCTTTAGAGAAATGGCTGCTCAGACACTCTGGCTTCCTCATTGTGTGATGATTCGCTTGTGACTCGATGGTAGAAATATACGATAGTGAACATGAACTCCGTCTGATATATGGCTCACACTATCAGGTACCTTACCCATTTTATGTGTTTCCTTCCCATTTTGCTATCAGTGTTCTTTGCTGTACAGGAGTTTGGAAGTCTGTGGCAGCCCTCCTTTTCCTTGCTGCTTGTTCTTTGGATATCACAACCAAGAAATCATTGCCTATCCCAGTGTTATAAAACTTTTTCCGTCTGTTCTCTTCTGAGAGTTTGCATCCGGAAAATAGCAATTGTAGAGCTTGAAACTAGAGCCCTTGAGCATTTGGAGTGGGAATGCAAACTAGTACAACCTTAGTGGAAAATAATATGGTTGATCTTCAAAAGAAAAAATTAAAAATAAATCTAATGTATGGTTCAGTGATCCCATTTCAGAATATATAAATACAAAAGAAAAAAAATTAAGTCAAAATTCCAAAAATCACTACCACTCTCGTGTTGACCTTAGAATTATTCACAATCAGCAAACTATAGGAACGATCTAAGTATGAGTCAATGCATGCATCATCTTACCCATATGTGAGCCCTAAGAAAAACAAACAAAAGCCTGCCAATGTGTGTCCACCTGGGCAATAGTGGCCTGATTGTTGTGGGGTAACCACCCACTAACTGGACTTGAGGCTGCCTTATGGGAGAGAATCCAAGTCAGGTACTGTAGCCTCAGTAAAAGCCCAGGCCTAAGGAGGCCAGAGGCCCAAGAGGGGAATTTTCTATGGCTGTTTAACTAAGTTGACATAACACTAAATTGCCTTCTAAATATCTAAGTTCTTACACATTGATGAAAGCTACTCTTAAACGTAATCAGAGAAGCTACTTTTTTGCAGTGAACAGTAGTGCCCTCAGAGGCTCATGGCTGCATAAGATGCTGAGATTAAGTAACAGTTGAGTTCTCCAACCAAAACAAGACATCACACCCTCTAATTACTTTCATTTAAGTACTGACGAACAATGAAGAAGAGGGCAATGGAAGTAAGAAATAATCAGAAGATAAGGTGAAGGGCTTAAAAATGGCACCCTCTCTACATTACAATTACAACATAGCTCATGAGGCCATACCTCATGACTGTTCACTACAGTTACACTCTGGGAGAGCCAGAACAACTATCTTCAGTTGTATCTAAAGCCTACCAGACTTTAGTGGATAACTCCAAACCCACGGTCATAGAGATGGCCTTACTTAAACTCAATGGCTCACAAAACAAAACAAATAGATGTGAATCTAAGAAATAAATTTGTCAGGCTGAAGATATGGCTCAGCAGTTAAGAGCACTGACTACTCTTCCAAAGGTCCTGAGTTCAATTCCCATGGTGGCTCACAACCATTTGTAATGGAATCAGATGCCCTCTTCTGGTATGTCAGAAGACAGTGATAGTGCACTCATATACATAAAATAAATAAGTAATTCTTGAAAGAAAGAAATTTGTACAGGGGACAGATATTCATAATAGGGAAATGGGTGAGAGTAGCCAGTATGTATTATGTTTATGTGTGAAATTGTTAAAGGACAAATTTCATTAAATAGTCATTTAAAGGATGCAAAGTAGGAGAAATAGTCTTCCCCAGGGAAGAGCACGCCAATTGATTACCCAATACCAAATAGTTAGTCCTGAAAATATATGCATACAAGTAATATTATAGGGACTGACTCTGTGTGTGTGTGTGTGTGTGTGTGTGTGTGTGTGTGTAGTGTTTAAAAAAATAAAGTCCAGGCGTGGTGGTGCACGCCTTTAATCCCAGCACTGGGGAGGCAGAGACAGGCAGATTTCTGAGTTCGAGGCCAGCCTGGTCTACAAAGTGAGTTCCAGGACAGCCAGGGCTATACAGAGAAACCCTGTCTCATAAAACCAAAATAACAATAATAATAGTAATAGTAATAATAATAATAAATAAAGAAGCCAGGAATTTGAAAAAGAACAAGAAGAACACACAGAGCTGTTTTAGAGTAGAAAGGGAAGGAGAGAAATGGTGTAATTACATTATAATCTCAAAAAGTAAATAATAACAATTCATCTTTAAAAATATATAGACAGTAAATAAATCACAGTATAATTCCTTGACATATGCTGAACAAACTCAACCAACATACTCTCCCACAGTCCCTCGCTCAGACATGTTCATTGCTGCTTTAGCCACAATAGCTAAGAAATGGAAACAACTTAAATGTTCTTCTAAGATGAATGAATAGCAAAAAATATGGTACATATATACTACAAAATATGATTTAGCTGTAAAGAAAATTGAAATCATGAACGTTGCAGGTAAATAGATTGAACTAGGAAAGATCATATAAAGTGAGGTAACGCAGACCCTAAGAGACAAATTCTTCATGTTCTTTCTCATAGGAGGCTCCTAGCTCCAAACTTTCAGGTGTGAGTACATAGCCTGAACCGACTACAGAAACCCAGAAAGTAAAAAGGGACTATTGTCAGAATATAGAAGGTGAGGAACAATGTAGGTGGGTGTGGACTGCTGTCTATATGCAGGTGAGGGCAGGCACAAGGTGAGGTAGGAGCCTGAGATTCGGCAGTGGAAAAGGGAGGCCGGCCGGGGATTTTAGAGAGACGGAGGGAGAGAGAACAGAGGGAAAAGGAAGGAAGATAAATGAAGAAAAGGACGATCCAGATACAGCGTGGCCTTAAATAGCCACAGGTAGCTATGGCTATCTTATAAGGGATGGATAATTACAGGACAATTTGTCTTAACTAGGTGGGCAATTTATATCATTATCAATTGCCTCTGAAATTATTGTGTGGGCATCTTGTGAATTGAGAATTTATTGATATATAAATCTGACTGATTAATTATAAGTTTCTAGAGTTTTGGTTTGCTGGATTAAAGGGATTTGGAACAACTAGCCAAAAGGGGTAGATGGCTGAGAAGGCAGAAGTGGCACTGAGGTGAGCAAACTGGAGCTGGAAAGACTGCCTTATGGGGCTAGCCCAGAGGTGGAGAGAACCCGGGCAGAGAGTAGCTGGGTATTGCACAAATGGTGCAGTTCTTTTTAATATTTCCCACAACCGGTGGGAATAGCAGGAAACAAATAATCTGATCAGAAAAATGGGGAAATTAATGAGCCTCTAATTAGAGAGAAGAAGAAAGATGAATAAAGATGAAAAGGGAAGAACGGTAAAATAACAGTAACAATATCTTAAAAAGTTAAAGCACTTAGACTATTAACTATCTACCACCTCCCCCACAACAAAACTAAAATACATACAAGTCATTGTATAAATACAGATATATGGTTTAAATGAAATTTTCTCATCTAGACGGATAATGCTCCCTCCAAGATCCAAAGATCATCTAACAAATCTAACATGGGAAGCCCTCTTTTGAGTTGTTTCCCAGGATTATCCAAGAGATTCCTGAAACCTTACAGACTATTGCCATTTCCCTTGGTTGCACCACCCAGAGATGAAAAGTAAGTTTCTATTTTTTTTGAAGGCATCATATACTTCAGATACAGGGCCCAGAGGCTCCTGAGCTAGAACTGATGTCTAAATGTCTCCTCCCTGAGTACATGCCACCAAAAGATGTCATGCAAGCTTTCAAAGGAGGGAAGAAACTGAAAGACTCCAAAAGGAGCCCCTCGCTCAGGCCTCAGGACAATAGCGGACACCCAAGAACTCACGATAGACCGAGCTTGTTGCAAACCACATGAAGCTTTATTCGGGGAAAGCCAGAGCTCTGGGGACGACTCATATCCCACGCAGGGGTAGAGGAGTTAACCTCGAGGGGAAAGAGGTCCCAGTTTTTATAGGCCCTCAGGGGAGAAAGGAGAAGGGGGAGAGTAGGGGATTTCCAGATCTAAACAATATCTATTCTAAAATGATTGATTCTTCAAGAAATGGGTATGGGAGGGAGGCAAGGAAAGAGCCTAATGAAGGTTCAGCAATGGGCACACACCTGGTCAGGAACATTGGCAAACACACAGGTTCAAGGAGTGGCCAGAGCATTGTGCACCTCTATTTTTCTAAATCAGTGAAGCTAGTTCTGCTAACACTGACATCTATCTTGCCAATTTCAGGGCTTCTGTGTCCTTTTACATTCTGTCAGGATCTTTCAAAACCAACAGTCTTATCCAGGTGTAATGTTTATGAATCACAAAAATGACCAGCATGGCACAATAACCTTAGCAGTGCAATAGTGGCACACATGCCTCAGACGTAACCAACAGCTCTCTAATTGGACTTCAAGCCAGCTCATCAAAGGGAATCCATGCTTGATGCTGGAAACCAAGCTAACTACTCAGTGCTATTGAAGTGATGGGTCTTAAAGGAAAGCCTACAACTACTGTTTCTAAGCTAAGACAATTCCAAACTGCATTATAAGTATTTGTTCTTGTACCCACAGATAAATATAGTCTTTACCTACCCCTCATCAAGAAAACTTCTCTTTGCAACAGACACAGAGCATTACAAAAAAACCACAACCAACTGAAATGCCATGTTGTGGAGATAATGGATATATCTAAAAACAATCCCCACATGTGAGGTTCATGGGACACTGCAGAACAGGGAAAGATTACAAGAGCCAGAGAATCAGGGAATTTGCTGTGAGACTGTTTCTCCCAGTAATGTCAGACGATATGCTCACAAATTTGCAACAACTTGACTGCCTAAGCATGGGCTGACCAAGGATAGCAGTAGACACTCCAAAAGGGATAGGTGAAAGCCCTTGTGGCCTCAACCCGCACAAAGAACTATAGACAAAGACTGCTGAGGGTGGGAGAGACAGTCTTCCCCCAGGGGAGAACATACAAATCAGTTGTCCAATACCAAATGGTTGGCCTTGAACAAATGTGTAATGTTTTATAAAACAAGTAACATTATACAAACGGAGTGGTTTCTATTTAGGAATATATCTATATTCAAGTCAAGTTCACAGAAACAGAGATCAGAACGGCAGCTGCCAGCATCAGGAGAAAGTGGGGTAGATGTTCAAGGATAATTTTCCAATAAACAAGTCATAAGACATATTGTACCTATAGTTATCAACACTACAGTGTGTGGTCTAAAAACTTTTTAAGGAAGTAAATTTCGATCACTTTGTCACAATTTCTTAAGGGCCACAAATTTTACAATGGTGATAAATGAAGACATAGCTGATATTTTCAAAAGAACATGTAAGAGAAATAATTTGAAAATGAAGGGTGATGAACATTGTGCCAATGCACTTGTGTTTCTACTTTACATAATTTGCATCACATATAAAGCTAATTCATCTGAATATTTAAGAACCTGAAAACAAAACTGTCTAGCTTGGTTTAAAATCCTCCAAAAGACGCATAAAGGAAGGTAAGTAATGCAAGCCTCTTTCAACAAAACTCTAGCATTATCAGTGTATGAGATTTATAAATGGGAGTGATACAGTGATATCAAATGGTACACTATTTAATTTGGATGTCTAGGTTGATATAAGGCATCTTTTTTCTCATATTTTGTCACTAAATTCAAGCATAGAAGTGAACTATACTGGGAGTTCCTTGTTTCTAAATGTCACATTGATTTAAAATATAACACAAGTATTAATTGTTAATATTGACAAAATAATTATTTCTATTATAAAATCACTAATTTTGTCTCACTCTAAAATCCCATTTTATATGCATTCTATAATATATCATAATTGTATCTTGATTTTAAAGCAAATATCCATTTTTGGTAGAGTCGATGAATTTATCGGATGGAATACCTCTAGGATTCAAGTTGGAGAGAAAGCCAAAGGCAGCATTTTGCTCTGTTTTAAACACCTCCAGACTGTGGGCCTCCTTTCTCCCCAGGGTTCGTTGGCCACTAGCCCATCAGGACAAAGGAACAGAGTTGCTGACCAGTGTTTCGGGTGGCCTGGGAGTACAAATGGAAATGGCAACATTCCAGGATCAGCTTCGGGGAGACACATCAACTTTAATTGGCATGAGTCAAGCATTATGTAGTTTGGGGAAGGAGGTAGAAATATCCAGGGTGGGCAAAGGTCACTGGCTTCGGGCTAAGGTTCTGAGATGCCTCACTAGCATGGGGAGGCACCCCAGGAACCTCAGGTGCTAAAAAAAAACCTGTAATCTAGCCAAGACTACACAACATTCTCAAGGTAAAGGACATGGGGGTTTTGAGCTCCCCAGACAAGGTCAGTGAAGGAGAAGCCCTGCTGGTAAAGAGAGTCTGACCTTTTGCACCAGGCTCAGGGCTTTCAGATGTCACACTTCAACCTTAATTACCGGGGTTTCTCCTCCACACAGGGCCCCCAGTCCCTTTAACTGTAGAAATAAAAGCAAGTAAAAGTTTAAAGGACAATCATAGGCTGACAAGAAACAAAGGGAATCACAAAGCATCAGTACAGAAAGTGTGGTTAAGGTAGCCAGAGTGTAGTCTTTGGTGGATGCTAAAAGAGATGGGATGAGAGCCTCCCACCTGATCAAAGAATAAGGATTCCTCCCCGATGCCCTCACAATGCATCCCATGCACACTCTGTTTTGTGAAGAATCAGGAAAAGCTCTACTTTCAAGGTAGATATTATTCCTGAGAAGGAGTTGTGATTAGATCAGTTTGGATAATTTACAATGTGACAGTTCTCTTCCTAACTCTTCCAACAATGTAAATTTCCTCTAAGCAAATAAATAAAGAAGAGCCTTCTCAAAAAATAAGGGCTTCAGAGGGAGAAATCTATTAACCCAATAACTATGTCGTTTAAGAATGACTGCTGTTTGACTGGAGAGATGACCCAGCAGCTAAGAGCACTAGTTGCTCTTCCAGAGGTCCTGAGTTCACTTCCCAGAAACCACGTAGAAGATCTCACATCCTCTTCTGGCATACAGATAGAGCACTCATATACATAAATAAACAAATCTTTTTAAAAATAGTTTTTAAAAAAAAGAATAATTGCTGTTCATTGCCAAAATAAAATGTTTCCAACTCCGAAGCTTTCTCAATTTTTAATGAGGAATCAAAGTAAGAAATGAATTATAATATTGGGCACACATTTGATCCCAGCGTTTAGGAAGCAGAGGCAGGTGGATTTCTGGGAGTTCAAGACTAACATGGTCTATATAGCAGCTTCCAGGATATCTAGAGTTACATAGAAAGACAATTAATTAATTAATAAACAAATAAATAAGACTGCATCCCAATTCACAAAACAATTTTCTCTTATTATAGAGAATATATCTGTTCCATTAAAACAAATTTGACCATGACTTTCTAAATGATTTTTCTTTCCACTGATAAACCCACACCTTCAATTAGTGTCTGTCACCTACTCAGCCGGCCATATCCTCTACATATCCTCTACATATCTACAACAATGTTACTGTTCTCCTTCTTGTACTGGATTATTATTCCATATGTTTGTAAAATTGAACAAGCTGTCCTTCCAAATGAATATGTCTGCAAACTTTTACTGTTCCCATAAGCCTTTGAAGGAGCCAAGATTTGGTCCTTGGAGAGCAGACAGCACCACTAAGAGTTGAATCAGAAGGCAAGGTAAGAGTAAAGTCTTCTGCTCTGTGAGAAACACAGCCGTGTGAAAAAGTGATTACAGAACACATAAAGCACTTGTCGTGTACAAAGGTCCAACCTATAAACTTTCCATCACCCTCACCTATATCTCTATCAGCTCAATGAGATAAGGACTATTTGGCTGACCCCATTTCACAGATGAAGAAAGGAGGTAGTTTGGCCAGCTTACTCTGTCATGGTAGCTCTTAACCATTGTCCTGCCTACCTCCAAAATCCTTCCTTTTAAAATATTAACATTTTCTATTTGCATTCAAGTCAACCAATATTTAACAGAGAGAAAGGGAAACATCGTAACTAGAACACAACATCATAATTGGCATAAAACATTGTCCTGCAACACAGAGAAACAGAGTATCTTCACGGGTTGAATGATGAGGAATAACTGCCCAGGTTTTTTTTTTTTTTTTTTTTTTCTCTGCCTCTGCGCTACAGTGAACCATGTGACCTCTCTGAGCTTCAGCATGTTTATCTTCAGATTAGATGGTTGAGAGAGAAGGTCTCGAAAGACTCACTACCTCAAACATTCTAAGAGTCTGAAAGCTGCTCAGGAGAAAATGAAGCCCAAATCAAGAGAACAATATAAGTAACGTAAGTAGCAAAAATAAGTGAATGAATAAATATTTTTTTAAAAAAAGAGGTACAAACAAAGGAGTTGAAATAGGGGAGAGGAGGGAAGAGGAGACTCACATGGAAAAAGACTCTTAGATGATGGTGTTGAATTACTGAGCTTGCTGGGTGGGGCTATTAAAGAAAGCACTACTTGGTGACACTGACACATGCATTTAATCCTAGTACTTAGGAGGCAGAGGTTGGCTGATCTCTGCTTGAGTTCGAAGGTTAGGCCAGCCTGGTCTCCAAAGAGAGTTCCAAGACAGCCAGGACTACGCAGAGAAACCCTGTCTCAAAGAAACCAAATAAAGGATAGATAGATAGATAGATAGATAGATAGATAGATAGATGATAGATAGATAGATAGATAGATAGATAGATAGATAGATAGATAGATAGATAGATAGATAGATAGATAGATAAGAAGTGTTATTAAAATGTAATACCTTTTATATAACTTGTTGCTTTCAAATAACAATAAGAGCCAAGTCCAGTGGGAGGCAACTAACTACAGCATGAAGTAGACAGGTAATACTGGGGGGGGGGGCGGGAAGGAACACAGGCTGGAGAGCTGGGGAAGTGCTTAGGAGGGACGGGGTTTCCTGGGTGGAGGCTGCAGGGGTGAACCACGAATTCACAGGAAAGAAGAGCAGCACGCCCAGCGGCGCTGAGCCAGGATCACGCATTCTTCACATGCCCCAGATATCTGCTGTCATGGTCATCTCACCCCCAATCCTTCACTCTGTCCTCAGAAACATCTGGCAGGCTAGCGTTGAAACTGTGGGGTGAAAGTCAGCCAAGAGTGTCTAGAAATGAGTTACTTCTCAGATTTAATTACTTCTCAAAACCTGTCTGGAAAGAGGAATGACGGAAGATGCAACCTGGCGCCCTTCCCTGCCTCCTTCTGGAAATGGAGAGAACCCAAAATATCTGAAAGCTTCTAAAAGTTTTGCTGGATATGAATCTTCTGGGTAAACTAATGTTTTTGATTTGTACATAAATCAGATCAGGTTTTTTGTTGTTGTTATTGTTGGTTTTTTAACTGGGTGGGTCTCTTATTGAAGACAATCCCAAGGGACAACATGAAATCACAGGTCCATAGACCTCACTCTGCAGGGAAAGGCGTGTCTGCCTTCTTACCAACTCCAGATCTGATGTACGTAGAAGTTCCTGACCCGGGCCTCTTCCAGATTTTACGTTTGTGAGAGTCAACCAGAGGCCTGAAGCATCTGGAACATTTTAATATCATAAGTTCTGATCTTCCTCATGTATTTGAGAAGTGAAAATACTTGGGCAGTTATTCCTTATCATTCAACCCGTGAAGATGCTCCGTTTCTCTTTGATGTAGGACGTTTCACTCCAATTTTGATGTTGTGTTCTAGTTACAATGTTTCCCTTTCTCTCTGTTAAATATTCTACTTCTTGCTGTCTGAGTTATAAGAACTATTTTAAAGTCAGTTATACGAACTATTTTAAAGTCGGCATTGGGCACTTACTGTATCCTGTTGTCTGGCTTATTTCTCATCAGGAGTTTTTCCTGTTTGTTCCTTGATACCAGGATACCGTGGTGGTCCTGCCCATATGGGGTCGCTCCGCTTCATGTTCATTCCTCCTGAAGTGATGAAGCAGATAGAAAATGAAAGAACAGGCTACACAATACCTTATTATGTGCCCTAGCCCACAACAGAGCTGCTAAGATTGAAAGCTGTAACTTTCAGTGGATTTGGGGCTCAGACATTGCAGAAATAGCTGTTCTAGCGGCTGCTGGGTTGCAGGACCTGGGGGTTGCTCGGAGGCCATTCTGCACTACTTATTTAAGCTGCTCACTCCGTGTACCTCTGTTTCCTCGACTGCCAAAAGGGAAGTGCCTTTCTATGTTTCTGCCTCGTGGCTGCGATTTTGGACTCGTGGGATGCTGGGCCACCGACATGCCGCTGGGAAGGTGAAATTCTGTCGAAGACAGAGGTCCCAGCCCATGTTCTCCCGGTAAGAAACAGCGGGGGCTAGAATGGAAGTTGTGGTTCTCAAACTCCTGTGTACCCAGACACTGCTGGAGACCAGGAGCAGTTGGGAATGGGAGCCAGCAGGTCCAAAATGAGTCCAGGAGAGGGGAATTCAGCTTAGCTCACGGTGAGTGCCAGAAGTAGAGGGGCCTTCTATGGGAGTCATAGGCTTGACTCTGTAGGAGGAAGGTCTCCCAGGCAGTCCTTGATAAAAGAGACAATCCTTGCTTGTCCAAACTGTTTTATTCATGGTAGATGAGGATGAAAACACTCAAGGTAAACCAGAGATTAAATACCATTTGCCAGAAGGGAAGCCCATTGGCTAAACACTAGAGACCTATCCAAATGTCTCATTATATAGAGAACTCTAGGCTCTATGCTACATGAGCAGTTGTCAAGGTCCTCCTAGTGGGCTGTCCTAGTCACGTGCTGCAGAACCAGAACCTGGTCGGGAGCTAGATCGAACTGCTGCTGTTCTCAATTATGAGATTTATCGGTGTTCTGAACTTGCTACGACCTTACCAGTTCTTCCGTCTGGTGGCACAGTCCACTGCCCCACAGGGAAGGGTCATGGTGCTTGCTGTGTAGGGACTATTTGCAACATGAAGTGAGTCCATTCAGGTAAAATGGCATATGGTCCTTAGTGGACACGGTAACCGCTAAGAAATGTTAGTAACTTACTATCTTTAAAATCTTTTGTTCTAGGACCAGGAGTCAATAAGAATTATAGACCTTTCCAGAAAAACAGCTGCCAGACTTCCTCACTGGCAGAAGGCAGATTCTGAGCATATCATGAGACTCCACTCTGAGGGAAGAGCTTGTTCCCTTCTCATATCCATACCCCTTCCTCCTCTAAGTAGGTGACTCCCCATTAGTGAGGCTGTCAAAGAAGAACAAGCTCAGATGGTGGAGGAAACAAAGCCTGTCTACTTTGCTCACATTTCCTGTGTTTATTTCCTCAGCTCTGAAAGTATACACATGAGTAACATTATTATACATACAGGTAACATTACTGGATTGAACAGGTTGTATTTGGGGATATATATGTATACCAATATACATATATGCATGCAATAACAATTAGTGAAACAAGAGATCATGAATTTAAAGAGGATGGGGAGAGGCTTATAGGAGGCTTGGAGGGAGAAAAGGGAAGAAGGAAATATTGTGATTATATCATACCTCAAAAATAAAAGCAATCGAAATTTAAGATAAAAAGAACTGCCAATATAAATGAGTAGATCACTTGCCAAGTACATGCAAGGTTCTGCACTCACTCTCCAGCTACATGCGTACGCACGCATGCACACACACACACACACACACACACACACACACACGGACACACACACGGACACACGGACACACGGACACACGAACACACGGACACACGGACACAGACACACACAGACACACCCCAAAAGAATAATGAATACATCTTAAGGTTTCATTGTGTACTCAACACTTTGCTAAGTGTTTTTACACTAAACAAATTCAATTAGACTTTGTAACAAGCCTATAGAATAGATGTGAATATTGTTTCTGTTTAATAGGTGGAAAAGCCAAGGACTAGAACATGTTTGGACCTCATACTATCTTGACACTTAATTTGCTTGTTTTTCAAATTAACCAACTATAATAGCTAGCTATACATCATTTCATAGTGGTTTATGGAGAACCCCTTCTGTTTTAGGTACTATGTTACTATTGAGAACTGAAAAAAACATTACTTCCATAGAGCTGACATGCAATTTAGATGAGATGGACATTATACATGGCATGTAACATAGCTAGAACATTAAGAGATGATTATTTTAACCGGAGGTAGGGAGCTGCGTAGAGGTCAATAAGAGGAGATCAACATGCAGAGGGAACCACAACCAAAATAAGAGATCTAACTGAGCTTCATCAGGAAGCTGAGATCTGAGCAAGGTCTAAGGGAAGATGGGAGATTTATCGGGGTGGGACCTGGAACAAAAGGAGTAGTATCTAGTGCAAATGCCTTCTTATTATTACAGTTTAAATTTACTTATTATTATTAGAGTTAAAAATTACTTAATTTGTCAGGAAATCAGTGAAAAGGCCAGGATGACCTGGGAAGGAAGTGAGGTCAGCAACACAAGGTCAAAGCCATAGAGAGCCTGTCCGCCATTATAAAGGTGGATTTTACTCTGAATACAATGATTATTAAGTCTTAAATAAAGTAGTACTGTTGGTGAGCTTTTAAAAAGAATCTGCCTATGCAATGTATTGAAAAAAACTAAATGTGTAAGGAAGCAAAAGATAAAGTCAGAGGAACAATTATAGATGTCAGAATAATTAAGATGAGGGATGGCTAGAGATGGCAATGAGGAAGATAGTGAAGTGTTTTGTTTTAGTCCTAAATGCAGCTTACATAAACTAGGAAAGAAGCATGGGAAAGCCCTACAGCTTCTGAGTTGAGTTGCTGGATAGCATTAGTACTAAGATATCATTGACAATATCAAAGCTAGCTTGAGCTCTAAACGATTTGCATGACTGTAGGGGAAAATAAGGGAATTGACTTGGTGCTTGCTTAATTTGAGATGTCTGCTAAGCTACATCCAAACATATCAAATAGGCAGACTGGTGTGTTGTTATAAAGCTTGTGATCCCTGGGAAAACACCATAGACTCAATCCAATTATAATTAAAAGATTTATTGATTAGCTGCTAGCAGAATGAACAATCTCTGAGCCGCATTTGTTTGCTATGAAGGAGGGGAAGGAGGAAAGGCGTTCAAAGGGGAAAAAACCTTATGAAGACCTTCAATATCTATGCAAGCAAGTAAAAAGCTGTTCTGTTGTGACAAGTTAAGTGATTAAGGCAACACAAAATAATCTTTGGGCATCTGTGTAAGCAAGTTCCAAAAGCAATAAGATCAGTTAGTCAAATCACAACAAGTAGACAGTCACAGTTATACATTTTTGGTTGGGGGCCACTGAGCCAGGGTTAATGGGAACTTATCATTCAGGAACTGGAGTCAAAGAAAATTGGCTGCTGGGTACCAAGATAAATGCCTGACATAAAACAGAGGTTCTTTAGACATAAGATTTGTAAGCCTGAATCTCAAGGGGGTCCAAGCTAGAGATGTGACTTGCAGTAGAAGCAGTCACATTCTTGTGCCTAAATATAATTAACTGTATATGTGTAGTTCTAGAGCATTGCATTGCAATTAATAAGTCCTTGAAGACAGATAGCAAGAAAATGAAAACTGAGGGAGAAAAATAGTCAAGATGACCTAGATGTCAATAGATTAAAAGGAGAAGGGGGGAGGGGGGAGTCAGAGGGAGTGATCCACTGTGTCAGATACAACATGAGTCATTAAATTGGCCATTAAAATTAGTCATTCAGAGACCAAAGTTGACTTTAAGGAGTACATTTTGGGTTTAACAAAGTAAAAGAATGAAAGCTAGGTTGCATTGCATTGAGAACAATGGGAGAAGATAGGCTGTAAGAATAGAAATATGGCAGAGAAGCACCTGAAAAAATGTTCAACATCCTTAATCATCAGGGAAATGCAAATCAAAACAACCCTGAGATTCCACCTCACACCAGTCAGAATGGCTAAGTTCAAAAATTCAGGTGACAGCAGATGCTGGCAAGGATGTGGAGAAAGAGGAACACTCCTCCATTGTTGGTGGGATTGCAGGCTTGTACAACCACTCTGGAAATCAGTCTGGCGGTTCCTCAGAAAATTAGACATAGTACTACTGGAGGATGCAGCAATACCTCTCCTGGGCATATATCCAGAAGATGCCCCAACTGGTAAGAAGGACACATGCTCCACTATGTTCATAGCAGCCTTATTTATAATAGCCAGAAGCTGGAAAGAACCCAGATGCCCCTCAACAGAGGAATGGATACAGAAAATGTGGTACATCTACACAATGGAGTACTACTCAGCTATTAAAAAGAATGAATTTATGAAATTCCTAGCCAAATAGATGGACCTGGAGGGCATCATCCTGAGTGAGGTAACACATTCACAAAGGAACTCACACAATATGTACTCACTGATAAGTGGATATTAGCCCCAAACGTAGGATTCCCAAGATATAAGATACAATTTGCTAAACACATGAAACTCAAGAAGAATGAAGACTGAAGTGTGGACACTATGCCCCTCCTTAGAATTGGGAACAAAACACCCATGGAAGGAGTTACAGAGACAAAGTTTGGAACTGAGATGAAAGGATGGACCATGTAGAGACTGCCATATCCAGGGATCCACCCCATAATCAGCATCCAAACGCTGACACCATTGCATACACTAGCAAGATTTTATCGAAAGGATCCAGATGTAGCTGTCTCTTGTGAGACTATGCCGGGGCCTAGCAAACACAGAAGTGGATGCTCACAGTCAGCTAATGGATGGATCACAGGGCTCCCAATGGAGGAGCTAGAGAAAGAACCCAAGGAGCTAAAGGGATCTGCAACCCTATAGGTGGAACAACATTATGAACTAACCAGTACCCCGGGGCTCTTGACTCTAGCTGCATATGTATCAAAAGATGGCCTAGTCGGCCATCACTGGAAAGAGAGGCCCATTGGACACGCAAACTTTATATGCCCCAGTACAGGGGAACGCCAGGGCCAAAAAGGGGGAGTGGGTGGGTAGGGGAGTGGGGATGGGTGGGTATGGGGGACTTTTGGTATAGCATTGGAAATGTAAATGAGCTAAATACCTAATAAAAAATGGAAAAAATATCAGATAAAAAAAAAGAATAGAAATACAATATAGGAAAACACTTAAAGGATTTAGGAGAAAAGGAGTTGAGTCAGCTGGATGGCTCATTGGAGAGGTTGAGTAATAATGTTGCTGTTGTTTGGGGATGGAGATGCAATTCCTGTTTGTTCACTGAGATGAATAGTAGAGTAGATACAGGGAACAGATGGGGAGAGGGGAGAAATACATAGACAAGAGAAGATATTTGCTGGAGAAAATTTCCCACAAACCAAAGTTGAAATAGGGTTTATGAACAAACTGTAGAGTTTGTTCTACAGGAAATAGGATATATAGGACATCTATAGTACCAAGTGGGAAGAAATTTCGAATCGGAGGACCATGATAGAGACCATTTGAGAGTCCAAGGCGATATCTGCTCTAACAAAAAGCAAATTCTGTCAACATGAAAGTAGATTGCAAGACATTTATTATAAAATAGTATAAATAAATAAAAATGTAGAAATAATAGAAGGAAAGCAAGAGAATGTGGAGTCTGTGCCTGTGAAAGAAGAGAGGGGGATGTGCAGAGCCTTCCACTCCAGGGAGAGTCTGGAAGTCTGAGACTAATGGAAAGCTTCTACACTAAGATTTACTTTACAGATGTTTTGCATCTGACATGAGGGTACAGCTCTATTAGACTCTCCAGTCATTGGCCTGGGCAGTGTCGGTGAAGAACCGCCATGATATAAACCTCTGAACCCGAAGTGTGCAGTACCTACAAGCTATCTGGCTACTTCCTGCTTCTGACGGATCCTCAGCAGAAGAGCTCAGTGACAAACCTCTATGACTGCCACCAAAGCACAAAGAGATGAGAGAAGAAGCAAACTACCATCTGTGATGGCAGGTAGAGAATGGGTGATTCTCAGTCAGCGTGAAGGGTCTTTTGAAAATCACGTTCCTGATTCATGTTGTGCTTTTGCCTGGATGTGCATAGATGCTCAGATTTAGGGCCCAGGGCAAAGAGAAAATAATTCCGTCAGGGTAGAAGTCTAAGCCATTGAATACAATAAAGCAAGATAGGGGCTTGAGGTATTTGAGGACGTATGCACAGAAGTGAGCAATAATTGACAGAAAGAAGGACATCATGACTTAAAAAAATAAGTAATCAAAGAAACAAACAAAATCAGTCCCAACAGACAGAAAACAAATCATAAACAGATTGTGCTAAAATAGGGCATAGATGAAATTCAGATACTAAAAAGAGAAGACCAGAAATAAGACCTTATGATTAGTGATCAGAAGATAGGACACAAAAGTTGAGACACTGAATTGTAGTTATTAGAAATAAAGGGCCTTGTACGTTACCAAGACAAGTAATGATGATGGTGGATTAAAGGGCAGTTAGAAAGCGGAGAGAAAATTCAGAACAGAAAGTGGGCAGTTAGAGACCTTACTTACATGTATGTTGAAATTAGCAAAAATAAGAAAAGAATAGTAAAAGGGAAACTAATGAGGAGCTGGCAACTAAAATTCACTCATGAACTAATAATTCAAAGGGCAGTAGTGATGGGAAGTGGAGAATACAGTCTGTGTGATACTTATGGTTTGAGGGAGTGAGGGAGTGTGGGAGAGCAATGGGACCCCCTAAACTGCCTCTAGACCCATGGGTACCAGTGCTTTGACAGCTAAATGAACCTTGGCCGATGGACAGAGCCCTGGAGGGGATAGAATCCTCAGGGCAGACATTGGTTTGGGTCAGGACAGGAAGTTAAAACTAACGTGTCCTCTTTTCCAAGTCTTCAAATCGGTCTTAAATAAACTTTGTTACTGTGCACCTTAAAAAAAAGTAACAAGCATTCAAGGTCAGCTCAAGAGATGTGAACCTGGAAGGTAGCTCGTTTTACTTAAAGAGGGAGCTATAGGTGCTAAAGAACTCAGTGGTTAAGAGTACTGGCTGCCAGTATAGAGGAATGCCAGGGCCAGGGCCAGGAATGGGAGTGGGTGGGTTGGGGAGCAGGGGGAGTGGGGGAGGGGATAGGGGATTTTCAGAAAGGAAACTAGGAAAGGGGATAACATTTGATATGGAAATAATGAAAATATCTAATAAAAAAAAAAAGAAAGAAATGTCTTTTAAAAAAAATGAGTACAGGCTGCTTTCACACAGAACCTGGGTTCTGTTTTCTGCACCCATGTGGCAGCATTCAACCATCTGTAACTACAGTTCCAGGGGATCTATCACCCTCTTCTGGCCTCTGTGGGTACTGCACACATGTGGTGAACCTTCTTACAATCAGGAAAACAGGAAGACATAAAATAAAATAACTTTGAAAGGAACTAGTAAAGAAACAAAGACCTTAGGAATCAAAGGACACAGTCCCTGATTTGGCTAGGAAGTTTGCACTGGGAGGTAATAATATTAGAATGTAGGACATGAGCTATCTGGAAGAAACTAGATCCAAGTTGAGGCCAAAATTTAAATAAATAGATAGATAGATAGATAGATAGATAGATAGATAGATAGATAGATAGATAGATAGATAGATAGATAAAGTAAAACTAGACGGTGGTAGAACTAAAGAAAACACACAGCCACTGCTGTTGGCCACAACTGGAAGGCAGAGTGGAGAAGCCCAGCTTTGCCTCTTCTGACACACTTTGGTCACACCAGTGATTTCTCTCCATTCGGCCTCTTTGGCACCCAGGCCACAGTGGAGCTCTGCCACCTGTACTGGAAGAGAAATGTAGGGAAGGGACCAGGAGAGGAGTCTGCAGGTGATTTGCATAGGAATTCAAGAAGCTGATGCTATGGAGAGCTATTTTCTATGCTCCTGACTTCTAGAAGGCCCATAGGAGCATTTCAGGAATTGGGAAGGAATAAGGTTATACTTTGATGTATAAAGAATCATCTAAGAATCGTGGAAGATAAAAGGGGAGGAGCAAGGACTGAAGGCGCCTACCTGGAATCACACCACTAGGCAGGAGGATCACCAATTGGAGGCCAGCCTGAGTTCCAGAACAAAACCTTATCGATAAAGAAAGGGAATTCACAGATACTAGCAGGAGGGAGTGTGACCCTGGAGACTGGAGCTTCTTGGGTCAAATAGTAGGGAAGTTGCTGGCAGACAAGATCTGTAAGAGCGGGAGGCCTTCTCCCTGTTAGTAGGAGAAGATGCCAGAGCATATACACATGTTAAGGGGGAGAGGCTAGAGAATGTGACAGAGATGAAGAATAGAGATGAACGCAAAGGGGAGAAGAAAAGGGGAGGGCAGGGCAAGGAAACTGGAGAACTCTGGCTGTTAAGTATGTCCGGCATCTACTCCCTGGTTTGGGTAAGAACCCTGGCTGACTTTTATTTTCCTAAGAATCCAATCTCCTCCTTAGGTTCTTGGAATGTAGGAATGTAGTTTAATTTCCCCCAAGTTTTGTTTTCTACTGAATTCTAGAATCCCACCTGATATTAAGGCATTGTTTTGAGTATGAATGTGATTGTGGTGTGTGTGTGTGTGTGTGTGTGTGTGTGTGTGTGTGTGTGTGAACAGTAACTTTTTTTTTTCCTGAAACTCACGACTAACTTCTTCTCTCAGGGGTGAGCTTAAATGGATAACTAAATTTTAAATACATAATATGACGTTATCAGTGATTTTTTTTAAAAGCCCATGTTTCATTGACTTAAGTTGTTATCTGCTTGAGTAAACGAAACCAGGGCGTGACTCACCCTGGGAAAGTGGGAAGTGAGTCTGTGGGAACGCATTTCCTATGGTAACCTTAGAAGACTGCAGTTTGTTGTGCCTCCAGATCCCTAAGCACCAAGACATAGAAACATTTACAGCTTCATCTCTGACCTCCCAAGGGCCCTGCTTCTGCCTAGCCTTCTTCAGTGGGGATGTGTGTCTGTAAGAGCGGGAGACCTTCTCCCTGTTTGTTCTCATTAGTATGAGAAGATGCCAGAGAAGGTTGACTTGGCTGGGTGGAGTGTGTTACTACAACAACCTGAAGTAATCACACATCTTTGGAAAGCACCAAAAATCAGGCACAGGAAGCATAGCTCAGCCATTTAGAATATTCAGGAAGGAACTGGAGGCAAGGCCTAGAAATCAGATGCAGCATGGGGCTGAAAATTAGGGTTTCTATTGTTCACAAATAAATCAAACAATGGTATTTTAAAAATAAAAATGTTGTGTGTGGTGTGTTTTATTTAAAAAAAAAAAGCCAAGAATATGTTTTGTAGACCTCGGATTGGCGTGGTGGGAGCAGGTACCTCAGAAGGCCCGTGCTGAGACATTCCCCTCCCACTCGAGATACCAGCCATATGGTGGGTCTAGTATAGACAGATTTTATTTGGGAACATGGGAAGGGGAGTTGAGAAGGGAGTAGAGGCAGAGAAAGAGAAGGGGACAGAGAGAGACAAAGAGAGAAGAGGCTGGTGGAACATGAAGGGGATAGGGGGAAGGTTAGAGGGGGAGAAAGGGGTTAGGGAGAGTGAAGATGGTCAGAGAGTCAGAGAGATAAAAGGGGCAGAGAGAGGGGAGGAGAAGACAAACAGCCCTGTTTATAGCAAGCCAGGCCTACCTGGTGTTGCCAGGTAACTGTTGAACAGAGCCTAGAAGAAATGCCAACAATGCTTTCATCACCAAAGTAGAGATTTTTTTTCAATGTCTTATTATTTTTGCTTTCACTAAAAATGACTCATACAAGACCTTGGGGTTCTGTTTTTGTTTTTTGTTTTTTGGTTTTTGGTTTTTGGTTTTTTTCCCTCAGTGTACTACGATAGATCCAGTTATTTCTCAGCCTACAGCACTTTGAGTTTCAGTATGGATGTGTCATAGCCTGGCCCAACAACAACAAAAAAAAATTGTCAACAAGACAATGATTGTGAGAGCTAATGGCCACCTCCATTAACACATGCAAATTAAGCATATTCAAGGACTGCTATATAGTCAACGTTTTTGGATTTCAAATATGAATACAGTCCTGTGGTACTCGCTTCCTTTTCTGTGTGAGGACTTAATGTCTTCCCATTTGTCTATATTTGCTTGAGTTCCTTTTAGCTTGGAGATTTTGGGGGAGGGGAGTGAGGAGAGAGAGAGATGGAGAGATGGAGGGACAGAGAGACAGAGAGGGGGCTGTCTTCCTCAATCCCTTTCCACTTTACTTTTCTGAGTAGGGTCTCTCAGTGGGTTCCAGACCTTGGCTTTAGGCTAGCCTGGCTAAGCCTCTTGTGGTAGGATTACACAAGTGTACCACCATATCAGGCTGTTCAGTATAGATCATTGTGCCTTCTTTACCTACTGAGCCTTAGCTCCAGCTCAGTTTCTGGGTCTTAACAACTGAAAAGCAAATCCTTGGCCAATGTTCTGAAGTGTTCCTTCTACGTTTTCTTCTTGTCAGTTATAGTTTCTGGCCTTGTTTTTCTGCTTTTCACCCACTTCAAATCGGTTTCTGTAACTGCCAAAAGTGAGATAGCTGTCTAGTTTCACTTGGTTTTGGGTTGATTTCCATCTCTCACTGTTTTTTGAATAGATTGTCTATTTCCAATCTATATCTTTACTACTTTTGTCAAAATCCAGTTGGTTGTGGATGAGTTTACCACCAGGTTGCCAGCAGTCTGCATGTCTGTATGTCTGTCTGTTTTTATGCTGGTTTGTTCACTCCAGCTTATTACATTTTGATTCAAGATAGTTTGTTTTGTTCTTATTGATCAATATTGAATATTCAAGGAGGGGGTTGTCTTATCAATATTTTTGTTTGTAGTTTTGCAGAGAATTCCCTTGATATTTTGATAGGAGTTATGTAGAATCGGAAACTTGCTTTGAGTAGTGTAAACTTCTTTCTGCATTTTTATTGGGAATCCCATACATACACATAATGAATTTTGCTCAAATTTAACCCCTACTTCCTCCCCCCCACCCCAGTTTCTCCCTAAGCATCAAACTTCAACCTCCCGATTTCATGAATTCACAATTTGTCTTTTTAAAAAACAACTCAGTGTGGCTACTTTGACAACACAGATTTTTCCGATCCACAGCCATGGGTTATCTTTGCTTTGTATCTTGCATTAATGTTTTGTAATGTTTTACTATATCTTTGCTTGAATTCATTCTCACGTAATTGTTGTAGCTACTGTAAATATGGTTGCTTCCTTGATTCCTGTCTGCCATTCAATGATACTACTGACATTTTATGTGTTGATTTTATATCTTGCAATTTTTCAGAATGAAAATATTAGTTCAAATAATTTTAGCAGTATTTGGGTTTTTTTTTTAATTATCCAATGTACATACAAAGAAAAGTAACATCCTTGTTTTGAATTTGAGTGAACTTTCTTTTTCTGTTGTTTGATTGCCATGTCTAGCACCCCCTCCCATTGCTATTTTAAAATAAAAGTACTAAATGTACACATCTTTTTTATTTGAAAATAATTTTTCATAAAATATATTCTGATCACAGTTTCCCCTCCCCCAACTTCCCCCATATCCTCCCTGCCTTCCTACTCCTCTTCCTCTTTCCCCCTCCCTCTCCCCCTCTCCCTCTCTCTCTTCTTCCTCCCTCACAAGTCCCCCTCCTTCACAGGAGCACACCTCTCATGGCCAAGTTCAGTCTGCACCCTTCCAGATGCCTCTGGTTATTCTCTTGCTCCTACAATAAAAGCCTTCTCTTCAACCACAGTTTGGAGCAGTCATACCCTCATTTGCATTCAATTGTGTCCCTTTTTTGTTTTGTTTTGTTGTTTTATTTTGTTTTGTTTTGTTTTTATATCAGGATACCACAATTGGGCTTATAGAGCAAATTTGGAAATTTTTTCTCTACTTTAATTTTTCAGCTGTTGAATGGAATTTTCTATAGATGTATATTAGTTTTTTTCAGGTCTAGAATAACCATTTAATACCTGTGTTTCTTTTTTTTTTTTTATTTTCTATCTGGAAGATCCATCTATTCTGAAAGTAGGGTGCCATAATCCCTGGACACCTTTTGTCTCCTATAGCCTGTTTGGGCATTTTGTGTGTGTGTGTGTGTGTGTGTGTGTGTGTGAGTGTACTGTTCTTTTGCTTCCATATTATGGTTTCTAATTTTGTGTTTTTATGCTGTGTGTGTGTTGTGTTTTTTCTTTGCTTTTGTTTGCTTTTCACTTTGATTGGTTTGATTGTCTGTTTTTTTCCTAAAGAGAGAGAGAAAGAAGATGTGATATTGGTTGACTGGGGAGGTGGAAGGATCTGGGAGGAGTTGGGAAAAGGAGCCATGATCAGAATATATTATTTGAAAGACATTCACTTTCAATAAAAGTCCCCTACCACTGTATTACAGCCTGCCTCTTTTATTCCAATTAATATTTGCTTTATTTATTTTTGGCTTTCTGGATTGGATGCATACTGTACCAGTAAACTATTAAATCACTCTGTGCTCCCGGCTGGGTGTGGTGAGCTCTGGATTCACAAATAAAAGACACACACGGTGCCTTTATATTTTATTATGCCTTAGCTAGCTAATACTTTCTAAACCTATATTTCATCTCTGCTACTCCAGACTCAGTCAGGGGAGTGGTCCCTGGAGCCCCTTTCACTGACTCCTACGTTGACTGGCTCTTCCTCCAATATCTTTTCCTGCAAGGTCTCCTACACCCTCCTCATGGTGGAATCCCTCTTCCTGTCTTGCCCCATAATCTGAAAACTCCTGCCTCTAACCTCCTGAGCAATCATTGGCCACTGACTCTTTACTGACCAGTCAAAAAACCAGCTGTTGGCAGGGACCTGCAGCAGATTCCCACATAAGCACAAACCAAATCCCCAACAACATACATACCTAAAATTGTTATTTTCTGTCTCTATCATTATGCTCTTTCTTACTTCTTTCTTGGACTTCTGGCTTAATGTCTAATGTATCTGACATAACTATTGCTCCTTCTGTCTTCCTTTGGATTTCATTTGCATGGACTTGGTCTTCCAAACTTTATTTTCAACCTTGCATGTTTAGAAATGAAGTGAAGTTCTTCAAAGTGACACACAAATGACATTTTAAAAATCCATTTAGTTATTCTGTCTTTCACTTTGAGAATATCATTTATTATGTTAAGTGAACTGTTTTTCACAATGGCACTAATTTCTAGCGTTTTGTCTTTTTTTTTCAGTGTTACTCTCTTTTTTTCTTCAGAGATATGATTCTTACCCTATTATTATTGGTCTATCTAGATTTCTTTTGTTTTTGGTGATGTTATCAAAATTGGGACTCACAACTGTATCCCAAGACAGGTCAGCCACTAGCCCTCAGCAATTCCATAAGAAGGGCCAAATTAATAGCAAAAAGTAGAAAACAGAGACTTATTCAATGTGGCCATATTGAAAAGAGCAACAAAGGAATCCAGCAAAGCCTCAAGTCCCAGAGTCCTAAGGTGAGATCAAAGTTCAAATAAAAGGTCAAAAATATGTACAGCCAAGTAGTCCTGGCCAAGGTGTGGTTTTGCTTGCCATTGAACCATCATTATCTGGATTTCAGTCTCATCTTGTAGAGTAAGGGTCCATGATTCACTGAAGAATGATACCCCAGACTCAAATAGTATGTAAACTCAAAGAGTATTTTGTTCTACAGAAGTCTAGCATGCTGGGGTCTCCCATTACCAGGATAGAGAGACTTACAAAATGAGCTCACAGGCCCACTTTAAGCACCTTAGGGGAATTCTGGGGTAGGTGACCTCTATCTTAATCTGTTGGGTCCATCTCAATGGAAATTCCAGAACCATTACTGTGACATGGGGCTGGAAACTGTTTCTGAGGAAGTCTGAAAACTGTTGCTGAGGAAGTCTGGAAACTGCTGCAGACCCATTGTCCTTGCCTCAGGCCATGTGGTAGGGCAATTTCTGAGGCCCGGACTTATCCAGTTCTTGGAAACAGATTTAGGCCTTGTCTCTTGAACTGCCAATTTGAAGCCTGTCATGGAGTCAGCCTAGCCTTCTCGGTAGAACATAAAACTTCTTTGAGGGAGATTTTGTTCCAGCGTGAGATTCCAGGGACAATTCCCATATCTTTAGCATTGATCGTTTCAATAATTGGATGGTCTGAGAGGTGGAAGTGTCCATTTAGAATATCTTCATTTCTGCCAGAGCAATTAGATTTCCCCACTTTCTGTTTTAACACCTCTGTCTTAGAGTATGTCTATGTCTGAAACAAATGTGCAATTATTTTGGCCATGATGATTTGGGTTCTTAGTATTTCTCTTCTATCTCTGGGATTAATACTAATCAGATATGCAGCTAGATGTATAAATATGTATATTTAAAGACACTAAAATCAAGTGAAAATAGCTGCTTACAAAGTAACCATTCAAACACAGATTTGAACCAATTCTTTAAAAGAAGTTTCACTTTTGAAACACTCTCCTGTGTAGTCAATGTTTTTAAATGTAAACAGCAGAAAACTAAATATATGTTTTTTAAGAAAACATAAAATCTGGCCTGGAGTTCACCACATAGAATAAAACAACATCTTTTAGAATATGGCAGGCAGCTATTTAGGGGAGATGCATACATACTGTTCACAACAGAAAGACACCAGAAAAAAACACCCAGATTATTTTTAAACAAACAGCCCAGATGCATCTACCATATGCTAAGAACCAAGCAACTACAGTTTAGCTGAGTGGTCCTTTTAATGGTAATAACTAGATGAAGCTTACACAGTGTGGAAAAATAAAAATTTACAAAAATGGTTTGACTAGCTACTCCATTATCTCCTGAAACACACATTGAGAGGAGTACTCAAAACACACAAACACAGTCACATTTTAAAACGAATGGATCAAACATATTGAGATATTAGCTAACCTTAAGGAAGAATAGTCAAAATAGATGGCACACACCAGAGAGAAAGAATTTGTAAAAACTAGATTTTATAAGTCAGTTTACATTAGATTTCAACTGGGCATTCAGGCCAAGCTCACTTTTACTTATATGTGAGACATGCTCTCTCTCTCTCTCTTCCTTTCCCCCTCTGAGTCTCTGATTTTTATTCTCCAAAACCAGCCTCCCCAAACCATAAAAGCAATCAGAGGTACATTTCATAAGATGGATGCACATTAGCTAAACTTCGTAGTCTTCACTTTTTGTAAGTAGTTTCTGGAATTTACAGTCTATTCCTGAAGCTGGTGCCTTATGCCTTTTTAAAAAAGTATTATATATTTTCTTTATTTACATTTCAAATGTTATCCCCTTTCCTGGTTTCACCTCTGAAAACCCCCTTCCCCTCCCCACTCCCCCTTCTCACCAACCCACCCACTCCTGCTTCCTGGCCCTGGCATTCCCCTACACTGGGGCATAGAGCCTTCACAGGACCAAGGAACTCTCCTCCCATTGATGACAGACTAGGTCATCCTCTGCTACATATGCAGCTGGAGCTATAAGTTCCAACATGTATACTGTTTGGTTGGTGGCTTAGTCCCTGGGAGATCTGGGGGTACTGTTTCGTTCATATTGCTGTTCCTCCTATGGGGCTGCAAACCCCTTCAGCACCTTGGGTCCCTTCTCTAGCTCCTTCATTGGGGACCCTGTGCTCAGGGTAGGCTTCGAGCATCCACCTCTGCATTTATCAGGCACTGGTGGAGCCTCTCAGGAGACATCTGTAACAGGCTTCTGTCAGAAAGCACTTTTTGGCATACACAACAGTGTCTGGTTTTGGTGATTGTATATAGGATGGATCCCCAGGTGGGGCAGTCTCTGAATGGTCATTCCTTCACTCTCTGATCCATACTTTGTCTCCGTAATTCCTTCCATGGGTATTTTGTTCCCCCCTTCTAAGAAGGATTGGAGTATCCACACTTTGGTCTTCCTTCTTCTTGAGTTTCATGTGGTTTATGAATTGTATCTTGGGTATGCCAAGCTTCTGGGCTAATACCCACTTATCAGTGAGTGCATACCATGTGTGTTCTTTTGTTATTGGGTTACCTCACTCGATAATATTTTCTAGTTCCATCCATTTGCCTAAGAATTTCATAAAGTCATTGTTTTTAATAGCTGAGTACTACTCCATTGTGTAAATGTACCACATTTTCTGTATCTATTCCTCTGTAGAGGGACATCTGGGTTAATGGCATTTATGTTGCCCTTTCAGTAAAAGTTTACATATAGCTCCTATAACATCTTGACAAGCCCAGTGCTATAACAAAAGGAAGATGACATAGTACTACAATTTAAGTATATAAAACATTTAGTTAAGCATCGTCTACTGAGATACCAAGCTTTTCAAAGAAGAATTCTCAGTATTCCAAGGAAATATTACTATTTGAACAAAACAGGAAAACTGAAGAGATGTTCAGGTGAAGTTGAAGAGGGGGATACTTTCTGGGTTGTCCATTTGACATTGGATGATCAATTGATGTTTGCTTCCTTGGGAAAGACTTTCCCCCAGTCTCACTTCTTCTTAGTTGCCTGTAGTTCTTCATGTAGAATTAGCTTTTAAAGGATCTTGACAAACCAATTGCCAGTTACATAACACACTGTATTATAGGAACAGCTTACCTATAAATATGAATATTGGACTTAACGATCCAATCTACATAGACTCTTTCTTTTGAATGATATATATTTATTATAACAGAGCAGAGTAAAAACCTATAAACACAGACATAAGATTTTAAAGAAAGACAAGTCTTGTCAGACATCAAGTAGTGTGCCTTAGCTAACAGCACTGATATGCAAAGCTAACTAACCCAAACCAGGCTCACCCACTGATTCAGCTATCACAACTATTGACTTGCAAATTAAACTTTCATCACCTTGTGCTTTAACTTTTCCAGACTTCCTTCCTTTAGTATGTTAATTGAGATGTAAGATAATGCTAGGCCAATCTTGGAGCCAGAGTAAATCTCTGTCATCAAGGACCTGCTCATTTAAGCATGGGATTCTCCTCCCTGCCCCCCCCCCCACAATTTATTTTCCCAATGAAAACTACCAGAACCACATTCTAACTTTGAAAATAGGAACTCTGTGTAGTTTCTGCTCCAGCTTCTGAAGCCCAAATTCTCTACCAATTACTCTTCCAAATTGTCTTGGCAGAAGCTTGCAGGTCTACGTCCTCCAGGCACCAAATATGCCTGCGCTCTCCCCACCACCCCCACGCCCAACACAACTTTTTATTCTAAATGATCCTCAACCTTCCACTTTTCAAATTTCCATATCAACAATCAGGGAGAATGGAGCCCTAGCAACATATGTAAATAGTGAAATACATTATTTACAACACCGTGTAATATCTCTTAGCAACTATTTCAAAGCAAAAGCCCGTCTCTACATTGCCAATATGTGTATATTCTAAATGGACCAAGACAAAAGAAATATCTCTATATACAGGCCAACCATGAAACTAATCCTGTAATTTTAAATTTTAACTTTGTCTAGCAAAAGCAATTCAGACATTTTGAGCATTTAATAAAAAAAATATGTTTACCTATCTTTGGGTTATCCCTTTTAAATTCTGTGACTAGATTTGTTGTGATTATAAAAAGATAAAGAAATATTAAGATATGTTCTCTGGCGATTTGGTATGGTGTGGGGGAAGGGGATGCCTCAGTAGACCCATGAGGAGACTGCTTTCAAATATTAACTACGGAAACAGGTTGAAAAAAGAATCTTGTTGGTATTCTGTCTGGACTCCCCCCTCACAGCAACAGCCAGGTAGACCTGGCTGCTTGCCCCCTCCTCTCTCTCTCTCTTGCTCTCTTACTCCTGCTTCTCTTCCTTGCCTCTTGCCCCTTGCTCCCCTCTCTCCCCATTCCTCCCCCATCTCTTCACGTGGTCATGGCCAGCCTCCACTTCTCTACTCTCTCCCTCTCTCTACTTTTCTCTGCCTCAACTGCTCTCTTAACTCTCCTCCCCATGCCCTGAATAAACTCTATTCTATGCTGGTCTCTCAGGGGACCTTCCCTTAAGCTGGATCTCTCTTTGGACCTGTCACTGGACCTACTTTTCCTCAATAGAATGCAAAACTGAAGTGATCCTGAGGTAGAAGAAACGGGAAGTACTGAAACTCATGCTCTAAAGGTTTAGAAGTAATTAAGTCACATAAAACAGAATTTAGCTAATGGAACACTGTCTCCAAAGCACCCTAAAGATAAGTAGTGTACTAACCAGGCTGTTAGAAATGGGTAGAAATTTAGGATGCTAGAATGCTAATGTTTGTTCACCAGGATTAACTTATTAGGTTCAACTCCCATAACAAAAGGAGACAACCTGGACTTTCAATCAGCCATTAGGCCCATCACCACATCAAAGAATGTGTCTCTAGAGAGCTGATCAAGGGGGCAGCTCAGGATGACAACAACCAGCAAGTCCTGGTCTGCCATTAAGTTCCCTATGCTAGACAGGCAAGATGAATCTGGGAAACCATTCAAAAAGAACAGCACTGGTGTACTTAAGAAGTAATCCTGGCAATATCTTTGCTGTGTAAATCTCCCATCCTCCCATGTGGCCAGACTTATCTTTTGTCTCTTTTTAAATTGTTCAAAGTATAACCTGGGGCCAGGAACTAAAAAGAGGTTTAAGGATGATAGCGTATGTGGAATAAATAAACCTAAGGTGTAAATACGTTAGTAAAATCTATTCACAGCAGGCTCCTCTGGGAGCCGTAGCCAGAGCTGAACACATGCTATATTAAAGAGCTTTTTCCTTTATTAATCTCAAAGTGGGCAAATGATTTCTCACTGGGAAAGAATATTAATTCTAGGACAGTAGTAGTTCTCTCTTCGGGAGCTCCAGGGTTGGAGACTGGGTGTTTCCCCATGACTCTCCTAGAAATCATAGCAAGCATATCAAAGACTAGTCAGCTGTAGTTCTCCCTAGGCAGTACCAAACTAGTAAACATTTCATTTTTTCATGGTTACCTAAATCATGACAGATCTCAACACCCTGATTTCTCTATTCCAAATGGTTCTGCAGAGCCCCGGCGGTTCAAAAAGGCCCCAGACCTTTTTGTCAGTTTGGTGTGGGGTAAAGAAAGGAGTGGGAGAAAACCTGAGTCCCGCCAGAGTTCCGGTGTTCTGGGCAGGCAGACTCGGAGGACTGCTGCAAGCTCTAAACACTGCCCCGGTAGGTGTCTGGCTGTGGAAATCCACGGAATCCCAGCTCAGTGGGTGGTGGACAAGGGGCAGTCTTAGGTACCAAATTCTCAGCCTCCGACATCCCAGACACCGCTGGACACAGTGGAAAAGCTGAGAAAAGAATGGGGGCCTCAGGGGTGGCTTTGTCAGGGGACAAAGGGAGGAGAGGGCAGGGGGAGAGGGTGGCGCTGGGTGGTTTCCACTTAGGCGAGAGTCCGGACTGTGGCTGAAGCACAGGAAGGCATTTCCGGCTGGAGGTTAGATGCGGCTCCTTAGGGGAAAGCCTATCCCATCGTTAAAGCTCAGTGAGCCTTGATGAGCAGAGACAGTGTATTTGGACACGCAGACTTTGTGTGCCCCGGTACAGGGGAACGCCAGGGCCAAAGGGGGGGAGTGGGTGGGTAGGGGAGTGGGGGTGGGTGGGTAAGGGGGACTTTTGGTATAGCATTGGAAATGTAAATGAGCTAAATACCTAATAAAAAATGGAAAAAAAATATTTAAAAATTAAAATAAAATGGTTTTAGAGCTTTATTGTAGAAAGGCGGGGGGAAAGAGAGAAGGTAGAAAGAGGGAGAGAGGCCGGTCATGGCCATGTGGAGAGAGGAAGGGAGAGAGAGAAGGAGGGCTAGAGAGTAAGAAAGGTGAAAGATTAAAGAGAGTGAGGAGGGGCCAAGCAGCTCCTTTTATAGTGGGCTGGGCTATCAGGTAACTGTGGGGAGGAGCATACCTGGCTATAGTCAGGTAATTGTGGGGTGGAATCTAGCCAGAATGCCAGGAGCTTGGGGCTTTGTCTGCATGACTTACAGTCACAGAATTAGGGAGTTGGGGGCTGTGGTGGCAGGCACCTGTCTCTGGGAACGTGGCTCGCCGTTCAGTCCCTTGTAGAGTTTTCTACTGGGTCGCCTGAGCCAAGCCTCATTCAACCAAAATAGGCTGCCCACAATCACATGGCAGATGCCCCAAATAATTCAAAAGAATCCCAAATTTTCTCAGAAGAGCTTCCAAATCGACAAGGTCTACCCTATAAATGGATTATTGTTAGATTATGGACCTAAAACTTTAAGATACCTATCACTCCAGAAAGTCAAGCTTTGTTCACTCCTGGAGCTGACAGGCCTCTTACACACCGGGCACAGCAGGGAAAAGGAAAACCTAAGCATGGCTCCCTGAAGCCTCTGTCCTTGTCCATGACTTTAAGTTATGGTCAGGGGTCAAAGGCACTAGAGGTCTCTCATCATGGTTGCTGCCTTTCTCTATCTTACAATAATAACAGAAACTGTTCAACAGAAAAACACAGAAAGACAAAGCCAGTCACCAAATAGTTCTAATGGTTCAAAAAAAAAAATCTCAAATTGCTCTAGGTTTAGGGCTAGGGCTAGGGCTAGGGCTAGGGCTAGGGCTAGGGCTAGGGCTAGGGCTAGGGCTAGGGCTAGGGCTAGGGCTAGGGCTAGAGCTAGAGCTAGGGCTAGGGCTAGGGCTAAGGTTGAGTCCAGAGGAAGGCAAACCTGCTCACAGAGAGATTTTCTGGGAACCAGATACTCTGTCCAAACTTACTTACTTTCTTTCTTCCTTCCTTCCTTCCTTCCTTCCTTCCTTCCTTCCTTCCTTTCTTTCTTTCTTTCTTTCTTTCTTTCTTTCTTTCTTTCTTTCTTCCTTCCTTCCTTCCTTCCTTCCTCTCTCTCTCTCTCTCTCTTTCTCTCTCTCTCTCTCTTTCTTTCTTTCTTTCTTTATCTCTCTATCTGTCTATTATTTATTCATTTGGCATCACCAAGCAGCGGTATAAAGCAGTATTCTGCTACAGTCGAAGGAAGGAAATGACTCTGGAGTAAAACGACTCTGGCAGCTGCTAGGAGCTTCCATCTTTCTTTTCAGCCTTGGGTCAGATCACTGGGAGTGGTAGACACCACCAGAATGTGTCTTAATCTCCCTGTGGCTGCCACCTTGTTATCAGTTACAGTTATCATAATGCTGGTTTTTTTTATTATGATTATGAAAAGCTAATGTTAAACACTAGCACCTTAACAACGTAAGGACAGGCAGAGAAACAAAAAGAAATATACTAAAATAGAAGAAAAAGAGAATAACTCATGCAATTGGTTCCCCTGAGCAATTTTAATTTCTATTTCTAATTTTACATGGTTTGAATTATTTAAGTTAACACAACAATGCCATTATTGTTCTTAATTTTTTCAGTTTTTATTACTGATGCTATGGTTTTGCACATTGTATAACAGTGTAATAAAATATTAATATACTTAAAGTTTTCTGCATACTTACTCTTACCAGTGAATTTCATACCTTTTGATGATTCCGTTTTACTTATCAGAGTTTTTTTTTTTTTTTCTTTCAAATTAAGGAACCTCATTGAGCATTTGTTATGAGACAAGTCTAGATAGGATACATTGTCACGGCTCTTCTTTTTTTTTTTAATTTTGTATTTCTTTCATTTATAAAAGAAAGTATTCCCAAGTATAATATTCCTAACTGACCCAGGCCAGATCATCAGCCTGATACCCACCCACAACCTACAGCCTGTGTGCCTCCCAGGAAGTCCTCAGTAACCAAAGACATAGGTGAGAATTTCACCCAAATACCACTGGTCTGCTTCCTACTGGGGCCACAGTCAAATTAGTACTACAGGCAAAATTCCTGACCCACAATTGTTCCTGTCTAAAAGAACTGCAGGGACAAAAACAGAGAAGAGAATGAAGGAAAGGCGGTCCAATGACCAGCCCAATTTGGGATCCATACCATGAGGGGGCTCCAAGGCCTGACACTATTACAGTTGGGAGCATGGCATGGCTGTCCTCTAAGAGGCCCTATCAGTAGCTGACTGAGACAGATGCAGATAATTACACTCAACCCCTGGACTGAAGACAGGGACCTCTATGGTTAAATTGAAGAAGGAAGGCTTTGAAGAAGCTGAAGGGGAGATCGATCCAATAAGAACAACATCAATTTCAACTTACCCAGACCCCAGGGAGCTCCCAGAGACTGAGTCACCAACCAGGAGCACACAGGAGCTGGTCAGAGGCCCCTGGCACATATATAGCAGAGGTGTGCATGGTCTAGCCTCAGTGGGAGAAGATACACTTAATCCTTGAGAGACTTAAGGCCTCATGGAAAGGGGGGGGTCTATTGGGGGTGGGGAGAGCACCCTCTTGGAGGCAAGTGGGAGGAGGAATGGAATGAGGAACTGTGAGAGAGGGGACCAACAGGTGGGTCAACGGCTGGAAAGTAAATAAAATAAAATAATTAAAATAAACCTTACTAAGTAATTTAAATATATATATATTCCTGAACAGTAGATAGTTTGTTTTGTTGTTTTGATCTGTTCTCTTCAGTGCTATAAATAAAGAATCATACTCTGCCCTGGCCTTCCAAGGTTCAGCTGAGACGGGTGCTGTCAAGGTGTTTGTTGGGGCTAGTGTATTTTCTCCTGCTCAACTGAGGATCTTCTCTTGACTGTTGACCTTTCAGGTCTTCATTGTGAGGCATCTTGGCTTACTCTTGCTTGAGATGAATCTGGCTTGTGACCTTTGATCATCCTCTATATAAATATCGGTAGCCTTCTTTGGGTTTGGGAAGTTTTCAGATGTAACCTTTCCAATCGTCCTACCACTGTAACAGCAAGGACCACTTGGATCAATATCACCTGCATAATTAAAGTTATTCCAAAGTTCATGTAAGTTTTCTTCTTTCAGCTTCATTGTATTTTCTCTTTTTTTCCCTCTCTCCTCTTTGTATTTGCAAAGACATTGCCCCTGTTTCTGTTGTTGGCTCTTTTCAGTTATGGATGTTTTCCATCCCATTTTCCATATTGCTGAAAATCCTGTTTTAGCTCAAGTGATTTACAAGTGGTTAGTTTGTTCACTCTGCTTTGCTCATAAAATACTGAGTTTTTTTTTTCTGAGTTGTCTTGAACCTCATTGAACTTCCTAAAGATACCTATTTTGACTTCTTGATCCAAGAGTTTACATATATTCATTACTATATAATCAGTCTCCCTGGTGTCTTATCTTAGGTGAGGCCAAATTTCCTGAAAGTTTTAAACAGCTGTTGAAGAGTAAATGATGTCTTTGAGTAAAAGGAATTGATACTTAAATATTCTAGTTTTCATAATCAGCGTGTACCCATCTTTGATGGTTTGTGTATGCTTGGCCCTGGGAGTGGCACTGTTGGGAGGTGTGGCCTTGTTGGAGTACATGTGTCACTGTGGGTGTGGGTTTGCGACCCTCATCTTAGCTGCCTGGAAGCCAGTCTTCCACTAGCAGCCTTCAGATGAAGATGTAGAACTCTCAGCTCTGCCTGCACCATACCTGCCTGGATGCTGCCATGTTCCTACCTTGATGCTAATGAACTGAACCTCTGAACCTATAAGCCAGCCCTAATTAAATGTTGTCTTTTATAAGACTTGCCTTCATCATGGAGTCTGTTCACAGCTGTAAAACCCTAACTGAGACACTATCCTTCCAGAAGCTCTAAAGAGGCTTCCCGTTGTATCTGACCTTTGGTCACTGCTGCTGTTTGAGCACTAGATGACACTCTAGGTTCAGGTTTACTGTCAGTCCAGGCTTGGTGTACAGTTGCAATTTCACCTCTGAAATCATGCAGTCCATTCTTGTCCTCAGTTCTATAGATGATGTGCTACTCAGAATGGTCTGAGAAAAAGTGCTGAAAAAAGGTAATGCAGCTCAATAAGTTGCCTTCTGAGTCTGCAGTGGGTCTGGATGCTTCGCACATAGCCAACAGCCTGTGGTTAAGGTGCCAAAAGTTTCTGCTCCGCACTTTGCCTTACTGTGGAAGGTCTAGCCCTGGACTCCAAAGCAACAACTTGGCACTTATTTTCTTCTTCTCTTGGGGTACAATGATTCTCTTAATACCATACTGCCTGGGGTTAGGAGCACGATGGGCAAACAGTCACATGACTAACAATACTATGTTTTATAGCTTCCTGTACTCACAACCCACTGACTGCAACACAGAAATGAGGCAAGACTAAGACACTTGATACTATGGGTTACAAGCTGCTAAAATGAACTCACAAGCCCTGAGACTCGTTATGAGTGATACGGACTATAGCACAATGCTTCCTAAGTTAGGAAGCATTTTCCCTATGCCGTGTTTCTTTGAGTTGGAGGAAGGGCGATATAGAAAATCCTTTTCCTCCCATCTCTTCCTCAATGTATTTCCTTACGTTATACTAGAACCAAGCGCTTCTCTGTTCCAAAGCCCACCTGAACAGTGATTGGCATGTGCTCAGCCAGTCAAAAGGTTTTCTTGAAGGTTTTTATATTATTGCCACTTTGCTCCACTCAGTCTTCATGTTAACACATGTCCTGAGCACTCTCTATTGCCTACCACCTCTGCATTTTAACAAACAGATAAAAAGCTTTGTCCTACCTCTCAGATCTAGACTGATAGCCATAATTCAGTATAGACTTCTACCAATTCATTAAATTCACTATATAACAGACAGAACTTTCTGTTTCTTTTGTCTTCTCAATTCCAAAGCTGTCTACCTTCAGACTTACACAGCAATCCTAATAGCATGATCTTTTTGTTTGAGACACATCAAAAACCACACACACACACACACATACACACACACACCATTTATTGGATTTAAATGCTGTGCTCTATGATTTAGGTGGGGTTTTCCTCCCAAGGGTTTGTGTATCAGACAGTCTGCATCAGTGTGGCCGTACAAAGGAGAGATGGAACTTTAAGAGGTGAAGCATGGGAACGGGAAGAAGCCCTGAGTGAATAAAGTCCTGAGTGAGTATGTACAGTTGACATGATTATTACCACATCAGGGAACCCCCAATGCTTCTGCCCATGGAAGTGGCAACACCTCTCTAGGTGAGGCTCAGAGGGATAGGGATAGCAAAGCCTTCTTTGGGAGGGTCCAAGCATGGATGCTGGTAGTACATGCAGAAAATGGCCACTGTAGCTCCCTTTCTCCCAGATATTTACCATCTGGAGACTGCTACGGAGACTATACAGACTGCTCCTACTGAGATTAGCTAAACCTAGCTCTGCAAGTTGTTTCTCCTCCTTTTTCTAGATATCTCAAACCCTGGATGTTCTAACCTTTGTGCAAGCCACTGTTGTGTGTGTGACTTGCTACTGAATGATATATCCAGCTAAGCGGTTTCTTCCCCTCCAGTCCCAGGTAAAGCTTCCTTAAGGGTTCGGTCACTTTTCAAGCCTCTATTCCTCCACTGGACTATCGCAGACTGAGTTCTCATTCTCAGTACATTGGTAAGACTGTGATCCATGCGGGTTGACCTGATTCTACTGAATGACTGTGATTATGCCAACCATCGTACTTTGACACTATGCTAAAGTTAAAGGATAATAGGAATCTCCTCCAAGGATATTCCAGCCCATTTAGAAAGCCAATAAACCTACAAATCACACATGAAACTCTGAGAACAAACCTCTAGATAAAATATTGATCTTCCGGGCAAAGGTTCTGTATACACTGTACCTATAAGGTTTCTGAGGGCAGAGGATGAAGGTTGTATATTCTTCCACATTGGCTTCCTTTGTTGGTTTGTAGTTTTTGTTTTGTTTTGTTTTGTTGGTGTTTGTTTGTTTGTTTGTTTTGAGACAGAGTTTCTCTGCATAACCCTGACTATCCTGGAATTTGCTTTGTAGACCAGGCCCCAAACTCACAGAGATCACTTGCTTCTGCCTCTAGAGTGCTAGGACCAAAGGTGTGAGCTACCACCGCCCAGCCCCATACTGGCTTCTAAAAAAAAAACTTTAGTATACAGAACTGATGTAGGATAAGCATGTGATTAATGAATAATTGTTCCAACTTATAAATTCTAAGTGCTTTGAGCTGTACTATTAAAGTACAAAGGACAGTCCATGTAAACAAAAATACTCTTAAATTATATCCCAGGCAAGTGAAACCTAGGGTAAGACTTCCAATGTCAAGGCTGAGATCAGTGAAGCACCCCAGCCTTCAGGGCATCTCTGCCTGCTCAAGCAACTTGTCTCTACACATCTTATAAATCCTAAAGTTCAACTGGGCATTGGAATTCCTCCTGTGGTCTGCTGGTAAATACACCCATACCCACACCCACACCCACACCCACACCCACACCCACACCCACACCCAGAAACCACACTCTTCCAGTAGATTCAGGACACGTCAGGCAAACTTAGATAACTTAGATATCCTTTCCAGTGAGATAATTTTTTTTTTCTAAAATAGCCACCCATTTGCCCTAAGTTTGACTCCTTATACCAAAAAAAAAAAAAAAAAAAAAGTACTCAGATTTTTTTAAGGTTAAATTTTACTAATTGGGATCACCTAAAAAAACTTCAATGTCACCAATCATCCTTGACTTCTGAGATTTCTCATGGTCCTGGTTAGTCTAAATTTAGCCTACTTAGTTGATTATATCTGTTTTAGTTTAATGACCCAGAATAGAAGTCCGTAGAAGTTCAGGTACCAGCTGATTAGCATGAAGAAGAGATGTGTAATATAACCCTGCTCTCTAGTCTAGACCTATCTTTAGTATTGTAGCCTACTATTGTATGGAATTCCTATTGTAGTCATAGTGCATTGCTTATTTGTGTTGTGTCATGACCAACTTCATTTTTTTATCTAAGATATCACGAAGTTCACTCTCCCTACATGGAGACACTGTATAATAAATCTTCGAACCTAAGGATAAAGTGTTTCCATTTTTAACTAACCAAGTTTAGACTTGATACATTCAAGTCTAAAGTCCAACAGGTTTGAACTAAGTAATTAAATTCGAACTCCATAATTAAAATGACTTCAATGCTACCCTAAGTTTAAAAATCGCCCATTTCATATTTAAAATATGTAATCTATTGATTATTCCTTAAAAGCAAGGCACAGCCTAAAACTTGGGACTCAATAGAGTCAAAGCCTCTGCTAGCTCGGAGTTCGAATGGTAGGGGAAGGAGTGGGAGAAAGGTTAGAGTCAGAGTGCTTCTTTTTTTTTTTTTTTTTCACCTTCCCAGGGTTCTGGTGCCATGAGCACACCTGCAGTCTTTTAGGTCTTAGGTAAGAGCTAAGTAGATCTTTCTCCAGCACTTGAAAAACAACTAGTATCTGTTCTCCCCACCAGTTAAAACTCATTTGTCACAAGAACATAACACCTGACATAAATGTTCTGTTGCAATTCTTTGGTTTTAGTCCAAGTAACCACTCAGGTTCTCTGATTTGAACTTTCATAATCCCCTTGGGAAGATAAGAGGCCTGACCCACTTTGCCAGTCTGAGATAGAAGCACATTCACCTCTATTTTATTTTCCTACCTTATCCCTCCAATTCCAGCGGAATGTTCAGGACTTGCTGCATTCCTGTTGAGTGCAAGGTGTCTTTCCTGAAGTCCGACAAAGCTTGAGATCCTTCCCTTTCAACCATTTGTTCCTTCTGATTACACAACTGCATGCAGTTACTACGGAGTTTTCTATTAACTGTAAAAAAGTTGTTCTAAAGGTAACCTTTTATATCCAACTATGTATGAAGAAAAGGAATTTTTTTAAAGTGTACCGTTTTCACTGGCAGAGGAGATGACCACTTGAGAAGGAAAAAAAATGCCAAGGAACTAATCATTCTTAGGGTTGCATTCCAAAAGCTCTGATGCATACACATAAGAAAGATGAAGAAGGTGGGAAGGAGGCTTCAATAGACCCTACCACTAGCAGAAGCAAAGTTGCCTTCTTTCTTCTTGTTGATATTTTCTATTTCCTTTGTGTTTTAACTTCACTTTCCAGAAATGAAGCTAAAACCAAGAAAGAAAAAAAAAAGACACTTCACTGAACTGGGGCATGGAGCAGGGGTGCAATATAGTAGTTAGATTAGAAAAGATTGAGTTGCCCGAAACCTATATTCATACAAACTCGTTCTGACATATCACGTCTGGCATTGACAACTGACCCCTGAGCCAGAGAGCTACAAGAAGCCTGCTGGGGAATTTTAGTGATACACCAACCACTCATTTGCCCTTGGCAAAGTACCCTCCCACACCTCTCTCTCTCTTGCCTCCATCTTGCCAGCCTGGTCCTGTAGGGACTCAGAAGTTGACATTTCATGAGAGCATTCCTCCTACAGTTGGCCTCCTTTCACCAATGGATAGAAGCCTAAGGATCCCTTTTCTGACCACTCAATAATTCAAGACATCAACTTTATTTTGTCTGTTACAAAACTCTGAATGAATGGATATAATGATAATGATGATGATAATAATAATAACAATAAAGGTTATGTATAGAATAGATATGATACTGCTAGTTGGATATATGTCTCAGTATGAAGTTCGCTTCAACTTGTTCCATCTTGGTTTTATATCTAGTCAAAAGTAAAAAAATGTAGGACAGCACATTACTCAATGAGACACAGCAGAACTCCTATGTCAGCTGAGCAAATGACTGAAATCAATGTAGTGTGTGTGTGTGTGTGTGTGTGTGTATGTATGGGTATACTAGGTATGTATAATGCATGCATTAGTATTCTGTAACCATCACAAATTCCTGAAATGAACAAACTTATAAAAACAAAGGGTTTTGGTTGTTTGTTTGGTTGGTTGGTTGGTTGGTTGGTTTTTGTGGCTCATAGGTATGGTAGATTCAATCCAAAGTTGATTGGCTCCATAGCTTTTGGGCAGGCAGTGTAGCACAGAGTGAGGACATGATAAAACAAAACTCTTCGTTTTGTGGTCAGGAAGTGAGGGAGAGGAAGAAGGACAGGCTGGAATCTCATCATCCCTTTCAAGGCTATGACCTAACTAATCTAAAGACCTCTCAATAGGCCCTAATGAAAGGGCAGCATAAACCCCATTTGTCTCCATTTATGGCCCAGGCCTGATTTTAAGGAAGGCCATAAGGCACCAGTCAGGAATAGACCATAAGTCCCAGAAACTAAGTCATAAGAGAGCAGCTCTAGGAATAGACCATAAGATCCAGAATAAGATCTTAAACCCTCCTCCCAAAGAACAGCCTGGGGATAACCACAAGCATGGGGAAATATCTTATCTCAGAATAGGCCATCTGAGCTGGGAAGTCCTACTTCATTAGATGGTTGAATGTTCATGACATAGGAATGCAGACTACTGAGCACCTGTGACCCCCTAGGACCCATTAGTGAAATTTTAGATTACCTAATCCTTCTAGAAGGGTCCCTTGTTTCCCTATAAGGCCTGTGTGCCTTTGTCTAGGGTCACCATTTCAAAGAATGATTGGCTCCCATATGCTGGGCAGAGTAAATGATCTTTGGTTTTGCATACTGTTTGAGTTTGGGGTCTTCCTTCAACATTTTTCGGACCCTTACACTACCACTTAAAGGGCCACAAGCTGAGGGAAATGAAAATAAGGAACCATCTCTTTAGTGGAAATAAACTTTGATCATCAATTTCCTCATACCCTGGCAGAAAATGCAAACACATATGGTGCATATAAGAATGTTAATACTGGTAGTAATAGCAGTAGTGAACATACATTTGTAATATACTTTATGTATATAATGTGAGTTATCTTACTTTATTTCTGCAACAATTCTGGAAGAGATTATTGTCATTTTTTTTCATATACTAAGGAATTTCTATTTTAGCTATTCCTTTATGAGACCATGGCCTTATCTTGGGCTTTCTGTTCATGGGACTAGAAAGAAGTGACTTTAGAGCCAGAAATTTTGATTAATAGAGTGACAAGGCCCTTTCTTCCACATACCTCACACCTCTGTGTGATTACCATCCCTTTCCTGCCTCCTATATTGTATCAGTAGATTCAATCAAATGATTTCATATAGCTTTCAGCAATGGGGTGAAGAGGCACTCATTAAACATCCTGTTATCTTCATCTATCAACGACACCCACGGTATCTTATTTGCAGAGCTTTCCATTGGAACATGATTTCTTTGTGTTCAACTTTCCTATAAAGAGATGCTCCCTCGAACACATTGTTGAAACAACCTTCCTAGAAGAAGGGGCAGATTTATATTAAAACAAAGACCATACTAGTTGATAAGAAAAGCCACAAAAGAGTAGAGTATGAGACACTGGTCTCCAGATATCAAGGACAGGGTAACTCTGAGCATGTTTCCACAAGTCAAAAGCAGCAGAGAACACGCCCTTGTCAAGCCCTTTCCTGAATTAGCAGCTCTCATGAGAAGCTGGCCTGCAACCCTCAGTTATTGTTTGTGCTTCTGCATATGAATGTACATTAGATGGCACACTGTCAATGTACTGAGTTTGTTTACTATCTAACAGGAAAGTGCTCGTGGGATGAACAAGAGAGGTAAAGAGAATGAACTGGAGCCTTTGCAGGGATGGGGGTGGGGGTGGGGGAACCTTTTCAAGAACTGTTATTGTCTTGAGTCACATTTCCCCCAGAACTTGGTTTCGGTCTTCTGTCTCCTTATAAGGGCCTAACACTGAAAGCTTCTGTTTTATAGGAAAGTTCAAAATGTTGTCTAAAGCATGGGAAACCGGAGGCTTGGGCAAGCAGGTTGCCTGTTCTTGCTTTACCATTTGCCTTAGCAACGAGAAATAAGTACCTGTAAGGTAAAATGCTAGCCAGAATTTTAATATCTGAAGATTCTTTTAAGCCTTGGCAATCACTGACGCTTCAAAAATAGGAACTTTATCCATCTCCTTCCCCAGGCCTACTACCAGGAGAAGAGAGGTTTGGTTTTTTTGTTTGTTTGTTTGTTTGTTTTAGATTTTATTTACTTGCCTCAGAATTAACACATCTAACTGGTGACTCAGTCCAATAAGTGGCCTTCTATAAACCTTCCCCAAATAGTAAAATACTTAGAATTGTCAGGTCCTTTCCAAGAATCATAAGCAGGATGTTAGTAATTAATACGCTCAGACATCACACAATTCTTTCTGTAAACACATGGAAACTATTATTTAAAAGACCTCAAAGTGGGAGAAAATATAGCCAGCAGCCAAATAGTGACATCTCAGTCATGAGTGAACTTTGTATATGATGTCTGTCCTATAAAACTATAATGGAGCTAAAATTTTTTTACACTTAATTACAGCCTAAGCTTCACGCCTCACAGCCCATCCCAGTATTCTCATATCTATGGGAATGCTGTCTAAATAAGCCTTCCATGCTTCCATTTATAAAACATATAGCACATGCAACTATGTATAATACACAATACTGATAAAGATAAATGACATATTGCTTTATGTATTTGCTGTATTACATTTTAATGCCATTTTCAGAGCACACTTTACTTATGAAAGTTTATGGTTAAGTGGTTGTTGTTCTATGCCTGCTATGGCTTCACAAATCTCATGTTTACATTAATTGGTTACATCATTTTCCCACTGTGCTTAGATTTACTCTCATATTGTTTAGCATGGCCTTAGGAGCTAGAGGCTAACGTATACCTACATTAATGTAGCCTACATCAGTAGTAGGGTATACCAAACATAAGTACATTATATGACACTTGCACAATCATAAAATTTTATAACGATGCATTTCTCAGTCGGTATTGCATCAGTGAGCAATATACAATATAATTCAAGCAACCTTGCAGGTGGTAAGAGAAGGTTAGCAATTACGCACTTTGCAGCCAAACCTGGGCAATGATTCATGAGTGAGGTGAACACAGGATGTCAACAGACATAACTTTTGTTACTACATTTTCCAGAACTGGTTCAAACATAAACTATCAAGCACAAATCTGAAAAACTTGTGTGTTCCGTGTGCAGGGAGAACTGGTGTCTTGGATTGAGTTTACTTCATACTTCATTTTAAACAACTCAGTTTTCATAATTTACCAACAAGGCAGATAATGTGGGGAAAAGCAGTCCTAATCATAAATAAGGGACCAATTTCCCCCCAGGGGACTCCAAATTTGATGAAGATGCTGAAATATAAAAGCATATGTTTGACATGCCATGCTGTTTCTCAATCTTGGGTTCTCCTGGTAGATTCTGCACTCTCAAAATCATTTACTGCCATGTTCTAAGCAGCAACACCTTTCAACTGTCTCACAGGCAGGCTTCTCACTGAAGTCAAGCAGGGCAGCGCTCTCTTCCTGGGCAGTCCTCAGACTGTAAACAATGTGGTCCTCCATGTTTGGCCATTCGTGGGTGCCATGGATATTTTGATCATGCCAACATGATTTCTTGGCAATTTCATCATTTAAGATAGACATCAATCATACTATTGGAATATTGGTTAGTGTTTCTGGCTATAAAAATCACTGTACTATTCCATAGGATACAATGTAGATATTTGATAAGTCATATGACTTATCAGGAATGAGATAATTTCACCGTCTGTGGATTCAGCATTAATCAGTCAACAATAAATATGGGAAAATAGGTGTTTTAAAATCACTTTTAAAGCAGGGTTATGTATTACTCTATTGAATAAAATATTCTGACCTAAGGCTACCAGAACCTAACCACGTATTTCCTTGACAAACAATAGTTTAGTATCGGATAATGTTGTGACTCACTATAAACTGGCTGTAATTGATTATCTGCCATCTCATTACTCAACTGTGCCCATCATCTTCGTACTTTTAGCCCTTGGCAGGAGGCATTCACTCCAGTCATGCATCTACAGTCTGTGGCTCCTTTAGTTGACACCACTGGGGCTTCTCCATACCCCTTCCCTGGAGCACCCACCCTCAACTAACCGATTCATCTTACCACCTTTAATGGAACTGTAACATTGTCTCTGTTGTAGGCAACATTACTATTGTTGTTAAATAGTAGAGCTATAGAGAATTGTAAAGTTCCTGTAGCCAACACTCTGCTTTTACATGTGGGGGCATCAAGATCTTGCCAGTGATTGGCACATTTTTATGTCTGAAATACGAACGTGGCTCCTGACTCTGTCTTACAGTCTCTGTTGCTTTAAAAACCAGCCGTAGTGACAACTCTCCGCTGACATTTGTTTTTATGTAAAACTACATCCGTAAAAATGAAAAAGCGAGGCCCACGGGCATAATGAACTCTGGAACTGGTCCTATTCAATGTATAGATCAATCAGCTGGGGTGGTCAGAGGATAACTCACTGCCTGCTCCATCAGAGATGCCTTACCTGGCATCTGAACACTGTCACCAGGGACATCAAGTATCAGTTAGTGAGTTTTAGATAGGAAACATTCAAATAGCATCCTTGACCTTATTACAAGTCTTGATTCCATCCACTAGTTAAAATAAGAGAACCAGACATATGGATGATGATGATGGTAGTGCTGGTGGTGGTGATGGTGATGATAATAATGATGATTCCTCTTTTGGTTTTTGGAGACAGGGCTTCTTCGTGTGTCTGGAACTCACTCCATAGACCAGGCTAGCCTAGAATTCACGGAGATCTGCCTGTCTCTGCCTCCAGCTCACAAGCTGGAATTAAAGGCATTTGCTGCTTCCACCACCACCTGGTTTAGGATTATTCCTATAACGGACTTCTCTGAGATGTTGTGGTCCTGAGAAAATTGTTCATATAAGCTGTCCCAGCATGAAAGACCAGAGGAGGAATTTACATATATATGCATACACCATATGTACAAGTAAAGAAGAAAATTTCCAGAGAGTAAAATGGTTGTGGTAAATAAAAATATAGCTATGCAAAGAATGTCTGTGTATAAGAATATAGCACTTAATATATATTTTTAATGTTTTATTTGTATTCTTTTTTTCGTGTATGCATGTGTGTGTGCCTGCATGCCTGCAAAAGTCAGAGATTACAGGAATGCGTTTTCTCACCGAGTGAATCCCCAGGATTGACCTCAGTCATCAGGCACCATTAATAGCTGAGGTATATTTTTCTGAGCCCCAGAAAAAGTTGGGGGAAAGTAAGTTGGAACGGCTTTGACAATAAATATTTGCCTAACTAGTATCAGCATTGCGGCAAAATTTGAAGTGAGGCAAGTTTGCTACTTAACATTCCTACCAATCATTTTGCTTTTAGGATCGCTGGATCCACTATCATTTAATTTTACTATGCTTTATTGGAGTGCCATAGGCCAGTTGTCTGGTTGTATTTGGATGGTGTCAGATTGCAAGGGTACCTATGTTACAGTACACTGTGTTATAGTATGCTACAGTATGTGATGGTATACTATGCTTGATTGAATTGTCAGAGGCCAGTTGCCTACTTGTATATTGGATGCTATCAGATTGTTAAATATACAGATAAAAGAGTAATGTTCTCGTTTCAGCATAAAATTTCTAGTATGTGCAGCACAGCAGAAGTTCTACTTGTACTTTCTTAAACAGTTAAGTGAGAAAACATAGCTGTCAATATTTAAAAAAAAAAAAGGATAAGCTCAGTCCGTAAAGTGCTTGGTACAGGGACCTGAGTTTAATCCCAGAACCCATTTAAAAGTTATTCAAGGCAGCAGAAACGGGAAAGCAGAGACAAGTGGGTACCTGGAACTGGCTAGCCAGAAAAGCCAACCCAGTCAGTGGACCCATACCAATGAGAACCCTAGCCCTATCACAGGAACACAGTGCCTCTCATGAGGAATGGCATTGGAGGATGGCCTATGGTCTCCACAACCATGTACACATACATACACACACAGTTATACACACAAACATATACATGCACACATACAGGTCAAAATATGCTGAAGGATGCAATTTAACAACACTTTTTGAATGATGAGTATGCAAAGCTTATCCACATTAAGAAGCCTACAGTTCTTTTATTGTCTGATCTTTGAAACTTCTGGTGCCACCTACTGCTTCTCCTACTCAGTTTTCTCTGTGGGTTTGTTCTCTGCAGAAAAATTCACTGAATTTCCCCCAGCCTTCAGAAGTAACTGCAGAACAAAGCTTCCTAGAATGTTATTATTGGTAATATAGTTGCTCTGAACCTTGGAGGACATGAGGACATGGAAAGAGAAACTCTGAAAGGAAGTAGGGCCTGTGTGTGTGTGTGTGTGTGTGTGTGTGTGTGTGTGTGTGTGTTGTGTGTGTGTGTGTGTGTGTGTGTGTGTGTGTGTGTGTGTGTGTGTGTATAAAACACCTTTTCTTGAGGATCAGTGCACAAAAGCTGCCTCTTTCCCAGCTAAGCAGAACTTCTGAGACCACGAGTTAGGATAAGAACACCAAATTCTTTCACTAAGGAAGATCTTGGTACAACCTCAGAGTTTCTTTTTCCAGTCATAGAAGTTGGTCATGTGAAAAACAATTGCATGGAATGTGATCTCCACAACAGAAAACTAGACATTTCTCTAGCTTACAGCCTTGTAATGAATTCCTCTAGCTGACAATAGGATTTTAACTTAGCACACTGTGCTTCAGCTCTGGCCCCTGCCTTTCTCTCCAACTCTATCTCCCAGAACTATCAGAAAGCTCTCCACTGGCCAGCAGTCTGCAGTACTTTTCGGTGTCTAAATATAAACACACCCACCTAAAGAGCCCTTCCTACACCTCACCTGCATGGATGGGTTTTCTTCTTTGAGGACACAACTCTAGCGCAGTATTGTCTCCTAGACTTCAGACCTTCCCCTGCCTTCTTTATGCTTCTAGGGCAATGCAAACCCAGAATTTACAATGTGATGACATAGTCTATATTCCTTCATTGATTTCTTGCTATTTGTCTTCCTAATTCCCCTGTGAGAAAGGTCTAACACCCTAAAGATAAGCCAGTAAAGTCAGTTAATAGTAATCAACCAGAAAATTCAGTCAAGAGAACAAAGAGACAGAGGCTTGAAGAATTAAAGAGCCAGAAATGAGGAAAAGGGTGGGGTCTGGGAGAGGCAGACAGGGGAAGAGACCCATCAGATTATTCTCTTTCCACCAGCTTCTTGTTTCAACGTGTGAGCCCCCGTCATGCACAGATGCTCTGTGCCCTGTCACAACAGAGAGACGAGCTTCAAAACCAGCTCTGCAGCTTCTCCTATGTGATCCAGCATAAATTACTAACCCTTCCTAAGCTCTGGTTCCCTTACCTCTACAATGAAGACAATTGTGTTTATTTCTGTCAGACAATAGTTACGAGGATTATGTCATGTAATTACCATCTACCTGATACATTGCCCAGCACTAAATCAACACATGGAGCGCTGTCAGCTGAAACTGCATTTCTAGGTCATGTTGAGAATGACAGAAGACACTTTTGCCCAAAACTGTAAGACATGCTCTAGTTTTGGATGCTGAACAACTCTTTTTCTGTAGGTCAATGCTAAATGCAGAACAACAAACTCTAAGCAATAACGCTGTCAACTATTTTAATCTGATCTATAGTCATTAAATGGCATCTGTTACAAGCCTTGTTTCAGAATCAATACAAATTTTAATATGTTATCAACATAGCTTAAAATTTGAAAAATTAAGAAAACAAGCAAAACATTACATGAGAATAATGAATAAGCCGTTCAAAGAGGAAGACCTAGTCTCACACAAAAACCTTTACTGAATAGAATTTGACCTTCCGAACCTTTCTGAGGTAGTTGAGAAATTCCCAACCACATGGAGGTAAAATAATGGATTAATTATTACATCTCTTTGCACTGGATGTCTTGAACAGTCATCAGCTTTCTTGCTTGGTCACTCATTAACAATCATTGTCTTGACATCCAAAGTATGTTGGATGACTAATAGTTCCCAGCAGCAGCAACTGATAGGAGTTACCGGAATCTCTGTTTACTGGGTTATTATATAGCTACACCTAGCTGCACAGCATGGCTAGTCACGACATTATGTGGTGTTTGGCCTAAAGAGAGTGCCATGTTCTCCTGGCTGTCACCACTCACCTGCAGTGCTTTGACCTCCCTTCTCACCTGCCTTTGCTTACACCCTCTTCTACCACGGACCACTTTCCTCTCCTATTATTCAAAGTTTACAAGTCATTTAAAGTCCAAGCTAAATGCCCCTTTGACCAATATCATCCCGATAGAGAGGTAATTTGCTATTGAGACCTACTGTACTTTATTGCAATTTCCCTATCATACATTTTGCCTTATGCCCTGTGCTCTTGTTATTAATATACTTGGCACACAATGAGCACTAAATAAGAGTCCACTAAATGCAGAAACTGGTGGCCCACTACAGCTGATGCTACTATAGATATTTGAAAATATACACAACCATGCCAGTCTCATGAACAGAAAACTCCTTGCTTCCCAGGAGGGAGCTCTGCTTTATACCGGGCAACTGGGCTCACTCTTTTTCTCTAGTTCCCCAAGGGCGGAGGAGGAATGTGGCTCTAATCAGAAGGAACTCTAAAATTTTGAGTTAATATCTCTTACCAGAAAAATAACTTAGCATGACTCTCACTTATTGATCTCATTTCCCTATGGCAACTGGATTCAAGTTTGAAAAATGAGAGAACATTGGAAATGAAGGTATAAGTGATGCTTTGAAATGAAGAAGGAATAGTTCACTGTCCCCCTTGTAAATCCACTAATGAGAGACCAGTGTCTTAACTGGGTTAAAATGAATCGGGTGGGTCAGAGTCCAAACCAGGACGCTAATGGAGGATATTCAATATCAGAGAGCATGAAGGAATATTTTCAATTTTCATCAGGCTGAGTAATGGCATAGTTATGAAATAAAAAAAAAACTTTTTTGACTAGAGGTGTGTGTTCCAAAATGATAAAATTCCTGGTATTAGCTTTGAAACACTCAAGAGAAAAAGAAGTAATAAAGAGAGATAGCAAGAGTGGTAAAATATTAACTCTCTTAACGTGAAGTTCTTTATATCATTTGCCATTTTTTTCCTTTGAGCCCTACAATATGTACACACACACACACACACACACACATGCGCACGCGCTCATTTCTAAAATATAGCCTTTAAGGTAACAGATGTCCTAATTTCTAAAAAGAATTTTTATCTCCAGGAGTATTCAGTGATAAAGAGGGGATGGATTTTGTTGTTTACTTTACAGTCTGAACTATCAGGTTTTATTCAGGGAACTCCAAAGCAGTGCTGTGATATGTGTTCCATGAAATAAATCAGAAAGCTATGTATACAGCATGACTTGGAGAGAATATCTATGATTTTTAACCTCAACATCTTTCTAATGGTCAAGACTTTAACTTGTCCAATTCTTGGGTGTTTATTTGTAGAGAGGATAGAGGGGAAAGTGTGTCAGATGGAGGCTACAGTGTATTAAAATTCCTAGCAGCCTGTCTGTGCATAATCTGGGGAGCACTTAGTTATTCTTCATTTCTGCCTGTATTTTTATTGAACTATGAAACATTAAACAAATAAAATGCCTGCCCTCAATGGGAGAGGAAGCACCTCACCTCGAAAAGAATTGAAAGGCCAGGTTGGGAGGATACCCAGAGGGGTTCCCACTTGCTCAGAGGAGAAGGGGAGGTGAATATGATGGAAGGATTGTGGGATGGGGTGATCAGGAAGGGGACAGTGAGTGGGATGTAAAGTGAATATGTAAAAAACTAAAAGTAAATTAAATTAAAAATAAATAGTCTACAGATTTAATTATTCCTTTCCCTTCCTCTACCCTTTCTTCTAATATTAGGCAACAAACAAACAACAACAAAACCATAAAAGCAAAAAAACCTCACCAAGACTTACAATACTCTTAGTTGTCTTTTGTAATTACCACCATTTGAATCCTCAGACATAAGAGGATCTTGTTTCCTTTCATTCCTACTTTTTCCCCATTGAGATGAGTATGATCTTCTAGAAGAAACTATATATATTTCATACCAACTTCACTGAAAATTAGACATAGCAAAAGATAGCAGAAGAAACATAGCATTAACTTAATTAACTGTCCAAATACAACTGAATGACACCACATTTCAAGGAGGAAGATAAGTGGTAAGGTTAAGTTTTAACACAAGTCTCAGTAAGCCCCTTCATCCACTGCTACTAAAATAGGAATAATTTTATAGTGTTTGGGGACCCTAACGGCATATAAACAGATCCAGTCTTTGAGAAATCACCTACGTTAGCATTTCCAGCATGTTGATTGAACTAAAACACTCGTGATGTACACTCTTTTCAAAACATTTTCAGTTCATACATATTTATAACATGTTTATGATCAGCACGATAATCCAATACACTTACAGTGCAATGGCCTAATCAGAGTAATAAAGATTTTCACTTCTTCAAATGTGTCATTTCTACCCATTGGGACTTTTCTGCTTGCTTTGAAATGTGCCATATATGGTTGACAGGAGTCAGTCTCCCTCACTGCTGACCACTAGAGTAAGTTGCTCCAATCTGACTCGGGAGTGTTACCTTGTAGAGACACATTACTATGAAAATATCATTTATATCTCCAGAGACTGAAACCTTTTCTGAATCTCACAGCTGAGTTAATAATACACCCTAAGACAGCCTATTCTTTTAAAACCTGTCTTAAAGAGAACCATATAACAACCAACCTTTCTTGTCTTGGATTTCCCATGTAATCAGCTTTTACAACCCAACCAATGCATGGCTTTGGTCTTACTCTTCTGTGTTGCTGACTAAGAGTTGTTTTGTTTTGTTTTTGTATGTGTGTGAAAATATTCATGGAAGATATTTGTTATATAAGGATGCTTTTGACTTGCCTGTTTCCAGCTAATTATTATCTTAACACACACACACACACACACATACACACACACACACGACATGAACATATTGGAAGGCATTTGTGAACCATGTTCTTCATTGGTGTGAATATGTCTAACATTGTCTGCCAGCAAGCCAAGGATGAATCTGACCTTTTGTTCAAAGAAAAACTAGAAAACTTTTCAGACTGTAGATTGCGACTACTTCCTTCCTGTTCTGAAGTTAGCAAGCCTAGGAACCTAGAAACTGACCGAGGAGGTGGCCTCCTTGCTTACATTAATAAGCATTCATCAATGTATCAGAGCAGAAGCAGGCTTTCTAAAAGGCAAAGAGGCTCTGATGTTCTGCAAAACTAAGGGAAAAATGAGTAGATAAAAAGTTTATACTTTTACATTCTTTTTATTGGCCATTGCTATCTATTCAAAGACAACTTAGCACCTTTATCATTTGAGCAATAATGATTATAGCTACTAAGTGGTACTTGATACTGTAAACATAATCAGTTTACTTTCTTATAGTGATCACACTCAGTTTTGATGATCACAGTAACAGCAGCAACAATAAAAACTGAGACATACAAGAACTGGCCTGTGCACCAGATGACACATTTGTTCAGGTGTTTGCTTAATCTAACCTACCTTACTCTGTTTGTCTGCCTGCTGGATTGATTGAAAAGGGAATTTAAACATGTTAGTCTAAATTGTGTATAATCTTGAAATAGTCCATAGAAAGCTCATTACTTGTTTATAGTCTTAAAAAGGTGAATGCAAATTTTCTACCTCAAAGAATGCAGATGCATTCGTTCCTTAGCCAGCAACCCCTGAGATGTAATTTGTAGCAGGAACAGTAAGACGAACAATGCAAAAGCGTAATTTGGAAACTTAAGCATACTTGAGTATCAGTATTTTGAGGATCACTGTGGGCTTATATTTGCTAAATGTGGACATTTGTTGTTGCACGCTTGCCATTCTTCCCCAGTTCCACACTGTGTGTTTGTGTTTCCCTTAGCAATGGGTTCCACCTGACCAATGACAGACTAGGTGGGGCAGAAATGGTTTTGTTCTTCTTTTCTTTGATAGATCTAAGCTCACCTATTTAGGGATAGACTTCACACAATGGACTTCTGAATACATTGTCAAGAAAGCATGAAACAGGAATGTTGTGTAAGGTGTTTCAGTAAATGTAAATGAAGAAAATATCTAATTTTAAAAAAAGGAGACACCATGGACAAGGAAACTTATAAAAGGAAAAAAGGAAAAGAAAAAATGTTAACCTCAATTTACCAAAGATTATGCCTTCTTTTGCAAGCTAATGAGAATATAACTAGTTTAATTTAAGAATGATTTAATCCTCAAATAGAGAATCTGAACTCAGAAATGCTAAATGATAATTTAAATTTTATATCCCTATTAATGCATCTTGGTCAGAGACTGATCTCATCTTAGTGCCAGGGTGGACAGGGATATTTATAGAAATTCACTAGTAATGATTGTAGCCCTTCACTAGTTTGAGTGTCTATATTGTTCATGTATTCTTCTTCGACTAATGGATCATTATGCTTTCCACTTTATCATAGCTTCACTGCTTCTCCTTACAGTACAATAGTGGTATCTACCACTCCTTTCCAGTTACACTATTCTTTTTTTAAAAAAAATATTTATTTATTTATTTATTTATTTATTATATGTAAGTACACTGTAGCTGTCTTCAGACACTCCAGAAGACAATATCAGATTTCATTACGGGTGGTTGTGAACCACCATGTGGTTGCTGGGATTTGAACTCAGGACCTTTGGAATAGCAGTTGGCGCTCTTAACTGCTGAGCCATCTCACCAGCCCCAGTTACTTACAGCAGCAGCTCATAGGAGAAGAATTGAAAGTCAAGTCCAAGCCCATTAAACGTAAGTAAGCAAAAGGTCAGGTGCAATCCTGCACGATAAATAAACAGAACCAAAGTTGAAGAATGAAGGGTGTGTTTAAATAGGACCAGATGTACAATCCAACTCTGACAACAATCTAGCACATCTGAAGAGACAGTGATAGGTGGGGGAAGTGGCGGCACCCTTGGGACTCACTGAATGGGACTGATTTCAAATCAAAGCCTCTAATTAGGTGACAGCAGTGCAAACGGCGGGCTATCTTACATGCATTAGCAGATTTGCTTGCACCATGCCTCCATGCTCCTCTTCTTCACAGCACATGGGTGCACATAAAGCCTCATAAGGTTCTCTAAAGTTATCACAGTGGCGAGAGAATTCCTGGAGACCACAGTAAGGAATTCAGTCTCCGTCTGTGGAGAACAAACAGCCTGATATGGATGAACAGGAAACGATTAATAACTTTTCTACTTCATGCCAAAAGACACATTAGTCGTGTGTATTAATTGTATACACGAAGAAGCTGCTTTGAAACCCATGAAATGAAATATAAGCTATTTTGCAAGCCAAAAAAAAAATAAATTGAGGATTTTGCTTGATTATCTCTGCAAGAAACTCATGGCATTAAAAGAAAAAGTTTAGCTTTCCCAGGCCCACTACATATGACTGTTACATGAATAACCCAAACCTGGCTTTCCTGCATTGGAACTACATTGATACCCAAAAATACAATAATTTAATAGGACAAAAGAAGAACATATACACATAAAAAAGAGTCACATAGAAAAACAGAAATGGTTTCATGAGAGAAGATACAAAAGACTTTTCTAGTAATTCATTAGTACAGTATTGAAACCCCAACACATTGGCTATTCTCTTGCAAAACTGGCAACTTCTGTGCCTTCCTTCTACCCTGACCACTTTCCTTTGTGGTCCTGTCTATTCTTTGTTTGTTTTTGGTTTGGTTTGGTTTGGTTTTGCTTTTTATGAGACAGGGTTTCTCTGTATAGCCCTGGCTGTCCTAGTACTCTGTAGACCAGGCTGGCCTTGAACTCAGAAATTTGCCTGCTTCTGCCTCTGCCTCTGCCTCTGCCTCTGCCTCTGCCTCTGCCTCTGCCTCTGCCTCTGCCTCTGCCTCTGCCTCTGCCTCTGCCTCTGCCTCTGCCTCTGCCTCTGCCTCTGCCTCTGCCTCTGCCTCTGCCTCTGCCTCTGCCTCTGCCTCTGCCTCTGCCTCTGCCTCTGCCTCTGCCTCCCAAGTGCTGGGATTAAAGGCGTGCGCCACTACTGCCCTGCCCGGCTTGGTCCTGTCCATTCTTATAATCATCACAATCTCATTCAACTGGAATTCACCCATGCCACATGTTTTTTACAATAGATTATGCTTCAATCTCTGTTGAAAAAAAATGAATAGTCAAGTCAACGTATAATCTTAATACTATTTCTTTTTTATCTCCTCCTTCTTGCTATCATTTAAAAACTTTGATTTATTCATACATGTACCTAATGTTTTGATCATATTTACCCTCATGATCCTCTCTCATTTCCCTTCCTTTCAACCTGTTTTTCTAACAAGTCTTTCACCTACTTTCATCTCTCTTTTTTCAGATGACCCACTGGGTTTAATCAGAGTTACTCCCATGAGCGTGGGAGGGGGGGTATTTACTAGAGCATGAGTAATAGCCCAGTAGCTACACCCCTGAAAAAAATCACTCCCCCTCCTTCAGCAATCATTAACTGCCAATAGCTCCTCAGCTCTGGAACTGTAAACCCAAATCAACTTAAGTTGCCTTGATCATGTTTATGTTGTTTGATTGATTGATTGATTGATTGATTGGTTTTGTTGTTGGTTTTTTTGGGTGGGAGGTGGGTTGTTGTTTTTGGTTTCTCTGTGGAGCTCTAGTTATCCTGTACTTAATTTGTAGAACAGGCTACCCTCGGGCTCACAGAGGTCCACTTGTCTCTGCCTTCCAAGAGGCAGTGAGCAAAGGTGAGGTGAGCTGCTTACAACCCCTGGCCTAATCATGGCATTTCACCACAGGAGAAAAAATTAACTACTACCACAACTGGCCCTGGGACTTTTGCTTAAAAACTGATGGTTCCTGAGAGCAGCATTATTTACACATGCAAGGAAATTTCTTTCAAATGTATTATCTGTTTAAACATATTTTTTGTTTTTTTTTGTTTTGTTTTTAAATATTTCCCCTCAAAATGTCACTTGTCTGTGAGAAGCTTTATTTTGATGTACAATGAAAGGGTTTTCCCTGGTTGGCTGTGTTCTGGATACTACAGGCTTTGTGCATCCTTTTAACCTTTTATATCTATATTTTATTTCTATAATTCTTAACTAAAGTTGACAGATTTCTCTTTATAAATCTCTCTTTTTATCACCTGTGTGAGTTTGGAAGCTACATTACTGTCAGTGTTGCCTTAATATGAAATCTTAGCCAAAGAGGAGTATGGATGGTTTTCAGGTATGCACATTTTAACAAGCATGACTGTATTTTTCTAGTAAATAATTCAAACACTCTAGAAAAAAATCAAAAGAACGAATCAATACAACCTGAAGTCAACCCTCAGAGATTTCTCTTGTGAAGGTGTTTTGGACATATATCACATTGTCTTCCTGTATAGAAAAGCATATAGGAAAATCAATATGCAGTTTTATATGAAAGGGATCTTCTAGTCAAGACATGTAAAAAGTAATGTTTCAATCAATCATATGTGGTCATAGTTCTATGTCTCTACAAGAACTTATCATAGCCTGCAAGTATGTAAATGTAGCCTGGCCCCAACTAGCTCCTTTTTCACCAGCAATTTATCTGAGTCATCTCAATTCAACCGCTGGCATTTTTTTGATATTCCTCAAGTGCAAAACACAAACAAACAAAAACATACCTGTTCCTACTCAAGTGACTTTTTAAAAAAAAGCTATTTTCCTTTCTTTGATGTGTTAGTCAACTTTACGTAAGTATAATAAATGCCTGAGATAGGCAATTTATTAGAAAAAAAATGTTCATTTTTATTTACAGTTTTAGAGTTTTCAGACCATGGCCTGTTAGTTCCCTTCCTTCCTTTGGGCCAGTGGTAGTGCATCATGGTGGAGGAATGTAGGAAAGCAAACCCACAAAACCATCACCAGGAAGTGAAGGAGATAGAGGGCAGGAGTGAGGCTCCGTAGTCTCCTTCAAGGACACAACCTCTGTGCTTTAAATATGTCTCAGTAATCCCCACTTATGAAAGGCTCTACCACTCCCTGAAGGTTCAAAGCTGGGGACTAAGCCTTTAACATACAGACTTAAGTGGGGTGGAAACACTTAAGACATAAACTATAACATTTGGAATACGCGTCTTTAAAAAAAAACGGAAGGTGGGGACAATTCCATGCTGGTCAGATCCTAGCTTCAAATGGTTTGTATTCAGAAATGTCTTTCACAAGGTCTCTATCAGGTATCACCAGGTCCTTCTATGGCTTATCGCTTTAAGTAGTTAATGATTTTAATTTTTTTTCAAAGTAGCAACTGGGAATTTTACAATGAACTCTTTAAACAGCAATGAGGACACTAATAAACTTGATATCAAGAAAAATTGAGATGTTGTCAGAAGTCAAGAGTCTAAGAAAGGTGTTCTTAAAATAAGTAGTGGATTTTTTTTTCTCTTAACACACACATGGGGGGGGATATTCATAAAACCCATCTCCAACTTCCATCAAATGTTAACAGTTACTATTGTTAAGAGTTTAAGCTCCATTGTCAGCTTCTGGGCTTGCCCTGCCTCCCCAAAGAGGAGACTTTTGGGACTCTGAGTGTCCTGCTTCCCCACAGAGGTCTGCACCCAGCAACCACATGGTGGCTCACAACCATCTGTAATGGGATCTGATGCCCTCTTCTAGAGTGTCTGAAAAGAGCAACCGTGTACTCACATAAATAAATAAATAAATAAATAAATAAATAAATAAATAAATCTTTAAAAAAAAGAAAAAAAGAAGATTCCCAGCTCAAAGGTCCAGAAAAGATCTTCAATAAATTCATAGAAGAAATTTTCCTAACCTAGAGAAAGAGATGCCTATAAACATTTTTAAAAGCTTAAAGAATATCAAATAGATTGGACCAAAAAGGAAAACCTCCTGCCACTCAATAATTAAAACACTAAATGTGCAGAAAACAAAGAGAGAATATTGAAAGCAGCAAAGGAAAAAAAAAAGCCAAGTAAAATATAAAGGCAAACCTATCAGAATTAAACCTGACTTCTCAACAGAGACTCTAAAATCCAGAAGGCTCTGAGCAAGATGTATTACAGACCCTGTAAGACCCCAGATGTCAGTCTAGACTACTATACTCAGCAAAACTTTCAATCACCATAGATGATAAAAACAAGATATTCCATGACAAAACCAAATTTAAGCAAAATCTGTCCACTAATCCAGCCCTACAGAGGGTACTAAACTACAGCCCAATGAGGCTCACTATACCCAAGAAAACATAAAAAATAAATAATTTCACACCACTAATGCCAATAGAAGAGAAACATACATACACTATCACCACGAACACCAAAATGACAGAGGACACTTGATTTTTGACAAAGAAGTAAAAAACATACAATGGAAAAAGAAATCATCTTCAACAAAATGGTGCTGGTCTAACTGAATGTCTTCATGTAAAAGAATGCAAATAAATCCATATTTATTATCCTGCACAAAACTCAAGTCCAAGTGGATCAAAGACCTCTACATAAAACTGGATATACTACATCTAATAGAGGAGAAAGTGAGTGATAGCCTTGAACACGCTGCTACAGGAGACAATTTCCTAAACAGAACACCAATGGCTCAGGCACTAAGATTATCAATTGATAAATGAAACTAAAAACTTCTGTAAAGCAAAGGACATCATCCATAGGACAATCGGCACCCTATAGCTTTGGAAAAGATCTTCACCCACCCTACATCCAACAGAAGGCTAGTATCCAATACATACAAAGAACACAAGAAGTTGGACAACAACAACCCTAATAACTCAATCTAAAAATAGGATACAGAGCTAAAAAAGAATTCTCAACAGAGCAATCTCTACTGGCCGAGAAACACAGAACAGTTCATTGTCTTTAGACATCAGAAAAATGCAAATCAAAATGACCCTGAGATTCCACCTTACAACCATCAGAATGGCTAAGATCAAAACCTCAAGCGACAGCGCATACTGGTGAGGATATGGAGTAAGGGGAACACTCCTACATTGCTGGTGGGTGTGCAAACTTGTACAATCACTCTGCAAATCAATTTGGTGGTTTCTCAGGAAACTGAGAATAGTTTTATGTTAAGACCTAGCTATACTCTTCCTGGGCATATATACAAAAGACACCCTACCATACCACACGGACACATGCTCCATCATGTTCATGGCAAGCTTATTTGTAATAGCCAGAAGCTGGAAACAACCCAGATATCCCTCAACTAAAGAATGGGTAAAGAAACCGTGGTTCATTTGCACAATAGAATACTTCTCAGCTGTTAACAAGGATATCATGGAATTTGCAGAAAACTGGATGAAATTAGAAATTATCATCCTGAGTGAAATAACCTGGACCTGAAAGGACCTACACGGTATGTATTCACTTATAAGTGGGTATTAGCCATAAAGTACAGGATACCCATGCTGCAACCCACAGACCCAAACAAGCTAAATAACAAGGAGGGTCCAAGGGAAGACTTAGTTCAACTAATATGCTTCCCTGAGAAATTAGAAAAAAATGAAAAATAATGGGTCTAATGGGTTCAGATATCATCCTAGATTTCCTACACATTCACCAAAAGAAAATTGAAAAGCTCAATAAATTTCAACCCGAAATACAACCACTCATTAATTATTTTTAATATTTATTTTGTTATTATTAGTTATGTGTTGGGTTATGTTAACATGACCCCAGGTGCCAGTGGGAGCAAGACTCACTGCAGCTGCTGGAGCCATCCAACATGGGTCCTGGGAACTGAACTCGGGTCCTCTGGAAGAGCAGCAAGTGCTCTCTTACCGTCTGAGCCATCTCTCCAGGTCCATAGTATTTAATGGCCAATTGTGTTGTAGATATGAGACATAGTGAATGATATGCTGTAATGATCCTGAGTTACTTTCTCTTCTTCGGATGTATGTTTCTGTCTTAGTTGCTATTTATTACTATGAAGAGATACCATGACCAAGGCTCTTATAAAAGAAATCATTCAATTAGGGGGCTTGCTTGCAGTTGTAGAGGTTATTCCCACAATCATTTCTGTAGGAAGTAGGCAAGCATGGTGTGGGAGCAGTAGCTGAGAGCAGTACACCCTGCTCTTTAGGAAGTAAGTAGAGAAGGAAGACACTGGGCCTGGCATTGGCTTTTGAAACCTCAAAGGCCACTGCCAGTGAGGTACCTCCTCCAGAAAGGCCATACCTCCTAATCCTGTCTAAAGAGTTCCACTAACCAGTAACTGAGCATTCAAATATGTGAGCTTTGGGGAGCCATTCTCATTCAAACTACCACAATAACACATCCATTCCCTGTTGCACATATCTCCCTCACTCTTGGGCAATCCTACAATGTGGTGGTAACAGAAACAATAGCTAAAGATGTAGGGAAAATTCCCCTCTGACAAGATGGCCTTATCCTTCACAGTACTGAGAAGGCCATTCATGGTCTAAGGAGACCATTGTTTTCCTCCCATTCTATGGGGACTAATGCCCAAAGCCAGAGGCAATGGTGGGAAATGTGCAGCAGAGTAGAGAGACTAAAGCTTATATATCTTGCCAGAAGGATGTCATATGAGAAGACAGATGTTGGAGAGCATCAAGAATCTATTGCAAGTTCTTTATATATATTAGATATTAGTCCCCTATCTGATTTAGGATTGGGAAAGATCTTTTCCCATTCTGTTGGTGGCCTTTTTGTCTTATTGACAGTGTCTTTTGCCTTACAGAAGCTTTGCAATTTTATGAGGTCCCATTTGTCGATTCTCGATTTTACAGGTCAAGCCATTGATGTTCTATTCAGGAATTTTTCCCCTGTACCCATATCTTCAAAGTTTTTTCCCACTTTCTCCTCTATAAGTTTCAGTGTCTCTGCTTTTATGTGAAGTTCCTTGATCCACTTAGATTTGACCTTAGTAGAAGGAGATAAGAATGGACTTATTCACATTCTTCTACATGATAACCGCCAGTTGTGCCAGCATCATTTGTTGAAAATGCTGTCTTTTTTTCCACTGGATGGTTTTAGCTCCTTTGTCAAAGATCAAGTGGCCATAGGTGTGTGGGTTCATTTCTGGGTCTTCGATTCTATTCCATTGATATACTTGTCTGTTGCTATACCAGTACTATGCCGTTTTTTTATCACAATTGCTCTATAGTACAGCTTTAGGTTAGGCATGGTGATTCCACCAGAGGTTCTTTTATCCTTGAGAAGAGTTTTTGCTATCCTAGGTTTTTTGTTATCCCAGATGAATTTGCAAATTGCTCTTTCTAATTCATTGAAAAATTGAGTTGGAATTTTGATGGGGATTGCATTGAATCTGTAGATTGCTTTTGGCAAGATAGCCATTTTTACTATATTGACCCTGCCAATCCATGAGCATGGGAGATCTTTCCATCTTCTGAGATCTTCTTTGATTTCTTTCTTCAGAGACTTTAAGTTCTTATCATACAGATCTTTCACTTCCTTAGTTAGAGTCACGACAAAGTATTTTATATTATTTGTGACTATTGTGAAGGGTGTTGTTTCCCTAATTTCTTTCTCAGCCTGTTTATTCTTTGTGTAGAGAAAGGCCATTGACTTGTTTGAGTTAATTTTATATCCAGCTACTTCACTGAAGCTGTTTATCAGGTTTAGGAGTTCTCTGGTGGAATTTTTAGGGTCACTTATATATACTATCATATCATCTGCAAATAGTGACTCCAGATAATCAAATAACCCCATTAAAAAATGTGGCTCAGAGCTAAACAAAGAATTCTCACCTGAGGAATACCAAATAGCTGAGAAGCACCTGAAAAAATGTTCAGCATCCTTAATCATCAGGGAAATGCAAATCAAAAGAACCCTGAGTTTCCACCTCACACCAGTCAGAATGGCTAAGATAAAAAATTCAGGTGACAGCAGATGCTGGCAAGGATGTGGAGAAAGAGGAACATTCCTCCATTGTTGGTGGGATTGCAAGCTTGTAAAACCACTCTGGAAATTAGTCTAGTGGTTCCTCAGAAAATTGGACATAATACTAACGGATGATCCCGCAATACCTCTCCTGGGCATTTATCCAGAAGATGTTCCAACTGGTAAGAAGGACACATGCTCCACTATGTTCATCGCAGCCTCATTTATAATAGCCAGAAGCTGGCAAGAACCCAGATGTCCCTCAACAGAGGAATGGATACAGAAAATGTGGTACATTTACACAATGGAGTACTACTCTGCTATTAAAAAGAATGAATTTATGAAATTCCTAGGCAAATAGATGGACCTGGAGGGTATCATCCTGAATGAGGTAACCCAATCACAAAAGAACTCACATGATATATACTCACAGATAAGTGGATATTTACCCAGAAACCTAGAATACCCAAGTTACAAGTTGCAAAACACATGAAACTCAAGAAGAACGAAGACCAAAGTGTGGACACTTTGCCCCTTCTTGGAACTGGGAACAAAACACTCATGGAAGGAGTTACAGAGACAAAGTTTGGAGCTGAGATGAAAGGACGGACCATTTAGAGACTGCTGCACCCGGGGATCCATCCCATAATCAGCCTCCAAACACTGACATGATCGCATATGCTAGCAAGATTTTGCTGAAAGGACCCTGATATAGCTGTCTCTTGTGAAGCGATGCCAGTGCCTGGCAAACACAGAAGTGGATGCTCACAGTCAGCTATTGGATGGAACACAGGGCCCCCAATGGAGGAGCTAGAGAAAGTACTTAATGAGCTGAAGGGGTCTGCAACCCTATAGGTGGAACAACAATATGAACTAACCAGTACCCCCAGAGCTCGTGTCTCTAGCTGCATATGTATCAGAAGATGGCCTAGTCAGTCATCATTGGGAAGAGTGGCCCCTTGGTATTGCAAACGTTATATGCCCCAGTACAGGGGAACGCCAGGGCCAAGAAGTGGGAGTGGGTGTGTAGGGCAGTGAGGGGGGAGGGTATGGGGGAATTTTTGGATAGCATTTGAAATGTAAATGAAGAAAATACCTACTAAAGATTTAAAAAATAAAAGAATCTATTGCAAGGATAACAAAACTAAAGAAAACCATCTCATAAATTCATGTAAACTCCAGAGCTCAGTCAAAAACAAGTAATGTGATCCTCTAATGCCCTTCCCACGATCAACCAACAGAACAATATTTTTCCCTATTCAATCAACAACTTTCAACCTTTTCACATAAAGGAATGCCTGATGGCTTCTCTCTGTCATATCTCTACTGCCAGCATCACTACCATGTGCTTCGGAGCCATCATTGAGTAAACTGAAGGTGACTTCAACATAAGCACTGTGAAGTTAGTCTGCTAACCAAGATGACTATGAAGTAGCTGATGGGTGGGTAGCAAATACACCATGGACAGGCTAGACAAAATGACTCATGTCCTGAGCAAGATAGAGAAAGACCACATGAAGTTTCATCACACCATGGAAAACAGCATGACTGAGAAAGAAGAGCATGAAATGTAAAACTTACAAATTGTTTATTTCTGGAAACTTTCATTTATTAATTACAGCTGGGATGGATTGGTCATGGTGACCGATACCAGAGACTATGAAATCAGAGAAAAGGGAAGATCATCACACAAAGTAAATCATGGGCCAGATCCCAGGTAATTTAATCACCTGTTACGTGTGTGGAATAGGTGGTCCGTCTGGGATCAGATCAATTTTAAAATTTATACATTCTGCCCTGTCTGACCCAGGGTCCTTCACCTTTGCCACTTTTCCAAGGAAATTTCAGTGTCTTTGGTTACAACATACATTAGTAAAATGTGTAATTCTGATGCACATGCTTGATAATGTGCAAGAAATCAGTGGAAAATATACAAGGTGTGACTTCTCAGAACAGAAAGGCCAGCAGTAGGATGACAAGATAAGTCATCATCCAATTCAATTGATTCAGTGGCCAAAGTTCATAGAGTCCTCTTGGTCCCCCTGTCTGGCCGGTATGGTCCCTGAGCATCTCCCTGTGTTTTCTTCTTTCTTCTTCTCTTACCTGCATCCATTTCCTGAACCTTATGTTCCCAACAAAAGGCTCTACATTCTAATTCCTTTCTTTAAAGGTGGTATTAGTTATCTTTCTTGTCACTATGCCAGAATTTCTGACATAAACAATTTAAAGATGGGACAAATTTTCTGAACTCACAGTATCAGAGGTCTCAGTTCATCTTTGTGGGAAAGTTGGGACAGAGATACTCATTTCTTATGATTCCTTAGGGACTTACTCCTCCAGTTCAGCTCCACTTCATAAGGCTGTCAGAACAGCTCTACAACAATGCCACGGTCTGAGACCCAAGTCCTTGGCTAGGAGAGTACATCAACCCATAGCAGGACTTTTCTGTCTACTTCAATAAACTTAATAAGGAGTCTATGATAAAGCAGTGTAGGCATGAATGCATACAGTTGGTGCACGCTTTCCAAGCTAACATGTTGTAAGCAGCTGAAGGCTTCTGGGAGTGCTATGGATTTACATAAAGCATGAACTTTTAAATGGTACCTTAACCCTGGTACCTAGAACCTCAGAGAACAGACCTAAAAATGCCTGCAGGGCACCTTTCAATTGCATTTATCTAGTGAGTTCACCTGCCTTGGCCTGTGGTTGTTATGCTGATCTGTTTCCTAGGAACGCTGGCCTATCTAAGGTGTTAACACAAGATAGAACACATCCGTGTGTTTGACAACTTGTTTATGAATAGAAGACTGAAGAAATATTTGTTTTGCTTGTAACTATAAAAGCTGTTCAGCGTGGGGTTTGGAGTCTGAATCCATTTATTCTTGGTGCAAAGTAGGGCCCCTGCCAAGGCATCAGGCAAACAACAAAGAAGAGATAACAACCAGATTCTTAGTAATAATTTGGCAAATATTCACCCTTCCCCAGTATAAGGCTATGACAAAAACAAAACAAACAAACAGGCAAATGAAGGTTAGGTCAGGAGTTACTATTTTCACAAAAAAGCTCATAACATAAGATTAAGTAGTTACTGGTTTTACAAAAAAGTTCATAACATAGGATTAAGTATGCAAACAGACTCTAGTTTGCTCTATGGTCCATTTACTGGGTCTTACAGAGCCAGGCCTGCCTTGTTTAGAAATTCCCTCCTCCTTTGTTCTAGTTTGACTTCTGTTGCTGAGGTAAAAATACTCTTATTAAGATCAATTTAGAGGAGGAAAAGATTGATTTGGCTTCATGCACTTCAGGGTCACATTCCATCAGTAGAGGAAGTTAGAACAGGAATTCAAGGCAGAAATCACGGAGGAACACTGCTTGCCTGGTCCTTCCCTTGATCATGTTTAACTAGCTTCCAATTACAGCTCAGGACCACCCGCTTAGGGATGGTGCCACCCACAGTGGGCTGGGCTCTTCTCCATCAATTAATATAAAACAAAATAACTCCCACAGACATGGCAACAGGCTAACTTGATAGGAAATTTCTCAGTTGGGGTTTCTTCACAGATGATTTAAGGCTAACTAGAACATCCTTAGAAGGCCAAGTTGTCTTAGCATGCCTAAGAAAAAAGGTAAAAAGAAAAGGGAGGTGGTTAGGCCTCAGACTTAAGAACTATACCATGCCTAATGTTGCACATTGTGAACGCAGGTGAAAGCTTCCCCAACTTGGCTTCTTGGAAATGCATGCATCACTAAACTAAGCTACTTGTTCACAAAGTTTACATTGGTGGCATTTCCTCAGTATTATATTTCATCTTTTAATTATGTTTTACTACCTGTCATAGTAATCTATGCACCTTGTTTTCAATGCTTAATGATACTAAAATATTTGTTAAAAGTAAAGAAGCAGTTCCCTGGATTCACCTGCCTCTCTTCAAAAGTGACTATTTTCAACTCCTTCGACCTACATCTGGGAATAACTTGAGCTTGAACTGATGAGTACGTACAGACATACATATTTGCAGATGGGTATGCAGAGTTATTGATGGTAAAAAGCTGACTATAAGAATACATACTTGTAAATGGTATTGAACACTTCTCTTGCTACCACTTTTTAAACAAAACACTTTATCATGGAAAATTCCAACACAATGAGCCTTCTCCTGACACGCAGCCAATGGTATTTGTATCTATAACTTTACTCAGTTGTTCATCCATCCACCTCAAATGTATTATTATGAAGCAATACAAGACACTCTGTCATTCTAACTATAGATATGTAATTCAATGTAATCATTAAAAAGTCTGGATCACTTATCACAAATAGTTAGCCTACTATTATGATGCATCTAAATATAACAAATTATCCCTAGAGGTCATTAAATACGGTTACTTTTACATATACAGATTTTTTTTTCTGGTTATCACCTAATTCCTCACAGTTGGCTCAGAAAAATCAGAATACAACCCTGTTATATATATATATTGTTTTTTTTTCATTGTGCCATTTAATTATTTCTTTGAATATATAGTAGTTCAATACTGGGGCCATTTTTATTTTCAGGAGACAGTTTTGGTTGCTACAACTTGCCTGGAAAGGCAGCATCATACCAATAAAGTGGGGTTATGGGGTTGGGGTGGGGCATTAAAAACTAAAATATATTTTAGTTATAGAGTTTAGAAATCCTGAGCTATGCTATTAGGGATTTTGTCTCCACTTCTCTCCTCAGCTCTCTTCTCTCTTCCTCCTTCTTCTCCCCCCACTCCTGACCCGGCTCCCTCAGCCACATATTCCCAGACCACTTGACATTTAAAGTTTCCCACATTCTGGAATTTACTGACAGCTTTTCCATTTTTATATAGAACACATTCCTTCTTCTTTAAGATTTTTGTAAATTTTGAGTACAGGCTGTTAGCATTTTTTTCTAGGTTCTGTTGGAGCCCAGAACAAAGTCTCAGTTGGGCTGTAGGTGACAGATAGCACCAACTCAGCAGCCGTGTGAATGAACCCTTTAGGAAATAAATCTTTCACCTGATGCTATCAGAAAAGATGGGCCCTACCCAGCTAAGCCCTGCCTAAGTTACATATTCATGAGCAACACTGTTTTTGAAAAGACTACAACAAGTATTTTTGTAAGCCCAAATCAAAGCGGTGTGCTAGCTCGGGATGCCTAATAGCTGAGGTGAGACACAGTGGAAGAACTGAGGAGTGCATTGCTCTACAGAAAACCCTTTTGACCAGCAGCTATTAAAAGAGAAAGTCTTTTCTCTTGATTCATAGCAGAGGAAGGAAGCCATAGGACAAGGAACAAACAGTGATGTTTCCATGGTAACCGAGAGTGACTCACTGGCACTGTTGGTAATCACTTGTGTGCCCATCAATACACTGGGAGTTGGGGAACATTTTCAGTTAGCAGAAGCTTGTATTGCCAGATGAGACATAAAAAAGCAAATATCCAATCACTTTAAAGAAGAATTTTTTTAACCAGGGTGAAATATCAAGAAGTAGAATAAGCTGCCTACACAAGACTCTGTTGTAAGGAGCACATCCTTAAATATAACCCAGAGCTAACAGACAGTGTTCTGTTAGGGTTGCATTATCTGTTGAATCTCAATTCATAGTGTGCTAGTAAAAACTTCTCTTTCCCAAACTTTGAGGGAGCAGAAAAGAGAGCACTGAATGTCATTCTGTTATTTTTGACTCAATTCCAGTCCACAGTGAAGAACTGCTTGGCAAAATAAAAGCAATAAGAACAAGTTCCAAAGTCATGGGCACTCCCTGGAGAATTGGTAGATTCCAGGGCTAAAACAGGAAAGGGACACATACCCTACACTCTCTTTGTGGGATAGAAGGTTAAGAACATTGTTAGAAGTAAAAACGCAACCATGTTGAAAGGGCAAGGGGTCCTTAAAAGCATACAGTGACCAGAAAATTTTCAGACGTTCAATAACAGTAATATTAGATTATACTTCCAACAATACAATTAATGTCTAGTGTATAAATAGACAAGTCTTCCTGGTAGAAGAATTTTACATAATGCATAGAAAACGTCCATCAGACAACCATAGGAATAGTTGTGGAAGGTAAGATCCACCAAAAGAAGTTAAAATTAATGGGCAAAAGTTTAAGCAGAAATAGTATATTTGTATATCTATAATTATCTTCCTTAAAGTGTTGAGTAATAAGCAAGAAAATGGAAAATTGATGGTGGAGACTCTGACAGATATTATCTTCATGAAGCTATCAAAACATCACCAATAATATGCATAGAAACTATATATATCCTGGTATGAAAGATTGAAAAGGGTTCATACATCCACAGTGTACTGTGAAATACAAGATAATCTCATATTAGTCATGATAAGAAGAGCATCTCCCACGAAGACAACTGGTGCTTTGGAAAGTGTCAAAATCATGAAAGACAAAGAAAAATGAAAGATGTTTAACAAATTAGCTGCAAAAGAGGAAAAACCCAGTTATTATTTTACTACTTACATACATCCAATACTTACAACCCAACATAAAACAACAGATGTGAGAGCAGTTCCCTGTAGAACAGGCAGTTCTCCAATGGGCCCTAACTACAATTCCGATAGAACTTACCTGAACCCAGAATTGGCTCCCACGGGTTAAACATTTAGTCATAGACTATCACCCCGGCATCCGACAGCAACTGAAAGGTGTAAGCTGTTTCTTATACCTGTGATAAATCAGGGTATCAGTGACTCCCTTCTTGGATTCAATTGCTTTGCTAAGATAGCTCTCATGGCTTAGGAAAACACTTGCTCTAATTTTTATATTGACATGGAATATAATGAAGGATACAGAGGGATAGCCAAATGGAAAGGTGCACATGACAGATGTGTATGAGGAGGCGGTGAGCATTTATGTCTCCCCAGCTGTGCCACAGTCCAGGTACCTGATCGGCATTCTGAAGGTTCTCCTAACTCTCTCACTTGGAGGTCTTGTGGAAGCTTTGTTATGAGAGTATGGTTAACTGCATCACTGATCTTTGGTGATCACCTCACTCTTCAGCCTTTCTCCCCCTCTATCTCCACAGAGGCTGGGGGGTGAGTGCAGGTGAAAGTCCCACCCTTCTAGCTACAAGGCTAATTCTCTGGAACCTGGTTACTATGCAGCAACACACCAAGAAACACCTCATTAGAACAAAAAGTGTGTCTGTCACCAAGGAAATCCCAAGGAACTTTTCCCAAGGGATGTGTAAGTCATATGTTCCAAACACTAAGGAATCTATAACAGTCTTAGAATGACTTCATGCTCTTGTACATGGGTCTTACTTTCACACCTTTAAGGTGTGTGTGTGTGTGTGTGTGTGTGTGTGTGTGTGTGTGTGTTTAACTTTGAGTACCTGTAGAAGCCAGGAAACCAGAGAAGGGCCACTGGATTGGGGACTGTCATAAGGCAGGGGATAGCAAGCATAAGTGACATGAAAACAGAGAGAATAGTCGGAGCAGGAAGTTTAAGCAGGGATGGGAAGGCAATGGGCCTGCAAACAACTGGGCATGTCAACAGTCAGCCACTGAAGCTCAGGAGGCAAGACTCCTCCCTACTGACCCACTGCTAGATTACTAGGGCAAAGGCAGGCATCATCTTCATCATCTATGGCTGCATATCCATCCATGAAAGCACAAGGCTCCACTCATGGTCACACAGATCAATAATCTCAGTGGGCCTCAAACTAAAACAGAAAAATACATGGATGTGGGAAAGAGGAGAGCGTTAATAAGAGTGACAGAGATGAGAGAGGATGGGGTTACATTAATCAGAATTCATCAGACTCATGTATGAAACACACCAAAACTATGTTTCAATAAAAAGTCTGAGGGGTTATCTGTCAGCAACTGGAATCAAAGACCAAATATTACAAGACTCTCTTGGTACCCTAATCTATACGAATCTGTGAAATACTGGCACACACAATGCGGGGAGCAACCACCCAATCTCTGGTTGGATTTAAGAGACACTCCATAAGATGGAACCCATTCCTGACACCGCTCAGGTGGCCAAGAACCTGAGACCAGATAGGTCAGGGACCCTGAAGAAAACCACATTCTATTGTTCTGCTAAAGGAACATAATGACAATAGTAGCAATAAAATGGCTGTTAATAACATCCTGCTGTGCTCATAAATCACAGTGTTCTGCTCAGCCATCACCAGCAAAGCGTCCTCATGCAGTAGATGGGAACACATGCAGAGGCTCACAGGCAGGCCATGTGCACAGTGTGAGAGAGCTCGGAACGTTCAGTACTAAACAGGATGTTTCATCAAATCCCTCCCCTCAGGGCTCAGGAAATTGTGTGAAAGAGGCCAGAGGGAATAGATGACCCTAAGAAAACCAGATACAGCGGGACTGGTGCACTTAGGAACTCAGAGAGACCTGTAGCAACACACATACACACACAGGGCCTGCATATGCCCAAACAAGATGGGGTCTCAGTACTGAGAGGTGAATGTGACCATAAGCTTTCATCCCCAAACAAGAACCAATCTCCAACTGACAGCTGCTCACAAAGGAAAAGTTACTTTCTCCAAGGGAGTATTTGCTGCGTGTTGCTCAACCCACACTTAAAGGCAAGCCCCATGCTCAGCTGTAGATGGCCATCATAAACTAAACTCATTTTATTTTCTCTTACTGCTTTATTTGGGCTTTTGTTTTTGTCTACCTTACTGGTCTTTTGTTTGTATATTATTGTTTCTGGTCTCATGGGGTTTGTGGGTTTTATGTGTGTGTGTGTGTGTGTGTGTGTGTGTGTGTGTGTGTGTGTGTGTGTGTGTGTATGTATGTTTCTTGTGTCTTTTCTTTCTTTTTGTTTATTTCGTATTATTCTTTTCCCCTTTGTCCATTTGTCTTCTAGAGAGAAAGAGAGATAGAGAGAGACAGAGACACACAGAGAAAGAGAGAGAGAGAGAAAGAGAGAGAGAGAGAGAGATAAAGAGAAGGCATGGATTTTGAAGTACGTGAAGTGAGGAAGATCTGGAAAAAAGATGTGCAGGGGAAGCTGTGATCAGAATATATTTCAAGGAAAAATATTTTCAGTTAAGAATATATTAAAAATCCACAGTTATACCAGGAAATAAGCATATATATATATATATATATATATATATATATATATATATTCACAAAAAGTATCATTCATCAGCCTATAGACAAATTCAGAAAAGCTACTGAAATTCAAATAAATGAAATAATTAGTAGTGTTTCAATTTTAAGGTAAACATATTAACTTTTATCATTCTTGCATTGTTAGGTGCTATCGGGGTTGAGGGAGTTGAATCAAGGATAGAGAGGAAATTAATGCACTACTTTTTAAACCCTTCCGTACATTTAGAATGGTCTCAAAATGAAGTTTTGGGCATGATAATCACATCTTGGAACTGCTAGGACAGGAAGAATAAAATACTGACTACAATTAGCTCACACCAGCCATTGGAAAAATGTCTGCAGAGAGAGGCAGACGTGATCTCACACCCAGAGACCCTAAAGGGAAGGTGACTCAAGGGGGAACAGTGGACAGCTATGGAAGCAGCACACCATCTGAGGGCAGTGACTCAACTTCCGGTGAGTCACCTTCCGGCCCCTTCCTACCCCACAGCCGTCAGTTATACAGTCTTATCGGTCTGAAATGTGGGCTCTGCTTCTCTGCAGCACCCTGGCTCCTGTTCATCCACTTGATGAATCGTTTCTCCTGCAGGAGCCTTCTGGGGTCTAACATGTCTGAAACAGATCATTTTCTTAAAGAAGGATTCCAGTCCTTTACCTCCTCTCTTCCAGAACCTTCCACCTTGTTTTACTTAGACTACATCAAAATTCCTTAGGGTAGCATGCAAGATACCTTACTGATACTGAGCCACTCCTTAGCGCCAGCCTTATCGCATCTCACGTCTCTAAACAGCCAGATTCCTGCCTCAGCTTCCGGAACTCTCATGAATTCCAGAGCAGATCTTCTCCTGACCTCTGTCCCACCAAGTCATTCTACCACATTAGCACCTTTCTCTGCAATGCAAACTCCATATTTTCTGTTTTTAACAGACTTCCCTGGTTGTTCCAGAGAATTCCTACTCCTACTCTGTCCGTCAGGGTCTGCAAGGATAATTAGCACTCTCCCTCCGTATATTCCTCTGCACATGGCTTTTGGAACATAAGTCATGAGACCCATTCTCTTGATAGTGTGTAAATCCTTTAATGGCAAAAGTGGTATTTAATTCATCTGAGAATTCTCAGCCCCGGCTCTAGACCTGGCTCTTAGGGGTCAGCCACCACTCGTGGTAAGTTTGAAGTCAATGAAAACGTACTCAGATGTGATGTTTCCCAGAGCTGCAAAAGGAGCCATTGTGAAAGAAGACACACGGCCACGCATGTTCCTATTGAATTCAACTTTTCAAATTGCACAAAATACTGGAGAGGAAAAAAAAGCCAGTGATTCTAGGTAAACACTCGGGAGTACCAGTGCCCAGGCTGGCAATTCAAATGCTTACAGAGAAGCCGAAGCAGCTCCAAACAAAGGTTGCTATTAGCAACAGAAAATGCAGCTAGCAACATCAGCTTCAGGAAGAAAAAGTAGGCAAAGATCGGGCTCTAAGAAAGATGGCCATAATGCCAAGGATGAAATATGCAGTACAAAATTGTCTAGCATTCATTTTGCTTTATATTTTTTCCATCAAGGAAAAGAATGTTCACAATATAAGATTCAGATAAACATTGTTAGAGAAAATGAAACCAGTTTGCTTTGAAAAGAAAAAAATTATGTCACCAGTTTCGATTATCCCGGGGTATGAAAATAACTTGATATAAACTGCTTACAAGAAATTACTGTCATCCATGGATCACAGATTATAAAGGATGAAATTGTAGAGAAGTCTGGAGATTAAAAACTTTCCATTAAAAAACAGAAACAAACAACAACAACAAACCCAGACTGAGCTGTTATTAGGAGAGCAACCCTGGGCATCTGGGAATGGTAAGTCTCTTAAACTAATATTGAACTCCCACTAGACTACATGAGTAATCTTATTCTTTAAAATTGTCACACCACAAGAACACGGTCCACAGAATCAACTAACCAGGGCACATAAGAGCTCACAGAGAATGAACTAACCTATATAGGTCTGACCTAGGTCCTCTGCATGTATGTTATGGTTGTGTAGCTTGGTGTTCTAGTGGGACTCCTAACAGTGGGAGCAGGGCTCTCTCTGACTCTTTTGCCTGCTTTTGGGAACCTTTTCCACTGGGTTGCCTTGTACAGTCTTAATATGAGAGCTTGTGTCTAGTCTTATAACTTGTGTTGTGACTGGGTGATATCCCAGAGAGGCCTGCTCTTTTCCGAAGGGAAATGAAGGAGTGAATCTTGGGGAGAGGGAAGAATGTGGGGAGGGACTAGAAGGAAAGAAGGCAGGGGAAACTGTGGTCAAGATGTAATATATAAGAAAAGAATAAGATAAAAAAAGAATAATAAAGAAAAAGTGTTGTCATATACTGTAAATCTTCATTGCCCAATATAGCAGCCACTATTGACACCTCATTATTCAAAATTATATGATTTATTTTTATTTTAAAACCATTATTGAGTTGTACCAGGCTTATTTTCACCACTCATTACACACACACACACACACACACACACACACACACACACCCTCTACTGTTTATGATAGTGAATAGTTCAGAAAACAGACCATTTTCATCATTATAAAAAGTTCCATATATCAATGTTGTTAAATAAAAAGTAATCATTAGAAACCAATAAAATTCACTGAGATTATTATATAAAACTAATAAAACTTCTATCCACTGGAAAGGCTAGTATATCTTTATGGATAGGAAAATTTTTGGTATAGACTTTAGCAAAATATCCAACAGCTGTTTCATGAATTTCTTATCAAAATGAAGAAAAGTGAGCAGACTATACTATGTAACTGTATAAACAATTATCTAAGTGGTATTGACTGGTGGAAACACATATTTGGAATCAGTAATCTACAGACTAGTAAACTAACTCCAAAATTTTTTTCACCGACCTTCTCCTCAGTAGTTTTTTATCACTAATATACCTGCTAAATAAAAGAAAGAGTTGCTGAGTTTCTAAATAATTAAGTGTGAGATTATTTTCTAGCTCTCTGAAAGTCAGTTTGGTAAGATACATAAAAAAACCTTTTATAATGCTATTCTATGGTTCACAGTTCTTCTTTCTCTGTGGAAAAAAATCACGAATGTTTACAAGGACTTAGTGATATGCATGCAGAGACAATATTTTGTGTATTGCATGGATGCATCACCAAATTATTTAGAGAAATGTGAATTTCATGCAGTAGAATTGAATCAGCCACACTTGCATGGATCCTGACTGTACTCCTAAAGACAAAAGCAATGTTATTTAAATACATAAAACTCTGTGTGTGTGTGTGTGTGTGTGTGTGTGTGTGTGTGTGTGCTTTAAAAAAATTCCTTACTTGCCACTATAAGTAAAGACTAACAGAAAAAAAAAGTGAGATTCTGTCATTTACAGCAAAACCGATGATGGAGCACATTCTACTAAATAAAATAAGCCAGACTTAGGAGGAAAAGTACTGCATATTTCCTGTCTAGTAGAAAGCAAAACAAAAACAACCTGAATATTAACTAGTAATGACTGGATTCTGAGAAGGGACAGCAAGCGAATGAGAGGCCAGATAAGTGTCAGTGTGCAGATGGAGGAATGGCTTTCGCATCCCACAGCACAGTGTGATGACTGAGCCCTCAACAAACTATTATGTATTTTGTGATGATCCAAAAGAGAGGAGTTGTAGGCTTCAGGCACAAGGAAATAATAAGAAAAAAAAAACAGTTAATTACCTGAATTTGGTCACTGCAGACTGTGTATATATATTGAAATGCCACAATGAATCCTATTAAAATGTACAACAAGCATACAGATTATCATAATAAAATTAATCTTGAAAAGTAAACACTGAGAGAATAGCTGGAAAAAGAAAAAAAGGAAAGGATGCCAGAGTCCTTGGAGCTGGAGTTACAGCTATTGTGAGCTGTTGGATGTGGGTGCTGCAAACCTAGCCTGGGTCCTCTGCACAATCAGTAAGTGCTGTTAAATACTGAACCATCCATTTCTCCCACCCCTTTCATTGATTTCTTTTAAAAAAGGAAGGAAGGAAGGAAGGAAGGAAGGAAGGAAGGAAGGAAGGAAGGAAGGAAGGAAGGAAAGAAGGGAGGGAGGGAGGGAGGGAGGGAAGGAGGAAGGGAAGAAGGGAAAGAGAGTGAGAGAGAGAACAAAAAAGACGATTATGTTTTTAGAACACAGCTTAGAAATAAATATTAAACAGAGAAATGTCATAGTCATGAAGTGCTTCAAAATTTGCATCCAGACTCAGCACTTCCCAAACAAGGCAAAGGCACATTGTTCTCACAATGCTTTCAGGGACAAGTTAAAGAAAGAATTATTCAGTACGTGTCCAAAGTGAGTGCTCTACAGGGGAGAGTCACAGAGGAGTAAATCTCAGCGTTCCTGTGAAGCTAGTCACTTCACAGCACTCTATGGGACTGCAGACCCAGCCCTGTCACAGCACCAAAATAGTGACCTGTGCTGGAAGGAAAATAGAGTAATTCCCGATACTAAGAGGATCCAAGGTTTCAATCTTAGGTGTAAGGAAAGATAGACATGATCAAAGTACAGCATATGCATCTACAGAAAAGTTGCCATGAAACCAACAGCACCTGCAATTTATGTTCCAATAATTTCAATTTGAAAGATGAGCACCCACCGTTTCTAGCTAGAACCTGATTCACAGCTCCTAGCATAAGGGAGCCAATTTGAGGGGAAAGTATCCCAACCCAAAAGAGTGTCTGAAAAGATGCTCTGCTTTCAGAAGGTTCTGTTCATTTCACACACAGCTGTGAGTATACCTATTGATTAAATCCATTTACAGCATCCTAAAGCAATTCGAAGCATGAAATAATCTGAACACACTAAAACACAAGATTCCTGGGCTAACGAGATATCTCAGAAGGTAAAGGCACTTGTTATCAAGGTTGACGATCTAAAGTCAGTCTCCAGAACCCACCTGATGGAAGGAGAGAACCAATCCCTGCAGCTATCCTCTGGCTTCTCAATGTGTGCTATAGTATGTGCTCATGCATATACACATACACAATTCATACTCACACATACACTGACATTCACATACACACATTTACATATACTAACTCACACACACACACACACACACACAAATGAAGATCATACTCCATACTGCCAGGATTCTATAGAAAGTGAAGATCTAGAAAATAGACTAGCATCTTATGTGGCTATAAGTAATTCTGAAATTTATATTTTCATCACACTTGATTTATGAGGGTTCATTTGTCTTCTCTCGATATGCAGGAGTAGTTTACAGAAACACTGAGTCAGCACACCTGCCTATAAGTCATCCAAATAATAAGGACATGTCACTCACAGAACTCTTACATCTAGGAATGATACAGAATTATGACTACACCCACATTTGAGGATGTTTGATTTATGATTTGCTTTGTTTGTGGTGGTAGTGGTTTGATTTTTGTTTGGTTTGGTTTGGGTTCTCGGCGACCAATAAAAGATTAGAAGGAATGTTTGTCCAGTTCTTAGAGTGAATTGCTAGGCAAGATGGGACAATAAAATTGCCAGGATCTCTTCATGCTAAGGGCAGGACATTCTTATAAGAAGGGATTGTTGATTAAATGTGATCAATGCTACCAGCCATTCCCTCTTTCCTGGAGAATCTTGAAGATACGTGTCATGAAGACACATACAGAATCCCAAGTTCACTTTGCTCCCTGCCAAGCCCTGCTGTTAGGTTTGTGCTGAGGTCTCCACAACTCCTTTATAGAAGACAGAGTTTGCATGTCACACAGCAGTGATAAGACTGGCCTGGTTCACCAAACAGCAAACACACACCACGTTTCTTGATGTTGATAGTGTGTTGTTTCTCACTATCCAGCAATAAACAGTGTGATTTACCTCCAGAACTCTTAAGCTCTAGTGGAGAAAATAAAGAATTAGGAAAAAACGAAGGCTCCGCCAATAGCTACCAGCAAAAAGTTCCGATGCAGTCCACCAAAAGCGTTAGACTCTTTGTAGATCTTCTACCACACTGCTTTCCAGTTTGCAGTATTCGGTGTATCTATGCAACTGATGGAAGGCTTGAGCTGGGTTTGTGTGATGAAAGGCTATTTTTGAGAAGTGCCCTCAAATTCAGGTTTCCATTTAGGAGTGTTCTTATGAAGCAAAGTACAAGTTTCTGCACTTTCAGGGCTATTTATCCCCACATTTCTATCTCCCCGGTTTCCAAAGATAGCAGTAAATGTAACAAGAATTATAAGAGCTTCACAACCAGACATGCCTAAGCATGTAGGAATGGAAGACCTTAAACAGGTTCCATAATCTAACTTAGTTATATGTAAAGTGTAGAGCACACCTACCTTACTATCTAACGATAAAGTGAGACAATTCAATGAATAATTCCTCATGAGTATCTGGCAAATGCTTCTAAAATGTATCTACCATATTTTTAATTAAAAAATCATATAATATTTTTATCATGTTTTCCCTTTCCCCAATTCCTCTCAGATTCTCCCGACCTACCCAACTTTATGTTCTTTATTCTTTTTCACCCTTTCAAAAGTAAACTAGTTATTTAAAAAAACAAGATATACACACACAGAAGAAACTCCACAAAAATGAAAATCAAAATATGTAGTTAAAAGAGCAACAAGAAGAGCTAGTCTCACAACACCCAGAAGAAGCTCCACTCTCAGGCACTCTAACAGGCCCAGTACCACAGGATCCCCAAATCCCAGGAGCTTGGTCACACCAGGATCTCAGGGTCCCAGAGACAGCTTGACTACCAGGAGCTCTGACACACCCAGGATCTCAGAATCAGAGAATCCCCAAATCACAGGATCACAGAGACAGGTGAACTCTGAGGAGGTCCGACACAACCAGGATCACAGTAAGGACAGGCTACAGTCAGATATAACAAGGACAGGTAGTACTAGAGATAATCAGATGGCAGGAGGCAAATGTAAGAACATAAACAACAGAAATCAAGGTTACTTGGCATCATCAGAACCCAATTCTCCTACCATAGCAAGTCTAAGATACCCCACCACACTGGAAAAGCAAGATTCAGATCTAAAATCATTTCTCATAATGGTGATAGAGGACTTTAAGAAGGTCATAAATAAACTCCCTTAAAGAAATACAGGAGAACACAGGTAAACAGCTAGAAGCCCTTAAAGAGAAAATACAAAAATCCTTTAAAGAATTGCAGAAAAACACAACCAAACAGGAGAGGGAAATGAACAAAACCATCTAAGATCTAAAACTGGAAATAGTAACAATAAAGACATCACAAATGGAAACCACCCTGGAGTTAGAAAACCTAGGAAAGAGATCAGGACTCATAGATGCAAGCATCACCAACAGATACAAGATACAAAAGAGAATCTCAGGTCAAGAAGATACTATAGAAAATATTGACACAACAGTCAAAGAAAATGCAAAAAGCAAAGAGCTCCTAACCCAAAACATCCAGAAAATCCAGGACACAATGAGATGAAATCTAAGGAAAATACTTATACAAGAGAGCAAATATCTTCAACTCAAATGGCCAGTAAATATCTTGAACAAAATTATAGAAGAAAACTTCCCTAACCTAAAGAAAGAGATGCCCATGCCTTGGGTATTCTAAGTTTCTGGACTAATATCCACTTATCAGTGAGTACATATTGTGTGAGTTCTTTTGTGATTGGGTTACCTCACTCAGGATGATGCCCTCCAGGTCCATCCATTTGCCTAGGAATTTCATAAATTCATTCTTTTTAATACCTGAATAGTACTCCATTGTGTAAATGTACCACATTTTCTGTATCCATTCCTCTGTTAAGGGGCATCTGGGTTCTTTCCAGCTTCTGGCTATTATAAATGAGGCTGCTATGAACATAGTGGAGCATGTGTCCTTCTTACCAGTTGGAACATCTTCGGGATATATGCCCAGGAGAGGTATTGCAGGATCCTCCGGTAGTACTATGTCCAATTTTCTGAGGAACCGCCAGACTGATTTCCAGAGTGGTTGTTCAAGCTTGCAATCCCACCAACAATGGAGGAGTGTTCCTCTTTCTCCACATCCTCTCCAGCATCTGCAGTCACCTGAATTTTTGAACTTAGCCATTCTGACTGGTGTGAGGTGGAATATCAGGGTTGTTTTGATTTGCATTTCCCTGATGATTAAGGATGTTGAACATTTGCAAAAGACAGGAAACTCAAGAAGAACGAAGATCAAAGTGTAGAATTGGGAACAAAACACCCATGGAAGGAGTTACAGAGACAAAGTTTGGAGCTGAGACGAAAGGATGGACCATCTAGAAACTGCCATATGCGGGGATCCATCCCATAATCAGCTTCCAAACGCTGACACCATTGCATATACTAGCAAGATTTTGCTGAAAGGACCCAGATATAGCTGTCTCTTGTGAGACTATGCTGGGGCCTAGCAAACACAGAAGTGGATGCTCACAGTCAGTTATTGGATGGATCACAGGGCCCCCAATGGAGGAGCTAGAGAAAGTAACCAAAGAGCTAAAGGGAACTGCCACCCTATAGGTGGAACAACAATATGAACTAACCAGTACCCCCTGGAGCTCTTGTCTCTAGCTGCATATGTATCAGAAGATGGCTTAGTTGGCCATCAGTGGAAAGAGAGGCCCATTGGTGGTGCAAACTTTATATGCCTCAGTACAGGGGAACGCCAGGGCCAAGAAGTGGGAGTGGGTGGGTAGGGGAGTGGGAGGGGAAGCATGTGGGGGACTTTGGGGATAGCATTGGAAATTTAAATGAAATAAGTACCTAATAAACAAAAAGGAAAAAAAAGATGCCCATGAACATACAAGAAGCCTATAGAACTCCAAAAAGACTCAACCAGAAAATAAATTTCTCGTGTCACATAATCAAAACACCAAATGCATTAAACAAAGAAAGAATATTAAAAGCAGTACGGGAAAAATGTCAAGTAACATATAAAGGCAAGCCTACCAGAATTACACCAGATTTTTCACCAGAGACTATGAAAGCCAGAAGAGCCTGGGCAGATGTCATACAGACCCTAAGAGAACACAAATGCCAGCCCAGGCTACTACACCCACCAAAACTCTCAATTACTGTAAATGGAGAAACTAAGGTATTCCATAGCATAATCAAATCTACACGATATCTTTCCATAAATTCAGCCCTACAAAGGATAATAGATGGAAAACACCAACACAAGAAGGGAAGCCACACCCTAAGAAAAGCAAGAAATTAATCTTTCAACAAACCCAAAGGAAGATAGTCACACAAACATAATTCCACCTCTAACAACAAAAATAACAGAAAGTAACAAGCCAGACTAACCAGAGGGCACAGAGACAGTGTCCAAGTGAAATCAGAACTGAAAAGGGAGACATAACAATGAAATATATCTTAACATCAATGGACTCAATTCCCCCCAAAAAGACATAGATTAACAGACTGGATACATAAACAGGACCCAGCATTTTGCTGGATACAGGAAACCCACTTCAGTGACAAAGGCAGACACTACCTCAGAATAAGAGGTTTGAAAACTTTTTTTCAAGCAAATGGTCCCAAGAAACAAGCTGTGTAGCCATTCTAATACTGAATAAAATCAACTTTCAACCAAAAGTTATCAAAAAGGATAAGGAAGGACAATTCATACTGGTTAAAATCTAACTCTCACTTCTGAATATCTATGCTCCAAATGCAAGGGCACCCACATTCATAAAAGAAACTTTACTAAATCTCAAAGCACACATCACACCCCAGACAATAATAGTGAGAGACTTCAACACCCCACTCTCAGCAATGGACAGATCATGGAAACAGAAACTAAACAGAGAAACTAAGGAGTGAAACTAACAGAAGTTATGAAACAAATGGATCTATCAGGTATTTATAGAACATTTCATCCTAAAGCAAAAGAATATACCTTCTCAGAACTTCACAGTATCTTCTCCAAAATTGACCATATAATTGGTCACAAAACAGGCCTCAACAGATTCAAGAAGATTGAAATTATCCCATGCACCCTATCAGGTCACCATGGTTTAAGGCCAATCTTAAATACCACCACCAACAACAACTGAAAGCACACATACACATGGAAGCTGAACAATGCTCTACTCAATGATAACTTGGTTGAGGAAGAAATAAAGAAAGAAATTAAAAGCTTTTTAGAATTTAATGAAAATGAAGACACATCATATCAAAACTCATGGGGCACAATGAAATCAGTGCTAACAGGAAAACGTATAGCTCTAAGTGCCTCCAAAAAGAAACTTACACTAACAGCTTACACTAGATCACACCTGAAAGATCTAGAACAAAAGGAAGCAAATACACCCGAGAGAAGTAGATGGCAGGAAAGAATCAAACTCAGGGCTGAAATCAACCAAATAGAAACAAAAAGAACTATACAAAGAATCAACAAAACCAGGAACTGGTTCTCTGAGAAAATCAACAAGATAGATAAACCTTTAGACAGACTAACCAGAAGGGACAGAGACAGTATTCAAATTAATAAAATCAAAAATGAAAAGGGAGACATAACAATGAAATATATCTTAAAATAATTATTCTGTTTGTTAAATATTAACAGTTGAAAGTATCAAAATCATGTTCTATAAACATCATGGAAATATTGATAATTTTCTTACTGTGCTTGAAATTAGCACTTTTTAATGTTTAGCTTCAAAGACATTTTGCTATTTTGAAATTTTTAAAATATACTTACTGATAAAATAATTTCTCTCCTAGAAACACTGATAATCTTTTTAAAGTAAACTGATTATTCGACAATGTTACAGATATATAATGCGTTTTTAAATACTCTCTCACTACACCAGGTCGTATCATATAAAAGCTTTTAAATATCTTTCTTAATGGTTCATTTTTAATATTTTATGCTCCTTTACTATGCTTAACTCCCCAAAAACATTTTGTATGCTTTGAAACAATTTAGTATTCAACATTAGATATAGGATCCTCAGCTATGGATAGTATTAAATATTCATTAATGATATTTTGGGGTATGAAAGGATATGAATATAAAAGTTGAACAATTTTTAATGTATCATTTGACTCTCAAAATACTCAATATTATTAATATGTTCGATGTACAAAATGTATTTAAATAATAAAAAAAGTTAAGAAAAAAAAAGACCAACAAGACAAAAAATGCCAAAACAAGGCCAAATAAAATAAAAGGTCCACAAAAAAAAAATACTAATTGAGCTTGTCATGTATTAGCTAGCCGCTCCTGGGCATCAGTGCAGCCTAACCTGGTGTGTGATTGGTACCTCCAGTGAGACTTGTTTGAGAAAAAAAAATGACTCTTTTTCTTTGCCAGAAAGTATCCACTGTAGACAGCTTCTTAATTAGCTAAAGAACACATTGTATCTATTCCGTGTCTTGTGCTGGGACCTGACTGGCTTGAAACTATGCAGGTCCTGTGCATGTATTCACAGTGTCTGCCAGTGTTCTGTTCAGAAAGTCTTTTCCTGTACCCACGAGTCAAGCCTATTCTCATGATCTCTTTTACCAGATTCATGGTATACAGTCTTCCATTGTTCTTGTTCCACTTGGACTCAACTTTTGTGCAGGGTGATAGATAAGGATCTATTTTCAATTCCTCTACATGTAGGTATCCTGTTTGATGAGCACTATATGTTGAAAATGCCAAGTATATATTCTTGTTTCTTTGTTAAAAAATCAAGGTGTTCACAGGTTTGTGAACTTATGTCTGTAGCTCAATTCCATCAATCAATATGTCTTTCTTTTTCTATGTCAATACCATGTTGCTTTTATTATTATAGTTCTATAATACAATTTGAGATTGGGGATGGTGATACCTCCAGTCGTTCTTTTATTATTAAGATTTGCTTTAGCTGTCCTGTGAGGGTTTTTTTTTAATTTCCATATGAAGTTGAAGACAGTTCATTTTCTTCTAATTTCTGTGAAGTTTTTAGTTGGAATTTTCATTAGGATTGCATTGAATCTGTAGGTTGCTTTTGGCAGGAAGCCCACTTCACTATATTAATCTTGCCAATCCATGAACATTGGAGATCTTTCCATCTTCTGGTGTCTTCTTCAATGCCTTTAAGATTTTATTATGCAACATTATTATTGTTATATGACTTGACACTTTTCCCATCAATAACCTGTTACATTATTTGCCAAGCTAGGCCAATAGATGCATATAGATTTCTGCTACCACAGAGATGTGAGAATCCAGTATGAGAACTACCCTGAAAGGACTATTCGAACTCCTGTGCTCGAGCATGTTCATATATCACCCCAGAAGAATTATATTAATTTAATGTCTTCTCAGTATTGCAAAAACATTGTAAGTGCCTTCCAAAGTTGACAGAGAATTCATCCCTCAAGGTTTGTAAGCTTTCTTCTAAGAATGTGAAAAATGTTATCCCTCCCTGAAGTGGGGCAAGACTTCTGGCAGTCATAACACTGCATTAGTAAGAGTTCTCCAGATAGACAAAAACAATGAAATAATGGGATATAGATGAGAGAGAGAGAGAGAGACAGAGACAGAGACAGAGACAGAGACAGAGACAGACAGGGACAGAGACAGAAACAGAGAGGGGGCAGTACAGATTTACTTTGGGGATATTTGGCTCACATTATGGATGCCCTGTTGTCCTACCATAGGTCATCTGCATGATATTGAACCAGAAAATTCAATAGCATGGTTCCACCCAAGTCTGAAAACTAGAAAAACCAATGATTTAATTCTCAGAGCCCACAGCACTGAGAGCCCCCAAGAGGCTCCTCTATCAAGTCTCAGGATCCAAGGGCAAAGCCCTAAAATCTGCATATCCATGGCCAGGAGAAGAAGGGCAACCCACTATAATGGATGAGAATGAATCTGTCTCATTTCACCTGGCCCCCAGCAGATTCAACAGACCCCACCAAGTTTAGAGTGGGTCTTCCCCCATTTAATCCACTGGCCTATAGACTAATCTTCTCAGGAGAAATCCATGTAGAAATAATGTTCTACCAGCCATCTTCCTGAGCATCCCTCAATAGTGATTAATTGACATCTAGACTTAGCTATCATAATGTCCAAATATCATAACTATCATTTAAAAGTATCTAAATCAGCTGCCCTACCCCACCCACTGACCAGCCAATATCATAGGTCTTCTGGTGTGAGTAAGATGTTAAATATTGTTTGCTTAAACTAGAAGTATGGAAGTAGAAAATGAGCAAAAAGAAAACATTGAATTCTAAAGTTTGTATAGATAAACATCCAAGACCTAAACATGCTTTCTTCCCCACCTGTATTCGCCTCCTAATACCAAAAACACTTAAGTGGCTGTTGGAGAGAGATGCCAGCAAGCTATCGTTCTACACGTGCTTCAGAAGGTGAAAGGTAGAGAGAGGAATTAAATAGAGGGGGAAAGGAACAAGCAGATAAGACCCACTTAAAGGATTGCAGAGGCTGTTCACAGCTAAAGGCTATTTTGTTCACAGTAAACATCTTCCCAGGATGCAGAAAATAAAAGAAGCAGCTAAGGGTTTTTAGTGATCTAGAGGTAAAGAGAAACATTTAACCTTGGATCACTGTAACAAAATGTACAGATTGTCTGAGACACAGGGAAGCCATCACCTGTGCCTTAACACAACACACTGATGATAACATAGCCCAGTCATCTAAGCCACCTTCCAAAGAAGCAAAGATTTAGAGGTGAAGAACGTGCTGTTCTTCCCTTGAAACAAAGCCCTAAAGGTCCACCAACCACAGGTACTTAAACTTTTATTTCCAGATTAAGGAAGAGGAGCTAAACAGGCTGATCACTAAAGCTCTTCCAAAGAAGGCCAGAAAATGATGAAGTGTTGACCTCCTGAACTCTGGCTTGAGTAGCAGCAAGCTAGGAAATGCAACCTGATTTTTCTCCATATAATGAATGGGTTGTACAGCATCTGTCACAGTGCAAGCAGAGAGAAGAAAGTTCCGTGGGAACTGATGAGAGCTCACAGGAGAGGACTTGGAGATCTGAAATTCTAATTGTAGTTTACTTTTTTTTATCTTGTTTTGTTTTGATTAGTGACATGTATACTCCAGTGATTGGTGACACTTAAAATAGGGAAAGAAACAACTTTCTCCAGCAACAGCAGAAAAAAAAAAAACCATCTTTACAACCGGCATGGAAATCACTTCCCATAATAAGACTTCGGCTAAAGTCCATTAATTCATGTACAGAAATTCCTGTTCCAAAACCATTTTAAAAGCTTGAGAGAATAGATGACCTCTAAAGTAGGTCTGAATAAACAAGAATGGAGATAAAATGGAACCAAGATAGAACTTCCCGAAAAGTAAGTAATAAGGCTGGAGAGATGGCTCAGCAATTAAGAGCACTGGCTGCTCCTCCAGAGAACCTGGGTTCAATTCCTAACCCCACATGGCAGCTCACAAGTGTTTGTAACTCCAGCTCCAGAGGACTCAATACCATTACATGCAGGCAAGATTCCAATGTACATGAAATTTAAGATCAATTAAAATAAAAACATTTATAGAGAAGAAAAGAAAAGAAAAGAAAAGAAAAGAAAAGAAAAGAGAAGGGCTGGGCGGTGGTTGTGCATGCCTTTAATCCCAGCACTCGGGAGGCAGAGGCAGACGGATTTCTGAGTTCAAAGCCAGCCTGGTCTACAGAGTGAATTCCAGGACAGGCAGGGCTACACAGAGAAACCCTGTCTCAAAAAACAAAAACAAAAAAGAAAGAAAGAAAGAAAGAGAGAGAGGGGGAGAGAGAGAGAGAGAGAGAGAGAGAGAGAGAGAGAGAGAGAAAGAAAGGAAGAAAGGAAGTTAAGCAATAATGACATACACATAAGTATTCTATAGAAGTGTTCGTAGAAGTGGTAAGACAACACTGAGAAATCTAGGATGACTTATATGGCTAATTATACTTAGAAACTCAAAGGGAATGTTAAATTACTCTTTTAATATATTTTTTATTCATTAACACAATCTATTTTATCATATTTACTCTTACTCCTCCCTCTCCCTCCTCCTGGATACACTGCACCTTTTCACTCCTCCCAGTTTCTGGGTGCTCCTTTCACTTTTAAAATACCCCCCTGAGTCCAGTTTGGACCGACCACATACTCCAAGTCTGGCCTACTTTAGGAAATAGAACAAACTTAAATAAGAATTCCTCCTCCTCCTACTTGCCAGGAATAAAAATAATAATAATAAATAAACTTTAAAAAATGAGTTAGGAGGAAGGATCACCAAAGAAGTCATCCATCTTCCCATATCTAAACATACCACATCGCTTAGGAATGGCTCAGCAAATGCTAACAGACATCACCGTACAAAGCTAACGTATTAAAACTCAGTGACGCACAGAGTTTACCACACAGTAATTTTCCAAAAGGGGTCTGCTGAGTTGGCAAAGCTGGGATATAATTTGGCCAGCTTGAAAGAACATTTCCTTTTAACCTAAAATAGATAATATTATCTAACTCTTTCTGGAAAAAAATATTTGAAAGCATGAAGTTCCATTTATCACATAATTAGAAACTGTGATCATGAGGCCAAGGGACGGACAAGCATGGGACCATGCAGAGGTATAAATAACCCCTGTATTTTAATGAAGACCGATTTCCATACACTGCCCGGAGATGCTGAATTCAAAACTCAAATTTCTCACTAAATGACTGGGAAGAGATTTACAACAATCACTTTAATAACTATACCCCCTCAGCTTGTCTACTCAGCCTCTACTTCTACTGCAAACAGTGCAGAACACACAGAATCCCCCCTGCAACTCCCAAACAGAGGCTAAGGTGAGTTTCTTTGTGCTGGCAGCTCCATTAGCTCAGTCTTGAAGCTCAAACCAACCTTGAGCCTTCCCATTGTCCTGCCTTCAATCTCTTCTTCTCACACATCGGCCCTGAGCTCATCCTGAGGTTGGTCTCCCAGATAACCTTCCTGCATAAATCTCGTGGTTTCTCTTATAATCTTTCACCCACATTACTAATGACCGGCTTTTCCTGTACCCTACACACTATACTGCACTGCTACAGCCATCTAGAAGCCCAGCTTTCTAAAGAAACAAGTTAATTGCCGGTCCACAATAGCCAAACATGAAGCAGCTATTGGATGAATTGTGAGTTATTAAGCCTTGGATTCTCAGAGTGACCTTAAAGGAACCTGAAAAGGGTGTATCTCTTGACACACCAGTTTTGATCTTCTCCAGGTCAGAGGTTTGTGCGACCTCAAAGCTCTTTGGACGACTTTATGAAATCCTAAGAAGCCGCCAAGTCCTGCTGAGTAATTGTGTCTTGCTGCAGACAAGAACAAGATGTCACTGACTGAATGAAAGCACTGTGTTTGAAGCACCGGAAACCAGTAGCAGAAATTACTGAGGGCCAAAGGGACTCTTGAGGCAGAACATCTGCCAAGTACTGACCGAGTTCCTTGAGTCGTGATTGAATTCAGCTAATGACTATTCTCTAAAGAAAGACACCCGTGTCTACATCATGTTCTCTTCTCAAAACTACAGAATAAGGGCTCTTTGTCCTCATTTACTGTCCAAAGATCACTTAGGGTCAGGAATTTCCAAAGTCTGTTTTACTACATTAGAGGACTCTCTGCCTAATGAGTGTATGATCTTTGTTTTTTTCTTTTGTTTTTTTTCTTTTGTTTTGTTTTGTTTTGTTTTCCCTAGCCTTTTGGGCATAGTTCAGACAAACAATGCTAAAACAATAACCATTTTCTTTTCCTTACTTATTATCAAAGCCCATATTTTAGATGGTACGATGATGTTTCCATACACAAACATTTCCTGGGTTTCTTGACAGGCAATGATAGCCAGGCAATATGCAGGAGACCAATGACATGTAAGCTAAAGTTGCTGTGGGGTGTTCACCACAGGAGACTGCTTGGAAGTGAGTTTAAGCCAATAGACAACAGTCTTTATCAGCTGGCCAGCTTGAGATCCGAGTGTAGCACTGAACCTTTCTCAGGGCGAGCTTTTAAGCAGAAAAACCATGTTCTGAGTTGACACGCTTCAGTTAACGAGTGCTGCTAGTTAGCCAGAAGGGGAACTACAGACCCTGAGATGTAAGGTTAGTACATATTGAGGCTTTCCCAGAACACTACGGCCTTAGATGGATTTAGACCTCTGTTTTATATTTGGCAGGTGGTGATGTCTGTCCGAATGGTACTTCCATTATGGAGTCTGTTATGCTAAGGTCTGGGGTCTGTTACAAAAACTTCAGGAAACGCCCTTAAAAGACTCACCTGGGACTTCCTTTTTTTTTCTTTCCCTGTTTTCCTCTCTCCTGCCTGGAATCTGGGAGCAGAAGCAGGAAATGCAGCTGAGAAATTATCTTATTTCCATGAAAATAAAGACAAGAAAATCATAAGACACTGATATCCTCAAAACACTGTGCTGCTGGGATCACACCAGCGTGCATCTGTATCTCGTTTTAGGAGAAAACAAGTCAGGTTGGGAATGAACCTCAGGGCAAAGCACTTGACTAAAATGCAAAATGCACAGTCTTCAACCCCCGCACTGAAATGATGAAAGCAAATTTCACCATCTGATTAACTACTAATACTTTATTAATGAATCAGTTTACCTGCGTTTTAAGAGAACTAATATAATAGATTAAGTGTGAAGTAACAGAAGGAAGTAATATACTATCATAACCTGGTATATCTTGCCTTTGGGGTGTATAGTGTGTGCATGCAGTATGCATGCATGTTTATGGGTATAACACATTAAGTCTCTGGTTATGTTATAGGCTAATTGTGTTTCTACTCCATCCCCCAGAACTCACTGAATAGAACACTAATCCTCACAGTCAATCCTTTGAGATGGTACCTTCGTGAGATAATTAGGGCTTAGTGGTATCATAATGGAGAGTTGGATAAGGCGGGGTTTCCCTTCTAAGATAAGATACCACAGAGATCTCTCCTTCCCACAACGCATGCACAGGTAAAGCCACCTGACCTGTAGTATTTGTCATGACAGCCCAAGATGGCCAGGACAGTTGATTTCCTCATACTAAAAAGGATGGTTACTGTTCTGTACTCCCACTTCTATGACTCAGCCATGGTATCAGCCACACCACTGTGTCTCTCAGGGTATTTTTGAAGCCAGAAGATTGACCACATGAAAAAACACATTTCAAAACTTCACTACTTTTATTGAATACTTCTAGTAAATCTCATCCCTTCAATGGATCCAGGATCCAGAAGAATAAAGCCCATCTGTTCTCTGAATATTTTTCTTCAGAAAACTTATTTGTGTCAGTATTGCCCTTTAGTCCTCAAAGATCCAAGTGGGACTAGGTAACTATAGAAGCAATACCAAAATATGAAACTTCCACACTGTAGCTTTTGTCTGCTCATTCTGTAGGTTTTTTGTTTGTTTGTTTGTTTGCTTGCTTGCTTGCTTGCTTGCTTTATTTTGGACTTGAATCTCTGTGATGGCTGATCTTGCTTGTCAACTTGATTGGACCTGGGATCAAATAAGAGTGAAACCTGTTGGGGGGGGGATGTCTTGGAAAGATCCTCCGATGAGTTAATCCCTCCCCCAGAGTGTTCAATGCCTTCTAGTGGTAGCCTGGACATAGAGAGGTCTGAGAGGGGGAAAGGTGATACATTTTGCCTGCCACCTTTGCTCCTTACTGGTCAATGCATCTACTCTGTTACTGCCGCTACTGCATTGGAACACAGCTTCTTTGGCCTTCCAACAGGCAATGAAAATCAGTGGTTCTCCAGGAATCATTCAGGTCTCCAACACTAGACTGGGATTGCTAAGGCATTCCATCTTAGGGACTAAGCAGCCACTGAGTTCTTAGCAACTCCAGGGTAAAGAAAGACTCTGCTGATCTATCATTGTGCATCATCTAAGCCAGGCTACTAGATTACCTTCATAATATGTATTCAGTCTATAGACTCTGTTCCTCTAGCGAACCCTTAATAATACAACCACTGACCCACTCTATATTTTTAATAATTTTCATTGTGTAATAACTTATTGTTTTGAAACAGAATTCCAGGTAGCTCAGGCTAGCCTTAAACTCTCTTAGACATCCTCCCAAGCATAGCTTTGCTATTCTGATCTTTCTGCTTTCACATTTTGACAATTGAGTGAACTGGTGTATAACACTACACCTGGTTACAACATCCTAGTGCAACATATTTTTATTAAATTAATGATTTTTAGCATGACAGCAAGCTCTATAACTTGGAACACCCCTATTTTAAAAGTATTTCCACCATTCAGATTTATTAAACTGTTAGTGATACCTAAGATGCTAAGATTGGAAAGGGAAGTTGGAGGTTTCTTAACAACAGTTGATATATACGCTTACAAAATAATTTATCCACCATGCATCTTAACTCTTGGTATATCCCCATAAAGGAGAAATTATTGCCCTAATTATTTTTATAGATAAGATAATGACTTAGTCAAGACATGCATGAGGACATGGACTACATTACTAATTATAAAAGCAATGCAAATAGAAATCATGAAAAAAAGCACAATTTATTAAAAAAGAACTTAGTGAAACCAGTATTGTTGAAATACAAGAGACAGAGCCATTTTATTGTGTCATGTGAAATACAAAGTGTTGTAGTTTCTTAATGCAACTGTTTACAACAGGACTTTTATCCATGCCATTAAACTGCAATCTCACTTCTAAGATCCTTTCTCAAATGGAATAAAAACAAACAAAAGGGCCAATTAAATCTGTAACTATAATAAAATCAAGGGCATAGGCTCCAACCAATATAATGTTTGTACAAAATGTAAAACAGTGTAAAGATTGATTAATAAAAATTAGACATAATGCTTAAAACCATTCATATTACTTGACATCACTCCTTAATTCTGGACTATGTGTATTACCTTTCTTTCTAAGTATAGTGTGGGAAGAGGAATGTTAAGAATGGGGAAACTGGATGTGGGATACATGGTAATTCTGTTGTGCTGCAAAATGTTCTCTATAAACACAAAATACTTCTAAAAATATATTTTAACTCTACATGTGATAGGATTGCAATCTTACTTTTAAAAGAACAAAGAATAACAACTAGTATCATCAGTAAACATATGGAAGTAGAAGTCTACTGTCATGAAAACAGATGGCGCATGTACATTAGAGCCTAGATGATCACTTTCCTTTCCTCAGCCTGTTTAATACATTTTCTAAGTTAGCTAAAACAAATACTTATGATTTTTTCCAATCTTTTTTTGTTTTTGGTTTTGGTTTTTCAAGACAGGGTTTCTCTGTGTAGCTCTGGCTGTCCTGGAACTCACTTTGTAGACCAGGCTGGCTGCGAACTCAGAAATCCGCCTGCCTCTGCCTCCCGAGTGCTGGGATTAAAGGTGTGCGCCACCATGCCGGGCTTTACTTATGATTTCTTAATGAAAATATATACCTAGAGGTATTAAATATTATAACCAAAGCTATGGAGTGAGAAGTTAGTAAAATACAGTTATATATGAGTCCAGGATATTTACAAGCTGTGGATTTCTGTTTTGTTATCTTGTTTAAATTTACCTTCTTTCTGAGTTTTAACTTCCCTTTCTAGAAAAAGAAATATTAGTTCTACCTACTCCACATAGCCATTATAAGAATTAAGTCCTTAAAATTTAGACCTTAAAAGTAGGCCTGAAAAATATGATTAACAGAAGTTGTTATTCTCCGTGATAATGATAATTCCATGAGGTACAAGACAATTCATGACCCTGTACCATCTGGCAATGAAGTGATACTCTAGTGATGGGCTGTGCCAACCACACTCTATGCTTCTTAACAAGTGAAAATAGGTGTCACCAAAACATACTTCACCCTGAATGATACTCTAGTGATGGGCTGTGCCAACCACACTCTATGCTTCTTAACAAGTGAAAATAGGTGTCACCAAAACATACTTCACCCTGAATGATACTCTAGTGATGGGCTGTGCCAACCACACTCTATGCTTCTTAACAAGTGAAAATAGGTGTCACCAAAACATACTTCACCCTGAATGATACTCTAGTGGTGGGCTGTGCCAACCACACTCTATGCTTCTTAATAAGTGAAAATAGGTGTCACCAAAACATACTTCACCCTGAAAGCAATAATGGGCTTTGAAGGGGCATGAGGCCAAGTCACTGAATAAAGAAACCACAGAGGGCACTAACTGACGTAAATGGCTTATGATAAGGAGTTACTCATTTACCAAAGGGCTTGAAAGAAAGCGTTATGCTCTAATAGCATTCATAACAAAAAATCATTTGATATCTATATTAGAAATTTTAAGTAAGAGGCCATGGGTTTAAGCTGGGACCTGTGAATTTAGACTGCTTAAAGTTGGGTTCAAAACTATTTTCTTCCTTGGGGTCAGGTTTATTCTTAGCCTATTATATAAGAATCTTATAGATTATCTTCTTGACACAACAGGACAGCAACACATATGAGTTTATAGCAATTGCAACAGGATATACAAAGTCCACGTAAGCCCAAGTTGGGATAAAATGTGGCAGAGAGAGAAGAGTTGGGCATCGTCTCACCTATACATGTGGAGCTGTTGACAATTGTTAGCTGCTGGGAAGGAAAGATCAGTTTTCTCTAGTCTGTTGCCCTTGGTAAGTTATCCATGCTCCACCATAAGACCACACATCTATGACCATGTGGGCAGCACAAATTGGTCTTGAAAGATTAAAAAAAAACATTTTGACACAAAGTTAAATGGGTAGAGAAAGGGGTAAATTAAGGAAGAGTTGGGGGCAATGGGGTAAATATGATCCAATATTAAACTTTTAAAGAACTAAGTTTTATAGTTCTTTAAAAACTATAAGATAACTTAGAGCATTAAGAGAAACATATAGATATAGAGAAGAGCTTAGTATGAATAAGAATTCCAATAAATGGGCTACTATTATATTAGACTTCCAAGCACAGATTTTTCAATAACAAAAGACCCAGGAAACCTGAACTTAAATCCACAGCTGCTATTTACCTGGACAAACTTCAACCACTAAAGCAATAGTTCCTTTTTTATTATTATAAACACATCCTAGAACATAACTGTGTCAGGTTGAGACTGGGTGATGGCCATTCTTGGTTCAGCTTAACTGTATCTTAAATGAACTACAATCCAGAAATGAAGTGCACAGCTATGAGGTATTTTCTGCTTGGTTTGAAGTGTGTGAATCTACTTCTAGGCCAGATCCTGAGGTGGGAAGACAAAGACCTTTAAAACAGATCTTAAGGCTGGAAAACACAGGCCTCTAATTCGGATCTTGAGGCAGGAAGACACGTGCCTTTAATCCAATCTTGAGGTAGGAAGACATACCTTTAATATAAGCCATGCCTTCTGTAGGAAGTCTATGTAAAGACATAAAAGAAGGAAGCTTTTTGCCCTTTGCCTACTTGCCCTTGCTTTGCTAGCACATCCATTCCTTCACTAACATTGGAACCTACTTCTTCTGGATTCCAGTACACACAGAAGAGCAGGTGAAATACCCAACCTTGTGGGACTGGACAACTACTAGATTCTTGGTCTTTCCATTCGCAACTAGCCATTGTGTGTGAGAGAGGAGGAGGGGGGAGGTTCAATCTGTGGGTTCTGTGACTCTAGAGAACCCTGACTAATACAGAAAATATAGTCCATCTATTGCTCGTCAGATGTGTCTAAACATAGAAAATCAAGTGGCAATATTTTTATTGAGTTAAAAGGTATTAATTAAGATTAAGAAATTAAATTATCTAAATTTTAAAATAAATCAAACTTAAGATATTTTAACTGGACTAAAAATGCCAACTTCCAGGAATAATCCTGCAACACTGTCCATTTTGATACTATAGAGGACAATAAGATTGCTTATAACTTCAGTTCAGCCCTACAAGAGAATGTCTCTGGATCTCTAACTATGTTTGAGTTTATTACTCCTAAGTTAGAAGCATTGATTAGAAAGTTGAACCATGGTCTTCTGTTTCAGATGCTTTCATTTTTAATCTCTTAGACCAAAAAGCACATAGATAGTCAGAACTGTATTATAAATCATAGTGGTGATTTGTAATAGCTTTCAGCAAACACCAGAAGTCCTAGTAGGCAGCAATAAAAATGGTTTGTTTGTTCTCGTAAGACTTTTGGGGGAGGTAAGTAAGAGCTCTTTGTTTTAAACAGGATCTCACACTTCCAGTTATGGTGGGATAAGTTGGTTGTATAGTACCGTCTCTCACATTGAAGTCTGCCTAACACTGTTTCCACAATAAGGAGGTGTTTTTCATTCTAGCTCAGTACCATATGTTCAGTATATTTGCTTTAAGTTTGACAAGAAAATATGGAACAATCACTTTTGTCTGAAATATTTCAGGTGTAAATTTTGCAGTTTAATTTAGAGTGTTACTTTAGAAAGTTACAACCACTTCTAGAATATACTGAAATCCAGTTGAGTCAACATATTCACTACACTGAACCTTAAATGTGTCTAAAACTATAGAACATTGAAAAGTGATATTCCTTATTGGAATGATGAAAGCCAGTCAAAAGCATTTTGGAGCTGAGGATATAGCTCAGCTTATAGAGTATTTATTTAGTATGTACTAGACCCTCAGATCAATATCTTACACCACATAAACCATGCTTTGTCACATACCCATAACACAAGTAAAAGAAGCAAAAGCACTTTGGGGGCCAGCTTGATCCATATAACAATACATATTAAGATGTATCAAGAAAAAAGATAAACAACCAAATAAGCAGGGAAGAAAGAAAGGAAAAAGAAAGAATTGAAAATTTAAATTTTGTCACTTACAAAGTAAATGCTAAAGCTATTGATGCAAAGAAACAGAGTCCTTAAACGTTAATAAAATAGAAGATTAGGAGCCTCTAGCACTCATGCAAATTACAAATTACATAATAAGATAATAATGTCTAATTGCTTTGAACTCGGAAGGAGCTGAAGCCAAGATTGAAATGGCAGTCTGAAGTCCAAGGGAGGCTAGTGGCAGAGCCTACATGAAAACCGTGGAGAGTGAGACAATCCTGCCACGGTGAAGCCCAGTTAGGAAGCCGCCTAAGTAGAGAGATGATTGAGATCTTTAAATATGATGTTCTTTAAATATGGTTATTTTCCTTCTCTGGAGCTCTTAAGAAGTATGTTCTAGTTTCCTTTTCTTTCAATGGTAAAATACCTTGATCAAAAGCAACTGAAGGAAAAAGGGATTTATTTGGTTTACACTTGCAGGACATGGTCCATCACTGAGAGAAACAGGATTGGGATGCAGCTGGAACTGAGAGCAGAAACAACAGGAGAATGCTTCTCGCTCGCTCACTCGCTCGCTCGGTTACAGGCTCATGCTTAACTTTCATATACATCCCAAGACCACCTGCTCACAGACAGTGTTCTCCAGTAGGTTGGGCCCTCCTATACCTATCAAAAGTCACTATGATTCCTCACAGACATACCCACAGAACACCTGGATAAATAAAGGTACTTAAAAGAGACTCACTTTTCAGACGATTCAAGACTCTGTCAAGTTGACAACTACAAGATAACTAAGAAAGAGTGGCTTTATTGACTTTTTGAAATTCGATCTTTAATTAAAATCATATTGATATATTATCTGTAATCTATAGTTTAATAACAAAATTGCCCAGGACATGGGATATATATAAGGCAAAAAGTCCCATGAAGGAGTTTAAGAAAACAAACTAAAACAGAAAAGAAGATACACACCCTTTCTGTCTCTTGTTAGAAAACAAATAAGCATCTAAGTTATAATAATAAAATACAATATGATAAAACAAAAACAAACAAATTGGAATTGAACAAAACAAAAAAAGAGAAGCAAAAGAGCCCAAGAGAAATCACAAGAGACAAATCTTGTGCAGAGACCCACTTGTTCGCACACCCAAGAATCCCATAAAACAGAACACTAAAACCCATAATATATATACAAAAGACCTGTAGAGTATAACAAATTTTATAAAAAGAAATTAAAAATTAAAAGAGAGCAAGAGAGAACTCTGACACAACATGAGACAAGGAACCGCCAAAGATGCTGCAAAGTTTATTTTATAGACTATTAGATATCCTAATAGATTTCCTCAGACTTGACTCAAAGTCTGACACAAAACAGTAATGCAATATGCCTTGTAGAACTGAATTGAACTGAATTGAACTAAAGCTGGCACTAAGAATGAGGCATGTTGTAGAGCAAGCTATCAATAGATGCTTAACAAATGAATAGACTGAAGTAGAATAAAGAAGAATTACTTCCTCACACCTTCACAGCCTTCTGTATGGAAAACAGAAATAGGGCGAGACCTCTCTGCCTTCAGAGAACTTACGATCTGGTAGAGGAGAAATGTATACACACAACTCAGGGCAGTGTCCCACATGATACTTGAATGAAGAAGAAATATTAGGAAGGCTATGTGACTACAAAGGAAGAATCTTTAGCTTTGGTAGATGTTTTGGGGTTAACCATGCCTGAGTCAATTCTTAAAAAATAACTAAGAGTCATTGCATAAGTGAGGGGAAAGTTGAAAGTCCGTCTTTTGCAGGAGATGAGAGTCATATGGATAGAGGAGGAGAGAAGCAGGATAGAGGCATGGCTTGGACATCTTGGGATGGCTGCACAATGCCAATCACTCATACTGGGTCAGAATCCACCCTCAAGAACATCTAAGTATCATGGTGCATTCACAAGGAGCAAGGGAACAGCAGACAGAGTCAGAAGGCAATGAGTCCAAGAAACAGACACAATAATGAGCCAGGAGGCCAGGGCAGTGTAGGACAAAGCTGCCAGAAGTCAATGAAGGATGAAAGCTCTGAGGATTCCACATAGAAAGGAAAATCACAAACACCTTGGAACATTCAACCCGTGGTGTGACAGAAGAACGTACTCTGTGCATGCCTGATTTGGAAGGAGGCAGCTGCTTCTTTTATCGAGCTCAGGAAGTGGAGGTATGAAGAGAGCACACTGTGCACAGACATACACCCTCTTCTTTCCAGGCTCCCTGTCTGGAGAAGACCAGGGTCTGGAAACATCTGCTCTTCCTAGTTCTGCCCAGTTTACAGACAGTTTGCTGCCTCTCTGCAGTACATGAGACAGGTCATAGGAATCACTAAATTAGTCATCACCTAGCCTATTTCAGCAAGAGCCACTTATGGCCATCTCTTTATTTACCAAGTCCATGCGAAGGTAGCTTATTGGCTACTCTTATAGCTTGTTTAAGATTGTTTAGGGTTGCTTGGGATCCATGAGCCTCTGAAAAAAATGAATCCGTTAAGGAATTATCTTCCTATTAATGCATCTTCGGTGACTGAGGTGATACAATGTTGATAAATACTTGAGATCATTTCAAAAAGGAAACAGGATGTGTTGGAGGAAATGAAATGAAGGATGGTGTTAGGTAGGATAGGGTAATTTAATCTAGGTAGTAGATATCATGAGCACGCAGAACTAGCTCTTCTTGTATTGCAAGACCTGTGCCTTTAAAAGCCAACAGCTTTGGGGCTAGAATAACACTGTTAAAGCCTTCTAACTCCAAATCTTGAGAACTAAAGGCTTATGGCTCTAGATACTACAGACTTGGGTCTTAGGAAGGCATATTGCTCTGGGCTGTGATACCCAATGGCACAGCACTTGGCTGCTAGCACACTGCCAGGCTGTTAGAAGCAACTATTGCTAGAATTAGTCAATATCAGGCACTGTTAAATCTCCTAGATATCAGACCCTCAGCCCTTAGCTCCCTAGAACTCTTGGAGAAACTGGGGCCTGTAGTCTCTCACTGTCAACTTTCTGCAGCCTCTGTCTACTTCCGCTCCCCTGAGACCTGCTGCCTCTGCCCCTGGCCACCTTTGAACTCTCCAGCCACACTCTTACTGCAGCTGCCCCCACCACACCTCCTACCACTTGGCCGCACTTTAGCTGGTAGAACTTTGGGGGTCACTTATGTATACTATCATATCATCTGCAAATAGTGATACCTTCATTTCTCCTTTGCCAATTTGTGTCCCCTTTAAGATCCTTTTCACAGGTCTCACACTGAACTTCTGGAAATAGCCCGGCTAACTCTGAGAGTGAGACAAACAGCCTGCCTATACAAGTAGGAGGGCTGGGTAGGATGCTGAAGATGTTCATACAAAATTACGGCACAGTCCTATATGTGAATGAATTGCGGTCAACACCGATCATGGCACCTGCCACAAGGCCAAAGACAGTGCTCCACCTCTGACCAGAGTTAAAGTGGCCAGGGAATCATTTAGAGCTCATTAACACTTACCTTGCTCAGAAAGCAGTTTCCGAAGGCTGGTCCAGGCTTTCTGGTGTATGGAGCGCGTCTTCTCCAGCCAGAGTTTAATGATTTGCCACAGCTGCTCATTCCTCTGTGAGACTGTAAAGTGTCTTGTTGTTTGTTTTTAAAAAAGGCAAATCTGCAATGAAAGCAGTTCTGACAATCATCACTAAAGGAACTACCTGGCTGGTATACCCCCACTGCAGGTATAATGCAAAGTCATCGAACAGCTTGCTCCCAAATGTTTTCCTTATTTATAGAAAGCATCAAAGGTCTATTTGTAATAAACAAGAACCCCACACAGAATCAACTATTCTAATAGCATTCAACAGGACTCAGTAGTGTCTAGTGGTGCTGAAGAGTATTAATAGCACCCACCAGTGCCCAGGGAGATATGAGTCCTTCTGATCTGTCTCAGAAATGTGTCACAATAACAAACAGCTGCAAAGGCTTAGCTTAGAGGAAACAAATTTGGCTTTTGTAACGTCTGTTTCATGCCCTGGTGTACCATAATTTAGTGGGGACGTGATGTTGTCCTATTGCCCAAAATGTGCCTCTGTGTCACACCTAGCAGCAAGAATCTAAGAGGAAATATTCCCACATGTCCTAAAAGAGAGGGTAGCCATGGATAAGCACCCAGGAAGAGGGAGACATGCCAAAGGGTGTGGCTATTTTCCAAAGTGTGTCCCCAACTCAAGTTGACCAACAGTTTCTCTAGTCCCTGAGGAAGAGGTCATCCTTCTGTCCCACTAGAAAGAAAGTCTGCATGGTGCTTTCTTCAGGCTTTGTTTGGTTGGTTCTCAGATTAAGCTTTTTCTCAAGTTACCTTTCCTCGTGTTCACCCTTTCACCTTTTTGTAAAGCCCTTGAAATACCACAGAACATCGTGACAGGCCTTCTGGTGTTTCCTGGAACTATTTACCTCAGTTCTGGGTTTTCTCAGTCTCACTTCTGTCTTGATCAACACGCAGATCTGTGTTCTTAGCTGCTGAAAGAACACAGGTTTTCTCAAAACTGCCAGACACTAGGAAGTTGCCATTCTGAGAAGAAGAGAAATATCTCTGTTAGAATCCAGTAATTTTGGAACTGAACCAATCATGGAAAGCATATTTACACTCTGAATGATGATGTACCGTGTATTGAGTTTGCACAGTAGCTTTACAAGGGAGGTCTTGCAAGCTTTGTTATCTCTCACAGAAATCATGTTTAGCTTTTCAACTCTAAAAACACTGTTCCTTTGTCTTCAACAAAGATAAATATTTAATAAATAGGAGCACCTAATCTATCTGAGCTCAGGGAAGGGAGGGAGGGAGGGAGGGAGGAAGGGAGGGAGGGAGGGAGGGAGGGAGGGAGGGAGGGAGGGAGGGAGGGAGGGAGGGAGGGGGAGAGAGAGAGAATAGTACCTGCTGTGTAGGTCTGCATACTGGTGCATATGTAGAAGTGAGATATAGAAGTCAGGTGTCTTCCTCTATCAATACACAATTTATTTTTTTAAAACCAAGACCTTCATTGATCCTTTCCTGGTTTGCTGAACTAGCTTTCTAGAAAACCTAAGTCTCTGTTCCACTTCCCTATGGCTGGGACTAGAGATATGTGCAAGCACACCGAGATTTGCACATGGATGCTGGGAATCTAAGCTGTGTCCTCGTGCTTGCGCAGCAAGCACTTTACTGACTTAGCTATCTCCCTAGTTCCAACTTCAGGGCTTTTAAAAATGAAAATCAGCACTAAGAAGAGAGCTGCTTCTTTGGGTCCCACATGGTAGAAGGAAAGAAGTGACTCGCAAAAGCTGTCCTTAAACTCATACACGCACACGCACACGCACATGCACGCACACCATGATGTGATGTAGTGGGTCTTTTGTTTTTTGTTTTTTTTTTTTTTTTTGACATGACTGGTAACAGATACAGAGGCAAACACTGAAGTGACATCTGTGGCTGAGTGGACTATACCTCCTTCTGACCTCTGAATATCACTGCATGAGAAAGGTGTCTGTCATTTTCTCAAAGGTCTACGGCAGAGATGAGCTCTGCCTGGTGATCTACAAACTGGGAATTTTCCAGACCGCTTGAGACAGTCTACTGGCTGGAAAACCTACTGACTTGTGGGGACTTAGGCTTATCAGTTTACCTAGGTAGGATGTACTACTAAATAGCAATGATTTTATGCAGGTAGCACTGCTGAGCATCCTTAATATTTGCTCTGTGGTCAAAAATAATCATTAAGTGCAAAAGTGTTAGACTCGTGGCTCTGATACCCAGTCAAGACTCAGACTATCATTGCCTGTCAATAACTTCTCTGTACTGCATTTCTGTTTGTTTAAAAGATGAAGATTACCAAGTTTCTTTCATCAGAGTATTGTAGCGATTATAACACATTCCCTTTAACCCTGTCAGCACAGTATAGAACAACATTAACTTTATGGTCAACTTTAAGAGTAGCCCGCCACTGCTTAATAACCTCTCCTTATGACTGAAGGGTGTAAACTCTTCTTCTCTCTGCCAGGCTCACGTATTTACAAGCATCTCAGAGTAGACACAAAGGAAGGACAAAATACTGGTTCTTTCTCCTGATAATTCCGTCTTCAGAATGAGTTATTTTCTGACACTTTTTTATTTTGTTTGTTTTAATGGTTTTCTGAAAATTTATCTCTATTAAAAACTAATCAAGATTTTTTTATTTTCTGTGTAAAACTTTTTATTTTCTTGAGATAGTAATATGATTATATCATTTTCCCCCTTCCGTTTCCTTTCTCCAAACCCTCACATATACCTGTCCTTGTTTTCATTCAAATTCATGGTTATTTTCACTAATTGTTGTCACATACAGTTATACATATATATATATGTGTACATATATATGTATTTATAAATACATATATATATGTATATATATATATATATATACATATATATATATATATACACACACACACACATATTATTGGCTGAGTTATATAATATTGTATGTATGTTTCCAGGGCTGACCATTTGGTATTGGTAACCACTTGATGTGCACTTCCCTGGGGAAAACTATTTCTCCCATTCTCAACATTCCTTAGTTGCCTGTAGTTCTCTGCTTATAGTTTCATCCTCTTGTGCCTTCCCCTGTCCACATTAACATGTCTATTAATATCCTTGTTATTTAGCTCATGTCTAGCCCACTACCCAGGGTTAGTGAAGTCATGAATCTTGGAGGAGAACTTACAACTGTCACTTTACTAAACCCGTAAATACAGATTCCTAACTACATTCTAAATAATTGTTCTTCTACTGATAGATAACTGTAGTCCTTACTCCACATCAAATAAACTTTGAGACAGATGAAAACCATTATAAAAATCTACAACCAATCAAAATGCAGAATTTTAGAGCCGTGTCCCAGTCAATACATATCCAACACAATTCCTGCACCTAAGGCTCGGGGATCACTATAGAAGATGGGGAAGAAAGACTGTAAGACAGCAACAATTCTGAGTTAAAATTTCTGAAGATGGGTGGATGGCCCCCTGTCTCAACTGAGAGACATGTCTATCTACTGGACGTGGTTTCTTCCGGTTTTATGTCCCCACTGTTGGGCAATTTCACTAATATCATCCCCATTGAATCCTAATAACCTCTCACATCCCAGGACTCTGGCAATTTTTAGAGGTCCTCCCCGTCCCTTATAACCCACTATGCTGCATATTTCGAATCATTCTCCTGGCCCTCTGGGCAACCCTCCTGTCTTGTCTAAAGGAAATGCTGGGACAAAATGAAGCAGAGACTGAAAGAAAGGCCATCCAGTGACCTTCCCAACTTGGGATCCATCCCATGCACAGGCACCAAACCCTGATACTATTACTGAGTCCATATTGTGTGTGCAGACAGGAGCCTGGCATGACTGTCCTCTGAGAGACTCTACCAGCAACTAAGACAAATGCAGATACTTTCAGCCAACCATTGGTTTGAGGTCGGGGACCAATATGGAAGAGTTAAAGGAATGATTGAAGGAGCTGAAGAGAATTGCAGCATTGTCAACTAACCTGGATCCCTCAGAGCTCCCAGAGACTAAGCCAAAAACCAAGGAGCACACATAGGCTGGTTTGTGGCCCCCGGCACATGTGTAGCAGAGGACTGCCTCAGTGGGAGAGGATACAACTAATCCTGTGGAAACTTGATGCCCCAGGGAAGAGGGATGCTGGTGGGGATGATCTGGGAGTGGGAGGGTGGGTGTGGGAGCATCCTCTCAGAGGCAGGGTCGGGGAAATAGGATGAAGAACTTGGGGAGGAGGCATGGGGCAGAGGGCAACTTTTGGAATGCAAATAAATAAAATAATTTTTTAAAAGTTAAAGAAGAAAGGAAGGAAGAAAGGAAGAAAGAGAGAGAGAAAGAAAGAAGGAAAGAACAAAGGAAGGAAGAAAGGAAGGAAGGAAAGAAAGAAAGAAAGAAAGAAAGAAAGAAAGAAAGAAAGAAAGAAAGAAAGAAAGAAAGAAAGAAAGAAAGAGGGAAAGAGAGAAAGAGAGAATGAAAGACTGTAAGAGCCAGAGGGACAGGGATTTTGCTGAATATTGTGTCTCCTGTGGATGTTAAAAGCTACACCTGTAAATTCTCATCACGAGTATGGCCTAAGGATTCACTTTTAAGGTTTTTTTCTTGACCCTCTTCTTTGTTCACTTGCTCCCGCTTTGTTTCCTTAAGATGGTGTGTGTCTACATCACAAACTCGTTATATTCTGTTTGTTGTAGAGCAATTTCAAGATTTCTTTTCTGCTGAAGTCATAGTTTAAGCTCAAAATGATTCCATTTTATATTCTTTTTTTTGTTGTTTTTTTTTGTTTTGTTTTGTTTTGTTTTGTTTTTTTTTGGTTTTTTAAGACAGGGTTTCTCTCTGTGTAGCCTTGGCTGCCTTGGAACTCACTCTGTAGACCAGACTGGCCTCAAACTCAGAGATCCGTCTGCCTCTGCCTCCCGAGTGCTGGGATTAAAGGTGTGAGCCACGCCTGGCTTCCATTTTATATTCTTATAAAATTATAACATATTGTTAAAGTCCACAGGAACAGAAAGCTTCTACGTAAATGCCAACCATAGTTACATTTCCTATTTCCTTATAGTCCTTCAATATTATAAAACTTTATCACTCAACCTAAAATAACTGGGTTAACTAGTTTGACCAGATTAATGTAAGGCGGGTTGTAAATTGTACTTTGTTCTATCGTTATAACACATAAAGAAATTACCTTTGGAATAAGTCACAGGAAGCAGAACATACACATAACATGATAATCTACTGATAAGTAGTTTGTCTTGAGGAAAATCCATTCGAAAGTTCCACAATTTGGTCCAAATATAAACCTTCTTTTATTTAAATTACTCACAAAAGTTTTTTGTTTTTTTTTTAAGTAATATTTTTTTTCTATGTAAACCCAAAAATTACTAGGAATTCTTCTAGGTCTATCTATCTGATATAAAGTTAGAAACTTCATGTGCAGCACAGAGTAATAGAGATCTGAGGACCAGCTGATCCTATCTGGCTGCCTGTCTTCTTTATTCTTTCTCCCACTTTAAGTACCTACTTTAGACCACTGATATATCAAGAGAAGAGTCTCTTATCAGACTCTATGCCTTTTATTGACAACTGTTGAGTATGTAGAACATACTCCATTCATGTTCATTTCTTTCTTCACACAACCCCATCTAACTTCCACATTTATTTGTAAAAGCAATACCACTTTAGCTCACTTTTTCTCTCTAAAATAGTCAATGTACTAGAACTACTGTGTGGGTGTTCATGTGTACATACTAAATCAATAATTTTGGTGAAGCATCTAACACAATACCTAACAGAAAATAGTGTAAGTGGCAATAGATAGTTGTTATCATAATGGTTATTTCTATTATTTCTACCATCATCATTATTGTAGGGTACCTATGACTTTAACTGTTTCAATTTTTTTCAGCATTTCTAAAGTTGATAGTAAACTTAGTGTGTTTAGCCAGTAGTGTCTTTTAAAGTTATTCAACGTATAAAAAGTTTCATATAATAGTAGAAAATATTTGCAATCTACATACCAGAAAACAAATTAATTTCTGAAATACATCAAACAACTCAACAATTAAACAAATAACAGTTTATAAATGGGGAAAGGACATGAATTGATATTTCTCTTAAGTAGCCACATAAAAGACCAATAAGCTTATTGAAAAATGTTCAGCCTCCCTAATCATCTGAGCAATGCAAATTAAGCCACAAATGTCAACTCTTAAAAGGCAGAGGCAGGAGGATTAGGAGCTCAAGGCTAGTCTTAGCTGGATGATGAAACCAAGGCCAAGATTCTAGAAAAGTTAAAGACAAACAATAATAGAATGACAGATACCAGGGTGGCAGGCTTAGCAGATGTTAGGAAGGTGTTGGTCAAAGGTGCAAAATTCCACCAGCAGGAACAAATTCAAAAAATAAACATATCTATAACATGATAAATATAGTTCATGATAATTCTTGAAATTGCTAAGATACTTGTACTGCCCTGTTTGGTGTCAGATTGACACAAGAGAAAAAAGAGTCTCAGGTGAGGAAATACCTCCATGAGATCCAGCTAAAAGGCATTTTCTCAACTAGTGATCAGTGGGGGATGGTATGGATGATAGTCCTGGCTTCTATAAGAAAGCAGGCTGAGCAAGCCAGGGGAAGCAAGACTATAAGCTGTACCACTCCATGGCCTCTGCATCAGCTCCTGCCTCCAGGTTTCTGCCCTGTGTGAGTTCCTGTCGTGACTTCCTTTGGTAATGAACAGCAATGTGGAAGTATAAGCTGAATTAAGACCGTTTGTCCCCAACTTGTTTTTTGGTCATGGTGTTTTGTTGAAGCAATAGAAACCCTCACTAACACAACATTTCAAACGGTTATGTAATAATGTACATGCTAGTTATCTTGACTTGGCTATCCCATAAAGCATACAAATTTCAAGATATGGACACAATAAAAATATGAAAAAATTTGTCAGTTTAAATAGGAACATGTGTGTCTTGTGAATACTTCATAGAATAATAAAATGAGGAAAAGACTGAGTTGTCATAGAATTGTTTATAAATTAAAACAACATAAATACCTCACAATCCAAAACTATTAATGAAACTTAGACCCCAATGAAAGACTATATGCCCACTAATAATATGTTTGACACTAATATAAAACAGAGTAAGAGTGGGTGTTTGTGTGTGGGGTGGAATTTCAATTTTCTAAAGATGCTTATAGATTTAAAAAAAAAAAAAGGAAAGAAAAGAAAATGCAAACACACTTGAAAGCAGAATCTTTCAGGCCAGATTTTCCCCAAACAGACCCTATAACAGAACAAGGACTTAATGCAAATAACTTATTGAGGAAGTGCTTGCAGCAGACCATGGTGCAAAAGTAGAAGAGACAACCAAGGATAGAGGAAGACCCCAGCTGGAGAGTGACATTTTAGTCCGTGTCTTGAAAGACAGTTTGCTGAACTGAGATTTAAACCTAATGGTGCCTCTTCCTTGAGCAAGTCTACTGAGTTTCATAGTCTGGCACCAATCAGTCTGTAGGCAACAGCTACCTGGGGGGATGCAAGGCAAGGGGAAAACCCTGAAGCAGTTCAGGTTCCTGTTGTCTATGGCAAAGTGGGTCTGCCAGTGCTGATGGAGCAGGCATTGGCAGGGAAAGCAGACAAGTAACAGAAGAATGGGAAGTGTCACTAGAATGGAACTAGAAGAGGAATTGCAGATTTGAATTAATTCTATTTTATTCACATGTTAGAACCATAGATTAATTCATAAGAAGGGAACAGCTATAACAATACTCCATCGCTAAAGGGCAAAATCTAAATTGTAAGGGCAGTACTGAAATTCATTAATCAGCTTAACTTTGGGGTATATGCAGTCACCAATATGAGAAACTCCTTCATAGACACTATCATCCTTCTGTTTGCCACAACCTACCAGAACTAACTCTCTCTCTCTCTCTCTCTCTCTCTCTCTCTCTCTCTCTCTCTCTCTCTCTCTTTCTTCTTCTTCTTCTTCTTCTTCTTCTTCTTCTTCTTCTTCTTCTTCTTCTTCTTCTTCTTCTTCTTCTTCTTCTTCTTCTTCTTCCCCCCACTGCCCTTAACCTCTCCTCTCTGAGATTGGACTGCCCAACCTTAGGAGGGTTCACATATCAGCCACATTTCCATTTCTTTCTTTGAACCCAGAGTAAGTGAAAATTCAAAGCATTGTGAGGCCTCTGGATTTATGTGACCTCCACAGTCACGAACCAGGATCATTATTTTAACATGTGATAATTAAGATTTGAGTCTATAAGTGATACTTAAGCCAGTTCTGTAGATAAAACAAAATTCAGGTAAAAATGTAAATGTAATTTTTTTTTTTAAGAACAATCCCTAGAGTTGAAATTCAACCATGAGGCCATTCTATCCTGGCTCTCAGAGCTTAGTGGCATACCCGCTCATTCATTAGTTCAAATAAATGCATCATATGTAAGAGCTATCTATAAAGGATAGCCTGGGAATCTGAAGACATCAAAACTAGGAAGATTTGGTATCTGATTGCCATGAAATTTACAAGCTGAGCAAGAATCTGCACATAGAACCAAAAGTGAAACGTCCACATTTTAAGAAACTAATTTAAGAAATATCGACACATGAGCCAGACTTGTTCACTTACATTTGTCTCCCAAAATTTGAGAGGCTGAAGCAGGAGGACCACCATGAGTTTGAGGTCATCCTGGACTACAAAGTAAGACTTTGGTTCAAAAAGGAAAGAAGGAAGGAAAGAAAGGAGAGAAAGAGAGAAGAAGGAGGGAGGGAGGGAAGGGAGGAAAGGGAGGGAAGGGAGGGAAGGGAGGGAAGGGAGGAGGGGTACAGAGATTTTTACTTTTTATTGGCTTTATTCAATTATATACATAAACATATACATTATAATACAGTATTTTCTATCATTGGACCTCATAGTTAAATAGCTTCAAAATACAGAAAGAATTTTGTATAAAAGGTACTCAGTATAGGATGGAGTTTTTTGTTTGGTTGGTTTTTTTTGAGACAAAGAGTTTCTCTGTGTAGCCTTGGCTGACCTAGAACTCACTCTGTAGACCAGGCTGGCCTGGAACTCAGAAATCTGTCTGCCTCTGCCTCCCAAGTGCTGGGATAAAAGGCATGAGTCATCACTGCCCAGCTATTAGTGTGTTTTTAATATTCTTTATTTTTGAAAATAAAAATAATTACATCATTTCCCTCTACCATACCAAGCTGTTTTTTTGTTACTATGACTCCATAGTTTAACCTGAAATCAGGTGATAACTCCAAGATTTTCATTTTGCTCAAGATTTACTTTGGCTATCTAGAATATTTTGTGCTTCCATAAGAATTTTAAGATTTTTTTTCTCCTATTTCTGTTAAGAACAATCTGGGAGTTTTGTTAAGAACTGCATTTTAACACATGGATTTAGAGAGATATAACTGAATGAATATTTGTGTTTCATAAGTGTTATGGAATGAGTATACAAGTAACAATAAAAATTGTTAAATGGGTGGAATCTCAGGGTTGTTTTGATTTGCATTTCCCTGATGATTAAGGATGTTGAACATTTTTTCAGGTGCTTCTCTGCCATTCGGTATTCCTCAGGTGAGAATTCTTTGTTCAATTCTGAGGCCCATTTTTTAATGGGGTTATTTGATTTTCTGGAGTCCACCTTCTTGAGTTCTTTATATATATTGGATATTAGTCCTCTATCTGATTTAGGATAGGTAAAGATCCTTTCAAAATCTGTTGGTGGCCTTTTTGTCTTATTGACAGTGTCTTTTGCCTTACAGAAACTTTGCAATTTTATGAGGTCCCATTTGTCAATCTTCGATCTTACAGCACAAGCCATTGCTGTTCTATTCAGTAATTTTTCCCCTGTGCCCATATCTTCAAGGCTTTTCCCCACTTTCTCCTCTATAAGTTTCACTATCTCTGGTTTTATGTGGAGTTCCTTGATCCACTTAGATTTGACCTTAGTACAAGGAGATAGGAATGGATCAATTCGCATTCTTCTATATGATAACTGCCAGTTGTGCCAGCACCATTTGTTGAAAATGCTGTCTTTTTTTTCCACTGGATGGTTTTAGCTCCCTTGTCAAAGATCAAGTGATCATAGGTGTGTGCGTTCATTTCTGGGTCTTCAATTCTATTCCATTGGTCTATTTGTCTGTCCCTATACCAGTACCATGCAGTTTTTATCACAATTGCTCTGATGTACAGCTTTAGGTCAGGCATGGTGATTCCACCAGAGGTACTTTTATTCTTGAGAAGAATTTTTGCTATCCTAGGTTTTTTGTTATTCCAGATGAATTTGCAGATTGCTCCTTCTAATTCGTTGAAGAATTGAGTTGGAATTTTGATGGGGATTGCATTGAATCTGTAGATTGCTTTTGGCAAGATAGCCATTTTTACAATATTGATCCTGCCAATCCATGAGCATGGGAGATCTTTCCATCTTCTGAGATCTTCTTTAATTTCTTTCTTCAGAGACTTGAAGTTCTTATCATACAGATCTTTCACTTCCTTAGTTAGAGTCACGGCAAGGTATTTTATATTATTTGTGACTATTGTGAAGGGTGTTGTTTCCCTAATTTCTTTTTCAGCCTGTTTATCCTTTGTGTACAGAAAGGCCATTGACTTGTTTGAGTTAATTTTATTACCAGCTACTGCACTGAAGTTGTTTATCAGGTTTAGGAGTTCTCTGGTGGAATTTTTAGGGTTGCTTATATATACTATCATATCATCTGCAAAAAGTGATATTTTGACTTTTTCCTTTCCAATTTGTATCCCCTGGATCTCCTTTTGTTGTCAAATTGCTCTGGCTAGGACTTCAAGTACTATGTTGAATAGGTAGGGAGAAAGTAGGCAGCCTGTCTAGTCCCTGAGATTCCACCTCCACCAGTCAGAATGACTACGATCAAAAATTCAGGTAACAGCAGATGCTGGAGAGGATGTGGGGAAAGAGGAACACTCCTCCATTGTTGGTGGGATTGCAAGCTTGTACAACCACTCTGGAAATCAGTCTGGACCCTCAGAAAATTGGACAGAGTACTACCGGAGGATCCCACAGTACCTCTCCTGGGCATATATCCAGAAGATGTTCCAACCAGTAAGAAGGACACATGCTCCACTATGTTCATAGCAGCCTCATTTATAATCGCCAGAAGCTGGAAAGAACCCAGATCTCCCTCAACAGAGGAATGGATACAGAAAATGTGGTACATTTACACAATGGGGTACTACTCAGCTATTAAAAAGAGTGAATTTATGAAATTCCTAGGCAAATGGATGGACCTGGAGGACATCATCCTGAGTGAGGTAACCCAATCACAAAAGAACTCACATGATATGTACTCACTGATAAGTGGATATTAACCCAGATACTTTGAATACCCAAGATACAAGATACAATTTGCAAAACACATGAAACTCAAGAAGAACAAAGACCAAAGTGTGGACACTTTGCCCCTTCTTAGAATTGGGAACAAAACACCCATGGAAGGAGTTACAGAGACAAAGTTTGGAGCTGAGACGAAAGGATGGACCATCTAGAGACTGCCACACCCGGGGATCCATCCCATAATCAGCCTCCAAATACTGACACCACTGCATACACTAGCAAGATTTTTCTGAAAGGACCCTGATATAGCTGTCTGTTGTGAGGCTATGCCGGGCCCTAGCAAACAAAGAAGTGGATGCTCACAGTCAGCTATTGGATGGATCACAGGGCCCCCAATGGAGGAGCTAGAGAAAGTACCCAAGGAGCTAAAGGGGTCTGCAACCCTATAGGTGGAACAACAATATGAACTAAACAGTATTCCTGGAGCTCGTGTCTCTAGCTGCATATGTATCAGAAGATGGCCTAGTCAGCCATCATTGGGAAGAGAGGCCCCTTGGTCTTGCAAACTTTATATGCCTCAGTACAGGGGACTGCCAGGGCCAAGAAGTGGGAGTTGGTGGGTAGGGGAGTGGGTGGGTGAGGGTATGGAGGACTTTTGGGATAACACCTGAAATGTATTTTGTATTTTCTTTGATTATTGTGCCAATGTTCTCTATGGAATCTTCTGCACCTGAGATTCTCTCTTCTATTTCTTGTATTCTGTTGCTGATGCTCACATCTATGGTTCCTGATTTCTTTCCTAGGGTTTCTATCTCCACCGTTGCCTCACTTTGGGTTTTCTTCATTGTGTCTACTTCCCTTTTTAGGTCTTGGATGGTTTTATTCAATTCCATCACCTGATTGGTTGTGTTTTCCTGCAATTCTTTAAGGGATTTTTGTGCTTCCTCTTTAGGGTCTTCTACCTGTTTAGCAGTGTTCTCCTATATTTCTTTAAGTGAGTTATTAAGGTCCTTCTTGATGTCCTCTACCATCATCATGAGATATGCTTTTAAATCCGGGTCTATCTTTTCAGGTGTGTTGGGGTGCTCAGGACTGGGTGGGGTGGGAGTGCTGCGTTCTGATGATGGTGAGTGGTCTTGGTTTCTGTTAGTAAGATTCTTACGTTTGCCTTTTGCCATCTGGTAATCTCTGGAGTTAGTTGTTATAGTTGTCTGTGGTTAGAGCTTAAAAATATGGAACGCTTCAGGAATTTGTGTGTCATTTTTGCTTAGGGGCCATGCTAATCTTCTCTGTATCATTCCAATTTTAGTATATGTGCTACCGAAATGAGCACAACATCTGAAATGTAAATGAAGAAAATACCTAATAAATTCTTTTTTAAAATTGTTAAAATACATATTGAAAATTAGAAAAAAGCTTAAGAGAAACAATACTTAATACATAAATGTATTCAATAAATACTATGTAAAATTAGTGTTTCTTAGAATTTTTAATAGCACTAAGAAATGCTTATCAATAATTTTATGCAAAAGAATCACAAATATATATATAGGTATATTTCTCTATATTTTACTTAAATAATGAGCTCACATTGAAACCCACCTTACTTGAATGGTTTCAAGAGTTGCTTTGATCTCCTAAACTTGAAACTCAACCATTTAGTGATTGTATCCTATTCATACCTTGGTGGCATATCTATTCATTTCTCAGTTCAAATAAGTGCTTAGTAGGAGACAGTTACCTCTTAAACATAGTTCTGGAATCTGAAGATGCAAAATGAGGAAGACTTGGGGCCTAATTTTCATGAAATTGATAATCCAGGCAAGGTAGCTGCACACAGAACAGAGAAATATGACAAGGACTTCTGTAAAATCAGCTAGCTGTATCTTGGAGCCTTTGAAACAGCAGCCTCACATCCTGCTATGGGTGTTCTGTTCAGTTCTGCTGTTGCTTTTGCCACACCATCTTAATGCTCTGGGAATGGGCCACACTACCAGCCCCTACCCAGAGAATATTGGGTCTGTGGATGAAAATCGCAGTTACACACATTGATCGGTTTCAGCCTGCCTTATTGGCTTAATTGCTGGGCACTTCTAATCTCCTGTGACTAATGTGCCCTTCCCAATACTCTTTGCTCATCATCTCTCAACCTGCCCTAGCTTCAGTTGCTCAGTTCCCTTTAATCCCAGCTCAACATCCTAACCTCCCACTTGGAGAAGCGACCTGTGGTCACTACACCCAAGATCTCACATGGATGGTTGGCTTTTCTCCCTCTGAAGCATGGCTAAAAAACTCTTTTCCTCTCTCCACCTACTCTTTTTGCCCAGCAATTGTCCCATGGCATCTTTACTGATAGATCAAGAACCAGTTGGGGAATAGGACCTTAGCATCAGACCCACTCCTATACTCTGCAACACTAGGTGCTTCCTCTCCCACTGAGGCCAGACAAGGCAGCCCAGCTAGTAGAACATATCCCACACGCAGGCACCAGCTTTTGGGATAGACCCTACTCCAGTTGTTCGGGTCCCACATGAAGACCAAGCTGCACATCTGTTATGTATGTGAGGGGAGGACTAGGTCCAGCCCATGTATGTTCTTTTCTTTTAATTGGAAAATGTACTTTTAATATACATAATGTCACTGCCCATTCAGCTGAAAACAAAGTATTATGATCATTATTTATGCCCTGGAAAAGCAGTAAAAAGTACATGATTTGATACTGCAATATTTATTTTAATGCAGTTGCCTGAACTGCAACTTGTAACTTCTCTAAGGGATACTCCTATTTTTTATTTTATTTACATCAATTTGCATTGTAGTATTCTTAACTAAAAACTTGGTTTTCTGCTTTTTTACCTTGAACACGAATTACAAGTGATCACAGAGGCTTCTAGGTACATCGAAGATGACTGGATGTGTTGATGTTAGTATACCATGTTAGGCCCCTTAGCTTTATCCTAAGTCAGTCTCTCACACGATGGCTTGAAGAATCCGTGCTCCTCCCCCACTGGTACCTTTCCTCTCCACTTGGCTTTGTTTCTCTTACATTTCGCCACAGTCATCTGGCCACACTGTTGTACTTAACATGAGTTGTAAGGAAACTTTCTGTAATGACAGAAGTTCACAGCATGTCAAGAGATATTTCATGATTTTTTCCTGTAATATGGAATTTCCATAAGCTAATTTTATTCTTGTTTTATAATTCAAATTTAATGATATGAGCTGAAAGTCTTCAATCAAATCTATAGGGAATCTTGTTTACTATTAAATAGAAGATACTGTCAGATCTGTACCCACAGTGAGAAAATAAAAGTTGTGTTTTTTTTAAACTAAGTGTTTTATTCTTTATAACATACTGAAATAGAGTGAAAATAATCCTGTTTTCTCATATTTCTTCTCCTTGTTCTATTTTCAAATATCTTTTTCTTTGTTGTTATTTGTTTCATTTGAATATATGAAACTGAAATGGAGCCAAAATAAAATGATGTCTAACCATTATATTTTTTTAAAAAAATTCAGAATACAAACAAACATAAAAAGGGGGTCTAGAACCCATGTATGTTCTTCATGTGTTAGGATCTGTACACTTATTATCTAATTAAGTCAGCACCTTTATAAAACTGTTGTCTGGTATTCTTCTTTTCAAAGAATCTAGAGTCAAGAAGGTTAAGTAGTTCTGCCATCCAAAGCCATGGCCTAGGCTATAGAGTAGATGAGATGGCATTCAGTTTAGCCTGGCTTCAGGGTTTTGCTCTGGTATACCACTTTATTTTGTGTTCATAAGGATTAAAGACTGTTTTCTCTATCTACTGCCATGAAAGTTTATGGGACTTATTGTTGTATTAAATATTTATTAATAAAACTTGAGGGGTCATTAACCATCCCAATGATTTATGTTTCTGAATGAAAGATACACACACACACAGCCTTTATATTTTAATATGCCTTAAACAACCATTGCCTAAACTTCACTGCTGCTAGAACCTCCCACCGATAATTCCAAGTTACTTACTAAATTCTGTGTTCTACCTTGGCTCCTCTAGACCCAGTTGGGCAGCCCTCCAGACTGCACTCGCCTGGCTGCTTCACATGGCAGCCATGCCTCTCTGTCCTGCACTCTTTTTGAACATGGTGGATCTCTTTTTCTTCCTCCTCCTCAGCCCCAAGCCCAGGAATGCTACAATCCCTCCTCTTCTTGTCCTTCCCAGCTCTTGGCTGTTGGCATCTTTATTTACCAATCAGAACCAGCTGGGGACAGGTTTCCAGAAGCGAAAAGTGCAGACCTTCTCACCCAAACATATTTTTGGGGGAACATAATACACAAAGCTACAACGTATAGTGTCCATAAGAATAATAGATCATCAATTTAAAAGTCTGGTTTAATTTCTTTATTGTACCAATTATTGGTAGGACCTTAACAAAAACAAACAAACAAACAAGCACCCATCATGATGGTTTCTATATGTGTACTGTGTGAATATTTATTGAAATCATATATTTAAACATTACTCATAATTTCTTGTATCATATAAATTATAATTTTATTGTGGTTATACATATCCTCACATAGGATGATTCCATCATGATTAAATCAAATAAATATTATAAATATGAAAAGTTTATTATAATTTGATTGACAGTTTCATAAGTTACATTATACCCAGTGATCATAAAAGGCAGACACTCTGGACACTTTTCTTATTCTTCAGATGATTCCTTACATATTTTTTACTTATTTTCAATTAATTAATTGTTTTATTTATTTACATCCCAAACTTTGTCCCTTTCAGGTTCCTCCTCCCCTTTGCCTTTGAGAGAATGTCCCCTCCCCCCCCACACTCCCCTTCCCTGGAGCATCAAGTCTATACAGGTTTAGGCTCATCCTCTCCCACTGATGCCAAACAAGGCAGCCCTCTGCTGGGGAGAGGGGGAGGCTTGAGCCAGCTTGTGTATGCTCTTTGGTTAGTGGCTCGGTCTCTGGGAGCTCCCAGGGGTCCAGGCTAGTTAACACTGTTGGTGTTCCTTATGGGGTTGCAATCCCCTTCAGCTCCTTCAATCCTTCCTCTAACTCTTCCATAGGGGTCCCTGATTTCAGTCCAATGGTTGGCTGTGAGTATCTGCATCTGTCTCATTCAGCTGCTGGTCAAAAAACAGCCATGCTAAGCTCCTGTCTAAAAGCATACCATAGCATCAGTAATAGTGTCAGGGTTTGGTGAGCTTCCATGGAATGGATTTCAAGTTGAGCCAATCATTGTTCGGACATTAGCTCTGCTCCATTTTTTGTCCTTGCATTTCTGTTAGACAGGAACAGTATTTTTAGATAGAAACAATTCTTTCACACAGGAAGATACTTTTAGAAAATGCTGAAACAGAAAAAAATTAAATATATTTCATACTTAAGAAATGTTATTGTTATGGAGATAAAGTGTAGAGCAGAGACTGAAGGAAAGGCCATTCAGAGACTGCACCACCTGGGAATTCATCCCATAAACAGTTACCAAACCCAGACACTATTGTGGATGTCAAGAAGTACATGCTGAAAGGAGCCTGAAATGGCTGTCTCCTGAGAGGCCCTGCCAGAGCCTTAAAAATACAGAGGCAGATGTTCACAGCCAAACATTGGACTGATCTCATAGTCCCCAATAGAGGAGTTACAGAAAGGATTGAAGGAATTGAAAGGGTTTGCAACCCCATAGGAAGAACAACAATATCAACCAAAAAGACCCCTCTCCCCACCCCAGAGCTCCCAGGGACTAAGCCATCAACCAAGGAGTACACATGGCTCCAGCTGCTTATGTAGCAGAGGATGGCCTTGTCATGCATCAGTGGGAGGAGAGGTCCTTGGTCCCATGACGGCTTGATAGATGCCCCAGTGTAGGGGAATCGAGGGCAGGGAGGTGGGAGTGGGTAGGTGAAGGAACACCCTCACAGAAGCAGGGGGAGGGAGTATGGGATAGGGGGTTCCCGGAAAGGGTCAGGGACCAGGAAAGGGGATAACATTTGAAATGTAAATAAAGAAAATATCTAATAAAAAAATAAGAAAGGAAGGAAGGAAGGAAGGAAGGAAGGAAGGAAGGAAGGAAGGAAGGAAGGAAGGAGAGGGAGAGAAAGAGAGAAAGAAAGAAAGAAAGAAAGAAAGAAAGAAAGAAAGAAAGAAAGAAAGAAAGAAAGAAAGAAAGAAAGAAAAGTTATTGTTGTATATTTAGACTCCAGTGTTAAGCAATGTTTTATACAGCACATATATCCATTAACCTCATCAGCTCTGATATTTGGCTTCTTGAGATGAAACAATGTGTAAAACTGGATCTTCATCACCCTAAATTGAACCCAAATGTATCTTTGGAAGGAGCATGCATCAAGTTTCCTTGCAGACTTCCATGTGCTGACAGGCAGACCTGAACTCACAGTGACTGGTGAATCAGAAATCTGAAAGCAGAAAGTTACGGAAAAATCAATATATGTAATTAAAATGGAGTGCATGTTGTCCTCTGACTGACTGAGTATCTTCTATCCATTAGCTAAAATATCAGATGAAAAATTCAGCAATTCTGAAAATCTGACACAGAAAAAAAAAAAGAAAAGAGGAGAGAAAAAGAAAAAGAATCATGTCTAAGACAAGAAAATCAGCCTCAGAATGAAACATGGTTAATGTTGTTTGACATAAAATTCATTTGAGACACAAACACACGGATCAGCAAGTTATCCACTCATGTAAATATTCCAGTGATAATCATGCAGAGAAAATGCTAAGTGCTTCAGAAAAGTTAAGGTCTATTTCTACTCTAGTCTATCATTTTGATCTAGATCTATCTAGTGAGATCAACACCCTCACTGAACGTCAGTTTTCAGATTTGAAAGTCAAGATATGGATACTAGATGGTTTTTTTTCTTCCAATGGTAGAGTTCTAAGAGACAAGGAAATATGTAACACAGATGATATAAATTTCAAATTCAAAGAGAAATATTCGTTGATGTTGAAAGATGTCTAGTGGCTAGTACAATCTCACCCTTCATAAGGGTTCAATAGTTTAGATCAATATTTTTCAATCAATAAAAACCATTAGCAATTAAATAGAAAAATAAGTGTACTTCAACCAGCTTTCATATATGCTTTTATAAATATTAGCAAACTAAATCTTGATCAGCTAATCAGTGAACACTAATTTCAATATCAATTTCTTCTGAAGAGGCCATAAAATAATCAGTAGGTTCTAATTGAACAGGTGGTTGGCTATCCAACAGAAAATGATGTTACTGAACACCAAACTCATGTGTGAACAAGGACGGGTCACCCGAAGGCCAACCTTGAATGAAAGAAAAGCAGAAAGCAAGAGTCAGTGACAGTGTCCTAAGAAGTATGCTGCGATCTTCAACAATGGAAGCTGAAGTTTGGGCAGTTTTGTGTAATAGGAGCAAATGCATCAACAAGGGATGGGGAACCATACTGCTGTTATAACAAGCATTGCCCTCTCCTAGGAGCAAGACCCCAGGGGGAAATGCTAAGATGATAGCCAGCCATTTGACGGACAGTCCTGTTGCTTGACTCTGTATTAGTTTTTTCAACAGGAATGAGGAACATAGAAAGAATGCTCTGGGTTGTCTCTGTCCAATGGAGGAAGCAGCTAGTCTCCTGTGGCTATTTTAGGGGACCTAGAATGTGTCTCCTCCAAACTAAGGTCTACTGTAAGTGAAACACACACACACAGTGTTTCAAAGAATTGGTGCTTGTGTGGGGTGTAAAATAAATACATTTTTATTGATTATCTGTTGAAATAATACATTTGGAATCTGATACCTTAAACAAAATATACTATTTCAATTAGTTACAATGCTTTCCTTATATGCTTTGAAGACAGTTATGGAAAAGTTTGAATTGTCTATACGATTCCTATCATGTTCTCATGGGTCAGCACCCTGGAGAGATTGTTTTAACCTCACTGGTCAGTAGAATATCACTGTGTTGAGGTGTTTCCGTAGATCAGATGACAGGTAACTTTATAGGTAAGAAAAATAAGAAAAGGAGAATGGATCGATAAGGTATAGCAAAAGAAATAAACAAATAATATAAATTCATAATAAATGCTCTATGTTCACAGGTAAATTCATTAGTTTCTAACCTTGGGAACTCTATGACCATAAACACATAAACTGAATATAAATCAACAGTCTAGGCTTTAAGCCTTTTGTATAAGTTATTGTCCATAATCATATTTTTCTATCTTCATAATTATTCCTATGCCTAAGAAACTGGAGAATATCTGATAGTTTTATAGAGAATTTTAGCTTAGCCATATTATAGGCCTCAAGAATCAACACATATTATATCACATCATGGTTTCAATGAATATTCGTTGAATGGGTTGCAGGTATCCTACCCCAAAGTATGACTGCAGATCTTTCATGAAAACTGTGCCTCTCCCGGAACTAAAAACTGTCAATAAGAACTCCCTTGTGCTCAAAGGACAGATTCAATATGAGTTCCCATGTTTCTAGTATGTTCAAGAAAACACTTATTTTTCTATATGCCCAATCTGATTTTTTTTCAAAAGAATTCAATATGGACCAGAGATTATTAGAGTATATGAAAATAAGGATAATGTGTGTAGTTTGTGTCTCTTAGAGAAATAATACAGAAAAGACAATCTCTTATTAGATTATTCTGGCCAATAAAACATCACCCAACAGTTTACAATTCCCTTATTTCAAACTCAGGTTTTCTTATTTATTCTGTTCTAATTAACATCGGTGGTATTAGAATGAAAATTCTGAAAAGGTTCAAAGTAACACAAGGAAGTTGTATAATTTATTCACTTCTTTTTCTATTTCTGGTTTGAGCTACTATGTCATCAGAAAGTGATGAGTCTATTGGCTACAGCCTTTTATAGTAGACTCTCTTCTTCATGGGTCTTGAAAGAATCCATGGTCCTGCTGACTCCATTAACTGTTCAGTCCAATTGCTTGCTATAATTGTTTCCCACCTCCCAACACAGCTCCTAGTATTCAGTCTATGGACCTTCCATGCCATTTGGCTGGAACAATTAAAATAATACCACTGGGCTTCACAAACCAGCCAGTGTTCACTCTGAAACACTTCTTGTCTCTCTGACTCAGATGGCTTGTCCACCTAACGGCAGTCCCCATTAATACACACCTACTATGCTACACTCTTTTTCAGAACTTGAAAACCAATTGCACCTGCAAAGCCATCTCTAGACTTCCCAGGCTCTTCAGATCTTCTTCTTCAATGCCATATTTGGACAGTATATCGTGTTTTTGTAGATTTGCCCAACCCCTCCCTTATCATTATAAAATTGTGTGCAGAGAGATCACACACACTAGCCCAGTTCTTTCACTTATACAGTGCTAAACATCAACAGTTTAGGTTGGGAAATGGCTCAGAAGGGAAAGCATTTACCTCACAAGCATAAAGACTGGAGTTCAGATCCCCAAGCCCCTGGCATGTTAGCTGGTGTGTTTCTATAATCCCAGCATTCCTACAGTAAGATGAAAAGCAGAGACTGGAGAAGCCCCTGAGTGTACAGGCCAACCAGCCTGGAGTGCGCACTGGTGATCAACAAGAATATGGAAAGAGAGACTGACACCTAAGATAGTCCTCTGAACTCCACAGGCATGCTGTGATGCCTGCACACACACACACATACACACACACACACACACACACACACACACACACACACACACACACGAACATACACACAGATATGCAGACACACACACACAATCACACAGATACACACAAAGATAAAAAAACAAAATTAAAAATAAATAAACACTAATAGTTCACCTTGAATAATTGTGGGAGGAACAGGCTATTAGCTATTGGGATGGGAAGATTTCTAGACCTAGCATCTGTAAAAAGGTTGCTGTTTCCTCCATGATCTGACCCAGAGAAAATGACAATGTATTCCCCTTGATACATAAGATCACGATTGTCAAAACACACACATACATGCAAACATACACACACAGACACACTATATTTAATGGAGGTTAAGTACGGCTATAATGCAGGAAAGTATCATAAGTTTAAACAGTCTCAAAGATATGCTCCAAAGTTTTACAAAATGGTGACTGTATTTATAGCTTTAAACTGCCAGAGAGTTGGAAACCACATCATTTATTAGTCATGAAATGTGATGTGTGTTAGCAAACACAAAAAAATATTTCCTGTAAGAAATATATGGTATGTGTTTTGGTTTCTGAGTAGTCTAGGAAGGCGTCCATCACCCAGAAGGTTAATAGAGGTTAGCAATGCTTCCAGAAACTGTGGGTTTGGCCCATTCCAAAGGTCAGTTCATATCCGGGGAATGGGGCCATGTCTGCAGCCCAGTTCAATGGTTCAGCTATAGACAGGCATGGCTGGAGAACATGCCTGAAATCTGATTGACAATGGCTTCCCAGCTTCATTCATTGGTCCTGAACTAATAATACTTTTTCTTCTTCCTTCCTTGCTTCCTTCCTTCCTTCCTTCCTTGCTTCCTTCCTTCCTTCCTTCCTTCATAGGAAAGTCTTCTTCCTATGTGACAAATAACACTTAATAGAGTTATAGTTAATCTAGTTAATAAGAAATATTGAGATCCCCTGTGCAAATGTTTCTCTCTGATAGCCACACTAACATAAAGAACACTAACATCAGTATCTAGTGCACACTCTTACCTGCTTCACCTCTTTCCCCCTTTCTCTCATAGAAACTCCTTGGGTTTAAGGTGGAGAAGTTGTAAACTGCTTGGGTTTCTCCGTTGGACCATTTTCCTTTTACCCATTCTGCCTTTCCCTCTGAGAAGAAATTTAGATCTCCCTCTTAGCCTACAATAAATCAGGCTCTCATTATTTGTCCACAGTAAGAACTAGAGAGACTCCCTAGAGAGAGAGAGAGAAACCCAAAGCCAACAGTTTCAGGAAGACAATTCTTCTTGAAGGGTTACTGCCTTAGAATCATTTATGGAGTCTAAGACTATATAGGTGGAAGAAACTTCCCCAACACAGTGTTGCTCTAGAAAAAAAGCTCCAGTGAAGTCCTCAAAGTGCAAGAAGCCCTCATGCCTGCCAGGCGTGTGCCAGCTCTGTGAAACCATGGGAGAGAATGTGGATGGTTCTCTCACCACTGGGTCATGTCCACATAGGTGGTGATTGCTGACTACTGATGACTCTTGTTAACATAGTTGACATCTTTTCCTCATTATTACTAATAACCACACAATTAAAAGGGGAAACCCCTGGTACATAAGAAAGCAAGCTTCCTTTATCAGCCATCAAATGTTTTATTCACATTTTATCCTAAATTCATTGGCTCTTCAATATACTAGCACATTTTAATATGAATCATCTTACAAAGTGATTTTATTGAGTATATTTTATTTTATTACTGTCTCCAGAATTAACTTTTTTAAATGACATCAAGGGGTTGGAGAGATGGCTGGGCAGTTATAAGCACTGGCTACTCTTCCAGAGGATCCTGGATCTATTTCCAGCCCCCACATGATGGCTAATAATTATCTGTAATTCCTGTTCCAGGGCATCTGAGCTCCTCTTTTGGCCTCTGCAGGTTCTGCATGCATATGACACACAGGCAAAACACAAATACAAATAAAATAAATCTTTATAAAAAATTAATGACATTAAATTTGCTGGTCTTTCAAAAGATAAGTCTACATCAGTAAATGGACTTCAGTTTTATTCCCAGCCCACACCTAAGTTGGCTTAACGTCACCTGTATAGCCCCAGCTGGAGGTGTATCTGACAACTCTTACCTTGGTGGACATCTGCAGTCACATAGCTACCCACACACATACACACATATGCATCATTTCAAATAAAAACAAAATTTAAAAATAATTTATCTTCCCAAGTGTTTTGAACTCTAGTCCTGGAAATAGTTTCTTCATTAGAAAAGCATAAATGTGCAGAAAATCCATTGTGTCCATCATGATTTCTACAAGAAATTAGAAACCACATTAAATACTTTAACCAGAGATAGTGGTTAGTTTTCATGTCAACTTTTCTGGATTGATGGGCACCCAGATAGCCAGTAAAGTGTTACTTCTAAGTATGCCTGGGAAATGTTCCTAGAACAACTGGGCCATGAAATCAGTGTACTAAGGAGGCTCCACTGTCACCCAGTGTAGCTGGGCATGATCCAATCATCTGAGCTGCAAATAGAAAACAAGAGCAAAGAAAGCAAATTCACTTATTGTCTCTCAAGGAGCCAGGCCTGGGGCATCATCCCTGAAGGGTCTCCAGACTTTGTACTCTGAGACCTGCACTCGAAACTTTTTGGGTTTCTGAGCCTTCAGCCTTAGACTGGGAGATTCCTTGGTTCCGAAGTCTTCCAACTTAGACTGGCTGCAGAACCACCTTCCCAGAGTATCGTGGGATCTCTCAGACTCTCTAGTCACGACAGCCAGTTCCCCAAATCAACACCTTTATAGGGTGCATTCTCATCTGTCCATGCTGAGCGCCATGTGCAAGAGTACCATGTTGGCAGAGCCCTGCCATTTCAGGTAAGGAACCCAAACTCCTGGCCACAGAGACACTGCAGACAGTGAGGTGAATGGTCACAAAGGCCAGCTGAACATTCTGATCCAAAATTACTGCACCTAAAAATAACTTCTGTAATCTATCCTTGTCACAAAAGAATCTTCCAAATGTACCTCTCTTGTCACTGAAACAAATTCTGGGATGACCGATTGTCTTTCAGCTAGGCACAAATCATTTCCCCCGGTCCTCCATGTCCCCCCAGAATATAAAATATTTCCAATGACAAATGGCTGAGAAAATGTTTTAATCATTGTTAACAATGATGCTCGGTTCCCACCACTGAGTTCCACAGAGAAGGAAGCTTCTTGCAAAACACTCCCTTCAACAATAGAAGTGTCCCATAAAAGGACCAAAGACCAAGAACATGCATTCCCTCCTTCCCTTGTTAGATGCTTTCTTCTCCAAAGTGCTTACTTGCTGTTTAGCTTGTTTTCTCCACATATTATCAAATAGTTTCTGTCAGGAGAAATGCCGCATGGCTTCATAACTTTCTTAAAGATCAGACGTCTCTACATCTTGGAGAGTTATCAGATGTCCCTGCAGCTTGGAACATACTGGCTGCTGTCCCCACCCTCTATTTTACACTCTGGACTTGTTTTTATTCTTTCGCTTTCAGTTAAGAATGACCTTTCAATTGGGTTTTTCCATGCATGGTTCTTTTCCTAGAATAAGAGCCAAAAATTTTTCCATTCAGACTGAGTTATGAAAAAGTTCCCTTTTCTCTAATGGAATTTTAAAAAATAGATCACACTATACCATTTTGATTCTTTATGTTGCCTATCTTAAGAAAAAGAAATAAAGATCTGTGAATGGCAAAATGCCATAGCATATCTTCTTAATTATAACCACCAAATGACTCTTTAGTGATCTCTTGAAAGGATAAGTTTATCCCTGGGTTTAAAGTTCATGTTCTTATCAATTAAATAAAGAGCCCGGCTCCTTACCACACACTTGACTACAAGTATGTTTCGCCAGGTGATGTATTATAGATTATGAAATCTCACACAGAATCTTAACACGGGTTTATGTAGAAAGTTGTTGCAGGGGTTGAAGTAGGAATAGTGCTTTAGAATCGCCCCTCAAAGCAGTCTTAGGGGTGTGGTTTACATTTTTTTGTTATCATTGTGATATCATGGTTGGGACTATAAATAAAAGATTTGCTTTTAAGTTGTTTGGATGCAACACAATTGAAATCAGAAGATCTTTCCAGAGGTAAAAGGCATTTTAGGCTTCCCTGAGAAAGAGGCAGCTAAACTGAGCTGAAACATTTTTTTTTTTTTTTTTTTTTTTTTTTTTTTGGTGAGTGTGAAACCTCTCTCAGTCTATCTCTTCCCCTATAAACTTGAGATGAAAATAATAGCACATATTTCATATATGTGTTAAAGAGAGTAAATTAAAACATTTCAGAAATCATATACACAAATGTCTCTTAATAAATGATAGCTATCAGTATTGCTAGCATATTAAAATGTTTCTCATTTCTTTTATCTCTTTAAAAGTTATTATACCTGTGTGTGTCTGCCCCCCTCTGTGTTTGTGTGTGTGTGTGTGTGTGCCCATATAGGTTTGAGAAATATTATATAAGCTACATTTCTGATAGATGAACTAAAGTTCAGAGAAAGTAAGTAATTAGCCTAATATATATTGGTCTATTAAAGTATAGCCAGTCAGTTTTGATAACTATACAACTCAAAGAACCCAGTGAAAGTGCTGTTGCATAAACTCATTTGTTTAACACACTATGTATATAGGGTCAGTGTTATCTGTTACCAGAAGGTCAGTGCTGGGTTAATCAAGTATTAACCTGTATTTATTGGACATTAAAAATGACACACCAAAGTCTAGCCTCTCCTACTGTAAATAAGAATTCTACTTCAACCACAACATAACTTTTCTCATCCTTACCCTAGTTAAAAAAAAAAAAGTCCCTGGCCCATGATTGGCTCCCCTCCTACTCCCAGGCCTAGATGCCCATTGGTGTTGTAAGTCAGTATTGTCTTGTGTCTTGGAAGCCCACAATAAACCAACCTCAGGTGCAGTAATGCATTGGAACTATCGTTTGCAAAAAAAAAAAAAAAAAAAAAAAACTGTTTTTACCACTTTCTTGAGCCACCTGAAGACACTGAAGTCTGTTGCTCTAGTCACATCACACCGTCCACTGAGAACTGTCAGGTTTCCATGCTGCTTGGGCCAACTGTCAAAATGAGCATGCTGGAACGATACTACATAAAACAGCCTAACATGTGACATAAAGATAAGAATCATCAAATATTAAAAGAAAAAAAAAAAGAATTTACTTAAACCTCCAAAAATCTGTCAACCGTGTGTCATCCTGAAGCTCCAGATACATAGAGCTGGCTTAAAAAAAAAAAAAAAAAAAAAAACCTGTTGACCCAGGGCCAAAGTGATGACTCGACAGAACAAAGAACTTGCCACTCATGCCTGAGCCTGACCAGAGTTGGCACCGTCTGTAATCCCAGCACCCTCAAGCAGAGATGGCAAGCAGAGATCAGAGAATGCTTCAGAAGTCTGTGGGCCAACCAGCCTGGGCCCAAAGGAGAGCATAAACAATGACAGACCCTCTGCCTCAACAGGGTGGAAGGCAGGCACCCACTTGAGAAAGTTGTCCTCTGTCCACCCAGGAGCAGAGGCATGCACACCTACACTCTACACACACTAATGGGTAAAACTACGCTTAATAAACATAGACATTTACATCCGTAACTTTGAAACTTTCAAGGTTGAACAAATTTTCTGAAACCGAGAATATGCTTAGTCAATGAGTTTCCAGAGACAGACTTTCATGTGGATTCAGTCCTGTGAGAGTTATACACATTGACACCCATAGATTTTTTTTATTAGATATTTTCTTTATTTACATTTTAAGCGCTATCCCCTTTCCTGGTTTCCCCTCTGAACCCCCCCCCATCCCCTCCCCTCTCCCCCTGCTCACCAACCCACCCACTCCAGCTTCCTGGCCCTGGCCATAGATTTTGATCCAAGTTCCAAGTGACTAAGAAGACACAGAAAAGCAGACAGCCAGGCAGATTCGAGAGGTGTGAGCAGGCAGAGTACATGTGATAGGAGAATAGAGAACACCAGGAGCGCAAGGGTCCAAGCTGAGAAAGGAGGCAGGAAAATGTGGGAGGGAGAGTGGGTAGAGTGAGTATGTTGAAAATGCCAATCAGAAAATAAAATCACAAGAAGACAAGGGATCTAAATTCCCAACTGGTCCCCAAAACTGCTTCATGGCCTCTAGGTGCCAGAGCCTGGCGAAATGGTGACAGGATCTTCTCAGGTTTACCAAAGAATGGATCTGCTGAAATAGTGTACTGACATTTTCACTGAGCTGCAGAGCCCCTCCTCTGCACACAGGCTTGCCAGTCCTTGGAGTTCCTGGAGGTCTTGAGCATGGGTAATGGACAGAGACAAGAGTTGAGACTGGGGGCAGGTAGCTCTCTCTTCTTCTAAACTTTATTATTATTATTATTATTATTATTATTATTATTATTATTATTATTATTATCTTGTGAATTGCATCCTGGCCACAGTGTCCCCTCCCCCAACTCCTCACTGTCCTCACCTCATTTCCCCTTCTCCTCAGATCCAATCGTCCTCCACTTCCCTTCAGAAAAGAATAGACCTCCTAGGGATAGCAATCAAATACAACATAACAAGATACAATAAGAGTAAGCATGAAAACAACAACAACAAATCAGGCTAAAGAGTCAGAGATACCACCGCTCCCACCGTAAGGAGTCCCTCAAGAATACCAAGCTACATGGACATACATGGACATACATGGACATATATACAGAGGACTAGTTCGGACCCATACAGGCTCTCTGCTCATCCCATCAGTCTCTGCGAGCCCCTATGAGTGCTGCTTAGATCCTGTGGGCTGTGTTCTTGTGTTGAATACTACCTATAATCTCCTGTACTTTTTCTCCTCTGTGACCTTTATTTTGTGAATATTCTTCTTAGTAAATTCTCAAATTATGATGATGGAGAGGGTCAGCTGTTCCCTGATCTTGACAAATTGTTGATCGTTTTATTTTCTTAAGAAATAATGTGAACACATGGACCAACATATTTCACTGTATAGGTTACTCTTCTTAGAAGAAAGGACGTGCGTGAATTATGTACATATCCCAAACATTCCTTTCCCGGTCTGATTACACCAGTGTAAGAACTTGATTAAGATATAAACTTTATCCTTGCTTTGGGGGCTGATTACTTAGTGGGGAATTGGTTTTTAACATTTAGTATAATCCAGGTACTTGGTCTACAAGTACTTCTATATGGAGAAACCAATGCTTTTATTTGATAACTCAATATATGTTCTGAAGATACAAAACTGACTTTATTAATTCATTTTCCTTGCATAAAAATTAGTTGTTTAAAAGTAGTTTGGGGGTAGGAGACTAATTGTTTGGGAGTGAAGCGTAATTCAATAATACAGTGTTTGCCTGGGATATGTAAGGTCCTTGGTTCAAGCAAGAAGCCTCAGAAAGTCTGTCTTCTCATAGTTTTTCTTATAAACATCTTGTCTCTGACTCTTTTGCCTGCTCTTGGGACTCTTTTCCACTTACAGGTTGCCTTGCCCAGGCTCTATATGAGGGCGTTTGCCTTGTCCGATTGCATCTTGTTTTGTCTTGTTTGGCTGTTATCTCTTGGAGGTCTGCTCTTTTCTGAAGGGACACAGAGGGTAGACTGGATCAGGGAGAGTTGGAGCTCGGGGGAGTGGAGCTGGGAGGAGCAGAGGAAAGGGAAACTGTGGTCAGGACACATTGTATGATACAAGAATCTATTTTCAATAATTATTTTTAAAAAGTCATTCACTTCAGTTGTTTTTCCACTGTGATAATGGATTTGTTCTGACTCATTGATGCTCTTTTGATGGGGTTTTACTGTAAACAGTGGCAAATGTGTGAAATGTTTATGGGGCTTAGCACCATAGGTATAAGATAGGATTTTCAAATTTTATTTTCTCTGTACAAAAAAAAAAAAATCATTGAGTCAAAGCTAAGCTCTTAGCTCCTTTATCAATGAGTTTAGGTCAAACAGGGTAAACTATGAGTTCAAAGTGGCCTGTCCATTTATAATTAACCAGAATGTGTACTAATTACCATTTAGCAAATGCCGTTTATGACCAGATATTGTACATCTAAATTAGCTCTCAACTAATTACTCTGTAAGTACACGGTAGATACCATAACTAATCACTTATGATGTATTCCATTTCCCAGACAATATGTTGACTGAAGCATTGTATCACCATGAGTCTATCTGAAGTAGAGTGCAAAGGGCACACATGACCAAAGTTGGCCGAACAGCATAGCAAAGGATTTAGATTCCATAGTGTAAAGTTAAAAGTTTCTTTCTTTCTTCAACTAAAACATCTGATTTCTTATTTATTATTTATTGCCTCTGGCAATCATCTTAGAATTGCAAAGGAAAACAGCTGGAAAGGACCTCTCTCCCTGCCCGAGAAAATATCCCTAGCCATTAATGACATCTTGGAGCCACCTGGGACCCATTCCTTTCTGCACTTCCAAATAGATAGTTAAGGAAATAAATGAGCTCCTGCCAAAGCTCATTTAGAATGGGACCCTTGTCGGTATTATAATTCTAAATGCAGACTTTATGACCCAGAAAGCATGCCACATGGTGCCAAAAACTACTATCTCCACTTGAAGAAAAGTGACACTTGGAGATCTTGTGTCTCTTCTTTGCTCTGTTAACAAGTGGCACTTGTACTGTCCAATCACTTTTTCTCTACAATAGTATGTGGGTACGATATTTTATGATCCACTTTCTGAGGAAAATGATCACTTGGACGAGGGAAAAAAATGTTTTTCTGATCTGTCCATTAAAAACAGATGATGAAGGTTAACAAAAATTCATGAGTCAAGACTGATACTACTAAATACACCAGCTATGTCTTTGGAATCTAAAAATACACCAAATGACAAGCTATGAAGTGCTCTTGACGTCAGTAGATGACAGTCACCAGCTGAGATCACTGTTTGACCTTCTCGAAACTGCCTCACAGATAAACCTGTGCTGCAATCTTTTAGGTCAAGACCATAGAATAAAACTGGGCGTGGCGCTATATGCTTGTAATCCCAGTCCTGGGAGATGCATGCAAGAAGATGAGAAGTTCAAGGCTACCCTCGGCTACATAGTTAGCTGAAGCTGAGCTGAGCTGTTTCAAAAAACAAACAAACAACAAAGACTGTGCAGTCATCCTGGTGGAGTTCCTGAGCCACTGTTACATGCAATAAGACATTACATCCTTCTAAACTGGGCTAAGAGAACACCCAGAGCTCAAACAACCTCATGATCTACATATTAATTATGTAGGGAGACCTGGAGAGATGCTTCATTTATCTTTCCTACACTTCATTAATTCTTTATGCAACTCAAATTTGAACCTAAGCTACCAAAATTGCCTTTAAGAGGCTTTTCTCACAAAATTCAGTGAAATCCATTCAATTTTTAAAATATCTGCTTAGCCGAATCAGAGTTGTATATTGTATATCTTCGACACTAAAGAAGTTTCTGAACTTTTTCTTTTTTTTTTCTTTTCTTTTTTCTTTTTTCTTTTTTTATTTACAACCTACTGTCACTGTCCTCCTGGAGACACAACTCTGCTATCTTTTTTATCTTTCTGGGTGTATTTAGAAATAAGTAGACTTATGCAAAAAAAAAAAATAATAACTAATCTAGAGGAGGAAAACACAGTAGACCCGTGTTGATTCTTCACTGCCCTGCTCAAATATTAAAGTTAGTATCTGAACTTAGAAAACCCACATCAACAATGCCCTGCTGCAGCTCATGGATCTAAAGGCTCACCCTATCTCCTCCCACCAGCATCCTATCCAAAGGGCAAGTACAGAAAAATATTTAATTTGTGGGTGAACAGAGTTATGACTCGATAAGTCACCAGCTTTGGAGCAGAGCCACAATTCATGGTTCTCAGCCAGTGTAAACAGGGACAAGGAAATACTATTATTTTCACCATGGTGCACTGAGTGCAGGAGAAATGGAAATGTTAACCCATCTGGTATCACTGCGCTGCAATATATCTATTTTGTGTACTGAGTAAAATGAGGTCGGGTTTTTTCCTTTGGAAAAAAAATGCTTTTAAGATTTCAAAATACATTGTCTAGACTGGCGGTAACTTCAAGGTTTCTATCTCATGAATGGCATCATGGGGGAAACTCTACACATACTGAAGTGGATATTTCAGGTTTAGAAACTGCCTAATTATATGTTCTTGGGGCAATCAGATGAGCAATGTAGGCTAAGTGAATATAAGTGCGTAAATGACAGTCTGGATAATATAAGGAAATTATTCTCAGGTCTAGCTAGGTGAAAACTACCATATTGGTTCTATTGTGTTACATAAACAAGGCCTTTGTGTTCCAGGGCAATGATTGCATTCTTCATTGTTTATGTTATGTGTGAGCAAATTCTCTTCAAAAGGTTGGGTGTGCTCCTAGGCCTCTTTTTGTTTATAGGAACATAAGATAACCTGGGGAGGAGCTATGCTGCTAAGAGGATGATTGCACATTCTCTTCTTTAATCCTTTATCTATTGAACTGTAACAGACTGACTCTCTCAAGATGTGTGTTTTGTGGTGTTTTATCCACTCTATCTTTCTCTTTTGGCTTTATTTATGGTTTAGTTTGTTTATGCTATAGTTTTGTTGTTATTGTTGTTAAAGCATCTAGACTCTTTTTTAAAGTACAATTCTAGGACTCTCAAGCTTATCCGTCTATGTTTATGGAAAAGAATATCCCCACTTTGAATTTATGATGGCCTTCCCTCATACATGCTAAAATCAAATTTTCTTTTAAATTATCTACTTCCACTATTTACATCTTATGAAGCTAGGATTTTTTGGCATAGATTTATATATATCTTTTTCCAATTTTTTATTAGGTATTTTCTTCATTTACATTTCAAATGCTATCCCGAAAGTCCCCCATACCCTACCCCTCTCTGCTCCCCTACCTACCCACTCCCACTTCTAGGCCCTGGTGTTCCCCTGTACTGGGGCATATAAAGTTTGCAAGACCAAGGGGCCTCTCTTTCCACTGATGGCCGCCTAGGCCATCTTCTGATACATATGCAGCTAGAGACAAGAGCTCCGGGGTACTGGTTAGTTCATATTGTTGTTCCACCTATAGGGTTACAGACCCCTTTAGCTCCTTGGGTACTTTCTCTAACTCCTCCATTGGGGACCCTGTGTTGCATCCAATAGCTGACTGTGAGCATCCACTTCTGTGTTTGCCAGGCACCGGCATAGCCTCACAACAGACAGCTATATCAGGGTCCTTTCAGCAAAATGTTGCTGGCATATGCAATGGTGTCTGCATTTGGAGGCTGATTATGGGATGAATCCCGGGTGCAGCAGTCTCTAGATGGTCCATCCTTTGGTCTCAGCTCCAAACTTTGTCTCTGTAACTCCTTCCATGGGTGTTTTGTTCCCAATTCTAAGAAGGGGCAAAGTGTCCACACTTTGGTTTTTGTTATTCTTGAGTTTCATGTGTTTTGCAAATTGTATCTTGGGCATTCTAAGTTTCTGGGCTAATATCCACTTATCAGTGAATACATTTCATGTGAGTTCTTTTGTGATTGGGTTACCTCACTCAGGATGATGCCCTTCAGGTCCATCCATTTGCCTAGGAATTTCATAAATTCATTCTTTTTAATAGCTGAGTAGTACTCCATTGTGTTAATGTACCACATTTTCTGTATCCATTCCTCTGTTGAGGGGCATTTGGGTTTTTTCCAGCTTCTGACTATTATAAATAAGGCTGCTATGAACATAGTGGAGCATGTGTCCTTCTTACCAATTGGAACATCTTCTGGATATATGTCCAGGAGAGGTATTACAGGATCCTCCGATAGTACTATGTATAAATCTTTTAATACATAAAAATATATTCATCTCACTAATGTGACTTAAAGACACTGTGGTTCTTCTTCAGATCATATTAACCTAATGTGTCTGAAAGGAAAGTCACAGAAAAGTGACACCACATTTTATTCAAACCAGAGTGGCAAAAATCTCAACACAGCCTCTGCTGGTTAGTGTGAGCATGAGCAGGGTTTCTATGCACTGCTGCTTGGCCTGGAATCTGACACAGACTTTTTAGAAATGTAATCTGACAACACATGTAGTTGTAGAGTGTAATGCTTTAATTCTTGAAAAAAAAACACTGGTGTATCAAATAAACACATTTAAGGCAGCCTGTATATGTATGTCTGTCATCTCAAAGCAAACCCCACCACCACCACCACCACTACAGGCCATTCCTTGGGAAAGTGACTGCAGTCATACAAGTGACGCAAGAGCGAGACAGGAAAGGCCCAAAGGAAAATAAAATGTCATCATGCCTCAAGGCAACAGGTCCTTGATTCTGCCTCCCCTAGAATCAGGAGATGGGAGCACAGTCATTGGAGAAATCGGAAAGAAAATGAGTGTAAAATTTAATGATAACCACTCAAAATAGCTGCTACACAAGAATCTACAGCTAAAGTTAACTGTGCCCTCACAAACTTTCACCACAAACTTGCCTGACTCAAAGACACCTCAAGAGGACATGCCATCTCAACAGGTAAATGTTTGCACAAATATTGATTGCCAGCTACATAGTAAAGGATGCACCCATTTAAAAAAAAGAGTGAGATATACATGTATTGACTTAAGAGACATCAATGATAGCTTAGTCAATAAAGAAGGAAGGGCTGGGGGATAGCTCACTGAACAAAACAGTTGCTCCCTATTGCATTAGGACTGGAGTTCAGATTCCCAGTACCCACATAAAAGCCAAGTTGGAATCTGTTCTTATGATGGCTCAGCAGGTAAGCATGCTTTTGCCACCAAGGCTGACATTTAATTCAATCCCTCAGACCCATATATTAGAAGAAAACCAAGTCCTGGAAGCTGTCCTTTGGCCTCTACACTTGTGTTCTGGCAATGCATATACCTATTCACACGCATACATACATCATACATACATACATACATGCTTTTTTAAAAGGGTAGGTGGGTATGGCCGCCCACTTGGAATTTTAGCACTTTCTTGAGAGGCAGAGGTAGGGGATTCCTGAGATGAATGAGCTAAATCAACACGCTTCTGACCAAGGAAAACATCAGATATCAAACTCTGTCCTTTAATACTATACACACATATACATATACACACATACACACACATAAACACACACTCATACACACACACATATACCCAAGTCACACACACACAAACCACACACAAGAGGGTCAGGCAGAAAAAGAGGGACAGAAGGCAAACTGTCTCATCTCTCTCTCATTTGTGTTAGAAAGTCAACACACGTGTGTTTGGATACCCTTTTTCTAAATGTAGATCTAGAAGGATATATTTCATTAGCATTTCTTAACTCTGAGATAGAGAGTAGAAAGGTGTTAAACACCAGTCTGGAGAGATGACTCAGCACTTTAGAGCAGTAATGCTCATCCAGTCTTCAGGGACTCCATTGCCCTCCTCCAGCTTCTGTACTCAAGTGCACTTAGGTTTATAATTTTAAGTTTCTTAATACAATAAAAAATATTAAACAGTTGTTGATTGCTTATTTGCTTCCTCATTTTCTTTTGAGACAGAGCCTTGCTATGTAGGTCTGGCTGGACAGCAACTCACAGCCTCCTGGGTTCACAAGCCTGGGCCACTATGCCAGCTTAAACATTCCTTTACACAATTCTGCCTTGTCTAAATTGTTGTTCCAGTATGTATTGCCTTTGTTTTAAAGGGGGATAATTAGATGAGGGTAATTAGAAAGCTGTGTCAGCCCTGGTTTTGGTCTCATTCCCACTAAAGAACTTCCTCTTGAATGCCAGGGCCAGGAAGCAGGAGTGGGTGGGTTGGGGAACAGGGCTGGGGGAGGGTACAGGGGACTCTCAGGATAGCATATGAAATGTAAATGAAGAAAATATCTAATAAAAAAAAGAACTTCCTCTTGGAGTTTTAGCATTATTAAATGGACTTAATTGCTATGAAAACTCATTCTACTTTTAAAACATAAAAATGTCTTTCTCTGGTTGGTTACATATATTCTAGACTGTTCTATATGCCTACAAGACTACTACATGTTTGAAATATGGTTAAATCTATGTTTAAAATGATTAAGATTGATCTCCTTTTTAAATGTGGCCACTACAAAGTTCAAAATCACATATATGGCTTGCATCTTATTCAGTGGATCAGTGCTGCTCTAGAAGTTGTGGGGTTTGGGGTTTGGTTTCTTGTATTTGGGGTTTTGGGGTTTTTTTGTTTTTGGTTTTTGTTTTTGTTTTTGTTTTTTGTTTTTTTTGTTTTTTTTTTTCATCAGTTCATTTCATCTTAACCTATCAAATTCAAGCCTGCAGTTGCTTCAACCATTTACCAGCTGTTATCTGAGTTTCATACCCCAGGAATTCTCTGACACACATTAGGCACTCAACAAAAATGTGCTGTCACTAAGCTGAGTGGCGGTGCTATGCAGGAAAGAGGTGTACTGGGAGGTTGATGGCAAAGTGACGCCTCAGGCGTGAGTGACTGAGAGATCATCAGTGTCTGGAACTGCAATACGTTTCCAGGGTAACAGGTAGGGCAAAAGTCAAGACTACAGAGGTCATGAAGTAAATAAGGGCTGTGTTTAACTGGGAACTGGGAATTTAGATGCCTTTCTTAGCAAGGATAGAGATGGTCTAGGAATGGCTTTAGGGAAAGCTTTCAAAGAAATAATGTTTATGTACAATCTTATAAAGGAAGTAATGATTCTCAGTCATTACTACCACACATCATTTCTATTTGTCCTCGTAATTCTTCAACTTTTAATTAGGTAAACAATGTAGAAGATACAAGTTGTTAGGTGAAAATTGAAGCCGAGGGCCTCAGATATCTGTGTTTGAGTTATGGATCAAGAAGGCCACATCCAAGACAGCACAATCTGTTACCTTCCCTAACTGTGTAGTGACACCCCATTGCTGAAGATGTCACACTTTGTCTATGTGACACAGGGAGATCAACCTCAAACTGATTAGGAAACTTCCCCACTGCTCTCTAGCTTTTAGAGCGCCAGAAGATGCTTTGCAAGCTGCTGGAGGATGGGAAGGAAGACACCAATGCCTTCCTCAGCTCTGAATTCTCAGTGCTTCATTATTAACCAGCAAGGCAATGTATGTTGTGTGACTGAGCCATGACTATCATGGGGTAACTAACCACTTTAATCGGACTTGAAACCAGTTCCACAGAACGATATTTAATACTGGGTACTATAATCTTTGTCAAAAACCTGGTGAGATCATAAGCCCTAAAGTAGAATCTGTTTATTTTTATTTTTCTAGCTAATTATACTTTCAAACCGTCTTCTAAATATTTATCTAAATGTCCACACACCTGGGTTACTATCAACCTTCGGCAAAGAAGTTTCTTTTGGCGGTGGACCAGTGAGCAAATGTACAAATAGCCAAGTGCTCAGACCTACAGGAGACATCTTCATCAATATCTCTTCCCGAGGCTTAAGAAACATATTAGAAAATGATGAAGAAAGGATGCAAGAGTTGGAAGATAGGAGTGCTGTGAGATGCCGTTTTCTGGACATGGCATGGCTATTGCTCCCATGAACTCATGGGAGTTGTAGTTTCCTAAACAAGGTCTGCATGCAATCATACCTTGCAAATAGCTTCCAGCTCCCGTACCTTTCAGCATGGGGGGAAGTGTTCTCTACACCCTGTCCTTACTGGGGAGTTCTTGGCAATTGATAGCTGCTAAAAGAAGGAGAATCGTTTTTCTTCAAAATCATCCCCACTGGTAGTTTCCCCATGCTTCAGTAGACACCCTCATACCATACCCATGACGTATGGGAAGCACTCATTAGAGTTAGGGAGTTACCAAATAGTAATACTAAAAAGAAGAAAAAGAAGTCATGAAGTTGGAAGGTAGACATGTTGGAAGTAATTAAGGAAGAGTTGGAGGAGGGAACTGGGAAGGTGAATATGATCATATTCTATTGTATACATGCATAAAAATTCTCAAGAACAAAGAAAAGTTGTAATAAGCATCAAGTTTAAAGATGATATCACATTGTATGGGGGTTGCTATGATAAAAAGAATAATGTATTTTCCTTTTTATGGTTTAACCTGATTTTTTCTTGATGAAACAAATTGATCAGTACTACTGGCAGGTACATATTCAAGTCAAATTGCTTGTTCTTAGTAATAAGTTAAAAAAAACCATAGACTAAAATATTAGCTTTAAGGTATAAGTAGCCAACTTATGGATTAATGCCTCATGGGCTCTGACAGTGAGAGGTAGTAGCAAAACCTTGCAGCAAGATGAAAGGTGTGTAGAGACAGGGGTGGTGTGGCACTCCCTAATGCCATGGCACATAAGAGTAAGCTGCAGCTCCATTTTCCCAACAAAAGCAACTCTTCACATAGGTATCAAACTTCCAAAGTGAGGATGTAGAAGCACCAGATGAACAGCGAAGAGAAACATACATACAAACGATTTACTGACACATAGGTCCTGACTGTAGGACTTGGAGAAACTTCAGGAAATTTTCTAAAAGTTATGCAATACCTACTCAATACGTTATTGTGGAGTCTGGTAGAACTGGCTACATTTTAAAAGTAAGATAAGCCTATAAAAGTATTATATCTAAAACAAACAAGATCTATCTACTGAATAGATACTAGGTTACTGAAGAAGGAATTATCTCTGTAATGTGGGATGATCTGCTTTTACCAGGCAGAAAACCAAAGCTGTGCAAACATTCATATCTAAATCGCATACATAGTCTGCTGTAACTCAATTGCCCTCCCCTGCTCACTTCCTCAGAGTTTCATACATGTGTATGTTATAAAGCTAAGGCAACACTAACTTTAAGATGTTTTATGGCTAAAAAGTTTTGGTATTTGAAATGCCTAATTCACTTTCTCTCCTTGGGAACTCCTCTTGGGAACCGTGTCCAGTTGCTAAGCTGGGAAGCCTCCTGGGGCGAGAAGCTCGACGTCCTGGCTGCACTGTGGGGCAGGCAGAAGGCAGAATCAAACCAGGAGGATGCCCGGAATTTCCAGTTCACTTTTTGTAAAACACTTTTACTTTTTGTAACACACCTACCTACATCTTTAGGGTTTCTGAATAAGACCTTTCATACTTGGCTGATGCAGCTTAATCCGAAAAGTTAGAAAATACTTTTCTTGTGAAAGTAAAAATAAACTGAGCGATCATCTGGAAATTGCTATTACTGAGGGTAGCTCAGCAAGGATGGAAGACACCATCTAGGCTAATTGTTGTAGTTCACTTGTGAATTGCTACATGGACGTGAGAGGCCAAATCTTTTACATTCAGACTCCATTTTAGAGAACTTGAATTCAGGTAAACTAACAGGCCAGTACCTAGTATTAGTTTCCAAGTTACCCTCCAAACAAAACTGGAGCCTAGCTCCTGTCTCAAGGCTAACCCCCTACAAGCCCTGCATCTCCAGGTTACAAGCCCACCACCTGCCTAACAACGACTAATGCTGAGGGAAGCAGAAAATTAAGCTTATGCTATGACTCCAAGCACCAGCCAATTATGTTTAAGGCCATAGTAACTTCCCAATTAGATGCTTGTACACTCATCCTCTCCCTACCCCGTGCTTACTCCTTACTATAAAGTCTTGCCCTGTAGACATTAGGGGTTCTTTTCTCCAGCAAAAAAAAAAAATCCTGCCTGTTGGTGGTGCACTGAAGGCACCCAGCTAGCTCAAATTAAAAAAAAAAAGCCCTACTGTGTGATTGTATCAGATTGCCTCCTGTCTTGTGTTTGGGGGTGGGGGGCGAAGCCAATCCTTCCCTGACACTACAGAAGAATATCACAACTCTCCCTTCATTTAATTTTTAAGCTATGCATGCATAATTCTACAAACATTGACAATTACAAGTACCATTCAAGTATCGTGAAGTGTAACATCAGGTGGAATTTTTTTTTTTTTTATTTCAGCCAGCTGTCTTAGTACTGTGTACTCTTAGATTTAATTTTCCACAACTTAAAAGTCACGACAACTTTTTTTTTAATCTCAACAGTTGGGCTTTAAGGAACATATAATTACTCAGAAATTCCTTCCCCAGCAGTGCAGCCAGTGAGACATGGCGAAAGGTACTGTGTCCCCAGGCAAACCATTCCACCTCTGAGTCAACTCTCACCTACTGTAGGAAGCAGAGTTATGGCCCCTCCAAGGTTCAGCAACCTAATCTCCAAAGTCTATAGCTATGTTCCCTTATAGGAAAAGGGAAATTGTCAGATCAGATTAAGCCAAAGACCCTGCAATGTGAGGGTTCTTTAGAGGAGCCTAGTAAACAAGTTAAGAGAGAGATGGGAGCATTTGTCAGGGATACTTGAGCTGCTCCCCCTCCGGTGTTGTAGATAGAAGGAGGAGACTCTAGGCCACAAAGGCAAGGAACAAAATTCTCCACTAGAACCTCCTAAAAAAAGTGCATCCTTGGCTACATCTTGATGTTGCCCAACTAAGAATACCCAGACTTTCATGGCCCCAGAACATGAAAATACGGGCTGCTTTCAGCAGCTAAACTTGTAGTAGTTAATTATAATAACAGTAGGAAATATATGAACCCAAAGGGCTCTCCTTAAAGTCTTAAGTCCCTCATCTCTGGTCTTAGTTGAATCAATTTAGTCTCTTTCCCTATGGGAGCCCTTCATTAGTCTCAGGATGTAAACCCCAGTCTCAAAATGCATTCCTTCTCCAGATTTTTTTTGAGATTAATAATATAACCGCAACATTTCTATTTTCCCCTTCCTCCCTCCAAACCGTCCCATATAACTATCTCTGCTCTCCTGCAAATTCATGCTCCCCTTAATTATTGCTATCTCGTGTATTATGTATACACATATATATTTCTCCATATGACCTATTAAATCTATCTAATTCTGCCTGTATGCATGTTTTCAGGGCTGACAGTTTGGCACTGGACAATCAGTTGGTGTGCTCTTCCCTGGGGAAGACCATCTGTCCTATCCCCAGCTGTCCTCGGTTGCCTATACTTCTGCGTGTGAAGTAGTGGCCCTGTGGCCTCTCTTCATCCGGTTTGGTATGTTCATTTGTTCAGCTCGCATCTGGGCAGTCATGCTGGTGAGACTTTCCGCATGTAGCTTCTGATATTACCAGGAGACACCGAGTCCCCGATCCTCTGTCTTCTACAGCTGTCCTGTCCCCCTCTTCCACAGTGTTCCCTGAGCCTTAGCTGCAGGCATGTTTTGCTGAGGCATCCACTTGGACTCTGCTCCACAACTCAGCATTTAGATGGGTTGTGGCTTTCTGTAGTTGATTCCTGTAGCAAAGAGAAGTTCTCTTTCTTTTTTTTTTAAATTAGATATTCTCTTTATTTACATTTCAAATGTTATCCCCTTTCCTAGTTTCATCTCCTAAAATCCCCTATCCCTTTCCCCCTCCCCCTGCTCCACAACTCACCCACTCCTGCTTCCTGGCCCTGGCATTCCCCTGTACTGGGGCATAGAACCTTCACAGGACCAAGGGCTTCTCCTCCCATTGATGACCGACTTAGGCCATCCTCTGCTACATATGCAGCGAGAGCCACAAGTCCCACCATGTGTTTTCTTTGATCGGTGGTTTAGTCCCAGGGAACTCTGGGGGTACTGGTTAGTTCATGTTGTTGTTCCTCCTATGGGGCTGCAAATCCCTTCAGCTCCTTGGGTATTTAAAGAGAAGTTTTCTTGATGAGGGATAAAAATTAGACTTCTCTGTGGGTATAAGGACACACGTTTATGTCTCGGTGTTAGAAATTATGCTAATTTAGTAAATTAGTGGTGTGGATTCTCCTTCAATAACCATAACTTCACTAGCTTTCTCCCCCTCCCCCCCCCAAAAAAAAATAAGGAGACTGTGTCTTCTTCACTATATTCACTAAAAGTCCCTTTATGGCCTGTTGTTTGGGAGGCAATCCTGTTATCCAAGTGACAACACAAAAGTGTGAATCTTTGGTGACAGCAAAGCCTACTGACCCTCTGCACATTGAGTCTGTCTTCTCATTCTCTTTAACTTTTACTGAGCACCAAAGCAGGAGGCACCACTCCTGACTGAGGGCTGTGGCGTTTACTAGTTTGATTAGACACAGAAAAACTCATCCTTTTGAGAGTAGGAAAGTTTATGAGCAGGAGAACAACGTGAACGAATAATATGAACTCACAGTTCCTCATTCACAATTACAAGTACCATGGCTTCTCAAGAAATTAGATGCTAGTTTCTGATTGTCTATATACATGGCCAACTTCATTCTTTCTCTTTCTTGCTCTCCCTGGACAATTGTTAAGAGCTGTTCTTCATTCCCTGCATTCTGAAAACACATGACAATACTATTTGGACAGAGAGGCCCTGTTGTTGTATTGCATATTTCACAATATGTCTTGGTACTATTTTTGTAATTTCTCTACTTCTTTGTTATGGGATTCTGGCCCACATGAACTTGCATTTGCTTATCCCACTTCCTTATTTGATTTGATTCATTGCTCTCTGTTGTGGTTTGTTTTCAGAAAATTTATTGTATCACTATGTTATGTTACCATAATAAAATTCCAAAGAGTCAATTCTATCAGCAGTTCAGACTCTTCTTTTTAAAATTTAGATTTATTTGTTTTATGTGTGAGATACATGTATGTTACATGTACCACATGTATGCTTGGTGCCCCTGAGGTCCAAAGAAGGTGTTGGATATCCTGGAACTAGAGACACAAATGGCTGTGCGCTACCACATTTATGCTTGGAACTGAACCTGGGTCCTCTGGAAGAACAGCAAGTGCTCTTAACCACTGAGTCATCTCTCAATCCCTCACTCTCTTTTTGAGCTGTGGGTCCTCTTCACCAACTTGTGACTGGTAAATAGGCAACTTTAATACACAGCGATGGAAATCAGGGGTATTGTGTGCCTTCACTCTGAGAAGTTCATGGTATATCGTGCTACTTCTGGTCTAAACCTGTGCTTTGTAGAACATTTGTAAGTAATGGTGTGAAGCTGACCATTGTTATTAATGAAGCTTCTGGCAAGGCACTTGCTCGTCCTCTTGGAAGTACCAGTCATAAAGGTATACATGCTCATGGTGTGAGAACTACATGGTGGCATCTAAGTGAATAGAAAGCAACTAGAGCTAATGCTGTGAGTCACAGCTGGACAAAAAAAGAGTACGTCAGTCTGAGTACCTCTCCAATCCAGACACTGAAGTTGTACTGATAGGTTTCTCCATCCACAGCCCTGATAATTTACATAGTCATCCCACGGGAACCAAAATGGTCGCCCAAAGTCAAGCACCTCTGTCCCCATGTGCCCTTCATCCTGATTGGGAATAATGAGACGTTTCAGAATGATTACCACAGAAGGTAGATGTTAGCCAAGATAGAAGCAGGAGCCAGTAGACCTGAAGAAGCCAGAGAGGTGGCAGATAAGACCACTGTTGGAGACTCCCTGAGCATTTCAGGAAGACTGAAGAAACAGTGAGGGATTTCCGAAATGGCCTTGCATGCTCCTCTGAAAGCCAAATATGGGAAGGAACAACCTTTAGCCTTGTCTAAAGCACCCTGCTCCAAGTACTGCTCTCATGAGGCTCATCTAAATACACTGTTTTCCACAGAGTTCCTATTTCAGGGCTTTGCTCTTTAACAGGTTTCACGGATATTGCTTTGGGTGGTGTAGTGGTTTGAATAGGAATTGTTCCCATCAACTCCTATGTTTGAATGCTTGGCCCATAGGGAGTGGCATTATTAGGAGGTGTGGCCTTGTTGGAGTAGGTATGACCTTGTTGAAAGAAGTGTGCCACTTTGAGAGAGGCTTTGAGGTCTCCTATGCTCAAGCTACACCCAATATGGCACACAATCTCCTCCTGTTGCCCGTGGATCAAGATGTCAAACTCTCAGCTCCTCCTCTAGCACCATGTATGCTTGCATGTTGCCATGAGGATAACAGACTAAGCTTCTGAAACTGTAAGTTCTCCCCAATTAAATGTTCTCCTTTATAAGAGGTCATGGTGGCTCTTCACAGTAATAAAACCCTAAGACAAATGGGCATCTAGTATAGTGAAATTATGTTCAGTAAGAGAAGACATGCATCTAAGATGGACGCACAGTTCTGTAGTTCCTTGTGACTTAGATTATATTACACTGTAGTTAGAGTCACATAAAAAAGAAATATACCTGCCCTAGACTAGATGCATTATTTTTTGCACTGGTGAATTTCCCAAAACTGAAGGCTATCATCATCCCTGTAGGAAGTGTATCAGAGCTTCCTATAGGGCTGGCTTGGGCTAGATGAATAAACTTACTTTAAATTTCTCAAAAATGTGTTTGAAATGTTCTTCTTAATTGAACGAAGACAGGGGAGCCTGTTTTATCTGCAGGTGTTTTCTTTTGTTTTGTTTTGTTTTGTTTTGAAGAAAACACTCAAAAGACGGGAAGAAAGCTGGAGAGGAAGAAGCTAGGAGCAGCTGTGAAAGTGTGCATGCCTGTTTTAAAATTTGAGCCACCATGTTGCTGTGAGCCCACAGCTAGACTGGACATGTGTGCTCTGGTTTGGAGAACCTGACAGAGAAGCACCCAGAGTTCTTCAGAATCAGGAAACCAAAAGCCAAAGATAGCAAATATAGTTACAGACCATACTTCTTTTTCAGTCCTTTTAATACAATACGATGAAATAACTTTTACTGAGTGGCAGTGGAAAGCTGGTTGTGGAAAAGGGAAGGAGGGTCCTTACTTCGGTATTCTGGAAGTGACTGAGAGATTTCAAAGAATATGTTTGAAACAGGACACATGGTTGCTCTCTGCTGAAGAAAGGTTTCCATAGTGTTTGTTGAATTTCATTTAAAATTGAATATGAGAAAAGAGTCCCTGGAATACACCCTTAACCCAAAGCAATTTTGCTTTGGGTCCTGACACCCCATCATAAACTGTCTCTGAGTTAGCCAATTGAAATCATTATTATTTCCATGCTATCAGTGGTCATCAGAGAAGCCAACTTCAGCAGCTGATGGGAGTAGATGCAGAACACACAAACATTAGGCAAGGCTTGGTGGGACACAGCAGAAGAGGGTAAGGAATTATAATAGGAACCAGAGAAGTTGAAATACTATGGGAACATTGCCCAAAGCATCAACTAAGCAGGGCTCACAGAGGTTCACAGTGACTGAAGCAGCAACCATGGAGCCTGCCTGAATCTGCACTATGTCCTCTGCATGCATGCTGTGGTTAACTTGGTTTTATGGGGGAGAGGGGGTGGCTCCTAACAGTGAGAGTGGGGTATCTCTCACTCTTTTGCCTGCTCTTAGGACCCTTTTCCTCCTACTGAGTTGCATAGTTCAGCCTTGATATGAGGGTTTGTGTCTAGTCTTACTGTATCTTGTTATGCTGTGTTTGGTTAATATCACTGGAAAGCCTGTTGTTTTTGTTTTGTTTTGAAAGGAAATGAAGGAGAAGCAGATTTGGGGGAAACAGTGTGGAGGAGAGGAGCTAGTAGGAGAGAAGTGAGAGGGAGGTTGGAGTCAAGATGTATGGTATGAGAAAACAATAAATTAAATGGTTGCACACCATGAGCAAGGTCTGTGGCCCCAATCTACCTCTCTGGTTATCACAAGCTCTATGATGTTGCCCAAAGGATTTATGCTCTTAGGTCTTCAAAATCTTCTCCTCTATAAAACAAAACACTCGGTTGTCTCTCCATACCATCGTATGAGATTATGAGTGAAAATCATGACAGTCATTGACTAAAGCATGCCTATTATTATTATTATTATTATTATTATTATTATTATTATTATTAACAACATAATAACATGTGTGTAAGTGTGCTCAGACACAGATACATACACACAAATAAAGTTTTTTTGTTTTTTTGTTTTTGTAAATCTGGAGCCTAAATGTAAACTGTGAATAGATTAAGGGGAAACAGGTTTTCGGTTCCTCACAAATGTTCTTTGCTGTCTTACTCTTACTCAGGGTTTCAGTTGCTGTTATAAAACACTGTGACCATCTAGGGGAGGAAAAGCCATATTTCAGCTTACATTTCCATAGAATAGTCACTGAGGGAAGTCAGACCAGGAACTCAAACAGGGCAGGAACCTAAAGACAGTAGCTGCAGCAGAAGTCATGGAAGAGCTTTGCTTACATGTTGGCTCCTTCATGGTTTGTTCAGCCTGCTTTCTTATACCATCTACAACCACCTGCCAGGGGTGGCACCACCCACAGTGAGCTGGGCCCTCCCAAATCAATTATCAATCAAGAAAATGCCCTTCAAACCTGCCCTCAGACCATTCCTATGACTCGTTTTTCTCAATTAATATTACTTCTACCCAGATGACCACAGCCTGTATCAAGTCGACATAAAAACATGGACATAGGAAGAATATACCTTCGAAACAGATCTAAATGCTGAGAACAACATTTCTCTCCTATTCCTAAGAAATCCCAAAGTTCTTCCCTCCTTTATCCCTCAGACAGATTGCCCCAGGGTATGTTTGTGAGAATTGGCCTGTCTGTGTCACTATCCTCCATTGAGTGAAGCAGGAAGTATGCCAGGAGCCTGCCCAGCATGAAAGAGCCCTGAGGAAAGGAAGTGATAGTGTGTGGAGTCAGCAACAAGATGGAAGTTTATTTATCTTTGGCAATTCTTCTTTTGTCTAAAACTCTTTGTTATTCTAAGGCCAAAGGTGTTGGCTTCTGGTAATAAATTCTGTTAGCAGCAGGGGACTTAAGAAGAAAAAGAGGCTTAATTGGTAGGGCTCCCTTCTCTCTGGTTCTTGCTTGAACTCATTAATTTTTCATTCACACAGACAATGTACACAGACACCTAGACATTCATATGCATGTACGTTCTGGTAGGGTTCACCCACCCTGTCTCAATCAACTTCACAAATATTTCTGAATGCTTACATATATATACACGTACACACGTACATATAGACAAACAGACATACACACATATATACATTTGGTGAATGGAACTGAGCCCCAAATAACACAGACATACATTTGGATGTATGAATGCATTGATGCATAGATGGATGGATGAATGGATGGGTGGGGCCAAACCCCCCAAGCCACCACTTTTGTTTTCTGTCTTTTTTATAGGCAAAAATTACCTCATAGATAAAATGTTACACAAAAGAGGAGTTACAGAAGGATGTTGATATTAAGTACAAAGCAGTGCTTCATTCTGTAAGCTCATTATAAGTTCAAAGCAACAGTTTTACATGGCGTCCCTTTATCATACTGCACACTGTGGTTTCATCCTTGGAACTGACATAGAATGAATGCTTTTCCATGATCACAAATTTGTCCCAGGAATAGAATGTGTACATTCTATTCTTGATTCTAACATTATTATATCTTTCTAGCAAAACAACTAAAACCATCTCTTAAAACTTTCTTTCTAAAATTATATGAATCAAATCAGGATTTCTATAAAAACCATTAATTCTTCTAAACAGTATTAATTCATGAAAGTTCATTTTTATGTTGATCTGCAGGAAATATTCCCAATAGGGTGGACTAATGTCCAGAAATCCTTAGACTATGTAATAATATTGACAGGAAAGGCATATCAGCTGCAAGAAACAATCCTGAGATGAAGTCTCTTGGGTCCTTGCCTCTCAGAGCTCATCCATCGCAGACCATGAAAACAAATCAAAATAAAACAAAACAGAGCAAAATGTGGGCCATCTCCAGGAATTTCACCTGCTACTGCTAGCCTTATCCTCTCCTAAATGGCTCCTGATAGTAGTCACAGCAAGTCTGGCTAGCTTAGCACTTAGAGAAAGAAAATATACAGAGTCAACTAACCTGGGCCCCTGGGGGCTCACAGAGACTGAACCACCAACCAAAGAGCTTGCAGGGCCTGGATCTAGACCCCCTACACATTTGTAACAGATGTGCAGCTTGGTCTTCATGTTCTTCATGAGGAATAAGGGAGTATAGGACTCCAAAACCTTGCATTTTAATTTTTTACTGCACAAATAAATTTGAGGGCACAGATTTTTCAGAAACCTCAGTATCTCTCTTGCAATGTTAAGGGTCTCTTCTTTCATACAGACATTGGTTACTTCTGTCTGGTCCTCTGTGAAGCCTCTAGCATCCATTTCTAGGAACGATTATCTATATTCAAGTCCCCACACTCCTAGGTTCCTACCCTCTCATGTTCAAACAGCATAATCATTTCATGGGATACTTTCTCCATCTTCTCCCTACTCATCTTCACAAAGTCTAAAGATCCTTCTCCATGTGAAACTATAGCAGGATCCTCAATGACACCGTGCAATATATTTACCTTTGGACATCTGAGAGGGTTTTGAGATGATCCCAAGAGAACTGAGAGGGAAAGTTTGATTTTTATGAGATATTGAAAATAATTCTTCAAAAACTATATCCTCTGAGAATAGAGACTTTACATAAAGGTACTGACCTGAAGGTAAAAGTTTAATAGGAGGAAGAAAGTCAAAACCTTTACTGTTGCAATAGTTAATCAAATTTTCCTCTGGCTTAGAGCCCATATTATAGCTACAATTAAATCTCTCAGGAGAAAGGGATTGAAAATGGCAATGAAAAGAACAACAGAAAACAGATTTCCATCACATCATGGAAGAAAAACAACTGGTTCTAAAGTGCTATAGAAGCAATCTTGGTGATTTTAGCTCAGTTGTTCATCCTGGTATTATGATATTCAGCTTTAATGGCAAGAGGCACAAGTAGGCAGTGCTTGGAAGGGATTGCCTATCATTGTCTCAAAGTCACCCGAAGGTTGTTGGCACCTTTTTACTTGCCTTGTCTTGGGATGAGCAATACCCAGAGCAAATAATCAATTGCAGTCAAGGTACATTAAAGCACAACAAACCTTCTGTGTGACCTGAGAATGCTCTGACTGTTAGCATGTCCTGGAAAATGGGAGATTTTTTTATTAAAGGGAATATGTAGGGCCCTCCCTACATATTAAGGTATGGGCATTTACACTTCTGTTGTGCCCACCACTACCACCAGCTAGCATGGTAATCCATCCTAAAACAGTCATCCAGGAAAGAGAAATTAATATCTGTTAAATGCTTACTGTGTGTTAGATACTGCAGCACATGAATTCACACACATGTTCTTGAATCTTCACCATTTCTGTAGATTGGGTGCTTCCATCAGCCAATTAAATGAAAAAAGAAAATGAGATTAAAGCACCTGTCTGGAATCACACAGCTGGTCAGGACTGAACTCAGTCCATGGTCACACAGGGCCCTGGCTTTTATCATTACACATCCACTTAAGGACCAGGAAACATCTTCCACTGAGGGCTGCTACCAAATGGAGGATGTCAGCATTCAATTGGTTCAGGACCATTTGTCATTAAGTCCTTTGTCCCAAATGAACTCTGCTGGTCTCTCAATCTATCACTGACTACAGGCAAACCCTATTTAGAGATCCATTATGTTGTTCTCAAGGAAACATTTTCTCAACAGGAAGGAAAAGAGTACAGGAGAGCATCTGAGGAGTCGCAGTGGTGGCTGTGAATCTTCTCATCTGCACCATCAGAGACATCCTAGAAGACTTGAGCTACCATGAGAGAAAAGATCTGAACCTGGCCTTGAGCCTGTGTAAGCTGTGTTCTGATCTGGGCTCTTGTGGCCATTAAAAACAGTCTTTTCCATGGCTTTAAGCACGTGTTGAATTTAGAGAAATTAATCCTGTTTGAGACAAATGAATGTATGGATAATCCCAAGAAGAACTCCTAAGCTCAGTGATACAAGGATAAAACAATAGTCCTGAAGTACGCACACTTTTTTTTTATTGAAGTAAATGGGGCAGGGAGGACAATGCTGATGGATGGTAAAATATAGAGACGGGGAAAAGGCTGAGAGATGCTGATCCTTTGATGTCTCATGGACCCCTCATGTGTTTTAGTCACCACATGCATTGCCATTCCAGTCTTGGTTTACTTCCTGCATGGCCTGCTTAGTAAATGACCCCAACACTCAGCCCATTCTATAACCCTGAAAGCAAGCCCCAGAAGCCACCTCTCTACCCCCTTCCTTGTATGTAGCCAGTCACTGGCTTTTGTTGTTACCCTTGAATTATTTCTCAACTCCTCCCTTTGACTTCTGCCACAATTAAACCACAGGAATCAAAGCCACAATCATCTCCTTCCTTACAGAAAATTTTCTAGTCGGCTCTCTCCACCCTATTCTTAGCTGCATTACGGATGCTTTTCTTCATGTTACATTGGATTTAGAAGAATAGGAAAGGAATTAAAATATTCCCAGTACAAAATACTAATAAGTATTTTAAAAATGGAAGTTTTGCTTTATTTAAAGATATAGTCTATGAGCGTGTCATATTAAATTACTACATCACATGCCATAAGTAGATACCATTCAGTAATTTTGAATGAAAAATGATGATAATAAGCCCCTTCCTTAGTAGACTGGATAACTTACATTAACTCTAGTCGTTGCTATATATGTTCTTATTTTTAATAAATTATTCTTGTAACCCCATGCCTACTTCTCATCTCCATTCTTTCTTCTTTCTCAACAATGCTCAGCCAGTTCCTCTGGGAAGCTTTCCACCACTGACTAATATCAGCTTTTGTGTTCCTCCTGAGAGGTGCCTCAGTTCCCTGTTTCCACTCTCTTGAAGCCAGGTCACATGACTTAACCTCTGGCCCAGGCACCCTCAGAAAGCTGAACCCATTCGTGTTTCTCAGCACACTGTCTGACACACCATAGGAACTCAATGTGTGTTATTGCTGAGAGTGTGCACAGAAGCTAGAAAGCACACTCAGCAGAATGGAGAGAACTGCACTAGAGCTCCTGTGTGAAAATCAGTGCGACTTTAGTCCAGAAAAAAAAAAAAAAACTGGAGGCTCAAAAAGGTCTCCAACTGACATTTTCTAGTAAAATAAATAAATAAATAAATAAATAAATAAATAAATAAATCTGTTTAAAGACATTAAGATCTATCTGCCATCACTCCATACCTCCTGTTCTCCTATGGACACTCTGCTTGGACACTCTGTTTTCAGAGTACATTTCTTTCTCACTGGCCTTCCCAATGATATCATTTGCTGAAGTGCCATAACAGAGGTACACAGTTTCAGCCACAGAAACCCATTGTCCTGCAGATCTGGAGTTCCATCTGTGGTGAAGAGGTTGGCAAGGTTGTTTCCCCCACCCCAAACCCCCGCCCAGGACTCTGAGACACAGTCTGTTACATTCCTCTCTCCCAGCTTCCAGTGGCCTTAGTCATTCCTTGGCATGGTGATGCTGTTTCTCTTCCCCCTGCATCTTCACACTGCTTATCCTCTGTGCGTGTCTGTCTCTTCACATGGCACCTTATTCTCATATTACTCGTCTTAAATAAACATATCTGTAAGGAACTTACTTCCAAATAAGGTCACATTGTGACATACCAGGAGTGTGTGTACATATACATATACACATAAGTGTGTGTGTGTGTGTGTGTGTGTGTGTGTGTGTGTGTGTGTGTGTGAATTTAAGGAAGATACAATTAGTAATACAGATGAGCATTTTATAGCTACCGTTATTGAGGCTCTGCCTTAGGTCCATGCAAACCAAAAATTTTAATACTATATGCATCTAAGGAAAGGAAAGTTCAAATTCATTTCCTATCAACATCTTTAACAGAAATAAGTTTGATGGCACATGAAACATTCCCTTCAATAGTTACTTCCTGTAAAGTTATGTGTGCAAGAGTGCCAAGGGGAACATAAAAGCCCTAATGATGTCTTCAAACACCATGAAGAGAGAAACCCTGGTGGATCAGGGATTTTTATCTAGGGAAAAAATACTTTTAAAGATATCGTCCTTCACAAATGATAATCACTTAATATTTATACAATAGCTATTTATTCTTTACAAGTATATCTTTATCAATAGACAGAAAAATTACTTTCAACTATTGTATTTTAGAATTCTATTACAATGCTCTCAAGGCTAAAATGAGTAACACTGTTTCACACCTTGGTACTACATCCCTTGAATGCTGTGCTACAGTATTGCTAAGAACAATTGGAATTTTCTTTGACTCTTAGTGAGTTTTCATCAGAATAAAGATACAGTTTTCCCTAGGGCAGATGCATTCCTGCATAATTGTTAATGGGTGTGTAGTAAAGGTGGAAGAAAAATACAAGTTTTTAAACGAACAAATTTGGTTAATGAAATACTAATTTTGAATCCAAAGGATTACCACAAATAGTCCTAACCAAACCGAAATCCTCTTCCAGGAACTGAAAACAATTAAAAGACTGTGATTTTTTTTTTCTTATTTACATCCTACAGACGTATTCAGACCAGAGGGTTTTTGATTGCCTGTCAGCGCAGGGAGAACAGCGAACAACTGAACCTAGTTTCTTCATGAGAGTGAATATCTGTGAAATCACTGCAAGGAAAGAAGAGATTAACAAATACAAACTTCTCTTCTGTGAAGAAGGAGGGATATATAATTAGAGTAATTACAGTTTAATCCTCAGGATTATATTGATAATTAGAACAGAACAAATGTGATAAAACAGATCAGTATTTTCAAATGGCAGGTGAATATCTATTAATAGTTTATAGAACCAAATTACTGAGTCACATGTAATAATAAACAAACATGGCTGAGAATATATGTAGCTCAGTGGCAGGAATGTTTGTCTAGTACACCCGAGGCTCTGAGTGCTAATGAATGGTGAAGCCTTTACTAGTTATGAATTCACAGCAGTTATGGCTGCTTGAATAAGACCAAACTAGTAAACATTCCATGATGGATGTCAAGATAACTCCCAGGCTGGAAGCTATTAGCAGCTTATGAATGGCAGGAGAGGGAGGGTCACTTTTATTCAAGGGTGCAACCTTTTATATGTTGCCTGTTCTCGAGGGTGTCCTACACTCATATGCCTGTAAGCAGTATGAATTTGGCTCAGTGAATTATAAAGAAAAAGAAAAAGAAGAAAAAGAAAATATGAAGTGGGAAGAGAGCATGGAAAGAAGCCAAAAAGAAGTTGGAGAAGGTTATAAGTGGATATAATCAAAATGCATTTATATATTTTCAAAAAGAGATAAATAAAATAGTATTTCATGACATCTTTATTCTGAGTTTACTAAGTACCATATCAATAAGATATGTATATTTTACTGAAAATTATTCTCATACGAATTTGAAAGCTACTAGCTATCAACTCAGCTGTTTTGGCTCAAAACTCCTCTCCAAACTGACTGATTCAAATGGACTTCTCTTAGCTTTTGACTGAATTGCTCTGCTTGGCTTCAAACTAATTCTGGCAATCTGTTCGAATTTTCTGGATTCTAACCTTCTGGATCTTCCTCATTCTCTGGCCCCTTCTATCTTCATGTATAACCTGTCTTTGTAAACCTGCCCCCCCCAAAATCAATCTCTCTCTCTCTCTCTCTCTCTCTCTCTCTCTCTCTCTCTCTCTCTCTCTCTCTCTCTCCCCTTCCCCTCCCTGTTCCCCTCTCCTTTTCCCCTCTACCATCCCCCATTTATCTCTGAGCTTCTCTCTTAAGAGACCTCTCTTTCCTGGACTGTTCTTAAGAGGGATGAATCCTTTCTCTGATTCATTCCATCAAATTTTTTTCTCTTATTCATCACTTTGTTACTCAATTAAAAGTCACTTCCAAACATGGCTGCTTCCTCCTACAAATTAACTTTGCCTGCAGTGTGTGGGATTAAAGGTGTGCACTAAGGTCCTGTCTGTATTCCAGCCAAAGGGATTAAATGTGTGTCATTCCAGTCAGATCACACAGTCCTAGGTCTTTGGATGTGTTCCTTTGCCAAAGCAGGCATGTTGCTGGATAAAATTTCTCTACACTACACACTTGAGTCTGAGAAGTCGGAGGCCCAAAGCCCAAATAGTTGGCTAAGACTGACTCCTATCTCTGAGAGGTATTTTGTCTTCCTTCCCTCCAGAAATGGAGTAGGCAGATGTCAAAGGGAAATGATGAATCTCTAAAAAATCTCACACAAATAACATTATAATATCTTGTAAAAAAAAAAACTGAACCAATAGCATCTAAGCAATATCAGGTTTAATTTACCAATATAGTTGCTGACTATATACCAAGAAAGGAGAGGATAAAACAGGACTCTGGGCCGTGATTCTCCCTGAGGGAAATAAACAAAACTGCACCAGAGCCCAGAGATTGAGCTCTAAGCTCAGATAAATATTCTCACATAGTACAGATTCCAACCTATAGCCTCAATTTTTAACGTGTCTAAATATTGTTTATGGTATGTGCAAGATTGCCACAGAGAAAAATGGCATTTATATAATCTGATATGCTGTCAATTTAGGAAAAATAAAAATACCGACTAGATTATTTTTTCTCCCAAACAGAAAAAAAACTCCTTATATTATGGGGATATATATATATCCCCATAATATAAGTTTTTATAGTGCAGTTTTGTTTATTTCCCTCAGGGAGAATCACGGCCCAGAGTCCTGTTTTATCCTCTCCTTTCTTGGTATATAGTCAGCAACTATATTGGTAAATTAAACCTGATATTGCTTAGATGCTATTGGTTCAGTTTTTTTTTTACAAGATATTATAATGTTATTTGTGTGAGATTTTTTAGAGATTCATCATTTCCCTTTGACATCTGCCTACTCCATTTCTGGAGGGAAGGAAGACAAAATACCTCTCAGAGATAGGAGTCAGTCTTAGCCATAATATATATATATATTATGAGTACATTGTCACTCTCTTCAGACATATCAGAAGAGGGTGTCAGATCCCATTACAGATGGTCATGAGTCACCATGTGGTTGCTGGGAATTGAACTCAGGATCTGGAAGAGGCACCTCTCCAACCCAATATATTTTTTAATTCAGGTGGTGCAAGGATATTAAAATAAACCCTAACATCCCTGATGATCGTGTGTGTGTGTGTGTGTGTGTGTGTGTGTGTGTGTGTGTGTGTGTACATATACATCTGTATTTTTATAAAGCATCATTATCTTTACTAACCACTGTAATTGAACTAATAAAATTTGCTGCTAGTCTTAACTACCAAGATGAATATATTTGGGCTTATTAACAAAACTCACAGAGGCTTCCTAATATTTTATTCGGAAACCAAGTGGCTGAGCTCTCCCTGGGAGCTGCCCAAGCTACACATGGCCTTTGGGCTATAAATGACTCATCGATGGACAGCCACACAGGCAGCTTGGGAATTTCCATCCTTGTTCTGGTGAGCTTCCAAGGCTATAACTGAGGATTCTCACCTGTCTGCTTCTTCCTCAGGCTTCCCAGCAGAGAGTGAGTAGACCATATCAGTGGCAAGTGTGAGACAGAGTTCCTGAAGAGTGAGAAAGTCTTACTAATGTGTGCGGACAGAAGGTCAGGCGCCTCATTATACACCTCCAAAGCCTTCTCCAAACCCTCTGGAGACCTGACTTCTTATTTACCTTATAATCCCACCATCTCATGTGAAAGAAGCCAATGAGCTTAATTTGAATGTCTGCATCTCAGACCTCATTTCTAAACTCTATTTCTGTTCCTCTAAGCCCCTTTGTCAGTTAGGTCATATGGCTCACAGGATTCTCTGCTATGTGTGACTCATTTGAGTCATTTCTTGTGGCCAAAAGAACCCCCCAGAGCATTTACCTCTAATGTCTCAGTGGCCTTCCACCTTCCAACAACCCCTAAACTCTGGCCATTCCTTCTTGAACATTTGGAACATTCTCAGTTACAAGTTCTCAGTTTGAAACACAAGTGTCCACCTTTACTTCCTTTGGGTGTTTTCCCCCCATTGGGCGTCTTCTTGAAGCCAACACCCAAAGCTAAGGCTTTGAAACGTTTTACAGCTCAAGTTAGTAGCACTTTCAGTGAAACAGCTGTGGTATTGTCATGTGATTTCCTTTTACCAGAGTTAGTTTCATTATCACTAATGAGAAATTGAACTAGAATTTCTGTGGCAGGAGGGATAACACAGTTCTGGTCTGTTGCCCATGGTTGGGCATGGCTGAAACTCATTGACCTTTTCCTCAAAGTCTTTCAGACTTGGGTACTGCAGAAATTCCACAAACATTCGTCTGACCAATTTAAAAAAAAAAAAAAAAACACCTTTTGGGGGAAGTTGACCATCTTATTAGCCTCACCATGTAACTCTGATCTTAGGGTCTGTGGTGGAATAACTGCCAAAACATACACAGGCACTACCTTGAAAACCCTAAGCCAACATTCACCAGACATCAGGTTGCATGATTAGAAACATAATATTACCATAAGCCCTTAGTCTACCTGGTGTTACCGTTTGAAAATGGTATGTCCACTGTCTGCTTCTGTGTTTGAATACTTGGTGGTGCTGTTTGGGGAAGCTGTAGAACTTTTAAGACAAAGGGACTGGTGGCGCACGCCTTTAATCCCAGCACTTGGGAGGCAGAGGCAGGCAGATTTCTGAGTTGGAGGCCAGCCTGGTCTACAGAGTGAGTTCCAGGACAGCCAGGGCTATACAGAGAAACCCTGTCTCGAAAAACAAAACAAAAGAAAACAAAAACAAACAAACAAAAAAGTCATAAGGACTGGCTGGTGGAAATAGGACACTTGAATCAAGTCTTGAGGCTATAACCTAGTCTTGTAAGAGCTCCGTGCTTCCTGAAGTGGACATATAGAAGCGGTGTCACCAGCTCCTAGTAACCTAGCAAAGACAGCCCTGGCTGACTTACTTTCCCCGATATGATGGACTTTCTTCCCCAAAACCTTTTTGTCTATCCTTCCTTAAGTTGATTTTTATAAGGTCACAGCAATGACAAAGGTAAGTAATAAAAAAAAGAATGTATCCTAAGAAGCTTATTTATTGCTGTAGTTTACAGGCCTTTGGAACTGGTTTGAGGGACAAGTATGGAAGTGTTTGTAGCTGTGGGGCAAAAAAAAGCCCATATAGGCTGTAAGTTGAGTTTAATGGGTTATTCTAGTGAGATATAAGATAGTGAGATAAAAAGATAAGCAGGGAAAACAATGTTTTTGGAAATGCCAAAGGGGAATAAGGATTATAATGAGACTTGTGCTCAAAGACATTCTGGTTGTATTCTAAAAAGGTATCTATCTATAGTCTAACATGTTGGCTTTTGGGAGGGTGTAATTTTGAACAAGGCTGAATTAAAAAGCAATAGGCTAATTTAATTAATTGTCTTAATTTTAAGACAGTATAATATCGAAGCTGTAATAGCATAGTTATTGAACATATTTAGTTTTATATATCTTGTGATCTCTGAAAGATTTACAAGAGAGAACAGAAAGTAAAGCAAAAAGATATGAAGATGTATATTTTTGTCAAGGAAAAGAAAGATGTTTAGATGTGTTTAAAGTTGCATACAATATAGAAATAGAAAAAATGGTAAAAATTGTTAAAAATACTAGTACAATGAAGGAGAAGATTTGCATTATAATAATAGGATTAAAATTTGAGCATAAGATCCTATCCATCAAAAAGTCCAATATAATAAAAAATGTATATTAATTTGAAAGAAGAGTGACTAAGAAGAAAGTGATTGAAAACATAGAGCCTTCAGCTTCCCTACTAGAAAATGTCAGCCTAGAGAAATGTTTGCCCAGGTTCATGAACAAAGCCACACAATGACAATTGCAGCTCTGGTACAAGGGGACCAGGCTACCCACCTCAAGCTGGCAGTAAAACTGACCACCATTTATGTGATACTGGTTTTTCAGACATCCAAAATATGAAGAGTTATGAAGTCACAGAGTCTTGACTCAGGTTTCAGAAAGTCACGGAAACCAAGCAGTGTGTAAGATGGTGTGATTCCCTCCATGAGTGCTCAAGTAAGTGCATAAATCTTTGAAGGGGAAATCTAAGTTTCAGGGGAGACCCCAGGATACTAATACATCCATTGAAGAAAGCTAAAGATACCAAGTGGACCCAGTCCAAGAGAGAGGCCATGACTGCTGCAGTCAGCTATACTGAAGGGACCCAAACCTGAAATGGACTCCAGACTGAGGCCACTAAAATTCCCAGATGCTGAACCATAGAACTGCAGGGTTTGGTGTTTGTCCAAACCTTGAAACACTGGCCCCATCTTTCTATGCTATGACTCCATTCTTCTTATTTTTTTTTTTGAATGAGGATGTTTATATTATTATAACTGGAAGTGTGTAATTTGGTGGTTTTTTTTTTTTTAATTTCAGCATGGCTCACAGTTAAGAGATTGCCTTGAGTCTTATAAAAAGAATTTAACACATTGGACTTTTGAAACTTTAAAAAGTGAGGTCTGGATGGTAAAAGTTGCTTGGAGGTTATACCCACCCCTCCTCAACCTTATTCTCTCTGAGGCATGGTTTGTAAAAATGTGAGGAACCTATACTACTACCTCACTGGACCAAGTTGGTCCCAGCCACCATATCTCCTCTATACTACTGGACTGTAGTCCCTCAGTCTATGAAATAAAAGAAATCTCCCATTCTTTATATTAACTCTTCTCAAGTAGTTGATTATCACTTCATTGTTAACAATTTATAGAGTCAGATCTCTCAAAGGCCAATACTGTAGTAGCTGGGAAGACTATCTTAGGCACTGTGAAGACACTCAAGGAAAATGCTTCCAGAAATTCATGGACTAGAGTTTTGTTGTCAACTGCCTGATTTTACATAGACTTTACTTCAACAAAATTCTGAAGTGTATGTGCATGTTTGTGCATGTGTGCGTGCGTGTGTGTGTGTGTGTGTGTGTGTGTGTGTGTGTGTGTGTGTGTGTGTAATGAGAAGGGATAGAAGCAGGACATTATCAGAGGACAACTTCTGGAACTCAATTCTCTCCTTCTACCATGTGGGTCCCAGGGATTAAATTTAGACCATTAGGCATGGTGGCAAGCATGCTTACCCACTGACCTATCTTGCCAGCCTTGAACATTTTTATTAAACTCAGTTATGCTTTTTCTATGAGCATCATTTTTTAAAATCAAAATAGCAGAGAGTATAAAAACCAGTATGTCTTATATACATGAGTCAGAGAGATCTGAATCAGTCTGATCATTTCTCTTTATTCAAGGCACATCTGGTACATACATTCAGATTTCTATTATGGAAAAAATAAAGACTATAAGTACTTAAAATGATACAGAGAAATTAGAAACTGTGCATTATCAAGGGTATGTAAATCAGCGTGGTATTCTGTAGGAGTTTATAAAATTTAATTCTAAAATGATCCAGTAATGTTGTGAGTGTGAATTAAAAACGAAGTACTGAAGATATTTGCATACCTATGTTCACAGTAGAGCTGCCCCCTGTAACACAAAGAATCAAACAAAAACAATATGTGTATAAAACAGGAATTAGCCTTTAAAAGAAGGTAAATTCTGACATACACTACAGTAAAAATAAAACTTAAGGAAATTGTATAAAGTGGAATAAAGTAGTTCAAATCCTCCCCACAAGGCTCAGAAACCTTAGCAGAAGAGAGGACAGAAAGATTGTAACAGTCAAAAATGGTCAATAACATCAAAGAAAAAGTGTGTTCTGGACACAGCAGGGAACTTGTATATATGAGCCCCCAGTGACTATAGCAGCCTTCATAAGATTTGTAGAAGCTCTAACTGGAAGAAATACTACATACACAGGGGAAGATGGACATGAAATCTCAACACTAGTGGAGGATCTATTAACATTTGATAGATTCTTGGAAAATAAGAGTCAATTTTCTTTGATGGTGTGACTCACTACAAACTATACAACAAAAACTAAACTCAATGGAAAAAGAAAAAAAATCCCAAAGTTGGGTGGGAAAGGATGGGAAGGCAGAGAGGGGTTATGGTAGGCATTAGGAAAAGGGGTGAATATGTTCAAAATACATGTTATTCTCAAATATTATTTTTAAAATGCTGTATGATTTCATTTATGTGCTCTACCCAGAGTCATCACTCTGAGAAACACAAAGTAGGATGGCGATGATAGGGGCAGGAAGGCAGAGAGGATAGGAAGTTGTTTAATAAATACTGAGTTTCAGTTTTGCAAGATGAAATTCCCAGAGACTGATTGCTTAACAATGTGAGTACTTCACAGTGGTAGAGGATGCTACACAGAAAGAGCAGGAGTGCGGTGGGCTTTTGACACAGAGCCTCTTAGGCTCCCCTGGGCCTGCTTATCCTTCTGAATCCCCACTTGAAGGGCTTAACTTGTCTTTTCTCTCCTCTGCTTTCAGTTGCTGACTGAGCCTGTGCGTTTTCAGGTGGCCCTTGTTCTCTCTTTCCCTAAAGCTCCCCTCTCCACTAAGTGCCTACTTGTCTACCATGTGGCTGACCTCAATGCCAGCTTAATAACATGACATTTTTCCTTGCTTTTCTCCATCTTTCTCCTCAGGAAAGATGCCCAGATTTATAACTTGCCACCCAGTGGAAGACTGGTTCTTTTGAATTCTGACAAAATTGTTCCACAGCTTCAAATATATTTCAAAAATGAAAAACAAAGAGGGCCCTCTGCATCTATTTTCTTCTCAAGTACAATTTCAGACATATAAATATCAATCAAATGTCACCTTCCTCTGACACAAATACTATGATCGACAGGTCAGTAGCTCCCTTTACAAAAGGAACAGGAACAGGGTGGGCCTCCCATATCTTCCCCAAAGCCCTCCTGTCCATCTCAGTCTTCCAAATCTGTTCAGACACCTTAGTGACACTGCTATCATGTGGTACAGTGAAACCACTCACTGTGGTGTACAACTTACTATGTCACCAACTACCACATAGCAGTATACTCTAGTTCTCCCAAAATACAAAGTAGAAATGGAAATACAGGCGAGAAAACTCATTAAAACATAGCTGTAATTAGAAATAGTCAGCCTCCACTCAAAATAGACTTTCAACTAAAACATATCAAAAGAAATGGAGGAAGACGCCTCATACTCATCAAGGAAAAAACTCCAACCAGGAGTAACTGGGACCACAGGACCCAGGCATGTAGGAACTCTGCCCCACCAGTGGCATTGGCTCCTTTCAGTCTGTCTGGGCTGGCATCCTAAGTAGACCTTAGGGGCAAACTAAGCAGACAGCCCCACAACACCCAAAGGCAGCTCCATTCCCAGGTGTTCTAACATGCCCAGGATCAGAGGATCAAAAAATCCCAGGAGCTTGGTCACACCAGGATCTCAAGGACCTAAAGGCAGCTTGACTCCCAGGAGCTTGGCCACACCCAGGATCTCAGAAAGGACAGGCTTCAGTCAGACACAGCAAGGGCAGGTAGCACTAGAGATAACCAGATGGCAGGAGGCAAGTGTAAGAACATAAGCAATTCTGGGTGTGGTGGTGCATGCCTTTAATCCCAGCACTCGGGAGGCAGAGGCAGGCAGATTTCTGAGTTCGAGGCCAGCATGGTCTACAAAGTGAGTTCCAGGACAGCTGGAGCTATACAGAGAAACCCCGTCTCAAAAAACAAACAAACAAACAAACAACAAAAAAAAAGGAACATAAGCAACAGAAAACAAGGTTGATTGAGATCATCAGAACCCAATTCTCCCACCATAGCAAGTCCTGGATATACCATCACACTGGAAAAGCAAGATTCAGATCTAAAATCATTTCTCATGATGATGATAGAGGACATTAAGAAGGACATAAATAACCCCCTTAAAGAAATACAGGAGAACACAGGTAAACAGCTAGAAGCCCTTAAAGAGGAAACACATAAATCCCTTAAAGAGTTATAGAAAAACACAATCAAACAGGCGAAGAAAAGGAACAAAATCAGCCATGATCTAAAAATGGAACTAGAAGCAATAAAGAAATTACAGAGGGAGACAGCTGTGGAGACAGAAAACCTAGGAAAGAGATCGGTAATCATAGATGGAAGCATCACCAACAGAATACAAGAAATAGAAGAGAGAATATCAGGTGAAAACAATACCATAGAAAACATTGACATAACAATTAAAGAAAATGCAAAAAAGCAAAAAGCTCCTAACCCGAAATATCCAGGAAATCCAGGACACAATGAGAAGACCAAATCTCAGGATAATGGGTATAGAAGAGACTGAAGTTCTTCAACAAAAATATAGAAGAAGAAGATAGCCCGGCCTGATGCGGGGCTCAAGTCCCTTCCAGCCCACCACAGCACCAGGGTCCCTGGCCGGGGAGTTTCCGGGCACCCTCAAGAACCCACACAGGATCTGCCACGGGATCCTAAGACCTCTGCTGAGTGGAACACAGCGCCTGCTCCAATCCAATTGTATGGGACCTGAGACTGCATTAATTAAGGAAGCAGATAACCTAGCCTGATCTGGGGCTCAAGTCCCTTCCAGCCCACTGCAGCACCAGGGTCCCTGGCCCGGGGAGTCTCTGGACACCCGCAAGGACCCACACAGGACCCTCCACAGGATCTTAAAACCTAAGGTGAGTGGAATACAACTTCTGCCAGAAGGCAGGTTCAAACACCAGATATCTGGGCACCTTCCCTACAAGAGGAGAACTTGCCTGCAGAGAGTACTCTGACCTCTGAAACTAAGGATAGATCTAGTCTCCCAGGTCTGCTGATAGAAGATAACATAATCACCTGAGGAACAAGCTCTAACAAGAGACAACTATAACAACTAGCTCCAGAGAATACCAGATGGTAAAAGGCAAACATAAGAATCCTACTAACAGAAATCAAGACCACTCACCATCATCAGAACACAGCACTCTCACCCCACCTAGTCCTGGGCACCCCAACACAACCAAAAAGCTAGACCCGGATTTAAAAGCATATCTCATGATGATGGTAGAGGACATCAAGAAGGACTTTAATAACACACTTAAAGAAATACAGGAGAACACTGCTAAAGAGTTACAAGTCCTTAAAGAAAAACAGGAAAACACAACTAAACAGGTAGAAGTCCTTATAGAAAAACAGGAAAACACATCCAAACAGGTGATGGAAATGAACAAAACCATACTAGAACTAAAAAGGAAAGTAGACACAATAAAGAAAACCAAAGTGAGGAAACACTGGAGATAGAAACCCTAGGAAAGAAATCTGGAACCATAGACGCGAGCATCAGCAGCAGAATACAAGAGATGGAAGAGAGAATCTCAGGTGCAGAAGATTCCATAGAGAACATCGACACAACAGTCAAAGAAAATACAAAATGCAAAAGGATCCTAACTCAAAACATCCAGGAAATCCAGGACACAATGAGAAGACCAAACCTACAGATAATAGGAGTTGATGAGAATGAAGATTTTCAACTTAAAGGGCAAGCAAATATCTTCAACAAAATTATAGAAGAAAACTTTCCAAACCTAAAGAATGACATGCCCATGAACATACAAGAAGCCTACAGAACTCCAAATAGACTGGACCAGAAAAGAAATTCCTCCCAACACATAACAATCAGAACAACAAATGCACTAAATAAAGATAGAATACTAAAAGCAGTAAGGGGAAAAGGTCAAGTAACATATAAAGGCAAGCCTATCAGAATTACACCAGATTTTTCACCAGAGACTATGGAAGCCAGAAGGACCTGGACAGATGTTATACAGACACTAAGAGAACACAAATGCCAGCCCAGGCTACTATACCCAGCCAAACTGTCAATTACCTTAGATGGAGAAACCAAAGTATTCCACGACAAAACCAAATTCACACATTATCTTTCCACGAATCCAGCCCTTAAAAGGATAAAAACAGAAAAAAAACAATACAAGGACGGAAATCACAGCCTAGAAAAAGCAAGAAAGTAATCCCTCAACAAACCAAAAATAAGACAGCCACAAGAACAGAATGCCAACTCTAACAACAAAAATAAAAGGAAGCAACAATTACTTTTCCTTAATATCTCTTAATATCAATGGACTCAATTCCCCAATAAAAAGACATAGACTAACAAACTGGCTACACAAAGACCCAACATTTTGCTGATTACAGGAAACCCATCTCAGGGAAAAAGACAGACACTACCTCAGAGTGAAAGGCTGGAAAACAATTTTCCAAAAATGTTCTGAAGAAACAAGCTGGAGTAGCCATTCTTATATCGGATAAAAACGACTTCCAACCCAAAGTTATCAAAAAACACTTCGTACTCATCAAAGGTAAAAATCCTCCAAGAGGAACTCTCAATTCTGAATATCTATGCTCCAAATGCAAGGGCAGCCACATTCATTAAAGACACTTTAGTAAAGCTCAAAGCACAAATTGAACCACACACAGTAATAGTGGGAGACTACAACACACCTCTTTCATCAATGGACAGATCATGGAAACAGAAACGAAACAGGGACAGAGTGAAACTAACAGAAGTTATGAAGCAAGTGGATCTGACAGATATCTACAGAACAATTTATCCTAAAACAAAAGGATATACCTTCTTCTCAGCACCTCACGAGACCTTCTCCAAAACTGACCATATAATTGGTCACAAAACAGGCCTCAACAGATACAAAAATATTGAAATTGTCCCATGCATCCTATCAGACCACCAGGGCCTAAGGCTGATCTTCAATAACAACATAAGTAATGGAAAGCCAACATTCACAGGGAAACTGAACAACACTCTTCTCAATGATACCTTGGTCAAGGAAGGAATAAAGAAAGAAATTAAAGACTTTTTAGAGTTTAATGAAAATGAAGCCACAACGTACCCAAACCTTTGGGACACAATGAAAGCATTTCTAAGAGGGAAACTCATAGCTCTGAGTGCCTCCAAGAAGAAACTGGAGAGAGCACACACTAGCAGCTTGACAACACATCTAAAAGCTCTAGAAAAAAAGGAAGAAAATTCACCCAAGAGGAGTAGACGGCAGGAAATAATCAAACTCAGGGGTGAAATCAACCAAGTAGAAACAAGAAGAACTATTCAAAGAATTAACCAAACTCGGAGTTGGTTCTTTGAGAAAATCAACAAGATAGATAAACCCTTAGCTAGACTCACTAGAGGGCACAGGGACAACATCCTAATTAACAAAATCAGAAATGAAAAGGGAGACATAACAACAGATCCTGAAGAAATCCAAAACACCATCAGATCCTTCTACAAAAGGCTATACTCAACAAAACTGGAAAACCTGGACGAAATGGACAAATTTCTAGACAGATACCAGGTACCAAAGTTAAATCAGGATCAAGTTAACAATTTAAACAGTCCCATATCCCCTAAAGAAATAGAAGCAATCATTAATAGTCTCCCAGCCAAAAAAAGCACAGGACCAGATGGATTTAGGGCAGAGTTCTACCAGACCTTCAAAGAAGATCTAATTCCAGTTCCTCACAAGCTATTCCACAAAATAGAAATAGAGGGAACTCTACCCAACTCATTCTACGAAGCCACAATTACTCTGATACCTAAGCCACAGAAAGACCCAACAAAGATAGAGAACTTCAGATCAATTTCCCTTATGAATACCGATGCAAAAATACTCAGTAAAATTCTTGCTAACTGAATCCAAGAACACATTAAAGCAATCATCCATCCTGACCAAGTAGGTTTTATTCCAGGGATGCAGGTATGGTTTAATATACAAAAATCCATCAATGTAATCTATTATATAAGCAAACTCAAAGACATAAACCACATGATCATCTCCTTAGATGCGGAAAAAGCATTTGACAAGATCCAACACCCATTCATGATAAAAGTCTTGGAAAGATCAGGAATTCAAGGTCCATACCTAAACATGATAAAAATCAATCTACAGCAAACCAGTAGCCAACATCATAGTAAATGGTGAGAAGGTGGAAGCAATCCCACTAAAATCAGGGACTAGACAAGGATGCCCACTTTCTCGCTACCTATTCAACATAGTACTTGAAGTCCTAGCCAGAGCAATTCGACAACAAAAGGAGATCAAGGGGATACAAATTGGAAAAGAGGAAGTCAAAATATCACTTTTTGCAGATGATATGATAGTATATATAAATGACCCTAAAAATTCCACCAGAGAACTCCTAAACCTGATAAACAGCTTCAATGAAGTAGCTGGATATAAAATTAACTCAAACAAGTCAAAGGCCTTTCTCTACACAAAGAATAAACAGGCTGAGAAAGAAATTAGGGAAACAACACCCTTCTCAATAGTCACAAATAATATAAAGTATCTTGGCGTGACTCTAACTAAGGAAGTGAAAGATCTGTATGATAAAAACTTCAAGTCTGAAGAAAGAAATTAAAGAAGGTCTCAGAAGATGGAAAGATCTCCCATGCTCATGGATTGGCAGGATCAACATTGTAAAAATGGCTATCTTGCCAAAAGCAATCTACAGATTCAATGCAATCCCCATCAAAATTCCAACTCAATTCTTCAATGAATTAGAAAGAGCAATCTGCAAATTGGTCTGGAATAACAAAAAACCTAGGATAGCAAAAATTCTTCTCAAGGATAAAAGTACCTCTGGTGGAATCACCATGCCTGACCTAAAGCTTTACTACAGAGCAATTGTTATAAAAACTGCATGGTACTGGTATAGTGACAGACAAGTAGACCAATGGAATAGAATTGAAGACCCAGAAATGAACCCGCACACCCATGGTCACTTGATCTTCGACAAGGGAGCTAAAACCATCCAGTGGAAGAAAGACAGCATTTTCTTTTTTTTTTTTTTTTTTTCCAATTTTTATTAGGTATTTAGCTCATTTACATTTCCAATGCTATACCAAAAGTCCCCCTTACCCACCCACCCCCACTCCCCTACCCACCCACTTCCCCCCTTTGGCCCTGGCGTTCCCCTGTACCGGGGCACACAAAGTCTGCGTGTCCAATGGGCCTCTCTTTCCAGTGATGGCCGACTAGGCCATCTTTTGATACATATGCAGCTAGAGTCAAGAGCTCAGGGGTACTGGTTAGTTCATAATGTTGTTCCACCTATAGGGTTGAAGATCCCTTTAGCTCCTTGGGTACTTTCTCTAGCTCCTCCATTGGGAGCCCTGTGATCCATCCATTAGCTGACTGTGAGCATCCACTTCTGTGTTTGCTAGGCCCCGGCATAGTCTCACAAGAGACAGCTACATCTGGGTCCTTTCAGTAAAATCTTGCTAGTGTATGCAATGGTGTCAGCATTTGGAAGCTGATTATGGGGTGGATCCCTGGATATGGCAGTCTCTACATGGTCCATCCTTTCATCTCAGCTCCATACTTTGTTTCTGTAACTCCTTCCATGGGTGTTTTGTTCCCACTTCTAAGGAGGGGCATAGTGTCCACACTTCAGTCTTCATTTTTCTTGAGTTTCATGTGCTTAGGAAATTGTATCTTATATCGTGGGTATCCTAGGTTTTGGGCTAGTATCCACTTATCAGTGAGTACATATTGTGTGAGTTCCTTTGTGATTGTGTTACCTCACTCAGGATGATGCTCTCCAGGTCCATCCATTTGGCTAGGAATTTCATAAATTCATTCTTTTTAATAGCTGAGTAGTACTCCATTGTGTAGATGTACCACATTTTCTGTATCCATTCCTCTGTTGAGGGGCATCTGGGTTCTTTCCAGTTTCTGGCTATTATAAATAAGGCTGCTATGAACATAGTGGAGCATGTGTCCTTCTTACCAGTTGGGGCTTCTTCTGGATATATGCCCAGGAGAGGTATTGCTGGATCCTCCGGTAGTACTATGTCCAATTTTCTGAGGAACCGCCAGACTGGTTTCCAGAGTGGTTGTACAAGCCTGCAATCCCACCAACAATGGAGGAGTGTTCCTCTTTCTCCACATCCTCGCCAGCATCTGCTGTCACCTGAATTTTTGATCTTAGCCATTCTCACTGGTGTGAGGTGGAATCTCAGGGTTGTTTTGATTTGCATTTCCCTGATGATTAAGGATGTTGAACATTTTTTCAGGTGCTTCTCTGCCATTCGGTATTCCTCAGGTGAGAATTCTTTGTTCAGTTCTGAGCCCCATTTTTTAAGGGGGTTATTTGATTTTCTGAGGTCCACCTTCTTGAGTTCTTTATATATGTTGGATATTAGTCCCCTATCTGATTTAGGATAGGTAAAGATCCTTTCCCAGTCTGTTGGTGGTCTTTTTGTCTTATAGACAGTGTCTTTTGCCTTGCAGAAACTTTGGAGTTTCATTAGGTCCCATTTGTCAATTCTCGATCTTACAGCACAAGCCATTGCTGTTCTGTTCAGGAATTTTTCCCCTGTGCCCATATCTTCAAGGCTTTTCCCCACTTTCTCCTCTATAAGTTTCAGTGTCTCTGGTTTTATGTGAAGTTCCTTGATCCACTTAGATTTGACCTTAGTACAAGGAGATAAGTATGGATCGATTCGCATTCTTCTACATGATAACAACCAGTTGTGCCAGCACCAATTGTTGAAAATGCTGTCTTTCTTCCACTGGATGGTTTTGGCTCCCTTGTCGAAGATCAAGTGACCATAGGTGTGTGGGTTCATTTCTGGGTCTTCAATTCTATTCCATTGGTCCACTTGTCTGTCTCTATACCAGTACCATGCAGTTTTTATCACAATTGCTCTGTAGTAAAGCTTTAGGTCAGGCATGGTGATTCCACCAGAGGTTCTTTTATCCTTGAGAAGAGTTTTTGCTATCCTCGGTTTTTTGTTATTCCAGATGAATTTGCAAATTGCTCCTTCTAATTCGTTGAAGAATTGAGTTGGAATTTTAATGGGGATTGCATTGAATCTGTAGATTGCTTTTGGCAAGATAGCCATTTTTACAATGTTGGTCCTGCCAATCCATGAGCATGGGAGATCTTTCCATCTTCTGAGATCTTCTTTAATTTCTTTCTTCAGGGACTTGAAGTTTTTATCATACAGATCTTTCACTTCCTTCGTTAGAGTCACGCCGAGATATTTTATATTATTTGTGGCTATTTAGAAGGGTGTTGTTTCCCTAATTTCTTTCTCAGCCTGTTTATTCTTTGTGTAGAGAAAGGCCATTGACTTGTTTGAGTTAATTTTATATCCAGCTACTTCACCGAAGCTGTTTATCAGGTTTAGGAGTTCTCTGTTGGAATTTTTAGGGTCACTTATATATACTATCATATCATCTGCAAAAAGTGATATTTTGACTTCCTCTTTTCCAATTTGTATCCCCTTGATCTCCTTTTGTTGTCGAATTGCTCTGGCTAATACTTCAAGTACTATGTTGAAAAGGTAGGGAGAAAGTGGGCAGCCTTGTCTAGTCCCTGATTTTAGTGGGATTGCTTCCAGCTTCTCTCCATTTACTTTGATGTTGGCTACTGGTTTGCTGTAGATTGCTTTTATCATGTTTAGGTATTGGCCTTGAATTCCTGATCTTTCCAGAACTTTTATCATGAATGGGTGTTGGATCTTGTCAAATGCTTTTTCTGCATCTAACGAGATGATCATGTGGTTTTTGTCTTTGAGTTTGTTTATATAATGGATTACATTGATGGATTTTCGTATATTAAACCATCCCTGCATCCCTGGAATAAAACCTACTTGGTCAGGATGGATGATTGCTTTAATGTGTTCTTGGATTCGGTTAGCGAGAATTTTATTAAGGATTTTTGCATCGATGTTCATAAGAGGAATTGGTCTGAAGTTCTCTATCTTTGTTGGATCTTTCTGTGGTTTAGGTATCAGAGTAATAGTGGCTTCATAAAATGAGTTGGGTAGAATACCTTCTACTTCTATCTTGTGAAAAAGTTTGTGCAGAACTGGAGTTAGATCTTCTTTGAAGGTCTGATAGAACTCTGCACTAAACCCGTCTGGTCCTGGGCTTTTTTTGGCTGGGAGACTATTAATAACTGCTTCTATTTCTTTAGGGGATATGGGACTGTTTAGAAGGTCAACTTGATCCTGATTCAACTTTGGTACCTGGTATCTGTCCAGAAATTTGTCCATTTCGTCCAGGTTTTCCAGTTTTGTTGAGTATAGCCTTTTGTAGAAGGATCTGATTGTGTTTTGGATTTCTTCAGGATCTGTTGTTATGTCTCCCTTTTCATTTCTGATTTTGTTAATTAGGATTTTGTCCCTGTGCCCTTTAGTGAGTCTAGCTAAGGGTTTATCTATCTTGTTGATTTTCTCAAAGAACCAACTCCTCGTTTGGTTAATTCTTTGAATAGTTCTTCTTGTTTCCACTTGGTTGATTTCACCCCTGAGTTTGATTATTTCCTGCCGTCTACTCCTCTTGGGTGAATTTGCTTCCTTTTTTTCTAGAGCTTTTAGATGTGTTGTCAATCTGCTAGTATGTGCTCTCTCCCGTTTTTTCTTGAAGGCACTCATAGCTATGAGTTTCCCTCTTAGAAATGCTTTCATTGTGTCCCAAAGGTTTGGGTACGTTGTGGCTTCATTTTCATTAAACTCTAAAAAGTCTTTAATTTCTTTCTTTATTCCTTCCTTGACCAAGGTATCATTGAGAAGAGTGTTGTTCAGTTTCCATGTGAATGTTGGCTTTCTGTTATTTATTTTGTTATTGAAGATCAGCCATAGTGCATGGTGATCTGATAGGATACATGGGACAATTTCAATATTTTTGAATCTGTTGCGGCCTGATTTGTGACCTATTATGTGGTCAATTTTGGAGAAGGTACCATGAGGTGCTGAGAAGAAGGTATATCCTTTTGTTTTAGGATAAAATGTTCTGTAGATATCTGTCAGATCCATTTGTTTCATCACTTCTGTTAGTTTCAGTGTGTCCCTGTTTAGTTTCTGTTTCCATGATCTGTCCATTGGTGAAAGTGGTGTGTTGAAGTCTCCCACTATTATTGTGTGAGGCGCAATGTGTGCTTTGAGCTTTACTAAAGTTTCTTTAGTGAATGTGGCTGCTCTTGTATTTGGAGCATAGATATTCAGAATTGAGAGTTCCTCTTGGAGGATTTTACCTTTGATGAGAATGAAGTGTCCCTCCTTGTCTTTTTTGATGACTTTGGGTTGGAAGTCAATCTTATCAGATATTAGGATGGCTACTCCTGCTTGTTTCTTCATACCATTTGCTTGGAAAATTGTTTTCCAGCCTTTCATTCTGAGGTAGTGTCTATCTTTTTCTCTGAGATGAGTTTCCTGTAAGCAGCAAAATGTTGGGTCTTGTTTGTGTAGCCAGTTTGTTAGTCTATGTCTTTTTATTGGCGAGTTGAGACCATTGATGTTAAGAGATATTAAGGAAAAGTAATTGTTGCTTCCTGTTATTTTAGTTGTTAAAGGTGGCATTCTGTTCTTGTGGCTGTCTTCTTTTAGGTTTGTTGAGGGATTACCTTCTTGTTTTTTCTAGGGCGTTGTTCCCGTTCTTGTATTGGTTTTTTTCTGTTATTATCCTTTGAAGGGCTGGATTCGTGGAGAGATAATGCGTGAATTTGGTTTTGTCGTGGAATACTTTGGTTTCTCCCTCTATGATAATTGAGAGTTTGGCTGGGTATAGTAGCCTGGGCTGGCATTTGTGTTCTCTTAGTGTCTGTATAACATCTGTCCAGGCTCTTCTGGCTTTCATAGTCTCTGGTGAAAAATCTGGTGTAATTCTGATAGGCTTGCCTTTATATGTTACTTGACCTTTTTCCCTTACTACTTTTAGTATTCTATCTTTATTTAGTGCATTTGATGTTCTGATTATTATGTGTCGGGAGGAATTTCTTTTCTGGTCCAGTCTATTTGGAGTTCTGTAGGCTTCTTGTATGTTCATATGCATCTCATTCTTTAGATTTGGGAAGTTTTCTTCAATAATTTTGTTGAAGATGTTTGCTGGACCTTTGAGTTGAAAATCTTCATTCTCATCCACTCCTATTATCCGTACGTTTGGTCTTCTTATTGTGTCCTGGATTTCCTGGATATTTTGAGTTAGGATCTTTTTGCATTTTCCATTTTCTTTGATTGTTGTGCCGATGTTCTCTATGGAATCTTCTGCACCTGAGATTCTCTCTTCCATCTCTTGTATTCTGTTGCTGATGCTCAAATCTATGGTTCCAGATTTCTTTCCTAGGGTTTCTATCTCTAGTGTTGCCTCGCTTTGAGTTTTCTTTATTGTGTCTACTTCCCTTTTTAGGTCTAGTATGGTTTTGTTCATTTCCATCACCTGTTTGTATGTTTTTTCCTCTTTTTCTGTAAGGACTTCTACCTGTTTGATTGTGTTTTCCTGTTTTTCTTTAAGGACTTGTAACTCTTTAGCAGTGTTCTCCTGTATTTCTTTAAGTGATTTATTAAAGTCCTTCTTGATGTCCTCTACCATCATCATGAGATATGCTTTTAAATCTAGGTCTAGGTTCTCAGGTGTGTTGGGGTTCCCTGGACTGGGCGAAGTGGGTGTGCTGGGTTCTGGTGATGGTGAGTGGTCTTGGTTCCTGTTAGTAAGATTCCTCCGTTTACCTTTCGCCATCTGGTAATCTCTGGAATTAGTAGTTATAGTTGACTCTGTTTAGAGATTGTTCTTCTGGTGATTCTGTTACCGTCTATCAGCAGACCTGGGAGACAGATTCTCTCCTCTGAGTTTCAGTGCTCAGAGCACTCTCTGCTGGCAAGCTCTCTTACAGGGAAGGTGCGCAGATATCTTGTATTTGGACCTCCTCCTGGCCGAAGAAGAAGGCCCAAAACAGGACCTTTCTCAGACACTGTGTTGCTTTGGCAGTTCCCAGGTGGTACAGACTCTCACCTAAGCAGACTAAATTCCTAAGTTCCTTGGAGTCCCGGGACCAAGATGGCGACCGCTGCTGCTGTGGCTTAGGCCGCCTCCCCAGCCGGGTGGGCACCTGTCCTCCGGTCCGGAAGGTGGCCGGCTGTCCCCGGCCCACACAGGGTGCTGCCTCAGCGCCTCTGTGCTTCTGCCTGTTCCAGAAGCTGTCAGGTTCTCTGGCGCACCCTCTCACCTGTTCAGACTAATTTCCTAAGTTCGGCGGGTCTTGGACCAAGATGGCGACCGCTGCTGCTGTGGCTTAGGCCGCCTCCCCAGCCGGGCGGGCACCTGTCCTCCGGTCCGGACGGTGGCTGGCTGTCCCAGGCCCACAAAGGGTGCTGCCTCAGCGCCTCTGTGCTTCCGCCTGTTCCAGAAGCTGTCAGGTTCTCTCGAAAGACAGCATTTTCAACAAATGGTGCTGGCACAACTGGTTGTTATCATGTGAATCGATCCATTTCTATCTCCTTGTACTAAGGTCAAATCTAAGTGGATCAAGGAACTTTACATAAAACCAAAGACACTGAAACTTATAGAGGAGAAAGTAGGGAAAAGCCTTGAAGATATGGGCACAGGGGAAAAATTCCTGAATAGAACAGCAATGGCTTGTGCTGTAAGATCGAGAATTGACAAATGGGACCTCATGAAACTGCAAAGCTTCTGCAAGGCAAAAGACACCGTCAATAAGACAAAAAGACCACCAACAGATTGGGAAAGGATCTTTACCTATCTTAAATCAGATAGGGGACTAATATCCAATATATATAAAGAACTCAAGAGGGTGGTGGACTCCAGAAAATCAAATAAACCCCTTAAAAGATGGGGCTCAGAGCTAAACAAAGAATTCTCACCTGAGGAATACCGAATGGCTGAGAAGCACCTGAAAAAATGTTCAGCATCCTTAATCATCAGAGAAATGCAAATCAAAACAACCCTGAGATTCCACCTCACACCAGTCAGAATGGCTAAGATGAAAAATTCAGGTGACAGCAGATGCTGGGGAGGATGTGGAGAAAGAGGAACACTCCTCCATTGTTGGTGGGATTGCAAGCTTGTACAACCACTCTGAAAATCAGTCTGGCGGTTCCTCAGAAAATTGGACATAGTACTACCGGAGGATCCCACAATACCTCTCCTGGGCATATATCCAGAAGATGTCCCAACCGGTAAGAAGGACACATGCTCCACTATGTTCATAGCAGCCCTATTTATAATAGCCAGAAGCTGGAAAGAACCCAGATGCCCCTCAACAGAGGAATGGATACAAAAAATGTGGTACATTTACACAATGGAGTACTACTCAGCTATTAAAAAGAATGAATTTATGAAATTCCTAGGCAAATGGTTGGCCCTGGAGGGCATCTTCCTGAGTGAGGTAACACAATCACAAGAACTCAAATGATATGTACTCACTGATAAGTGGATATTAGCCCAGAAACTTAGTATAGCGAGATATAAGGTACAATTTGCAAAACACATGAAACTGAAGAAGAATGAAGACCAAAGTATGGACACTTTGCCCCTTCTTAGAATTGGAAACAATCACCCATGGAAGGAGTTACAGAGACAAAGTTTGGAGCTGAGACAAAAGGAGGGACCATCTAGAGACTGCCATATCCAGGGATCCATCCCATAATTAGCCTCCAAACGATGACACCATTGCATACACTAGCAAGCGTTTGATGCAAGGACCATGATATAGCTGTCTCTTGTGAGACTATGCCAGGGCCTAGCAAACACAGAAGTGGATGCTCACAGTCAGCTATTGGATGGATCACAGGGCCCCCAATGGAGGAGCTAGAGAAAGTATCCAAAGAGCTAAAGAGATCTGCAACCCTGTAGGTGCAACATTATGAACTAACCAGTACCCTGGAGCTCTTGTCTCTAGCTGCATATGTATCAAAAGATGGCCTAGTCAGCCATCACTGGAAAGAGAGGCCTATTGGACAGGCAAACTTTATATGCCCCAGTACAGGGGAACACCAGGGCCAAAAAAATGGGAATTGGTGGGTAAGGGAGTGGGGGGGGGAGGGTGTGGGGGACTTTTTGGATAGCATTGGAAATGTAATTGAGGAAAATACGTAATTAAAAAAAATATTAAAAAAATATTCTTATGAAAATAAATTGTTTTACAGACCTAAAAAAAAAAAAAATTGAAGAAAATTTCCTAACCTAAAGAAAGAGATGTACATGAACACACAAGAAGCCTACAGAACTCCAATTAAACTCGACCAGAAAAAAATTCCTCCAGTCAAATAATAATCAAAACACCAAATGCACAAAACAAAGAAAGAATTTTAAAAGCAGTAAGGGAAAAAGGTCAAGTAATGTTAGAGGCAGACCTGTCAGAATTACACCAGACTTCTCACCAGAGACCATAAAAGCTAGAAGATCCTGGGCAGATGACATACAGACCCTAAGAGAACACAAATGCCAGCCCAGGCTACTATACCCAGCAAAACTCTCAATTACCATAGACAGATAAAACAAGATATTCCATGACAAAACCAAATTTACACAATGTCTTTCCACAAATCCAGCCCTACAAAGGGTAATAAATGGGAAACACCAACACAAGGAGGGAAACTATACCCTAGAAGAAGCAAGAAAGTAATCTTTCAACAAACCCACACAAACATAATTCCACCTCTAACAAGAAAATTAACAGGAAGTAACAATCACTTTAACTAATATCTCTTAATATGAAAGTTAATATTACCAACATATCCTAATCAACCGAAATTCAAAAATATGAGGAATTAGAAATTTGTCAGCTATTATCCTGTGGTCTCTCTAATTTGTTAATGGTAGAAATAGGTCCAATATTGTACAATCCATATACACTTTCTGCTTGTTTGTACATGACAGGGTCTTGCTGTGTTCCACATAATGGTCTTGAAATCATGCTTCTCCTATCTCACCCTCTCTAGTAATAAGATTGTTTATTTGATGTTTTTACACTATACTATGGTTTTCAGAACAGCTTACATATTTCAAAATTATTTATACAGTCAAAAGAAATGTAGACAATTAATTTGGGAGGGGGTTTGTACGAGAACAGCAAAGAATGAGACTGAAGGCTTGGCTTGATATTTATAATTATTGTATCAATTTTGAAAGAGGACTTTGTAAGTTACTCTTATTCTGAGATGAATGCTTTTCAAAATCACCACAGCCAATATTACCCTCACCTAACATCTGTGCCAACTTCCAAGCAGAACCATTGTTCATTGAAACAGTTGATGAATGACTTCATGGATAGACCATCTTAATATACACACCATTTCTTAAATGAATGTAACCTGTTCCCTGCAGACTGAGACTAACGACAATCACTCAAGTCAAATAGCTTTGACCATCGCAGGAAACCTTGCCTACAATTCTTTCCTTGACGCAGCAGAACTGTCAACTCTTAGCTTAGCTACTACGGAGGTAAAATCCTTTGGTGATGTGAGGGTTCATTGAAGTACAGCCTTATTACAATGAAATCCAATGTCCAAAAATTGTTCTTATTTTGGGTTTGTACCACAGTAAGAGCCAAGATTTTAAGCTCTACTAAAACCAAAACGAACAAACAAAAAGACTTTATCTATTTATGTTAATTTAAAAAACTAATAGTGATATATTATTTTAAAATATCATGCAGTGAATATAATATTGGAGTTATTTAAAATTTATATTGAGAACAATGTATGTATTTTCAGTATTGTTGTAGGCAAGCATCTACATAAGACTGTTCAATTGATTGTTTTATACCAAACAACTTTTATAATACTCATTTTACTGTTATAATATTTTATAAATTTTAAAGAATATGATAAAAATAAATAAGTAAAGTGAGATTGTTTACTTGAAAAAAATCTACCAAAATTAAGTCTCAATTCTGAACATCTATGCCCCAAATGTAAGGGCACACACATTCGTAAAGGAAACTTTAGTAAATCTCAAAACACACATTGAAACCCACGCAATAATAGTATAAGACTTCAACACCCCACTCTCACCAATGGACAGTTCACCAAAACACAAACTCAACAAAGACAATTAAAGTAACAGAAGTTATAAACCAAATGAATTTTAAAAATATCTACACATGGCTGGAGAGATGGTTCAACGGGTAAGAACACTAACTGCTGTTCAGATGGTCATGAGTTTAAATCCCAACAACCCCATGGTGACTCACAACCACCTGTAATGAGTGAGATCTGATGCCCTCTTGCTGGGCATGGTGGCGCACACCTTTAATCCCAGCACTTGGGAGGCAGAGGCAGGTGAATTTCTGAGTTCGAGGCCAGCCTGGTCTAAAGAGTGAGTTCTAGGACAGCCAGGGCTAAACAGAGAAACCCTCCCTGTCTTGAAAAAACAAAACTCAAAAAACAAAAAACAAAAACAAAACAAAACAAAAATCTACACAACATTTCACTCCAAAACAAAAGAATATACCTTTTTATAACCACCTCATGGAACGTTCTCCAAAATTAACCATATAATCGGAAAACAAAACAAGCCTCAACAGAAAGAAAATTCAATTAATCCCATGCATTTTATCAGACCACGATGGACTAAAGCTAGTCTTCAATAACAACAAGAACAAGAGAAAGCTCACATACACATGGAAGCTGAATGACTCTCTACTCAATAATAACTTGATCAGAGGAAAAAAATAAAGAAATTAAAGGCTTTTTACAATTTAATGAAAATAAGGCACAACATACCCAAACTTGTGGGACACAGTGAAAGCAGAGCTAAGAGGAAAACTCATAGCTCTGAGTGCCTCTATAAAGAAATTGGAGAGAGCATACACTAGCAGTTTAACAGCTCATCTGAAAGCTCTAGAACAAAAAGAAGCAAATACACCTAAGAGGAGAAGACAGCAGGAAATAATCAAACTTAGGGCTGAAATCAACTGAGTAGAAACAAAGAGAACTATACAAAGAATCAACCAAACCAGGAGCTGGTTCTATGAGAAAATCAACAAGATAGATGAACCCTTAACCACACTAACTAGAGGGTACAGAGACAGTATCCAAATTAGCAAAATCAGAAATGAAAAGGGAGACATAACAACAGAAACTGAGAATTTTTTTTTAAAAAAATCATTAGCTCCTACTAGAAAAGCCTATATTCAACAAAACTGGAAAACCTAGAGGAAATGGATGCTTTTCTAGACAGAAACCAGGTGCAAAAGTTAAATCACAATCAGATAAACGATCTAAACAGTTCCATAATCCCCAAGGAAATAGAATACTTAGAAGCAGTCATTAAAAGTCTTCCAACCAAATAAACCCAGGGCCAGATGGTTTTAGTGTAGACTTCTATCCGACCTTCAAAGAAGACCTAATACCAATATTCTTCAAACTATTCCAAAAATAGAAACAGAAGGAACACTACTTAATTCATTCTATGAAGCCACACTCATACCTGAAACACACAAAGACCCAACAAAGAAAGAGAACTTCAGATCAATTTCCCTTATGAATATCAATGCAAAAATAATAAAATTCTCACAAACTAAATCTGAGAACACATCAAAACGATCATTCACCATGATCAAGTTGGCTTCATGCCTGAGATGCAGGGATGGTTCAATATATGGAAATCCATCAACAATCCACTATATAAACAAATTCAAAGAAAAAAATCACAATATCATCCCATTAGATGCTGGAAAAGCCTTTGACAAAATACAATACCCCTTTATGTTAAAAGTCTTGGAAAAATCAGAAACTCAAGGCACATACCTAAACACAGTAAAAGCAATATACAGCAAACTAATACCCAACATCAAATTAAATGGAGAGAAACGTGAAGCAATCCCACTAAAATCAGGGACAAGACAAGGCTGCCCACTCTCTTTATATTTACTCAGTATAGTACTCAAAGTTCTAGCCAGAGCAATTAGACAACAAAAGGAAGTCAAGTTAGAAATGGATACAAGTTAGAAATGGAGAAGTCAAGATACCACTATTTGAGGATAATATGATAGTGTACAGAAGCTACCCAAAAAAATGCACCAGAGAACTACAACTGATAAACAACTTCAGCAAAGGAGCTGGATACAAAATTAACTCAAACAAATCAGTAGCCTTCATATACTCAAAGGATAAACAGGCTGAGAAAGAAATTAGGAAAATGACACCCTTCACAATAGTCACAAATAATTTAAAATATCTTGGTGTGACTCTAACCAAGCAAGTGGAAGATCTGTATGACAAGAACTTCAAGTCTCTCAAGAAAAAAAAATCAAAAAAGACCTCAGGAGATGGAAAGGTCTTTCATGTTCATGGATCAGCAGGATTAACATAGTAAAATGAACATTTTACCAAAAGCAGTCTACAGATTCAATGCAATGCCAATCAAAATTTCAACTCAATTCTTCACAGATAGAAAGAGCAATTCTCAAATTCATCTAGAATAACAAAAAACCCCAGGATAGCGAAAAGTACTCTCAACAATAAAAGAACTTCTGGGGGAATCACCATCACTTACCTCAAGCTGTACTACAAAGCAATAGTGATTAAAAAACAAACAAGCAAACAAAAAACATGGTATTGGTACAGAGACAGGCAGGTAGATCAATGGAATAGAATTGAAGAGCCAGAAATGAGCAGGAAAAAAAAAAGATAGCATATTCAACATATGGTGCTGGTTCAACTGGTGATCAACATGTAGAAGAATGTAAATTGATCCATTCTTATCTCCTTGTATAAAGATCAAGCCCAAGTGGATCAAGGGCCTCTACATAAAACCAGATATTCTGAATCTAGTAGAAGAGAAAGTGGGAAAAAGCCTTGAACACATGGGCACAGGGGAAATGTTCCTAAACAAAACACCAATTGCTCAGGATCTAAGATCAAAAATTGACAAATGGGACCTCATAAAATTGCAAAACTTCTGTAAGGCAAAGGACACTGTCAATAGAACAAAATGGCAAGCAACAAATTGGGAAAAATGCTTTACCAATCCTACATTCGATAGAGGGCTAATATCCAATATATACAAAGAACTCAAGAAGTTAGACTCCAGTGAACCAAATAAACATATTTTAAAATGGGGTACAGAGCTAAACAAAGAATTCTCAACTGAAGAATACCAAATGGCAAAGAAGCACCTAAAGAAATGTTTAACATCCTTAGTCATCAGGGAAATGCAAATCAAAACAGCCCTGAGATTCTACCTCACACCAGTCAGAATGGCTAAGATCAAAAACTCCGGTGACAGCAGATGCTGGCAAGGATGTGGAGAAACAGGAACACTCCTCCATTGCTGGTGGGATTGCAAGCTGGTACAACCACTCTGGAAGTCAGTTTGGTGGTTCCTCAGAAAATTGGACATAGTACTACTTGAGGACCCAGCAATACCACTCCTGGGCATATACCCAAAAGGTGCTCCAATATGTGATAAGGACACATGCTCCACTATGTTCATAGCAGCCAGAAGATGGAAAGAATCCAGATGTCCCTCAACAGAGGATGGATACAGAAAATGTGGTACATTTACACAATGGAGTACTACTCAGCTATTAAATAATGAATTTATGAAATTCCTAGGCAAATGGATGGACCTGGAGGATATCATTCTGAGTGAGTTTCCTTCTTTTTAAACGTGAAGATAAAACTACTAAGCCCAGAGGATTGTTATGCAATGTCCTATTGTATTAAGTACTGTGAAAGGGACACATAGTAATTATTAATTAGCAGTCTTAGGCTAGAGATCATTAATAATCTTCTGATCCTAGACAAAGAGTTCAAATTATGGCTTATGAAAATATAAAGCCAATTAAGGATTTTTGTTCATAATCTCTAATTCTTTATGAGTGATATGACATGAAAATATAGTCAGAAAAGGAACAGCTGGGTGATGTGTTAGAAATGGACAAATCAGAGGGCAATAAAGGCAAGGCAAAAGTTAGGACAAGGTGACAAATAAAAAAGGGGTGTGTTAACAATGCCTATGTGATTGGCCAGCACATCCACACTGCCCTGTTTACCCTGTCATTAGAACAGTCCTTGTGTGATGTGCCTGGAGACTCTTCCCTTTCTCAATGTTTGGCCCAAGAGGAGAAGACATAGCAATTACTTGTAGTAGGGGTTCCTCATTTGTTCTAAAGCATTGCTACTCTGGGCCCACGAACAAGCAGCCAAGTCTTTAGAAGATTATGAGAGAACAAGAGTGGGAGAAAGCTCTCTAGCATAGTTTGATCAGGGTTTTTTGATTGCATTGTGAAATGTCCTGAGTGCTAGGAGTACAGGAATGTACTACCAGGCCTGACTCTAGAGATGCCAGAGACTAAATTTTGAGTTTGAAATTTTGAATCTTTTCCTGGGTTGATGATATATATGTATTACTGGCCACACTCACCATGCTAGGTGGCTTGGGCTCAGCCATACACTCCTACCAAAAAATAGCCTATTCTACAGAGCATTGTGCCACAGAGCCCAGAAATATGGTAGGCTAAGTATATTAAATGCATTTTTTTACTTTTGATATTTTGTTTTATTGTTTATTTCTTTTTTGTTAAACTAATAAAATTTATTTTAAAATATACAACTCAATATAGACATTTTTTAAGTAATCAAAATAATTTATAATAGTTAAATGCCTCTTAAATATACATGATGTCTTCTGAAGCTAAAAGTAATATGTGCTCAACCAGTTTTAAAAGTCTATTTGGAGCATTAAACATGATAGAAGTAGAAAAAAATCTCTTATGAAGTACTCTATGAAAAAGAAATTGTGACAAGTTCCTAATTAGACAGAAACCATTCCTTCTCCAAGGGAGAATACTCAGTGTAACTGTGACTTCATAGAATGAATTGGGTAGTATTCCTTCTCTTTCTATTTTGTGTAATAGTTTGAAAAGTATTGATTTTAGGTATTCTTTGAAGGTCTGGTAGAATTCTGCACTAAACCCATCTGGTCCTGGGCTTTTGTTGGTTGGGAGATTTTAGTAACTGTTTCTATATCTTTGGGGGCTGTGGGACTGTTTAGATTGTTTATCTGATCCTGATTTAACTTATGTATTTGGTATCTGTCTAGAAAATTGTCCATTTCATCCAGATTTTCCAGTTTTGTTGAACATAGGCTTTTATAGTAGAATGTGATGATTTTTTTAAATTTCCTCAGTTTCTGTTGTTATGTCTCCCTTTTCATTTCTGATTTTGTTAATTTGATACTCTCTCTGTACCCTCTAGTTAGTTTGGCTATGGGTTCATCTATCTTGTTGATTTTCTCATAGAACCAGCTCCTGATGTGGTTGATTCTTTGTTTAGTTCCTTTTGTTTCTACTTGGTTGATTTCAGCCCTGAGTTTGATTATTTCCTGCAGTCTACTCCTCTTGGATGTATTTGCTTCTTCTTGTTCTAGAGCTTTTAGGTGTGCTGTTAAGCTGCTAGTATATGTTTTCTCCAGTTTCTTTTTGGAGGCACTCAGAACTGAGTTTTCCTCTTAGCACTGCTTTTATTGTATCCCATGAGTTTGGGTATGTTGTGCCTTAATAAGTGGATATTAGCCAGAAACTTAGGATACCCAAGGTATAAGATAAAATTTTCTAAACGCAAGAAGAATGAAGACCAAAGTGTGGACACTTTGCCCCTTCTTAGAATTAGAAACAATCACCCATGGAAGGAGTTACAGAGACAAAGTTTGGAGCTGAGACAAAAGGATGGACCATCTAGAGACTGCCATATCCAGAGATCCATCCCATAATCAGCCTCCAAACGATGACACCATTGCATACACTAGCAAGATTTTGCTGAAAGGACCCAGATATAGCTGTGTCTTGTGAGACTAGGCCAGGGCCTAGCAAACACAGAAGTAGATGCTCACAGTCAGCTATTGGATGGATCACAGGGCCCCCAATGGAGGAGCTAGAGAAAGTATCCAAGGAGCTAAAGAGATCTGCAACCCTGTAGGTGCAACAACATTATGAACTAACCAGTACCCCGGAGCTCTTGACTCTAGCTGCATATGTATCAAAAGATGGCCTAGTAGGCCATCACTGGAAAGAGAGGCCCATTGGACACGCAAACTTTATATGCCCCAGTACAGGGGAATGCCAGGGCCAAAAAATGGGAATGGGTGGGTAGGGAAGTGGTGGGGAGGGTATGGGGGACTTTGGGGATAGCATTCTAAATGTAATTGAGGAAAATACGTAATAATAAAAAATATTTTAAAAAAAAAGAAGTCTCTAATACCACGGTTCCTTCATGAAACAATGCTTTTCACAAACGACAATGAATAAGAATCAGTCTACAGAGGGAAGCCAGGGAAAACCGAAACTGTTGTTTCTAAACTTCATTATGACAGACAGCCCCACACACAGATGATCTGTCTCAGGAACTCTGGCTCTCCCAGGCTGGCAGCACCTTCCTTTAAATCAGAGGAATTAAGTTCTCAGCAACTACTAGACTGACTTGGCCACAGACACAAGCCCCAACTCACCCTATTGGTAAACAGAACAGAAGTAATGTCACAAGGAGCCAGGACTGCTGAGCAGGAAGCCTGAAATAGCAAATCCCAGAGCTTAATTTAGAAGAACCCTTCCAAAGTGGAGCTTACAAAACAGAACTTAACTGCTGTTGAGAAAAACCAAAGGATGTGGTAACATTTTCAAGATTATAAATGCCTGTATCTCCTCTATTTGAGGACTCATTACAGATGAAGGCTCCAACTAAAAGGAAAGCTACAGAGGCCTTGCCCAAGCCCACTGCACCAAGAACTTTTAGCAGAGACATTATCAATTGTAGTGAATTTCATCAAAAAATAAAACAAAGGTTGGAAACATTAGAACTTGTATTTGTCTTTACCATGTTCTGAAATGGCTGTTTAGGGAAGTGCTTTTCTCTGTTTATATAGTTTCATTTGTTTGGAGGTTTTGTTGTTGTTGTTGCTGGTGGTGGTGGTGGTGGTGGTGGTGGTGGTGTTGGTGGTGGTGGTGGTGGTGGTGGTGGTGGTTGGTTGGTAGGTTGATTGGTTGGTTGGTTGGTTGGTTGGTTGGTTGGTTGGTTGGTTGGTTGGTTGGTTTGCTGGGTTTGGTTTTGGTTTTGGGTCTTTTTGGTTTGGCTGGTTTGGTTTGGCTTGGTTTGGTTTGAATCAACACCTCACCAGAAGACATTAAGCACTAAGAATGCATCCTTTGAGGCTGAGTTTGTTTACACTTGAGAAGCAGCAGAACTCAAAGACTTTATATCTCTAAATTATGTAAAATATCTGTCTTTCAAAATCCCCATGAATACCAACAAAGAAATATTAGCTGGATAATATTATAGTCTTATGAATTAGAGCAGACTCAGATCCCATGGCCATCTGGGTCAGTGTGCAGATATGTTAAAGTGGGGGATGAGGCTCAATCTCATGTGTGACATTTAACCCATTAGCTAAACCTTCCACAGAAACTGAGAAGTCATGGATATCATATTTTATCACTTGAATCTGTAACTACTTCTGGTCAGAACTATCAGAAAGATCTCAGCAAAATAAAACAATTATCTATACCTTATAATGTGAAAAGAAAGAAAGGCTTTGTTTTGATTTTTTTTTCTCTTAAAAGTGGAGTCATACTTAAATTACTATAGACACTGACACATTTCTTTCATAATTTTCCAATCTATAACTTGTCCCTTAACAACATTCTGGTTGTTTATGTCTTATACTCTCATATATAATAAAATCAAAATGCTTTTTCTGGTGATTTCACAGTTCAAATTACTTTCTGTGCTAAACTAGAGGTAAGATTTTGGTGGAATATTTATTGGTTTTATGGTCTCTTCAAGATATTTCTTATTTGTGTGTAGAGTGTGAATTTGGTTTCAAGTATATTTTTGTGTCTAGATTCCCTATTCTTTTCTGACTAACCTTTTTCCCTTTTTTTATTTTCTTCATGCATTATTCTTAATTGTATTAGTTTTGGAATTCTGCTTGTCAATTATTTTGCTAAAATATTTAAAGATTTAATTTCAAATAAAAGAAAGCGGGCTAGCCTGCATTCAATACAGAGGAGAACATGCAATAGAGAATTCATGTAAATCTCCCAAATTTTATCCTCTATATTGGAAACAGAACCTGTGTCCTTTTTAACATGGTTCTTAATTGTCACATAGCTTCAAAGCACATCTGAAAACAGTTGGAATAGCAGCTATCAGCACAAGAGTGGAGGGATATCCAGAAACCACAATGAATTATTCATTCTCCGTGTTGCTCTGTACTCAAATCATACCCAGAGTAACGGCGATGAGACCAGTCACCAGACTGCAGAGATCTGTCATATCCTGACTTCTGACTAGGGCTTGGTTTCTCACCATAAAATGAGACAATTCAATGCATATGTTACCACATTCTTCTAAGAATTCAATGAAACAATATATGGACAGTGTTTGACAGTGCTAAGCACCCTCTCCTCTCTCGTTCCAAAGATTACACAACACATGAATGTAAGAGCCAATGGGCATAAGTGTTATAGCTCTTAGGGGAAATATATCCTGGAAATTGGGAGGCAAGAAATATCACTAAGTCACACCACATAACAGACCTCTCACAAGAGATTTATTGGGAGAAACACAAGAGAATGGTGGCCTCTGCTCAGGCAAGAAGCAGCAGGAGACTGAGCAGGAGACAAGATTGTATAGGGTTGGGTGTTTGGTTGGTTGGCTGGCTGGCTGGCTGGCTGGCTGGCTGCCTGGCTGGCTAGTTGGTTGGTTGGTTGGTTGGTTGGTTGGTTGGTTGGTTGGTTGGTTGGTTGGGGAAGTTTTTCAGGGTGGAAATTTTCAGGATAGGGATTGGTTAGATTTCAAACCAACCCCATGCATTAGTGAGATTTTTTTTAGCTCAGGGATTTTCAAACCCAGAAGTGTGTTTTACCCTACCATATTTCATTAATACATTTATTTCTTCACTTTACATCTTGATCACAGCCCCCCTCCCTCCTTTCCTCCCAATTTCACCCTTATAAATTCCCCCCCATAACCCTCTCCCCTTAACCTCAGAGAAGGGGAAGCCCCTATTTGGTACCACGTCACCTGGGACATCTAGTCCCAGCATGTCTAAGCACATCCTCCCCCACTGAGACCAAACTAGAAGAGTCCTGTTAGGGGAAGGGGATCCAATGACAGGCAACAGAGTCAGAGACATTCCCACTCCAATTGTTAGGGGGCCCATATGAAGACCAAGTTGCACATCTGATACAGATATGTAGGGAGCCTAGATCCAGCCTGTACATGCTCTTTGGTTTGTGGTTCAGGCTCTGTGAGCCCTCATGGGCCCAGGTTAGTTAATTCTGTTAGTCTTCTGTGGTGTCCTTGACCCCTGCAGCTTTCTCAATTCCATCCCCCACTCTTCCACAAGACTCCCCAAGCTCTGCCTGATGTTTGGCTATGGGTTTCTGCATCTGTTTCCATCTGCTGCTGGATGAAGCCTCTCAGGAGACAATTATGATAAGTTCCTGTCTGCAAGCATAACAGAGTATCATTAATAGTATTGGGGGTTGGTTCTCTCACATGGAATGGGTCTCAAGTTGGGACAGTAGTCTGTTGCCCTTTTCCTCAGTCTCTGATCCATTTTTATCCATGCATGTCTTATAGAAAGGACAATTTTTGGTTTAAAAGGTTTTGTAGGTGGATTGATGTCCCCATTTCTCCATTGGAAGTCCCACCTGCTTACAGGAGGTGACCACTTTAGTCTCCATAAGCCTCAATGGTAGGAATATCAGCTAGAGTCACTCCTATAGACTCCCAGAGTCTTCCCTGTCCCAGGTCTCCAGCTACTTCCAGAGATGCCCCCTACTAATTTCCATTCTCATCTCCAGCCTTCTCTTTAACCTCCTATCCCCACACCTGACCCCATCCTCATTCCCATCCTGACTCTCTTTCCCACACAGTCCCATGTCTCCATCCACCTCACAAGACTATTTGCTTCCTCTTCTGAGTAATATCCATGCATCCTCCCTTGGGCCCTCCTTATTACTTAGTTTCTTTGGGTCGGTGGATTGTACCATGGTTACCCTGTAAGTTATGGCTAATGTCCACTTATAAATGAGTACAAACCATATGTGTCTTTCTGGGTCTGGGTTACCTGGGGATGTATTGTTTCCCTAATTTCTTTCTCAGTGTGTTTATTGTTTGTATAAAGGAGGGATTTTTTTTCAGTTAATTTTGTATCCATTCACTTCACTGCAGATGTATGTCAGGTATAGGAGTTCTCTGGTAAAATTTTTAGGGTCTATTATGCCAATAGGAATAGGTTGAGGTCTTTCTTTCCAATTTGTGTCCCCTTGATATCTCTTAATCATCTTTTGCACTAACTAGAACTTCAAATATTATGTTGAGCAGGTATGGAGAGAGTGGGCAGTTGTCTAGTCCCTGATTTTAGTGGAATTGCTTTATGTTTCTCTTTATTTAATTTAATATTGATCTTGGCTATTAACTTGCTGCATATTGCTTTTATTATATTTAGGAATGCACGTATTATCTCTGATCTCTCTGAGAGTTTTAACATGAAGGGGTGTTAGATTTTTGTCAAAGGCTTTCTCAGCATCTAATGAGATAATCATTTTTTTCCTTGTAGTTTGTTTATATGGTGGATTACATTTGATTGATTTTTGAATATTGTACCACTCCTGCATAAACTGAGATAAAGACGACTTGATCATTGTGGATAATGTTTTTTGATGTATTCTTGGATTCTGTTTGTGAGTATTTTAATGAGTATTTTTGCACCAATGTTCATGAGAGAAATTGGTCTGAAATTCTCTTTCTTTTTTGAGTCTATGTGTGGTTTAGGTATCAGGATGACTGTGACCTCATAGAATGAGTTTGGCAATGTTTCTTCTGTTTCTATTTTGTGTAACATTTTGAAGAGTATTGGTATTAGCTCTTCTTAAAAATCTGGTAGAATTCTGTGCCTGTCCCTAAGATTTGTGAGATGGTGTGGGAAGACTTTTAATGACTACTTCTATTTTCTTAGGGAATTAAGAACTATTTAAACAGTTTACCTGATCTTGATTTAACTTTGGTAAGTGGTATCTAACTAGAAAATCATCCATTTCTTTTGAAATAAGACCTAACGATTCTTTGAATTTCATCAGTGTCTGTTGTTATTTCTTCCTTTTCATTTTTGATTTTGCTCATTTTGATACTCTTTTTGCCTTTTAGATAGTTTAGCTAAGCGTTTGTCTATCTTGCTGATTTTCTCTCTCTCTCTCTTGTTTGTTTGTTTGTTTGTTTGTTTTTAGACAGAGTTTCTCCGTGTAGCCCTGGCTGTCCTGGAACTCACTTTGTAGACCAGGCTGGCCTCGAATTCAGAAATCTGCTTGCCTCTGCCTCCCATGTGCTGGGATTAAAGGCGTGCTCCACCACGCCAGGCTTCTTGCTGATTTTCTCAAAGAATCAGCTCTTGGTTTTGTTGATTGTTTGTATTCTTTCTTTCTAACTTGTTGATTTCAGCCTTGAGTTTGATTTTATTTTTGTCCTGCCATCTACTCCTCTTGAGAGTGTTTGCCTCTTTTTTCTAGAGCTTTCGGTGTACTTTTAATTGCTAGTATGAGAACTCTCTAGTTTCTTTATGAAGGGACTTAGTGCTGTGAACTTTCCTCTTAGCACTGCTCTCATTGTGTCTCATAAGGTATGCTGTCCCTTCATTTCTTGAATTTCAGGAAGTCTTTAATTTCTTTCTTTATTTCTTCCCTCACATAGTGATCATTGAGTAGAGAATTGTTCAGATTCCATGAGTTTGTAGGCTTTCTGTAGTTTCTATTGTTGTTCAAGTCCAGCTTTAATCCATGTTGCTCTGATAAGATACAAGGAGTTATTTCAATTCTTTTTTTTTTTTTTTAATTTGTTGAGGCTTGCTTTGTGGCCAACTATTTAGTCAATTTTGGAGAAGATTTCATGAGGTACTGAGAGGAAGGTATTTTCTTTTGTGTTTCGGTGAAACATCGTGTAGCTATATGTTATGTCCATTTGATTCATAGCATCAGTTAGTTTCATTATTTTGCTGTTTATTTTCTGTCTTGATTACCTGTTATTGGTAAGAATGGGGTGTTAAAGTTTCCCAGTATTATTATGTGGGGTTAAATGTGTGTTTTGAGCTTTAGTAATGTTTCTTTTATAAATGTGGGTGCCCTTCCATTTGAGGCATAGATGTTCAGAACTGGGGTGTCATGTTAGTGGAATTTTCCTTTGAAAAGTATGAAATGTACTTCCCCATCTCTTTTGATTAATTTTGGTTGAAAGTCTTCTTGATTAAATAATAGAATAGCTACTCTTGGGTCTGTTTGCTTAGAAAACTATTTCCAGCCTTTTATTCTTAGTTAATGTCTATCGTTGTTGCTAAAGTGTATTTCTTGAATGCAGCAGAATTATGGATCCTGTTTTCATATCAATTCTGTTGACCTGTGAATTTTTATTGGGAAATTGAGTCCATTGATGCTGAGAGATATTAATGACCAATGATTGCTAATTCCTGTTACTTTGATGTTGTTATTGCTATAATTGGTGGTGGTGGTAGGTGTGTCTCTTCTTTTGGGGTTGCCATTTTGGAGTTATTTGTTTCCTGTGTTTTCTTGGGTGTAGGTGAACTCCTGTGTTGGAATTTTTCTTCTAGTATCTTCTATAGGGCTGGATTTGTGGATAGATATTGTTTAAATTTGGTTTTATCATGGAATATCTTGTTTTCTCCATCTATAGTGACTGAACATTTTGTTGGGTATAGTAGTCTGGAACGGCATCTCTGGTCTCTGAGAGACATCTAAGACATCTGCCCAAGCTGTTTTGGCCTTTAGAGTCTCTGTTAAGAAATCATGTGTAAAAAAAAAAATTAAAAAAGAAAGAAAAAAGAAATCATGTGTACTTGGGAGGCAGAGGCAGGTGGATTTCTGCATTTGAGGCCAGCCTGCTCTACAGAATGAGTTCCAGGACAGCCAGGACTACACAGAGAAACCCTGTCTCAAAAAACCAAAAACCAAAAATGGAAAGAAAGAACTTGGACTTTTTCTATACCAGCAAAAAACAAAATAAGGGGAACACACACACACAAATGCATATCACTAGCACCACCAACATCAAATTTCAGGAATTAACAATCATTGGTTATTAATATCTCTACAATAAGACTTTCATTAGAAGTAGTGACCAGTGTCTTTCCCAGCCATCTCTCCCCAAAGCTAGCTTCTATGGAAATCACTCAAAAAGCTCAAGGGAAGAGTTACTGGCCTTACACCTGTCTTTTCATCTGTATATTTTCAATCCATTGACAACTAATCATATACATTCTAAAAAAACTTATTGACAATATTATATGTATCCTGTTAGTTACACTGAAAAAAAAATAAAGAAATAAAATAGCTGGATATTGAGCTGAGTGTCTACAATCCTGAAACTCAAAAATTGTGGATAAGATTAAGTCCAAGGCCAGCTTACAGTATACAGTGAAACCCTGTGCTTCATAGGTGGGCTTGTACATAGATGATAGATAGATAGATAGATAGATAGATAGATAGATAGATAGATAGATAGATAAATAGATAGATAGATAATAGATAGACTGACACACACACACATACACACTCACAAAGCACATTGATCAATTTGAACCATTTTGGTGTGTAAAGACTCTCCACAAAGTCCTCTTTCACAAAGTAATTCACCAAGTCACTCCTGTTCCAGCGCCTATACAAAACAAGCAATCCTGCCAAGTTCATAACTTGTCTAGTCTTCATGCACTATATATTCTGTAATGACTCCATATTTCAATACTGTACCAAGTGACATAAGGCAGATTTCATAGGCTAATAAAAATGTATATAGCTTAAATATGCTCCCATTTTTCAATTCAGGCAAACAATCTAAATAAAGCTCATTGAAATACCAATCCTTCAACCTCATGAAGCTCTTGGATCTAGTTTCTCCTCCCTGGGTCTAGGTTGTGTAGCATCACTAGAAAAGCGTTTTCATGCACATATTCAAAAGTACCTGGAGCAAGAGAGCAAAGTGCATGCATATGTAAAGACAGACACGGCCTACAACTCAAACACTGGTGAGTAATATATGTACTAAAGGTAAAACCAAGGTAAAAAATTAACAACTGTTACCAAAAAAAAAAAAAAAATACTTTTTTAAAACCATTGTATTATCTAGTTTTCACTTGCTATACTGGGAGGTTAATCCCCATGAACACCAAATACAGCAGACCTACCCACCTTAGAGAATTGTTGGGAAAACCTTATTTTCAGTTTGCTGGCATTGCATTGAAGCATTAAAGGAAGAGACAACTCAAAGTAGAAGAGTTCTGGGTTTCTTCCTGACATTGTTATTCTTGTCATCCCTTGTGACTGTCCTTTCCTTCCCAGACTTAACACTCATTTAGCCTGTCAGGGAAGTTCTGTAGGATCTTTCATACCATTCACTGAGTGCACAGGAAGGCAGAGAAAGTACGGGAGAGTTTAAAGATTTGCAGGCATTAAATGAAGAGCATGTTCAATAGTGGTACAGTTGGGGTGTGCTAAAGACATGTTGGAGAGAGATCTAGGTCTGTGGACTCCGAGCAGATGTTAGGCTTATAGACAAATATTCATCCCTGTGCTCTGTGGAATCCAGTCCACTGTGGAAAAGTACCCACATCCTTGGCCTTTTCTTGGATGCATCCTCCCATCCTCCAACCCTTGACCAGAGAGCATGTCAAAACTTCCCAGTGCTGTTTAGACTGATTCTTAGGAGGCATACCTCTCTCTCTCTCTCTCTCTCTCTCTCTCTCTCTCTCTCTCTCTCTCTCTCTCTCTCTCTCTCTCTGTCTCCCAGCTCTCAGCAGGGCCTGTGCTTTGAAGCATCCTTCTCTTGTTTCCTATATCCCTCCTTGCTGCTGATTATTACCAACTCCTGGGCCCTTTCATTTAGCTCTTAGCTCTTAGCCTTTGGCTTAAAGGATTCTCCCAACCCATTTTGCAGTATATTCTCTTAGTTTCAATATCCACATGATTGACATTTTGCTCAAACTCAACCTTCTAAAATGACTTCTGCATCTCTCTATGCAACTGCCTGTGTCAATCCTGACCCAGTCTTGGTTCTGATAAAAGTTTAATATTTCTTCAGTTAACCTCCAAAATTTCTTGTGAACTCCTCTTTTTAAAATATTAGCCTTGGCAAGCCCCAGTTCTGGCAAACTATCTAATTTATTAATTTATTTTCTCTGCCTGTGTATTCTTGAGTTTGTATAACATTTTTATTCCAGGCTATTATAACTGTTCACAGATTTGAAACTCATCTTTGAATCAGCCTCTATCATTTTGTCATGGCTCTGTCATCAATAACCCTAATATATATCCTTCCTCCATTTTCTGTCATTTCTATTTCCCTGTATTCTGTGCATTTAAAAACTTTTCCTTCTCTGTACTCTTGCACTGTATATATTCCATTCTCTACTATTTTCCTGATTCAGTGGAGACAAATCTGTTCTGTGGGTTCTTCATGTCTGTTCCTCTCACAACTCCTCTAAGAATGTGTTCCATCTATCATCATGTTCATGTTCTTCTCTTTGAAACTGACCTTTAGCCTACAATTACATTCAAGTGTCCTACACTCACATACATTTCTTTCAACCTCTGTTCATCACTTTTCCTGTATCTTTTGCATTCATCAAATTACTTGAAAACAATTATACTTGATATATCCAACTCAACTTTCATTTGCTTCTCACTTACCTGACTGGCATCAGACCAACATGACAGTTCCTCTAAGGTCATCAGTGACAAATTTGTCATCAGTTGTTTCACTAATGATTGTATTCCAAGACAACATTGAAGAATATGGAGAAATTCCAATGATTTATATAACATTGAATTTCTTAAAGCAATAGAATTGTAACTAGGCTATGACCCCTGTTTATACTGAAATGTTGATATGCATGCATGAGTAAAGAGAGGAAAATCATCACATGTTAAAAAGCATTAAGTTGGAAAGAACCCAGATGCCCCTCAACAGAGGAATGGATACAGAAAATGTGGTACATTTACACAATGGAATACTACTCAGCTATTTAAAAAAATGAATTTATGAAATTCCTAGACAAATGGATGGACCTGGAGGGTATCATCCTGAGTGAGGTAACCCAATCACAAAGGAACTCGCACAATACGTACTCACTGATAAGTGGATATTAGCCCAGAAACTTAGGATACCCAAGATATAAGATACAACTTGCCAAACACATGAAATTCAAGAAGAACGAAGACCAAAGTGTGGACACTTTACCCTTTCTTAGAAATGGGAACAAAACACCCATGGAAGGAGTTACAGAGACAAAATTGGAGCTGTGACGAAAGGATGGACTATCTAGTGATTGCCATATGCAGGGATCCATCCCATAATCAGCTTCCAAATGCTGACACCATTGCATACACTAGCAAGATTTTGCTGAAAGGACCCAGATATAGCTCTTTCTTGTGAGACTATGCTGGGGTCTAGCAAACACAGAAGTGGATGCTCACAGTCAGCTATTGGATGGGTCACACGGCCCCCAATGGAGGAGCTAGAGAAATTACCCAAGGAGCTAAAGGGAACTGCAACCCTATAGGTGGAACAACATTATGAACTAACCAGTACCCCGGAGCTCTTGTCTCTAGCTGCATATGTATCAAAAGATGGCCTAGTCGGCCATCACTGCAAAGAGAGGCCCATTGGACTTGCAAACTTTATATGCCTCAGTACAGGGGAACTCCAGGGCCAAAAGGGGGGAATGGGTTGTTATTAGACGCGTTCTCACGCCCGGCCAGGAAGAACACAACAGACCAAAATCTTCTGCGGCAAAACTTTATTGCTTACATCTTCAGGAGCAAGAGTGTAAGAAGCAAGAGAGAGAGAAAACGAAACCCCGTCCCTTTTTTAGGAGAGTTATATTTCGCCTAGGACGTGTCACTCCCTGATTGGCTGCAGCCCATCGGCCGAGTTGACGTCACGGGGAAGGCAGAGCACATGGAGTGGAGAACCACCCTCGGCATATGCGCAGATTATTTGTTTACCACTTAGAACACAGCTGTCAGCGCCATCTTGTAACGGCGAATGTGGGCGCGGCTCCCAACATCTCCCCCTTTCCTTTTAATAAGAGCAAATAGGCCACCCATATTAATGAGAGTGGAGATAGAGGTCAAATCCCCAGTGTGTAGGTAAAGGAGCCATGTACAGGATTAGCTCTTAGGCTCACAGGCTTTTACCCAGAGCAACCCTGACCTGCTCCCATGTCGTTTTGCCTGGAGAGAAGGACACTTGGACACTCAACCTTCTTGAAAGATGACATGTCTCCCTAGAATAGGCTCATATATGCCGCAGAGCCTTTCTACTGCAGTGCTTAGCCGTGCAACTCTCTCGGGCTGCTGAAGCACACTCACTCTATCCCGTGCAATGAGACTAGCCTCATGAGATGTAAGAGCTGAGTGGCCAGCGACCTATTGCCTAAGCATAGATAACCATATATCAGGGGGAGCACCATGTTCTAGAGCTGCAAGCGCCTGGGCAATAACCACCTTGTCTCTCCTAGTTTAGGCCTTAAGCTTACAGACCAATCAAAGAAGCAACACTAATCCACAGCAAAGTGTATCTCCAAATAATATCAATCCCACCCATTCTTTAAAGAAAGAAAATGCTGAGGAGATCCAATTGGGTAATCCTTTGGTCAGGGACAGGTCCAAGCGCGTGGAGTTGACCTGAAGTCTCAATTCCCGAAGGATCTGTTCAAATTCAGCCATCCAATTCTGTAACATATACTGAAAAAGACTTTTTGACAAATTAGCTGCCCTAGTAAATTTAACATACTGAATGGAAGTAACACACAATCCCGGAAACTTTTGTTTACATCCCAGCTGAGTTATTTGTCATAATACATCTAGTTGTATCTGGACAAGATCTATGAGTTGATTAACCAGCATGAGACCTCTCTGTATCTTGACATTAGCTGAGGCCTGTTTATCTATGACTGTAGTCACTGAGGCTGACAAAGTGTTAATGGTGTCAGTCGTCTGGACCTGTCCAGACAGAGCCAAGGCTGTCTGAATTAAGGCTAAACCCAGTTCCTAGTTAGTGGTAAAAAAGCAAGAGAATACTTGAGCATTATACATCACCGTCATTGGGAGTGGAAATGTCGACATTATCCCCCAACGCTGCTCTCTTTTTATTATTGACGCCCTGGACATCACCAAGACGAGGGACATCAGTATTCCCTTGGTCAGTCTGGATTTTTCGGGTGAGTCTTTCTGGTATCCAAAATGGGTTGTCTTCATTCTGTGGGAAAACACAGACCGCTCCCCTGGATCTTATCAAAATAGGATCCGGGCCATACCATTTATTATCAAGGACATTTTTCCATTTAACCATCTCATTGGGCCTATCTGGCTCTGAACAATGACGTTCAGCCGCAGTATGGCCATGAGCATCAATATTTAAAAAATTGAGTGTAAAGAGTGCCAAAGACACAGACACTCTTGGTGCTCGGGGTACAGTCTCCTCAAAAGTTCCCCTCTTCTGTTTTATAAGATAGGCTTTGAGGGTGCGATGCGCACGCTCAACAATACCCTGTCCTTGAGGGTTGTATGGAAGTCCAGTCAGGTGGGTTACGTCCATCTGACGGCAGAACTGTTGGAATTTTTGAGACGTATAAGCTGGTCCATTATCAGTCTTAAGGAGTCTGGGTTTCCCCCAAGCACTCCATGCCTCAAGACAATGTTGAATCACATGTGAGGCTTTTTCTCCGGTTAACGGAGAAGCAAACATGATGCCAGAACATGTGTCAATGGACACATGGAGATATTGAAGTTTTCCAAAGGAAGAAACATGTGTAACATCCATTTGCCAGACCTGTAGAGGTCGAATACCGCGTGGGTTAATTCCCACATGAGGAACTGGCAAGAACTCACAGCAGCTTTGACATTGAGTAACAATGTCACGGGCTTCTTTTCTTGTCAAGGAGAAACGACTGCGTAATGTTTCAGCCGTCACATGAAAATTGTTATGAAAATTTCTTGCAGCCTCTACCGGGGATGATAGGGCAGCAGCCACCACTTTAGTGGCCTTATCTGCCAAATCGTTTCCCAGAGCCATGGGGCCAGGTAGGCCTGAATGGGCTCTAACATGAGTAATATAAACAGGAGATCTTCTAGATAACAAAACTAATTGTATCTGCTGAAAAATATTGGCAACTCTACTGGAAGGCTTAATCACTCCAGCCACTTCTAAAAGATTTACTGCATTAACCACATAACAGGAATCTGACACAATATTAAGGGGTTCTAAAAAGGTTTTTAAAACTTCTAAGACCACTAAACATTCTACCACTTGAGGTGAATTTTCATTATATTGTTTGGATACCACTTTACCATTAGCCACATAGGCACCTATGCCAGTTTTTGATCCATCAGTATATACCACAATCCCATTTTTAAGTGGGTTTCTTACTGTTATTTGTGGAAAAACAACAGATTGATTTTGGGCAAACTGTAAGATTGGATGTTTTGGATAATGGTTATCTATTTTTCCTGAAAAGGAGGTAACTAAAACTGCCCAATCATTAGATGTGGCTGCCAAGGTTTGAACCTGTGCAGCGGTATAAGGTACAATTAAAAGATATGGACTTCGCCCAAAGTGGGTGATTGCTGCTTTTAGACCTTTAAGGGCAAGCTGTGCAATTGCATCAGGATACCAATCTATTATTTTAGCTGGGGATACGTTTGGATGGATCCACAACAATGGCCCATTCTGCCACAAAACTGCAGTTGGCAATTGTGCTGTCTTAAAGACACACAAACTGAAAGGCTGCGAATCCTCAATACGTTGTAATTGTGCATTCTGTAAGGCTTTTTCCACTTTTTGTAAGGCCTGGTTAGCAGCTAGAGTAAGAGTCCTAGGGGAGGAGATATGAGGATCTCCTTCTAAAATACCAAACAAAGGCCTTAACTCAGCGGAAGGAATCTTTAAAAAAGGTCTGAGCCAATTAATATCTCCCAACAGCTTTTGAAAATCATTTAAGGTATGGAGGTGATCTCTTCTTATCTCTACCTTTTGGGGCACAATCTTATCTGGGGACACCACAGAGCCCAAGAATTGTCCTGTATCAGAAATTTGGACCTTTTCTGTGGCTATCTGTAAACCCCACTGACTTAAAGTTTTAAGTAGAAAAGGATATGCCTTTTGTAGCATGGTAAGGTCTTTATGGCACAGGAGGATGTCATCCATGTAAAGGAGCAAAATTAAAGAGGGGAATTGTTCCCTCACTGGCAAAAGAGCTTCTTGTACATAAAGTTGACACATAGTAGGACTATTGGACATTCCCTGTGGTAAGACCTTCCATTGATACCTCTTATCAGGTTCCATGTGATTAATAGAGGGGATGGTAAAGGCAAATCTGGGCCTATCCCTTGGACACAAAGGTATAGAAAAGAAACAATCTTTAATATCTATAATAATTAAATTCCAGCCACGTGGTAAGGCGGAAAGTACAGGGAGACCCCTCTGTACTGGGCCAAATAAGTTCATTTGCTCATTAATGGCTCTGAGGTCATGGAGCAGTCTCCACTTTCCTGACTTTTTCTTAATTACAAAAATTGGAGTATTCCAAGGTGAGGTAGAGGGTTCAATATGGCCTAATTTTAATTGTTCCTCTACCAGTTGAATCACAGCTTCTAGTTTTTCAGAGGATAGGTGCCATTGAGGAACCCACACTGGGTCCCCTGTTTTCCATGGTATGGGTCGTGCTGCCCCAATGGCCGCTAAGGAAAACCCAGACCCTGTCTGTCTTGGTTTCCATTAGGTGAGATGGGCTCTATCCTTCCCTGTTCTTGATGTCCTAACCCTTTTCCTTCTTTATAACCCATCTTTGCCATGATATTTTTTGCTTTAGTTGAATACCCTCCCGATGGGGCGTTTTCATTGGACAAAATAAGGCCCAAATGCTGCATAATATCTCTTCCCCAGAGGTTAACCGGGAGTGGGAGCACATAAGGTATGAATTTCCCTTGCTGTCCTTCAGAGGATTCCCACGTCAAGGCAATGGAGCTTATAGTGGGACATGATTGATATCCTAGGCCCTGTAATGAATGAGATGACTCTGTGGTGGGCCATGCTTTGGGCCACCAATGTGTAGAAATTATACTTTTATCTGCTCCGGTATCAAGGATGCCTTCAAACTCTTTTCCGTTGATCTTAAGGCGGAGCTTAGGTCTATCATTTAAAGATACAACCAAATAGGCAGAATCATTTCCTGAGGAGCCCATTTTCTTTATCTCAGGTCCTGCAGATTTCTCCCTGGTATTATCAGGGAGGAGCAGCAGCTGAGCTATCCTATCTCCTTTACTAATAGAAAAAACGCCTTTAGGGCTTGAGCACAGGACCTGTATTTCAGGGGAATGTTGACAATCCATAACTCCAGGGTGGACTACTAAGCCCTGCAAGGTGAGTGAACCCCGGCCGAGAATAAGGCCCATGGTTCCCAGGGGCAAGGATGGTATAGGCTCCACCGGCACCGGCTGAATACTCATTTGAGGCATTAATAGGAAGTCGGAGGCGGCACGCAGGTCCACCCTTGTGGGTCTTCCTGGGTCGCCTCTCTGACTGCTTCCTGGGTCCTGACAAACCGGTTCCCATATCTTTGAGGGCCCTGGGACCGAGGGCCCGATGACCCGTTTTTTGGCACATAAGCTGATTGACTATCAGGTGGGGGAAGGACTCTGCCCTTTATATCCCTCACAGAGCGACACTGGTCAGCTCTATGATAACCCTTGCCACACTTAGAGCAAAGAGTGAGAGTCCCTCCCTGTTTATCTGGAGCTCTGCAATCTTTCTTAAAATGCCCAGGCTTTCCGCAATTAAAACATGTCCTCTGATCATTTCTGCCCATGGAGCGGTTCTGAGATTGGAGGATGGCGGCCGCTAAGCCTGCATTGGTGAGAGGTCCCCCAAGCTCTCGACAGACCCTGAGCCAGTCTTGTAAGCCTTTGTTCTTTCTTGGGGCTATGGCCGCTCGGCACTCCTTTGTGGCTTGCTCATAGATTAGCTGTTCTATCAGAGGCGCAGCTTGCTCTGACTCTCCAAAAATACGCTCTGCTGCCTCTGTCATTCTGGCCACAAAATCTGAGAAGGATTCCTGAGGTCCCTGGATTATCTTTGTTAACTGCCCAGTGGTTTCACCTGCTCGAGAGAGCGCCTTCCAGGCCCTAATAGCCGTGGAAGAAATCTGGGCATAAGCTCCCCAATGGTAGTTTGTCTGATCAGCAGAATAAGCTCCCTGACCCGTTAACAAGTCAAAAGTCCAATCTCTCTGCTCTGGAGTCAAAGCAGCTGCGTTTGCTCGGGCCTGCGCTTGTGCAGCTTCGTGCCAAAGCGCTCTCCATTCCATATATTTGCCCATACTAGGGAGAGCGGCTTTTACAACCGTTTGCCAGTCGGCAGGAGTTAGTGCCATGCCGGCAAGCCTGTCTAACTGCACCAAGGTAAAATTAGCATTGGTTCCGTATTTACGGACCGACTCGGCAAGCTCTTTAATTTGTAAGTATTCTACCGGAGCGTGGACACGCCCACCCTCGGCTCCTTCAAAGACTGGAAATGCCTGTTGTATTTTCCTTTGTTCCTCTCTGGGAATGAATGAGTCTGCGTACTGCCTCTCTGCGCACTGCCTCTCTGCGCACTGCCTCTCTGCGCATCTCTCTGCGCATTGCCTCTCTGCGCATCTCTCTGCGCATTGCCTCTCTGCGCATTGCTGACGCACTACGCAGGGCGGGGGCTCCGCATAGGGCGGACCTTGAAGCCGACTGCCCTGAGGCCAATCAGCAAACTGGCCTTCGCCAGCCGCTTTTGGCTTCCTTAACTGATTAGCTAGCACTTTACCTGGCTGGTACCCTTTTTTCTCATAATGAGCTGCTTCTTCCTCCCAGTCTGTTTCTTCAGAGGAGAATTCATCATCTGATTCAGAGCTACCAAGAGCTGGCTCCCCGAGCCCATCCAGCGATGAGCACAGGCTCCTTTTCCTAGAGACCTCCGCTAATTGATCTTTCTTCTTTTCCCTTTTTCCTCTTTTTCTTCTAATCTCTCTCCAGGTATTCCTACCTAACCTTAACTTTTCCTCGGGTTCAAGACCCGTGGAAAGGCCTGTATACTTATTTTGTGTACCATATTTCCTCTTTGTTCCTACTCTCTCTCCCCACTTTACTTCTGATAGCTTGCCCTGAATTTCATCTAGAATCCGCCCTGCCTTAACCACTTGATAACATGTGAAAAGGAACAAAAGGGCTTCTAACATTAGAAAAAATTCAAGGCCAAACATAACTTGTAAAGCCATTTTCCACTTTACTTCTGATAGACTGTCTTGAATTTCCTTAGAAAGTTCAAGATCAGACTTACCTCGTAAAGCTGTACTCACTGGTACTCTCGTTCCCCAGCTGAAAAGTTCTGAATTCATACAGTTGAATCCTTCTTAACAGTCTGCTTTACGGGAACCTTTATTACCGCGACCCGCAGTTCTGGTTCTGGAATGAGGGATCTTCCTTGCGCCAGTCCAGAGTTTTTTTCTCGTCCCGGAATTCGGCACCAATTGTTATTAGACGCGTTCTCACGCCCGGCCAGGAAGAACACAACAGACCAAAATCTTCTGCGGCAAAACTTTATTGCTTACATCTTCAGGAGCAAGAGTGTAAGAAGCAAGAGAGAGAGAAAACGAAACCCCGTCCCTTTTTTAGGAGAGTTATATTTCGCCTAGGACGTGTCACTCCCTGATTGGCTGCAGCCCATCGGCCGAGTTGACGTCACGGGGAAGGCAGAGCACATGGAGTGGAGAACCACCCTCGGCATATGCGCAGATTATTTGTTTACCACTTAGAACACAGCTGTCAGCGCCATCTTGTAACGGCGAATGTGGGCGCGGCTCCCAACAATGGGTGGGTAGGGGTTTGGGGGGGGTGGGTATGGGGGACCTTTGGGATAGCATTGAAAATGTAAACGAGGAAAATACCTAATAAAAAAATGTAAAAAAAAATAAATCTTAACAAAAATACCAAAAAAAAGCATTAAGTTAATCATGACTAGTTAAGAGAATCAAATCGTGGCTTTTAAAAATCTGTTTTTGTGGTTTCCAACTTTTGTGTTTTGTTTTGGTTTTCATTTTTCTTATTTTCTTATTTTGGAGGAGACAGATCAACTTTATTTGGGGTGGATCAAGGTCTATATAGTTTTGGGGAGGATGGTAGGAATATCCAGGGTAGTAAAAGTCGTTGGCTGAAGGCTAAGACTCTGTAATGCCTCAGAAATCTTAGGTGCTTGCTGAACAGGGTTTTGTTTTGTTTTTTTAATTATTTTTTTTATTTACAACCCAAATGTTCCCATCCCCTCTTGATCCCTGCTCGAAAAATTCTTTCCCCCATCCTTCTTCCCCTTTGATTCTGAAAGGGTGCCCTCCCATATGCCCCCATTCTGGTGCATCACGTCTCTGAAGGCTTAGGTGCACCCTCTCCCACTGAGACCAGACAAGGCAGTCCTCTGCTACAGTGTCAGGAGCCTGGGGCCAACTTGTGTACACTCTTTAATTGATGGTTTAGTCTCTGGGAGCTCCCAGGGGTCCAAGTTAGTTGACATTGTTGGTCTTCTTATGGGGTCATCATCCCCTTCAGTTCCTTTAATCCTTCCCCTAACTCTTCCATAGGGGTTCCCGACCTGGGTCCAATGGTTGGCTGTGAGTATCTGCATCTGTCTCTGTCAGTTACTGGGTAGAGCCTCTCAGAGGACAGCCATGTTAGGCTCATGTCTGCAAGTTCAACATAGCATCAGTAATAGTATCAGAGTTTGGTGTCTTCCCATGGGATGGATCTCAAGTCAGCCAGTCACTGGTCAGCCATTCCTTCAGTCTCTACTCCATTTTTGCCCCTGTATTTCTTTTAGACAGGAACAATTCTGGGTCAAAATTTTTGAAGATGGATTGATGTCCCTATCCCTCCACTGGAGGTCCTGTTGAAGGTGGTCTCTTCAGGTTCTATATCTACACAGCTCTGTGTGTGTGTGTGTGTGTGTGTGTGTGTGTGTGTGTATGTTTATATACGTTTATATATGTTTATATACATTTATATACACACATATATACATATATATACATTTATATATGCATATATAATAGCAAGTATGTTAAAGCATGTTTATTTCTGTATTAAAAATCACAATAATTATACTGTTCAGATTCTTATTGAACTATATTTTGTGGGAATTGAAATAATTTTGGACTACTATCATAAATATAATAACACCTAACATACTCCAAACAAATCAAGCATCACAATTATATACACAAGAACCTCCTTCTTAAATAAATTTACTTCCTTTTTTAACTTGAAATTGAGATTTCATTTTAAAAAATGAAATTCATTTACCTTCATTTTTGAGACAGGGTTGTTTTTGGCTCTGACTGTCATAGAACTCACTCTTATAAACCAGACTGGCTTTGAACTCAGAAATCTACCTACTTCCCAAATGCTGGGGAAAAAGATGTGTGGCACCACTGCTTAGCTCCAACTTTTTTTTTTCATTTTCTTAAATTTTATTATTTAAATGCATTTTATACATCAAACATCTGAATAATATTGAGTATTTTGAGAATCAAATAATACATAAAAAATTGTTCAACTTTTAAATATTCATATCCTTTCATACCCTAAAAATATCACTAATGAATATTTAATACCATCCATAACTGAGGATCCTATATCTAATGTTGAATACTAAATTGTTTCAAAACATACAAAATATTCTTTGGGAATTAAGCGTAGTAAAAGAGCATAAAATATATAAAATGAATGATTAAAAATATATTTAAAAGCTCTTATATGATAAAACCTGACATAGTAAGAGAGTATTTAAAACACATTACATGTCTGTGTACATTGTCTAACAATCAGTTTACTTAAAAAACATTATCAGTGTTTCCAGGAGAGAAATTATTTTATCAGTAAGTATATTTTAAAAGTTTCAAAATAGCAAAAATTCTTTGAAGTTAAACTTTAAGAAAATGTTAATTTCAAGCACAGTGAGAAAAATTACCAGTAATATTTCCATGATGCTTGTAGAACATGATTTTAATATTTTCAACTGTTAATATTCAACAAACAGAATAATATTTTAAGATATATTTCTTTATGTTTCTCTTTTCATTTCTGATGTTATTAATTTGGATACTGTCTCTGTGCCCTCTGCTTAGTCTGGTGAAGGGTTTATCTATCTTGTTAATGTTCTCAAAGAAACAGCTCATGGTTTTATTGATTCTTTGTATAGTTTTTTTTATTGCTATTTGGTTATTTTCAGCCCTGAGTTTGATTATTTCCTGCTGTCTACTCCTCTTGGCTGTATTTACTTCTTGTTGTTCTAGAGCTTTCACGTGTGCTGTCAAGATGTTAGTATAAGCTCTCTTCAGTTTCTTTTTGGAGGGACTTAGAGCTATGAGTTTTCCTCATTGCGCTGATTTCATTGTGTCCCATAAGTTTTGCTATGATGTGTCTTCATTTTCATTAAATTCTAAAAATTCTTTAATTTCTTTATTTCTTCCTTGACCAAGTTATCATTGAGCGTTGTTCAGCTTTCATGTAAATGTGTGTTTTCTGCTGTTTTTGTTAGTATTTAAGACCAGGCTTAGTCAGTGGTGATCTGATAGGTTGCATGGATTATTTCAATCTTCTTGTATCTGTTGAGGCTTGTTTTGTGACCAACTATATGGTCAATTTTGGAGAAGGTACAATGAGGTGCTGAGAAGAAGGTATGTCCTTTTGTTTTAGGATAAAATGTTCTGTAGATATCTGTTAAATCCATTTGTTTCATAACTTCTGTTAGTTTCACTGTGTCCCTGTTTAGTTTCTGTTTCCATGATCTGTCCATTGCTGAGAGTGGGGTGTTGAAGTCTCCCACTATTATTGTCTGGGGTAAGATGGGTGTAAAATTTCTTTTACGAATGTGGGTGCCCTTGCATTTGGTGCATAGATGTTCAGAATTGTGAGTTCATCTTGGTAGATTTTTCCTTTGACCACTATGAAGTATCCTTCCATATCTTTTTGATAGCTTTTGGTTGAAAGTTGATTTTATTCAATTATTAGAATGGCTACTCTAGCTTGCTTCTTGAGACCATTTGCTTGGAAAATTGTTTTCCAGCCTTTTACTCTGAGGTAGTATCTGTCATTGTCACTGAGGTGCGTTTACTTTATGCAGCAAATGTTGGGTCCTGTTTTATATCCAGTCTGATAGTCTGTGTCTTTTTGGAGAATTGAATCCATTGATGTTAAGGGATATTAAGAAAAAGTTATTGTTACTTCCTGTTATTTTTGTTGTTAGAGGTGGGATTATGTTTGTGTGGCTATCTTCTTTTGGGTTTGTTGAAAGAATCCTTTTCTGGGGTGTAGTAGTTTCCCTCCTTGTGTTGGCGTTTTCCATTTATTATCCTTTGCAGTGCTAGATTTATGTAAAGATACTATGTGAGTTTGGTTTTGTCATGGAATATCTTGTTTTCACCGTCTATGGTAATTGAGAGTTTTGCTGGATATAGTAGCTTAGGCTGGCATTTGTGTTCTCTTATGGTCTGTATGACAACTTCCCAGGATCTTCTAGATTTTATAGTCTCTGGTGAGAAGTCTGGTGTAATTCTGATAGATCTGCCTTCATACATTATTTGACATTTTTTCCTTATTGCTTTTAATATTTTTTGTTTACTGTATTTGGTATTTTGATTATTATGTGTTGGGAGGAATTCCTTTTCTGGTCCAGTCTATTTGGAGTTCTATAGGCTTCTTGTATATTCATGGGAATCTCTTTCTTTAGGTTGGGGAAGTTTTCTTCTATAATTTTGTTGATGATATCTACTGATCCTTTGAGTTGGGAATCTTCACTCTCTTCTATACCTATTATCCTTAGGTTTGGTCTTCTCATTGTGTCCTGGATTTCCTGGATGTTTTGGGTTAGGAGCTTTTTGCTTTTTGCGTTTTCTTTGATTGTTATGTCAGTGTTTTCTATGGTATCTTCTGCACCTGAGATTCTCTCTTCTATCTCTTGTATTCTGTTGGTTTGCTTGCATCTGAACTCTTTCCTAGGTTTTCTAACTCCAGGGTTGTCTCTATTTGTGATTTCTTTATTGTTTCTATTTCCAGTTTTAGATCTTGGATGGTTTTGTTCATTTCCTTCACCTGTTTGGTTGTGTTGTTCTGTAATTCTTTAAAGGATTTTTTGTGTTCCCTCTTCAACGACTTCTAGCTATTTATCTGTATTCTCCTGTATTTCTTTAAGGGAAATATTTATGACCTTCTTAAAGTTCTCTATAACCATCATGAGAAGTGATTTTAGTGCCAAATCTTGCTTTTCCAATGTGATGTGTATCCAGGACTTGCTATGGTGGGAGAATTGGGTTCTGATAATGCCAAGTACCCTTGGTTTCTGTTGCTTATGTTCTTAGGCTTGCCTCCCACCATCTGATTATCTCTAATACTACCTGCCCTCGATATATCTGACTGAAGCCTGTCCTTCCTGTGATCCTGGTCATGTCAGAACTCCTCAGAGTTCAGCTGTCTCTGTAATACTGTGATTCTGGGATCCTGTGATCCTGAGATCCTGGGTATGTCAGAGCTCCTAGGAGTCAAGCTGCCTCTGGGACCCCGAGATCCTGATGTGACCAAGCTCCTGGGATCCTGGGTGTGTTAGAGCACCTGGGAATGGAGCATCCTCTGGGTGTTGTGGGACTGCAGAGTTTCTGCCCAAGGTCTGCTCAGAGCACTGGCCCAGACTGGAACGAACCCATGCCACTGGTCAGGTGGAATTCCTGGGTGCCTGGGTCCAGCAGGTCCCAGTTACTTCAGGTGTTGGGACAGATACTGTGTCCTCCTCACCTCTGATTCTATGATCCTGGTAGTGTTAGAGAGCCTGGGAGTGGAGCTTCCTCTGGGTGTTATAGGACTGACTCTGGCTCCAACTTTTTAAATGACTTTCATAATCACAAGGGTGAAAGAGATTTAAGTATTTTCTCTTCCTGTTTCTGATGTTTCCCTGACTTGAGTCTGTTGGTTCTTAGTTCTTTCCAGGACCAACCTGTGTGTAGTCTATTCATCCACACAGGATCTTGTGCTTAGAAAGCACAGGCATTTTACTTATGTCACTCCTTTTCCTGAGACTTCTTTATTTTTTAATTAACTTTATTAATTAATTATTTTATTTATTTATTTGCATCCAAAATATTGCCCCCTTTCCAGTCCCCCCCCAAAGAGTTCTTGCCATCTTTGCCTCTGAGAGAGTGCCCTCTATATCCTCCCACCCTGGGGCATCAAGTCTCTACAGGATTAGGTGTACCCTCTCTCACTGAGGCCAGACAAGGCAGCCCTCTCCTACATAAGTACCAGGGCCTCGGAACAGCCTGTGTATGCTCTTTGGTTGGTGGATTAGTGTGTGGGAGTTCCCAGGGGTCCAGGTTAGTTGACTTTGTTTGTCTTCCTATGGGGTTGCCATCTCCTTCAGTCCCTTCAATCCTTCCCCTAACTCTTTCACCATCCAATGTTTTGGCTGTGAGTATCTGCATCTGTCTCAATCTACTCCTGGGAAGAACTTCTCAGAGGACAGGCATGCTAGGCTCCTGCTGAGTCTCAGGAAAGGCTTCACATTTTCATCTTGCAGTAGATACCGCTAATTAGTCCTGACTTTTTTCCTTCTCTCCAAGAGTGTCCACTGTTTTTCATTTGTCCCTCACCTCTCCCTTCCTGTGAATCATGCCACTCTCATTAGTGTAGCCACTGACTGCTGCCATTCTTAGCCATGACTTCTTCTAATACTGCCTCTTACCAAAATCCCAAATATCAGGTCTGTGTTTCCAGCCATAAACTGGATAATCCCACAGGGATTTTCCTAAGAAGTACATCTCATTTAACATTTCCAGCAAGGAATTCTGGGTCTGCCTACATGGCCTCCCTTGGCCTTCTTTGTTTCAGTTTTATATTGTGGAGATTCGCATGACAACACATGTAGCTACTGAGAATCTATATTCAGTACTCTGTACTTCCTATTATGTAAGTATACTTTCATTTATTTTTTCCAATTTATTAGAGATGAGTCATTGTATTGCTTTGTGGGAAATATTGCTTGCTGTATTCTGGTAGATACATGCAAGAAGTCTTTCCCCATACTCTAGAACAAGAAGTAAAATTGCTGTGACAGTAGACAGGGTTTCTGGAATATTGCCTACTCATGATCCCTTTGAACCCAAGAAATTTTTATGATACCCCAGGTATTTAGTTATATATGGTATATAAAATGTGTATGCAAATATGTATTTACATAGTTTTATCATTTCTTACAGATGAAAGAAGATTTGTACAATAATGAGATAAATGTGCTCTCTGTTGTTACATAAAGAATTAAACATCTGTTACTACAGAATATGGAGCACTTCAAGCCTATCAGAATTACACCAGATTTTTCACCAGAGATTAAGAAAGCCAGAAGAGCCTGGACAGATGTTATACAGACACTAAGAGAACACAAATTCCAGCCCAGGCTACTATACCCAGCCAAACTCTCAATTACCATAGATGGAGAAACCAAAGTATTACACAACAAACCCAAATTCACACATTATCTTTCCATGAATCCAGCCCTTCAAAGGATAATAAAAGAAAAAAAGAAAAAAACAATACAAGGACAGAAACCATGCCCTAGAAAAAAACAAGAAGGTAATCCCTCAACAAACCTAAAAGAAGGCAGCCACAAGAACAGAATGCCAACTTTAACAACAAAAATAAAAGGAAGCAACAATTACTTTTCCTTAATATCTCTTAATATCAATGGACTCAACTCCCCAATAAAAAGACATAGACTAACAAACTGGCTACACAAAGACCCAACATTTTGCTGCTTACAGGAAACTCATCTCAGAGAAAAAGATAGACACTACCTCAGAATGAAAGGCTGGAAAACAGTTTTCCAAGAAAATGGTCTGAAGAAACAAGCTGGAGTAGCCATTCTAATATCTAATAAAATCGACTTCCAACCCAAAGTCATCAAAAAAGACAAGGAGGGGCACTTCATACTCATCAAAGGTAAAATCCTCCAAGAGGAACTAACAATTCTGAATATCTAGGCTCCAAATACAAGGGCAGCCACATTCATTAAAGAAACTTTAGTAAAGCTCAAAGCACACATTGCACCTCACACAATAATAGTGGGAGACACACCACTTTCACCAATGGACAGATCATGGAAACAGAAACTAAACAGGGACACACTGAAACTAACAGAAGTTATGAAACAAATGGATCTGACAGATATCTACAGAACATTTTATCCTAAAACAAAAGGAAATTATACAATGAAATGTGGGCAAGCATCGCAAGAAATTCTTTGAATTCATTATGCTTTATTGTGAGTTAATTTTTCATCTTTATGCATTCACAAATATTTTACTGTTATTGTGACCCCACACACACTCAACTATTCAATCTCATATGGGGTCATGACCCACAATTTAAGAAACCATGTCTTCCCTTGGCCCTGAGGGTGTTCGATGCCCCAGTATAAGGGAATGCCAGAGAGGGAAGACAAGAGAGAGTGGGTGGATGGGGAAGCACCCTCATAGAGGCAGGGGAGGGAGGGTGGGATAAGGGGTTTCCAAAGGAGAGACCTGGAAAGGGGAAAACATTTGAAATGTAAATAAAGAAAATATCCTCCTCCATTGTGGTGGGATTGCAAGCTTGTACAACCACTCTGGAAATCAGTCTGGCAGTTCCTCAGAAAATTGGACATAGTACTGCCGAAGGATCCTGCAATACCTCTTCTGAGCATATATCCAGAAGATGTTCCAACTGAAGGACACAAGTTCCACTATGTTCATAGCAGCCGTATTTATAATAACCAGAAGCTGGAAAGAACCCAGATGCCCCTCAACAGTGGAATGGATACAGAAAATGTGGTACATTTACACAATGGAGTACTACTCAGCTATTAAAAAGAATGAATTTATGAAATTCCTAGGCAAATGGATGGACCTGAAGGGTATTATCCTGAGTGACAAAACCCAATCACAAAAGAACTCACATGATATGTACTCACTGATAAGTGGATATTAGCCCAGAAACTTAGAATACCCAAGATACAATTTGCAAAACACATGAAACTCAAGAAGAACGGAAGACCAAAGTGTGGACACTTTGCCCCTTCTTAGAATTGGGAACAAAACACCCATGGAAGGAGTTACAGAGACAAAGTTTGGAGCTGAGACGAAAGGATGGACCATCTAGAGACTGCCACACTCGGGGATCCATCCCATAATCAGCCTCCAAATGCTGACACCATTACATCCACCAGCAAGATTTTGCTGAAAGGACCCTGATATAGCTGTCTCTTGTGAGGCTATGCTGGTGCCTGGCAAACACAGAAGTGGATGCTCACAGTCAGCTATTGGATGCAACACAGGGTCCCCAATGGAGGAGCTAGAGAAAGTACCTAAGGAGCTAAAAGAGTCTGCAACAATATGAACTAACCAGTACCCCCAGAGCTCGTGTCTCTAGCTGCATATGTAGTAGAAGATGGCCATTATTGGGAAGAGAGACCCCTTGGTCTTGCAAACTTTATATGCCTCAGTACAGGGGAATGCCAGGGCCTGGAAGTGGGAGTGGGTGGGTAGAGGAGTGGGGGGAGAGTATGGGGGGCTTTTGGGATAGCATTTAAAATGTAAATGAAGAAAATACCTAATTTAAAAAAATAAAATGCAATGCATATAGGCAAAAAAATAAAAGAAAATGTCCAAAAAAAGAAAAATGCAAATCTCAGCAAAAAAGAAAAAGAAAGAAGCCATGTCTTAAATTATTAAAGTATTGTTGTATTAAAGTAAATAAAAAGTATTTGTAAAGTATAAATTGTATTAAGGTGACTACAAATTCACTTTAGTAAATAATAACGCCAAACAAATTTCAAAGTACTTGTATCAATTGACCCCTCCATCGACATTACATAAAATTCTATTGCTCAATATCCTTATTAATAAATGAGGCTGCCAGGTTGACATCTCTGTTGATATCATGCTATTTCACTATGAATTTGATTTGCTTTTCTCTAATTATTAAGAAGAATTGGCACAGAGCTATAAAATTATTATCTTGTAAACCTTATAATCAGAAACTGTTTTGATTAATATCTATGTCACTGAAATCTATTGTCAGGATAGCAATGTTGTCAGTGAGATCTGAAGAGCAATAAAGATATGATACAAAAATGATGAAATATGAAACCAAGGATAACTGATTAAACTCACTATGACCTATGATAACAAGGGTTATCCAGTGCCATGCTCAGATACAGACTAACTTCAAGGCACATATAGTATGGAAAAAAGAGTATTCATCCCACACAGTGGCATCCAACTCCCCCACACAGCAAGAACAAGATGTATAGAAAGAACACAGATATCTATTATTCACAAAGAAGAGTCTCCTTCACTTAGGGAAGGACATGTGGAAACCATGGGAACTAAGAGTGGCCAGCCACACCCAGCCCAGCCCAGCCCAGCCCAGCCACACCTCTCCCGGGCACTTCCCACTTCAGTCTCTGGAGTTCCCCAAATGTGTTGCCCATAAGTCACTGCTTCCGGTCTATCATTACCTAACCACCTTGCATCAGAGAAGACTATGTGTCTTCAGGCAAGGAATCTCCAAAACTGATTTGACATTAACTAGTTTACATATGGACATTGTCATTGATTTCATATTCCTGTGCTGATAATTCAGATTAATCTGACAAATATTTATTAAGCAGCTATTGTTATTAGGGATATTGCAACACACCTTACCACTTAGTGAACAAACTTTGTATGCTGAGACCAAGAAAATCTTGTCACAGCTTCTACTCTTATAGTCTTATTTACAAATAAGACTATCAAGCCAAACCCTCATTGCATCAAGTATGTGCATAGTATATTTGATAAAATGTTGTGTTCAATATCCATCTAGTCCTCATTTTCCGGCTGTGAGAAAATTAGGCAATTCCTTGAAAAATGCCTCCTCAGAACTATCAAATATTAGGTAGAATTTGAGTACTTAACTAGATGCAGCAATTATAATATGTGTTATATGCATAATATCTTGTTTAATCTTTAGAACTGCCCTCTTTTTTAAAAAAAATCAGCGTGTTTTTATTCTTCTCTCATACATTACAACTGCAGTTGCCCCTTCATCCCCTCCCTGTTCTCCCCTCTCCCACAGATCCAGCCTCCCTACATCTCCCCTTAATAAAAAGCAGGCCTCCCAGGGACATCAATCCGACATGGTATAATAAACTACAATAAGACCATATTCTCACATCAAGACTGGATAAGACAACGAAATAACAGGAAAAGGGTCCCAGAGGCAGACAAAAGAGTCAGAGACAGTCCCCACTCCTACTAAAACAAAACACAAAAACACCGAGCTACCCAACTATAACATATATGCAGAGGACCTAAGTCAGACCCATACAGGCTCCCTGATCTCTGTGAACCCAACTGAGTCCCTGTCAGTTGATTCCATAAGCCCTGCTGTTGTGGTGTCCATTCCTCTGGCTCCTGCAATCGTCCCTTTGCCCGCCTCAGCAAGACTCCCAAAGCTCCACCTAATATTGGACTGTGGGACTCTCCTATCCATTGCTGAATAAAGTCTCTCTTGTCTTGATGATAACGACAACCATGACGATGCTAGGTTCTGGCTCTGGTCCCAAACCACTCTGCCGGAGGGCAGACTGTAAATCGGAGGATTTGTGGCTGGGTTGGTGTCTCAATCCCTCCACTTGAGGCCTTGCCTGGTTACAGAAGATGTCCTGTTGTGGATCCGTGTCTTTTCTGGGTTGCTCTTGTAGATTCCTCGGAGTTTCCACTGCACTAGGTTTCTACCTTGTCACTGAAGTGCCCTCTAATTCCAGTCATTTCTACCAATATTTCTTCCTCACTCACCACTGCCACCTGACTCTTCCTATTCCCACTCCCTCCTGCCCCCGTCCATCAGCAAAATCTATTCTATGTCCCCTCCAAGGGAGATCCTTGTGCCCTCACCCCAACCCCAGCCTTCCTTGTTACTTATCTTCCCAGGGTATGTGGATTATAGCATGATTATCTTTACTTTACAGTTAATATCCACTTATAACCAACTACATACCATGTTTGCCTTTCTGGGTCTGTGTCATCTCACTCGGGATGATTTTTCTAGTTCCATCCATTTGCCTGCAAATTTCCTGATGTCATGTTTAACAGCTGAGTAATACTCCATTGTGTGAATGTACCACATTTTCTTTATCCTTTCTTTGGTTGAGGGATAGCTAGGTTCTTTCCAGTTTCTGGCTCTTATGAATAAAGCTGGTACGAACATAATTGAGCAAGTGTGCTTGTGGTAAGATAGAGCATCCTTTGAGTATATGCCTAGGAGTGGGATAACTGGGTCTTGAGGTACATTTGCTGAGACTTTGCCATATTGTTTTCCATATTGGCTGTACAAGTTTGTACTCCCACCAGGAGGGGAGAAGTGTTCCCATAGCAACACACTTGTGTTTTTTGATCTTAGCCATTCTGACAGGTATAATATGAAATCTCAGAAGCATTTTGACTTGGGTTTTCTTGATGGCTAAGAAATGTTCAACATTTCTTTAAGTATTTCTCAGCCATTTCATATTCTTCCATTGAGAATGCTCTGTTCATGTCTGTACCCCACTTTTAATTGGATTATTTGATTTGTTGATGTCTAGTTTCTTGAATTCCTTATATATTTTGGATATTAGCCCTCTGTTGGATGAGGAGCTGGTAAAGAAAAAAAAATCTTTCCAATTCTGCATGGCTGTTACCTGGGAAGGTGAAGTCCACAGGAGTTGGGGGCATGGGCATATCAGCAGGGTGGACAGTGGGGAGGGAATGGGGGAGGCAGTGGAATGGGTCTTTGGGAATAGAATCTAGGGAATAGGGCAGTTCAGCTGGCAGGAGGGTCACTCACCTGTTCTTCTGACTGGTCTGCAGCAACCCTTTCAGGCATATATTCTTTGTTGTTTTAGCTGTAATTCATATTTATAATGCACCTAGTTTTTAAATGAAGTTTGGAATGTTTTTATGGCATTTATACATCTAAAGCAATTTCCCTTAATAAACATATCTATTATGGCTACAAGTTTTCTCTTGAATTTTTATAATGCTTTTCAAAAATAATTTTTGTATAATTTTATATAATAAAAATATATATAAATGAAATTTTATAATGCCGCTTCACCAACCTCAAATAACATGATCTGTCTCAACAAATTAGTTTGTATTGCTAAGAAAATTTTAAAAATGAAGTTATACAGCATGTACTCTTTTTTGGGATCTTTGCTAAGTATATTTATTGTGAGTATATCTATGAATCACAGACACACGCACACACACACACTGCACACCAACAAATTTCAATAAAATTCTATGCTGCAGGGCAATGCCTTGAGACAGAAGATAAACAACTCAAACAGCTCCAGAAAGTATTGAAACTGACCAGATTCACTAGCCCTTCTTCCTCCCACAAGTAAACAGTAAAGACTGCTGAGAGTGGCTCTCAGACAAGACAAGCTGCAAATAAGACTCTGAGTGCATCCCCCTGCCTGGTAGAAGCAGAAGAACTGAACTGCCTGGATGAGGTTTAGAGTCACTTGGAAAGGATATTCTCCAACTGACTGAGCTTCCTGTGAGTTGTACAGTGCATCCCAGGTTCCTGGCTTTTGTGAACTGTCACCTGTACTTGCATGGGCTTTGGTGATGCAACTGTCTTTGAGTCATTTCTGCTCCTATTAAGTAACCTCTCACCTATATTCCTGTAAGTAACACCAACAAAATGCATTAGTTCATTAAGTTGGACCTTGGTGGTATCCATTCTTTGGTTTCTCGTGGACCTCTTTCTGTGGTGAATAGATGTGTGTGTTGGTCTCTTCCAGAAAAGTCTTTATCACACAGTGTGTGTGTGTGTGTGTGTGTGTGTGTGTGTGTTGTTTACAAGTATGTAGGGAACATGCCCACACATATAAATACATGCCTGTGGAGGTGAGAGTTCAGTGTCAGGTATCTGCCATGATTGCTCTCCTCTTTATGCACTGAGGCCAAGTATCTCCCTTGAACCTGGTGTTCACTGATTTGTCTTCCCATGGCAATCCCCTGTCTCTGCTTCCTGAGTACTGGGATTAGAGATGGGGCACCAAACACGCCCAGAATGTACACGAGTACTGGGTATCTGAACCCAAGTATTCATGCTTGTGCATCAAGCACTTTATCCACTGAGGCATCTCCCTAGCACCTACTTTGTTCCTTTATGGCTTGCTAGCATTCTATTACATGGGCATGGCATAATTTGTCCATTCACTTTGATATTTGGTACGTTTCCAGTTTTTGACTATTATGCATAAAGCTGCTCAAATGGTTTCATACAAATTTTGGGATAAGTATATGCCTTTATTTTCTTACATAAAAATCTAGATTTATGATTAACAGCTTACGAGTCTGGCAATCTTATTCCTTTTGTAACAAACAATCACCGAAGCAACTCAATAAAATAAATATAAATTTAGCTCTGATGATTTTATAGTCCCAAACCCTAAAGTCTTCAGAGGAGTCTGCGTTTGCTTTTCTAACATCCAGGTTGCTGTCATTTCTCATCTGATGGTGTTTTCCAAGACACTCAAATTGCCTTCTGCTGCCTTTATGTTACCCACTATTGTCTGACTCTCCCTGCCCGCCCCTCTTCCCCCCATGTTGACATCATTGCCACCTCAATGTCTCATGATCCTCTCTTGGATTTCTAAGTTCCTTCATTCAGTCACATCTTTTACTGTAAAAGAAATACAGTCACAAATTCTGGGACTAAGCCGCCTATCCCACTGTCTTCCAGAGAGTTGACATCATTTTATATTCCCGGGGGGGGGGGGGGGACAAGGAGAACATTCTTACCAATCTATGATTTAATCTGCATTTTTTAAAATTATTGATGCCAATGTTTGGGGTTTTGGAGGTTTTTTTTTTTTAGTATTTTTTATTCACTTTACATCCCAATCACTATCCCCCTTCCCAGTCCCCGCTCCCGCATACCCTCCCCATCCCCCTCCCCTTTTCCTCTAAGAGAGTGGAGGTCCCCCTGAGTAATCACCCACAAGATTTCTTTTTTATGAACTCATTCGCTCTCTGTGAATCTTAGGTGATATGTCAGTTCAAACTTTTCCCCATTTATCACTGGGAATTGTAGGAGGGGTGTGTGCGTGTATGTGTGTGTGTGTAAATTTTAAGAGTTTCATAAGCATTATAGATACAAGTTATTATTAGATATTATCTGCAAATATTTATGTCAGGGTTGGGGTTTATTTATTCATTACATTAAAAGTGTCTTTCAATTTTTTAATTTTTAAATATTTTTATTCGTTGAAAATTTCATACACCTATTCAATGTATTTTTATCTTACCTACCCCTACTACCTCCCTCCTCTTCCCCCAGGAATCCACCATCCCATGCCTTCTCATCCCAAACTCCATGTCTTCTCTTCAAATTATTATTAACATCCCTCTAGTCCAGTTAGTACTACCCATGTGTTAATAGATGTAGTGTCATCCACTGTGGCCTCAGTGACCCTGCGTCCCTCAGCAGCCATCAACTACCAGTAGCTCCCCAGCCAGAGGCGGGACCCTGGGAGCCCCTCCCCCATCCATGTTGGACTACTGACTGATGTGATCTTGTGTACAGAGCCTGCAGACAAGCACAGCTGTCTGTCATAGGAGCTGGTGTGTGCGCTAGTCATGTCACGTCCAGAAATCGGCTTTTCACTGCTCTCCTCCCCATCTTCCAGCTCTTGCATTCTTTCTGTACACTTTTCCAAGATGTCCCCTGAGCCATGCGAGGGGGAAGTTTGATACCAACCTATCTGCAGGTAAGCTCTCCCTCTCACTTATTCTCAGCTCTTTTACAGTCATGTTTCCTCTGTAACTACTACCCATCGCACAAAGAGGCGTCTCTGACCCAGGCTGAGAGCAACATAAATCTATAGGTATAAGCATAATTATTTAGAAGGTAGTTTGACAACATAACCATGTCAAAACACCCGTAGGCTCCTGCCTAGGACCTGTGATCTGGACTTTGACCATATTACAGTATCAAACATGACATCCCTCCTATGGAGCAGGCCTCAAATTCATTCTGGAAGTTAGTCACTCCAAGAGCCAGAGTACCGTTATTGCACCAATGGGTACAACTTACCTGGTAGGTCGGTACTGGACCCTGTCTATGATTTTTTTTTTCATATTTAGTTCAGTTCATATGTTTAGGTGTATAGTCCATTTTGAATCAACCTAGGACATTAGTGCCAAACATGACCTAAAGTTCTTTATTTTGCCTATGAATAGCTAATTATAATAGTACTATTTGGGGCTCTATATGTTTGTGGTATATGCATGATTGTATTGTACGAATACAGATGTGTGTGCCAATGTAAGCTCATGCAGAGGCCAGACGAGGATGTTGGCTTACTCTATCATTCTCTACCTTATTCACCGAGATGCGACCTCACTGACCTTGAAGTTCAGTGTTTTGGCTAGGCTGCTGGTGAGCACTCAGGCTCTGTGCCGTGCTACCAGGCTCACTTGTATATAAATAGTGGGCATCTGGACTCATATCCTCATACTTACACAGCAGGGCTCTTACCCACTGAGACATTGTTCCAGCCTCATCCTCTGACTCTTAATCTCTCTGTATCTTCATACTGGGGGTGCCAGCTGTCACCTCCTCTGGATCATGAGATCTTCTGAGCCTCTTTCTGTCAATGGCAGAACTCAGTTTCATGTGGCTTTAGGACTCAGGCCCTTATTTCCTAGTTGATTATTTGCCAAGGGACATTCTCAGGTCCTGGAAGCCACTTCTCGACCTTTGTTTTAAACTCATTCATCTATAAACCCAGGACCATGTGTGTCCTTCTAAAGCTCTCAGCTCCTCCAATTTTCTCTTTTGCTACCAAATGGAGAAATGTCACTGCTTCTTAAATAACAAAAAACAAAGGTAATAGTATCTTACTTAAAATGGACACGCATACATATTTTTCAAAAAAAAAAAACATGACTACCAAATACATTTTTATCTTTTTATTTCTGTTGAAAATAGATTCTTCTCTTATACAATACATCCCAACCATGCTTTCCCTTCCCTCCCGACATTCAGCATCATTACTCATAGAGTGAAATTCCAACTGTTTGCTTTGTGCTGACTGAACAGTTTGGTTCTCTGATACAGGGTCTCAAATATCCTATGCTAGCCTCAACCTCTAGATGTAACAAAGGATAAGTTGGATCCTATGATCCCTCCTACCTCTTGCTCCAATAATAGTAATAATAATAATAATAATAATAATAATAATAATAATAATAATAATGCTGAGATTATGCCCAGTTTATAATGGATCAAATCTAGAATTTTGTGCACAAGAGGCAAGTCTTCTACCAACAAGAGGGAAGCTACATCTCTTGGCCTGTTGTTACCAGATCTCCTCACACTCACAGAGGTGTGAAGGAAACGGTCTTCATCTTACCATGGAGCTTGGCAACACTTTTGCATTAACGAAGGAATAGCAAACAAGTTTCCTTCTACTTGTAGGGAAAAAATAATAACCTGTATGATTTCCGTATTTATTTACCATCTTTCCCCACAGAAAATGCCACAAGTGTTTTCAATTTTCCACCAGAGGGACACCCTGAAACACTCAGAATTGTTTAGCCTAGAAATGCTAGTGGTTTTAGAGTCAGCAATGCTGTTTAGAACTTTTTTTTTTGAAAACAGCTACAGTAAATGATAAGTGAGTTTCCTGAGCCCAACCTCTAAACCAACACATAACTGATGAAGTCATATGCTCAAGTGCTTTTTTTTCTTTTGTCCTTCTGTAAAAGAGGAAGAATGGCGAAGGGATTTTCTCCCTGGACTGTTTTTGACTTCAGAAACTTGAGACCACAATGATATTATTCTCAAATGAAACTGCTGACAACTTTCTTTCTGTTCCTATCAACTTCCTCTGTTGTTTCATCATTTCCTCTATAGAAGTCAGAGCCTATTCATAGCAAGCCATTTGCTTCATAGTTGAGCTTATTGAAGGTGGCACCAAATGACCCTGTCCAAAGAGTAGCGTCACCTACAGCTGGAAAGTGTGGCAGCTACAGAGCAGAGCAGCGCTCCTATTCACCACCACCACTTCCTCAAGAACACAGACTACTCTGGACAGCAACATCTTAGCATAATGAGTATCAATGAGAAATGGGTAGTGTGGGAGCAATACAGAGTCCAGGGAATACCCACCTGGGTCTTACTGGGTTCTTCAGGTGGCACAGGGTGATTCTTTGAGATTTTGAGCCAGCAAAAATCTTGGAACAGCTTTAGTAAAATGTCTTCAGCATACACTCTCAAACTATTTCTAAAATTCCCAGAACTGGAATTCCTGTCACTCTCCAATGAGTTCCCATAGACATGCCTCCACTTAGAAGAGGAAGGGGTTGTTGATATCTTTATAAATTGACTTTTTCTCTTTCTGCTTCTTAATGATGTATTGCAGTCTGCCATTCTATCTATTGCACTCTTTGCCTCTCGATTCGCGTCTTTGTATCTTTGAGTCTTAAACAATGGTGAGTGACGTTTTAGTTTCAGAGGGATAGAGCCCATGACCATGGTGGCAGGGAGTGTGGCAGCATGAAAGCAGGCATGGAGCAAGAAGAGTCGGCAGCTGAGACCTCACAAAGGAAGACTCAGCCACGAGGCACCTCCATTTTTAAGAATCTTAATTGAGGCATAACATGCTAATGGTTTCTGTCAGAGTCCCATAGGGAATAAGATTTAGCAACTTATGCCGAGATTACTATTGACCAAGACATGAATGACTACAGAACTCTAGAAGTGCTGTTATTAAAATTTCTCCAACTTATCATATTACATAGAGTTTTAAATTCCATGGTAATCTCTGGATCAATTTAACCAAAGCAAGAAAAGGTTGGGTTTCATGGTTCATTTAGTCTTAAAAAAGAAAATGTCAATCATGCTGTATGGTTTTTGTAAGAGAAAATTAGGTCACTAAATTATAAAAATATATTCTACAAGGACAAAAAATTTAAATAAAATGTAAATAAAGAATAAGTAACTTGGCACATATTATGGCTGTTTCCAGTTCATCTTCTTGTAATGAGTTTTTATTATGGAAGAAGCAGTGTGTGAGGCTGTAGGCATTTCTCAGTGTCAGAGCATAGTGTTTACCAATGTGTGATAAACCTAAGATCTGGGAGGGAGAGACTGCAGGGACAGGAGGGAGAAGAGCAAGAGGACAAAAAAGAGAGAGTAGCTTCCAGGAACTCTCCTGCCTTTGCATCTCATCTCACATAGGAGAAATGAGATCATGGACATATGCTATCATGACACCAGAACGGTACCCAGGTGGATTCTGGGTATTTGAACTCAGGTTCTCACTTCTGCTCAGCAAGCTCACCTCCAGCATTGTATTTTCTGTGTGGCGTGCTCAAGTAGAATTCATCCCTGGAAAAACAAAGTTGACATCATGTATCAGAACAAAGATTTAACTCAGTACAACACAGTGAGTTACAACATCTCTAACTGTACAATGAAGAAAATATTTATTACTCAGGAAAAACAAAATAAAATATGACCAAACTTCACAATCCCATTCACTATTAAAAGGACAGAACCTTTTGAGTAACCCAGGGATGTACATGTGACTATCTACTGCTAATGTTTTCTTACTGACATTTATTCCTATCAATATTTTTTACTGTCTATGACTAAACTTCATCTTTTTTCTTCTTTTAAGCCTGGAGTAGAGGTGAACATTTGGAATCCCAGCACTTGGGTAGTAGAAACATAAGAACCAAGAATTCATGGTCACCCTAAACTACAAAGTGAGTTCCAGGTCAGTCTGGGCTACTTGGGACCCTGTCTCAATAACAACAATAATAAATGTTTTCACTTTTATTCAGTCATATTCTCTATTCAACATTTTCTTGTTCAATAGTGAAAAAAAAATCTATAAATTAAGTTGAATCTGAAAAGTCCCAATATGACTTCGTTCTATGGAATTTTACGAACTCATACCAAAGAGTTTATGGAATAATACAACAAAAAATATTTTTAACAAAAATAAATATACAAACAATGTGACTAAAACATGTCTTACCATATATCAAGGAGCAAAATAATTTTAGAGAGGTTTGAGAATTATTGTCCTTGGACCCAAAATAAGCAACTGATGCGTGCAGTAAACAAGGTTCCAAGTCAAACTCATGAACACTGAAACAATGCTTCATCAGTAGGAAGCATTGCTCTGTAAAGGTTAGCTGGACAACTGGCCTGACAAATAGATTTGTTCCCTACTAGGATGGAAAAGAAATGAGCCCAGGGCTTCCCATTTGTCTAGAGATGTCCAGCAGTGGATATTGACCAGATAGCCACTTACCTGGATCACGTGACCAACCCTCAGACTATCAGAGGGGAGATAATAAAACCTGTCATATCATTTCATATTCTAGAGATTGAGCCTGGCACGGTGGTGTGTACCTGTAACCCAGAGCACTCCAAAGGCTGAGATGGACAGATTGAGGGTATAAAGGCAGCCTGGGACATACAGCAAGAGTCTGTCTCAGAAAGTAAAATTCTTTTTCTCTTCAATTTAGAGAACTAGTGAGCTAGAACATCATTTCTGAAGTTAAGTATTAATTACCGACTCTGTACCTCCCAGCAAAAAGAAATGCAATGTACTTGGCTTATCTGAGCAGTAAAGGCAACCTGTTCCATACAGGATGCTGCTTCCATGCACATGAAGGGCTTTCTGCTTTGAGTTGCAGTTTGTATATAGGGCCCCATGAAGGTTTAAACAGAAGTAACTATAACAGTTACTTCAAGCACAATTTGACATATTGGCATGTGTGTGTGTGTGTGTGTGTGTGTGTGTGTGTAATGCATGTGTGGTTCACCATCATGAGAAACTGTTTGTTCTGTACCTACTGTTTGTTCTTTGCTCTCCTATAACAGTACCTCCAATGTAGGAGTGACTCCTTGCAATGGGATTCAAGAAACAGAGCTACATGCGATGGAATCCCGGATTAGCATACATGCTCAAGTTCCTGAGTGGAGGAAGCTTGGAAGTTGAGAGCCAAAAAGAACCTATGATGGAATCACATGAATGTACATATCGACACGGGTCAAATGTCTCAAATATCCATGCATATGGTCCCTAGCAGAGAATGCATACCACACCAGAAAAAATGGTCTCTGGTCAAACGCTGGTATTGGTGAGCTTTTGTCACTTGTCTTTCTCTGTCTGAAACATACACGATATTAAGGTGAGTGGCTGAAAACAGCCAACAAGATAGACCTCGCACACACAAATTACAAAATCTGATTTTCCTACTTTAAGCTAGCTCCTTTCTTTTGTCAAATGCCAAATCTATAAACAGTTCATTCAATAATAGGCAGCTATTAGAAAACTCTCAATGAAATTCTCAATGGATGAATCTGGGATGGATTCCAATAGTCTGATTTACCAGCTCGGGACTTCGAAGGCTAAGTCAGAAGTCCTGCGAGTACCCTCTGAACTTCTTGAGCTTCTGTCTTTAGTAAGTATCACATAAGAGAAACCAGCCACATATTAGAGGTCAGGCTACCTTGGAACAAACATGCTGTGATGCAATTGATTGAACCTTACAGAGATGTGCTGAAGAACAAGCGATCTGTGCAGAGAAACAGAAGCTAACACACCCTGAAATGGACATGTGAGGAGTCCTCTCCACAGAAGGAAAGCCTCTACTCCATACCCACCCAGCTGGTGCTACATTCAATGAAGACAAGCTTTCTGATTCTATCCAGAATCCATAAATAAAGAATTAATGATTTTACTTTTTTATTTTATTTTAAGCCATCAAATATTATAGTGGCTTATTTCCCAAAAATAAAGACCTACCTGCCAGTCAGTCATTGGGTACTGATTGCATTAGATCGCTCCCACATTGGAGCAATTCATCTTGTGAATAGTATGCAAATATTTCATATATGAGTTTGCCCCTTCTGTTTGCAGGTCTGAGGCTTAGAAAATATTGACCCACTGATCATCATCTTACATAATATTGCCTCATTGCCGAAAGAACCACCACAAAGGAGTTGCAGGAGTTGGCAGATGACTATACTAGTCAATTGCATACTATTAAAAGCAAGCTCAACTGAAATGCCATATCTTGCAGAGACAGTGGTTCTCGACCTTCTAGGCTGTGACACTTAATACAGATCTTCATCTTGTGGTGATTCCCAACAGTAAAATTATTTTCATTTTTTTTACTTCATACCTGTAATTTTGCTACCATTGTGTTTAGTAATGTAAATATTTGAAATGCAGACTATCTGATATGCAACCCCTGTGAGCGTGTCATTCAATCCCCAAGGGCATGACACCCACAGGTTAAGAACCACCGCTTCAGACTATAACACTTTAAATCATTTATTTTCATATGGTACTAGATACTCAAAAGGCATAATATACAGGGTAAGGAGCAAGAAGTGAAAGCAGGCATGGATCTACTTAGATAATTTCTAACCTTGTGTATCAGCTTCCTGTTGTTGAAACCCAGGGTTTTTGTTTTTTTGTCTTTTGTTTTTATTTTTAGGAGGGGGGTTGTTAAGAATTCTAGACTCAAAGCAATGGCATTGTTACAGGAGACAGTTGAGTGGCAGACTTCTCCTAGGGTAGACAAAAGACACACATCTACTCACTCCAAATAAGGAGGCCATTTCGGAGAACAAAGAATGAACATCACCAAATCCAACTTTTATTTAAAGAATATAGATGAGGGATTACTTACAAGGGTTCTCAGAAATTACTCAAAGACTGCTTTATCACCAAAGCTCACCCTACCACACAAAAGTTGGAAACCTGGGGCTCACTACACAGCCTACAGGCAGTTCAACAGTGTCCTTTCCAGGTATTTGGTTTAAATCCCCTCCAGGCAGCTTGACTGGTCTCTATTTCTTCCAGACACTGGTGTGAGAGTTATCTTAACTGCTTGGCTCACTTGAAAGTGACTTGTGGGGCACTGGGCTATACACAGACAGTCTGGTCTCCAGGCAAGCTGAGGTGTTGAACCCCAGGACCAGGTGGTGATAATTCACCTACATGGAACAGAAGGAGTTCTCTCATGTCTCCTGGAACCCTGGCTCCTGTCAAAGTTACCACCCCCTCAGCCCCCACAGGAGAAGCATGGTTAGTAGTCATGTAGGCAATGTCTCAAGCTTCTGACCTTCAGGCTAAACTCCTCTCCAGTTACCTAGCAACAGTAAAGATAGCAAAATAGCATGAGAGGAGCTGTTTGGCCCCTCCTCACTCTCTTGCTCTCTTGCTCCTACTCCCCTGACTCTCCTCTCTCCTCTCCTCTCTCTCCCTCTTACTCTTTAGCCTTTCTTCTCTCTCTCTCTCTCTCTCCTTTCCCCCTCTCTCCTCTTGTCCATAGCTGCTCTCTCTCTCTCTCTCTCTCTCTCTCTCTCTCTCTCTCTCTCTCTCTCTCTCTCTCTTACCTTCTCTCCTTTCTCCCTGCCTTTCTACAATAAAGCTCTAAAACCATAGATTATCTCTGTTCATCAAGGCCCGCTGCACTTACTCTCCATGCGTGGGAACCTCTCTCCCTATGCCCTTGCTCCTGTTGCCCCAGGGCTACAGGGTGTTGCCCCAGAGCCCCAGTCAGGGACCTGCCCATTGTATATACACACACACACACACACACACACACACACACCCGTCAAGTGGGGTCAGTGGCTTAAATGCCTACCTGGGGCCAAGTAGAAAGCATCTGGCAGCCCTCCCATGCCCGCCTGCCCAGAGCACAGGAGATCTGGCCAGACGTGGGCTATCTTCCCTCCCTCTCCTTCCCCTGCCCCCTTTAGTTCCCACAGTGACCCTCAGCAGTCTTTTCTGCTTACTCTTGGAGATGGAGGGGACTAGTGAATATAGTCAGTTTCAGGGACTTCCTGGAACTGTTTCCTTTCTGTCTTGAGGAGCTTCCCTGTAGGGTAGAATGTTTCAATCTTTAGGAAACTCTTACAAATGGAGACCCAGGAAAAGCTCTATTCATCTTTGTAGTACCCTTGCCTCCTATGCACTTCAGCAATGAATTCCAAGTTCTCAGCAGGTTAAGAGTAACTTTGTGTTTGCCCCAGCAGAAGAAATGTGGCTTTTGAGAGAGCCCTGAGACAGCTGGTTGTGAAAGGCCAAAAGCTGACAGCAAGCTCAGAAGTCAAGGATATATGTCTCTCCTGTACGAGAATCACATCAAAGCTTCCCAATTCTAATAACTTCATACTCTATGTAAGTGAACAAGGAGGGACCTTCTGTTCTGTAAGTAGATAACTGAGCCAAGCTTGATAAAACTCCTGGAGTTGTTAAAGTAAACCAACGGGGACTCATTTGTGCCTTCATTGTGGAAACTGAAAACTTGGTGAAATTGAAGCTTTTCAACCAACCAAAGAGCAGAACAGAGTGCAGAAACAGGCCCAGCCATGTAAAATTAACCACAGATTGACAGAGAAGCATCGTACATTAGTAGAGAATGACTATTCTAGTCAATAATGCTGGACAATTGAATTTCTGTAACGTAGTGGTTAATTTATATGTCACCCCAAATGAAGTAAGGGATTCCCAAACTGCTGGTAAAACACTTCTGCTCTTTCTCTGAAGGTGACACTGAATTGGTAAGCTGTGTAGAGAAGTTGTCCATCACCAATGTGAATGGATATCATCCAACGCAAGGCCAAAAATGGACACTGAGGCTCCTGGTCCTCAGGCTTTTGAGCTCAAGCTGAGATTTAGATTATGGTAGCAGGAGACTTTTCCCATTGTGCTACTCACTGGTCTTCCTAATACTCACTTTTCACACCACTCCGCTTTATTCTTTCTCCCATAATTGACAAATACTGAGAAAACTGACCCCATCAGAGAAAACTCATAACTTCTACCAAGTCAACAATCTTATCTGTACTTATACCCAAGTTCTCCATCTTCTCTTTTATTAAACTAAGTTCTACTTCTGTCCTACTAAAGATGGAGAGAATAGATAGATAGATAGATAGATAGATAGATAGATAGATAGATAGATAGATACATACATACATACATACATACATACATACATAGATACATAGATAGATAGATACATAGATAGATAGATAGATAGATAGATAGATAGATAGACAGATAGATAGATAGATACATAGATAGATAGATACATAGATACATAGATACATAGATACATAGATAGATACATAGATACATAGATAGATACATAGATAGATTCATAGATAGATACATAGGTAGATACATAGATAGATACAGATAGATACATAGATAGATACACAGATAGATAGATAGATAGATAGATAGATAGATAGATAGATAGATAGATAGATAGATGATACATAGATACATAGATGGATACAAAGAGACATAGATAGATCCAAAAACAAATTTAGTCTATATCTTCTCTGTATTTTTCCTTTATTCATTATTTATAAGAATAATAAGGAGAGGCCCCCATTTGCTATCATACAGGCAGGGTAGGTGCCACTATGACAAGCAAGTATGTGGTGGATAGATGGGAGAGAAAGAGAAGCAGAAAGGTTTGTGCACCATAAAAGAGGGGAACTAGGGACAAAGGGGTGGTGAGGAACAGTAGGATATAAGTAGCCTGTGCTGCTACCTAAGGTCACAGTGATGCCCTGGCCATGCTATCATGGAGAGCTATATTTGGGTCCATGGTCCTGGAGAAGAAAGGGCCCATGTCAATCTCTATGACCCATGTTAACACCAAAAGCCATGCAGACATCCCTGGTCTGGAATGCCACCTGAGGCCATAGTGATGTCAACAAGCCACTCAGAGCTGGCCTGCCTGGCCCCAGCTATGGCTGGCTACAGCACTCCAGAGAGCAGGCCAATACCTTGCCTGGGCAGCACAGTAGAACTGGCCCCCAGGGCATGAGCTTGGATGGGTGAACTGGCCCCACCCTTCCCCAGGTCAATGCTGAAAGGTGCTCCAGCTGGCATAGGTGAAGAGAGCTGGTCCAGATGGTGTGAGTGTGGGAAAGCTGGTCCCACCTTTTGCCAGGTCCTTCAGGCAAGAGACCTGGTTCCACTCCATCTGGACAAAGCAGAAGAGCTGACCCTGGTGGCACAGGTATGAGATAGCAGGTGGTCTGACCAACTCAGCTACCACCCAGGCCTAGATCAAGGGCTTTGAGTTGGTCCACCCCAACATCTACCACATGTATGAACTGATGGAGCATGTGAAGGGCCTGATCCTACAGAATCAAAGCTGCAGGATCTTCTTGACACGGGGCAATAACAAGATATCTGAGAGGAGACCCGGCAAGAATCCAGTATTGGTAGTGTAACTGTGGCCTCCAGTCAGAACACGATCCAAAAATGGAGTCATGTGAGAATTCTGAGTAGTTGTGAGGAAATAAGACAACAGTGTTGTAACTTCAGTTTCTTCAAAAACAGAATTTCTCTTGGATTATACTTGTATGACCCTCTGCAGTGTAACAGATAGGAATGAGTTTATTTCATATTATTTCTTACAACTGGCTACCATTATTTTTATATGGACTTATGGAAAAACATGTTTTTGCCACGTGCCACTTGTGACTTGTCCACCACATGTGGCTTGCCCTTGTGATGGTACACTTCACTCATAGGATCCCTTTTAACCTCAGAGTATAAATTGTCTGATGCTCTCATCTAAATAAAGTTGGCTATGGCATGAGGCTTGAGTCCCCCTCATTTATCAGTTCCATTCTCCCAGGTCCCACCTCTAGAGTGATGACTATCTCCACTTCCTTAACTCTTGTTTGCTCTTCCAAACAAAAATCAAATAATATCCTCACCTGTATGGAAACACTTAAACATTGCATGTTGGGATAAAATTGAGTTTCCTTCCGTAATGATTACTTTCCACTGTCAACTTGGATAGATTAAGAAACCTCCAAGAGATTAGTGAGATGCACCTTTGAGTATGGAAGGGGGAGGTCCAGAGATGATTAACTGAGGGGATGACAGGCCCTGAATATATGATGCAGCTCAGCATGGGCTGGGGTTCATGACTGAAGGGAAAGATAAGAAAGTCAGCTGAGAGTCAGCAATCATCTCTCTGTTTCCTGGCTGCCGGCACAACTCACCCAGCTGCCTCAGGCTTTCATCAGCCATTCCTTCCCATCTGTGAGGGACTGGACTCCTCAAACTGTGAGACAAACACACACACACACACACACACACACACACACACACACACACACACACAACTTTTCTTTCTTAAGTTACTTTACCAGGGTTGGCTTGGTTTTTGTTTTTGTAGGTGTGTGTAGGGGAGATAGACAGGCAGGCAGACAGATAGTAGGCATGTATGTCAATGAGCACTCAAGTGCCATGACTATTTTGTTAAAGGATAACATACAGTTTGGTCCTTAACTTCTACCTTGTCTGAGACAGGATGGTAAGAGTTCCTGCTGTCTGATGCTGTGGACCCAAACCAGCCTGAAAGCTGCCAAGTATCCTGCGGGCTTTGCCTTCCATCTTGCTGATTACAGGCATATGCATCTCCAGTTTTACATGGGTTCGGAGACTCTGAACCCAAGCCCTTCCACTTACACATCCAATGTGATAGCAATGACAAAAGTAACTAATATAGCCTCCAGACAGTCTACACATCCCTATGTCAGGGACCCTGGTCATTTCATATTTTTACATAATTTTTCCATTTTCTCACTTTATTTGTTTATTTATTTATCCCTCAAATAAAATAGCAATTTTTATTCTTTCAGTGTGTCAAGGCTATTCCTTGACTTTGTAACTGGTGTTTGTGGCTGTTTGGGAGTTTTGCTTTTTGTTTTGGTTTGGTTTGCTTGTTTCATCTTCATTCCCCATCAGCAACCATGAAAGTAAGGGACAGGTTACATTTTTACCCATCAATCCCCCAGTATTCATGTTAGATGTTTAAAGAAATACATGCGCAAGTCTTGCAAATACCACTCTAGTCAAAATGCCAATAGGAATGAAAAAAATTTCACAAGATCCTACTCCTAGATGAAAAGCTTTAGGCAGTCAATGGCTGCTATGAGAGAAAGAATCAGTTGTCTTCAGAGACGAGCCTTCAGTTCTAAACGGTCTGTCCTAAATACACACCTGTACAGGTAATACTACTCAGAATCAATAGGCTATATGTGTGTGCGTATATGAGCCTAGACAATAATTACAGAAAAAGAGGTCATGAATTAGGAAGGAGTGAGGGGAAGAGTTGTAGGAAGGAGAGGAAAGGATGCAATTATGTAAATACAATGTACTCTAGTATGGAATTCTCAAACTTAAAAAAAAAAACTAATTTCATTTCCCAGTATGAAATTGCTCTCACTTACTATGCAAGGTCAACAGGTGTTCATGAACACACACACACACACACACACACACACACACACACACACATTAAAGGAAAGACAGACAGACAGAAAGAAGTAAGAAGTACAAATGTCAAGAATCTTCAGTGAGAGTACACGGGGGGGGGGGGGGGGTACTCTCACTATGGCTCCAGCTGGATATGTAGCAGAGGATTGCCTTATCTGGCATCACTGGGGAGGTGGGAGGGCTTGGTCCTGTGGAGGCTTGATGACCCAGGATAGGGGATCGCTTGGCCACTGAGGCAGGAGTGGGTGGGGAGAACCCTCATAGAGGCAGAGGGAGGGGAGAGGGGAGAGGGGAGAGGGGGCTTGTGGGGGGAAACTGGGAAGGGGGATAACATTTGAAATGTAAATAAATAAAATAACCAATAAAAATGGAAAAAAGATTTAAAAAGAATATTTAGTGAATAAATCTCTTTTGCTGTGGTTTCTTCTCCCATAACACTAATGGGGCTGTGCTGTGCCTTTGTGACAACAACGAATTTCACTACAACTTATTCTATTTCTGTATTTGTCTATAGTTCACACCTTAAAGTTACCCTCTGTAGGTTTTCATAAGCCCTTTCTTTTCTCTGGTGTTTCTTCAATCCCAGTGTATTTTTCCATGATGGATATTCTTTGTGGGCTCCCTTTTTTTCTAGAGAGCCAAAATTTGTGGGTCCTAGGCCTGTATCCTATACATTTAATAGATGATAGATAGATAGATAGATAGATAGATAGATAGATAGATAGATAGATAGATAGGTAGGCCAGCATGGAAGTTGCAATTAATGTAACAGAAAGGTGGAAAGAATTCTGACTTTTTCTATGCTCTATGGAATTCTAGTTCATGGGCATGAGATTTCCATGTTCATGCAATAACTTCTTCACGGGTGAGGTAGGATACAGTGACATTCCACATCTTGTTCACAGCTTGTCTCAGGCTGTGGTTGCTGCCCTGCTAACCTTGCTGTTTCTCTAACTCTCTGCTCAGGCATGCCGCTGGCTCTTCCTGTGATCAGTTACCCTCTGCTCCTAGTGCCTTCTTCTCACATTACACTCTTTCTACACCTCCTCTCTGCCACATCAACCACATGCTCTCTGCAGACACAAGCAGACAGGTGTGGGATAGCAATGTTTCCAACATGCATAAGAACAAAAGAGAGCAATTAGCAATAATGGCATCTAATTACTTGGCAACAAGTCACTTCCCTGAATGTACTCAAAACATTTTCCGTCTTTCTCCAGTTTCTACAGGCTCTGCTCCAATAATTACTGTGGATCCTTTCAAAGAATAGCCTAAGTTTTCAAAAAAAGGCATCACATAGAACATAAGAAGTATATTCACCCTATCAAACAAAACATTTAATTAAATGTTTATAGAGAATGAGATGGTTTTCAAGCTCACAAACTCTTTTTATTGTTAGTAGGTATTTTTCTTTCTTTGCCTAAAATGTACTAATGCTAGATTAGCTAACAATAGGAAATAAACGGGAGAAACTCTCAGGGAATTATTGTAGGTGTTCTTTGTCTGAGAATCTTGCCTGAGCAGAGGTATCTCCAACAATTTGGAAGTAAATAGTTTCTTGAGAGATAATAAGATAGCCTGCCTACACCCTTAAGATCAATCATGCCTCGAGAAATTATTTATTGCAACGTCCAGGTGGAGCCTCTCAGTTTCACCTGCATCCTTGCATTCAGATTCTAGGCCAGGCTGTTCAAGTAAGAAAAGGAATAGCCAGGAGCCAGAAAGTATAACTCTCTCTGACACTTCCTCATCTCTAAAAGATCAAACCTAAAACGGCTGCTGTGGAGTCCTTGCCTTTCCTGAGCAGCTACTCTCCCCTGTTCTCTTCAATACCTCTCCGACCATCTTATAATGACTCATTAGATGGGACTCTGCTAATTCCAAGATCATCAAAGTTACATTTCAAAGCTCCTTTGACTTGTTGATGGGTCCCAGGGATTAGAGCATGAAGCACTTAGAGTTTTCCTCAGTCCATTAAAAACGTTTCTCGGTCAGCTAGCACCATGCTATAGTATCAGGCAAATGTATTCTTTGTCCCTTAGAGCTTTCTCCTCTACTGTAAATTCTATATCGGCCATGATGGCCTAGGGAGAAAAATCCTGCAAAGCTGTCAAAATATCACCTTGGGACAACCACTACCCCATGCCTCTTGCACTAATAAAGGTTAATCTGGAGTTAGTCAGTGCTTTCATAGGAGTCATCTAACTAACTGCTTCTATCCAGGTGTGTCAGGCTGACACATTTTTCTTTATCAATGAGACAAAAGAAGAAAATCACTAACCACCTGCATTTACTATAGTATATTGAGAACTGAAAACATGTAAATTAACCCTCAGAAGAAACTCTCTCATTTCATGATCCATCAAAATGGTAGCTCTCCAGAGCTAAAGGTCACTCGTCAGTCTAGTTTTGTTATAAAGACTTGTCTCTCATTAAGGAGAGTTACTTTCTTCACTTCAACATTATGCTTTCCTGTTTTCACGTAGGACAGAATGGGATGCTAGCACATTCTATCTAACTTCCAGGGTTAGTGGAGAGTGATTCGCCAGTGCCCACAGTGCCTCCTGGGGGTGAATTCACCTTCCTCCTGAATTTAATAGGGTGTTTCCAGGCCTTCCTTGGCTTCTTTACATCCACAGCTCCTGCTCTCTGATTGCATTCAGACAAGCTCTGTCTAGCTGTTCCTAGAGCTGTCCACCATCAGTGTGCCCCAGTGGATAGCCCCACACCCTTGCCCATTTAGACAGCATTAGTTGGACTTAGCAAGGGAGGGAGACATGAAGTTGGAGTCGGGAATTGAAAGTGGGTATAATCAAAATACATTGTATATGCGTGTGAAATTTTCAAATAAAGTAAAACATTAGTAAAGAACGAAGAGTCCATGACTCTTGTCAGTATGCACTTCTTGGAGAAAGTATGGCGGAGGGTTTCCTAAGTGACTACAAGTGTTGCTTGGGATTCCATACATTTTTCCAAACTTCATTAGTCTACTTTCCATTGCTGTGACAAAATGCCTACAGCTGGATAACATATGAAGCAACTAGTTGTATTTAGCTCATAATTTTGAAGATTCAAAACCATCATGTTACCATAGGCTCAGTCCTGACAAGGGCCTCACTGGCTGAATCATATGGCACATTCCATCCTGGTAAGAGGGCAGGTGGGAGAGATATCAGAGTGAGAAGTGAGGTGGGAGACAACGGAGTGAGAAGAAACCAGTCTTAATCATTCATAGCCTTGAAAGTACTCCCTTGAGGAGTCCCGAAGTTTCCGTAGGACAGTGCTAATCCTTCTGATAGCAACATCCCCAGCAACCTAATAACCTTGAATTAAGTCCACCACTTAAGCACATCAGGTACCTCTCAATATCACCACACAGAGTACCACACTATCACATGAACCCAGGAAGACACTCAAACCACAGCATACCCTCAGATGTTCTCTTCCCAACCGTGTGACATCTGAATATAGAAGTAAAGAAAAATATCACATCAATTTCTCCAAATGATGTCCACACACAAGCTTGCTGCAGGTCAACTATCAGTGAACCCAATCCTTAAGGAATTGTTGTGTTGAGGGTAAAAGAGAATTGAAAATCCAGGAAAAAAAAAATCAAATGACCAGACTAACAAGCCTGGTCCTGATTTTCCTACACACTGGGCACCATTTAAAATAGAGGACAATTCCACTACCAAGAAATTTACTAACAGAGTGGTACTTGGATGTTTAATTAAAACTCCAAGTCATCACATAAATCAAACATTAAGTGATAAATCTGTGTATTGATGCTACAACTTTCTGAGTAACATAAATATATATAAACCCACTCTCCCTAGCTACAACCAGTCATCGATTCCTCCTTTCCCTGGCAGACAGGTAGGACCTGGACATTCCTGCACTCTGCTTCCTGGGAATTCAGAGCAAATAAGATCTTCAGTCTCCTCCCATGAATGTCTTAGCTTTGTTTTCATTGGATAGCTGACTCACCCTTTCTGTATAGTACCCACTAGTACAGAAAACATTAACCTTCTCTCCCCTGCCCCTCTTTCTCTCTTTTTCTCTTTCCCTCTCCCCTTCTCTCCCATTCTGACAGTTTCATGCATGTATATAATGAACACTAGTCATCCTACCACCTCATTACCTCTTGCCTCTAACCCTAGCAACTGGCTGTGTCATAACAAGAAGACATCTTTTGCTGCACACTCCTCTGGTGTTCTCATCATCATCATCCTCTTCCTCCTCTCCCTCCTCCTCCTTCTCTTTTTAACAAGGTCACACATCCTAGGTTGACCTCCAGCTTCCTATGTACTGAACATAGACTTGAACTCCTCATCTCCTTAGTTCTGGAATGACCAATGTGGACCACCATGCCCAGTTTATCCAGATCTTCCAATGAGATCCAGGGCTTCACATACTATATGCGTACTAAGCAAGCATTCTATCAGTCATCGGCCCCTAAAACCAAACTTTTGAGGAGCACCAACTACACCACAGATTTTCCTAACTACAACGCTGAAAAGGAAAAGAAAGGAAAAGGGAAGGAAAAGGGAAGGAAAGGGAAGGAAAAGGAAAGGAAAGGGAAAGGAAAAGGAAAAGGAAAGAAAAAGAGGAAAGGAAAAAAGGAAAGGAAAGGAAAGGAAAGGAAAGGAAAGGAAAGGAAAGGAAAGGAAAGGAAAGGAAAGGAAAGGAAAGGAAAGGAAAGGAAAGGAAAGGAAAGGAAAGGAAAGGAAAGGAAAGGAAAGTCATTATATAACTTACTAGGTAGCAATAGGCAACCACAAGTCACCTGCTGAGTCCTACTTTCTTGCTTACCGTGATTCTTTACCATGGGGGTGGGGTCTCAACACCTATATTTCCTTCATTGCGTAGGTCACTTTCTCATAAATCCTTTCAAACAGCCACTGTTTTTTTTGTCCCCCACTATCTCACCAAACAAATACTTCTATGGTTCAGCTGTGACTTTCTGTCTTGACTAATGACTTTTTTTGATCCACTCTTTCTTTTTCCTATCTAATCTCCCACATTAATGACGATGAATGTAGAAGGCTGTTACTATAACATTGCATTATAAACAATGCTAGGCAGAGAATCCACCCTGAGAAACTGAAGGGTATCACTGCTGCAGATGCTGCTGATTAAACAGAAAGGAAAGCTCTCTGAAAGCTGTTTACTTTTCCACCTGAGCAACAAATAGAGCATCTCAAGACTCAGTCATGTTTAGTCTGATTTGTAGCTGCTCTTAAAAGATAACATATAACAGGATTCTTCAGGGACTGCAAGAATGGCTCCATTGGCTACGAAAAAGCCACATGAACAGGTAGGCCTGAGTTTGCATTCCCAGCACTCATGTAAAAGCCAGACATAGACACCTGAACATGCCTGTAAATGTGTAGTGCTATATATGGATTTCTAGAGCATATTTATCCAGCCAGCCTATCCAAATTGATGAACTCTCTCTCTCTCTCTCTCTCTCTCTCTCTCTCTCTCTCTCTCTCTCTCTCTCTCACACACACACACACACACACACACACACACACAGAAGAGCCACATACACATACACACATAGATATTAAAAATTTATTAACTAATTATAATTTCCACTGCCTTTGTCTATCCATTTAAGTATTTCTGGTTAGAAGACTTTACCTGGAGTTATAATATTTAAGTTGTTTTATTCTTCTATTTATTTGTGTCTGCTATGTGTGTACAAGTGTCCGTAGAGGCCAGAATAGGACATTTGACACCTCCACACCCGTCCTCCCCCCCCCCCAGCAAGGGTTACAGGATGTTATGAACCTCCTAAAATGTTGAGTACTAAATTTAGGTCTTCTGGAAGAACAACAAGCACTCGTAACCACTAAGCTATCTCTCCAGCAACATAAAGTTAATTTTAAAGATAAAAATCAAGCTGTTCCTGTTCACTATTATATAACTTCTAGGAACCATGCAGTTGATAACCTCTAGTACCTGTCATTAACTCTAACACAAAGAGAGGGCCCTCGATATAGGATTCTCGAATGGATGGATGAGTGATGAACATGTGTCGTGGGAAGGAAGTAGTCAAACCTGTTTCCATGTGTTGCCCTTGAAAGCTCACCCATGACTTCAAACTCAGAGTAGATATGCTGCGTCTTGAATGGGCGCCCGACAGAGATGACTGGACATAGATCAGGACAAAATCCAGCGGTGATGACACACCTCCATGTTGTTTGGCTTCATTTTTCTTCTGCCTGTCACAACTCCCGGTCTTCCTCTCAGAACACATCCTGTCTTTCTTATTGAAACTATTATTCATAGTCAGAGTATCTGCAAGGAAAAACATAAACAACAGAGAAGGCTCTTAGTTCACATTCATTCTTCTTGAAGACAGCTAAGTCAGTCCTCCTTGCTCTCCCTCTTCAGCATGCATACACCAATCTGCATTCCTCCAATCTTAGGGAAATTGAGCCACCCTGCCATAGGGAAAATAAATATATCTTAATCTTGAATAGGATACCAAGGGGTAGGAAAACAAGTATGGCTTCAATTTGTTATACAGTAACAGCTTTATTTCCACTTCATAAACCCGGCCAACCTTGGAGAAACAACATATTCACAGAAATTAGCCCTGCTCCACAGAGGCAAGTCCAGACACTTTGGCAAAGTCTGAAGTATTATCAGTCTTAGCTTCTCAGTCCCAGTCTTAGGAAGAACCCATGTAGCAAAGCCATGGAGGACCTTGCATCTGTCCTGGGGGATACATTTGGAACAGAACCAATCCCAGATTCAAACAAGTAAGTCATGCTTTCAATTCAAAGCTCCATGTGTTGACCAGAGTCAGGGGTACAGTTAGCGTGAGAGTGAATGCTACACTATAGCTACCCCTTCTTCAAACTGTGTGGGTGAAACATAGATCTAGAATAAAAATTTGGAATAGGTTATAGGGCAGCATTTTTTAATACCTTTGATTCTATAGCATTTACGGCTTTTCCAAGTTCTGTAAGGGTAAGGCTGCCTGCTTGCTTCTTTTTTCCTTGGTCAACAGCATCCAGTGCATAGTCCATTGCCCTGCCCTCCAACTCAACTCTGTAGTCTAAAATGCTTCAATCCTCCAATCTGGCTATGTACTATAATAATGGTCCTGCTCTCCAACTCAACTATGAACTTTAATGATGTAGGATTTGTGTAGACATCTCCCACAAAAGATCAGTTAAGATGAAGACGCCCTGTTTCTGTTAAGCTATCGGGTCACCATCAGTTCAAGATCATCCAAGAATGAAAAACTAGAATGCTTCTATAGACCATATGCATCAGTAAAAGGCAGTATCTCCAGGCTTCCTGGAAAGACACAACTTACAGATTGCTGGTGGTACTTGTACAGCATCCCGTTGAACTGTTAAGAGACTGTAATAGGAAAAGATGGACCCATGATGAAAGTGAGATTGCCAGTGTTTGATTTAAATGGGACCTGATTATAGATAGATCTGCTGCTGGTCCCACGGTGGGGGTTGAGATGCCTCATCTATGAAGCACTCTCCATCTCACCTCCATCACTAAGCACTCTGCTTGTGGACTGGCCCTTTTGATCAGGTTCCCTTCTTCTTGAAATGAAACTTCATGGAGAATGTGGCACAAGGTAAAGAGAAAAGGATGACAATTGCCCCAGGATTCTAACTCACAGACATGTTGGGGAACATCCACATATCCACAGTACTATCAAGTCAGCATTTCTGTCCCTCAAATCTACTGTAGCCACATACAGCTTTGGCTTGCTCTTTTGTCTCTGCCACCGCTGAACTCTCTCAGAGCATGAGACGCTAGTGGGTTATAATTCATTTAAAAACAACAAGCCATCTGTGAAGGCAAAACTCACAGACTAGCTCCTGAGTAACAGGAATAGTAATTACTTAATAAAAGGAGGAAGATAGTCCATCCCTTACATCGACATTACTAACCTCCTACTAGCACTGAAGAAGGTCCTGTCATGGTATGGAAGTCATTCTTCACATGTCACCTGGTGTATGATAGCCATGAGGCAAAAGGAACAAGGTACTACATAGCTTGCAAGGAGATTCCCTGAAGATTCCCATCTCTGTGGCCAGTTTATATTTTTTTTTTCAGTTTATATTTTTTAATTTGGCTTTTATTTTTAAGGTAAACATGATCATTATTTTAATATATTTCATTTCATAATGTTTCTATACATATTTTCTAACCTATTCTTGATGCCTATACATAAAAATGAGGGTATAAGGCAGAACCCCAAAAAAAAAAATGGAACTCTTTTCTCTTTTTTTTTGATGGAATTTTTCCATTACTTTATATAAGAACTCATACTTGAGTAGATATTATCTCCCATTGGTTTTCTCTGCATAATATTCTCAGGAAAACCCTCACCAAAATTAAAAGTGTTATAACTTACCTAGAACTCAGAATTGGTCACTTTCAATGGACACATGCACAGGTCACTTCACCTACTGCTGTGACTGTAAACCTTTCAAGAAGCAACGCACAAGAGGAGGTTTTATCTGAGATTCTTGTTTGCAGAGACACTCTCTATCATGGTGGGAAAGGCCACATGGTGGGGATGGTTTGCACCTGTGGGCGCAGGAGCCTAACATTGTGTGTTCACATCTCCACAGATCAAGAAGCAGAGGAAGAAAACAAGAAGAGGAACTGGGCTATAAACCCACTCACCACAACCACTACACACTACCATCCGCCCCTCCATCACGACCCACCACCACCCCCAGGGAACGAATTCCTTTATCAAGGCTCCACATCCTAAACTTTCTACACCCAAAGGCAGTAGAAAACATCAAGGAAACTATTTTTCCCAGATACAAAATCCAACCACTAGTTGAAGGATGCTGAAGTAGGGAAAATTAGTTTTCTTTCGTGATGTGAGCCATGGTAAGCTAACTTCACAGCAGGAGAGAAAAAATTTCTAAGACTAGCCAGACAACCCATACTGGGGGGAATGAAAAAGGAGAAGGAAGAGAAAAAGGAGGAAGAGGAGGAGATAATCTCAAAATTGGATGGGAGAAAAGAGTAGAGAGAATGATAATAGGAGGAGTTGGGGGAGTCGGGTAGATATATTCAAAACACATTGAAAGAAATTCTCAAAATTTTTAAGTAAAATGTAGTCAAAGAGAGTTAAGTTTTCATACCCTGCCAAAATAGTTCCACCACCCGAGATCAAGTATTCCAACACATGAGCCTAGGGAAAGAGGGGATCGTACATTTAAACCAACTTAAAAAAAAAATGTTACCAGACCTACTTTTATTTATGTGCCCACTGCCAAACTACCTAGAATTTTTGAAAAGGAAAACAATAGTTTGTCTGCTTAACCTTGCGGAGAATGAAAAGCCTAGGTCCAAATAGGGACTGAGCATGCAAATCAAAACAACCAAGATTTTTGTGATGGCTACCACAATAACCACAGCATGGCTGAAGACGAGGCAAAATAATCAAGAAGCTGAGACCCCTGGTGGTCCTGTTTCTCAGTTTCCAGGGATGTCTGTTACCTAATGTAGACAAATATGATAAAACAGGAGATGGAAACCAGAGTTATAGCCAGGAAGAGTCAAGATAGACCCAACAAAAATATTTCCAGATATCCCAAGCAATGGTCCTGGCAGAAGTCGCTACTTACTGGAGGCTGCAGGGTCATGTTCTAGTGAACACAAAGAATTTTACATCTGGTTAGAAGCATTTGGCTGGGAGCATCTTTTATTCTTCTAAATCTGACCAAAGGAAGCGTCCAAGGTTCATTAAACACTTCCATGTCAGATATTCTACTTGGCTGATATTATTAGCGCTGTAGACATTTAATACATGCTTTGTTAACTGAATGTTTACATAAACTACTTTTGTTCTCAGCATTGTCTGTTAATGAAACAAAGATGTAGGAAAAAATATGTTTGATCTGGGAGTCATGGCCTCTAGTTTCTCCTCAACTCAGAGCCTCCTCTAGCTAGCTATATGACAACCAAATCATAAATTCTTCACTTCTAATAATCTAAATTTTTGACAAATTTAATGTCTTTTCCATCACTTGACACATTGGTTGAGCTCATGAAACAGCACTGTTTGATATGCACTAGGAACACACACATAAAAAAAGAACCTTTTAAAACGTTACAGCTCTGCACAATATTAATTTTTTATTAGTTAATATTCTAAATCTCATGTAAATATGGTGTTCTTGAGGCTTATGTTGGATCTACTTCATTTGTCTTTCATGGTAGGACATCCAGCAGTAGTTAGGTTAAGATCCAATGAGTATAATGAGAGTAGTGAAAGAACATTGACATGAGGAGGAAATCTAGACCAGAAGGAGGTTTTCTATTAGAGAAAACAAATATTTGTGTTTTTAAAAAAACTTCCAAAGTAAACATTGAGCATGTACCTTGTGTTGGTGTGTTGGCTGGTCTTTTGTCAACTTGACATAAGCTTAAATGTATCTAGGAAAAAGAATCTTTTCTTTTTTAAGATTTATTGATTATTTTATCAAAGTACACTGTAGCTGACTTCAGACACACCAGAAGAGGGTGTCGGGTCTCATTATGGATGGTTGTGAGCCTCCATGTGGTTGCTGGGATTTGAACTCAGGACCATTGGAAGAGCATTCAGTGCTCTTAACTGCTGAGCCATCTCTCCAGCCCCTGGGAAAGAGAATCTTAACAGAGAAAATGCTTCCTTAAAGTTGGCCTGTAGGCAAGTCTGTGGGGTATTTTCTTGATTGATGATTGATGTGGGAGGGCCCCACCCATTTGCAGTAGTGACATCCCTGGGCAAGTGGTCCTGAATAGCATAAGAAAGCAGGCAGAGCAAGCCACGAGACACAGGCCAATAAGCAGCACTCCTCCAGAGCCTCTTCTTCCAGATTCCTGCCTTGCCTTCCTTCAGTGACAGTTTGTGACCGGACAGTTACAAGATAAAATCAACCCTTTCCTCAAGTTACTTTTTGGTCCTAGCGTTTGATCACAGCAATAGAAATCCTTAGTTATAATTGCAGAACTGAGGAGAGAACAGTGAGAACACAGCAAAACCTCTGCCCTCCCAGGCCATTCATGGTGTTTAGGGGGAAGAAATACTATACAAGGGAAATGCGGAATCTATCAGATGAGAAATTAGAGCTACAGAAGAAGTAAATCAAAGGAAGTTGATACGCTGGTCAAGAGAAGCTTTAGCTTCTCTTGGGTGTAGAAGAAATTGCAGGCATGACCAGGATGGTAGCCACCCTACCTGTCACACAGCGCTTCTAAGTAAGAAGCAAGGCACACCATGCTCCTGGTGTCAGAACACTGACTTCTGAAGTAGTGCGAGTAACTAGTAGCTGGCTTGAGGATTAGTCTGCACTCTCCACACCTCCTTTAACGGGTTTCTTCCTCATAGAGGCTCTGGTGGTCTGAGCTCTCACTAGCCACTATGAGATAATGTGCTAGCCAATCACAGTTGGTGGGCTTCCACTGTAGGAGTGAAATAAAGCAGGCACGGTTCCCTGAAACTGGACTGTTTTATCTCAGACCCACAGGCATTGTCATCTTGCCAGGGGATGCCCCAGTAACAACAGAATAGGGGGAAAATCTAGTTAGTGCTTGACACCATGCATTTCTTGACCTCTGTCTTGAACTCTTTGATTCAAATCCAGATTGCTATAGCATTAACACATTTCTATCCTCCACCTTCCTTCTTCATTCACCATAAGGACAACAGAGATCAAGTATTTACCTGAAAAATGACACCAATCTTATTTACCCAGGTCTTTGAATTCAGTCCCAACTTTGATGGAGCAATGACACAGCTTGACCGAAGAGCTGAAAAACCCACCTGGTAACTGCTGCCTTTATAGCGTGCTCCGTGTCTTCACAGAGCTCTTCTGTGTGTGGAAAACCCAGGATCTCTGTTTTCTTTCCATTTGATTTCATCAGGAAATCAACACATGGTTTTATTGTAAAATGGTTATACTACAAGAATATGCCTGGAAAGAGGGGGACAAGAGGTTTTTACATAAGGAAAAGAAACATGGAGAGTGCAGATGAACATACAAAGGAAGAGAAAACAAAAGAAAGAACTATTCAAAGACAATTCGATAGAGTCAACAATGAGTGTACAGTAGGAGTAAAAAGACAAATTATCTAGTATTCAAATGTTACAAATATAAATCTGGGAGAAAATGGAGAAGATGCCTGGACATCCTAGTCCCCGAGATATGTAGACATCTAAGGAGACAGCTTTTGGGTCTGCAGAAATGGAGGTGAAGATGGTCTACAGAGCTGTTCTTTCAACAAATTCATTGAGACACCAGGGAAGAGATTAAAGAAATATAATAGTGGGGTAAGAGGGGAAGGAGAAGTGGGTTTAGAAGCATAGTGAATAATGCATTGATTCCCACAGAGGTATTCAGTCAAGAGTTAAACAAACTTCTCTGGACAAAGTCACTGGGTATCTTTAAAGGGATAGTAATGGAGTCCTATTTCTATCTTATTCTTCTATGGATTCATTTGCATCCCTGGGGATCCAGGCAGCCTGTTTAGAGTGTGGGAACCAGATCACTATAATCTCCTTCTATATGGAGATATCAGGTGACAAAGTAACGCAAAGCAAATACCAGTGCCTTGTAAAGCAATTCTTTTACACCTTGCAAGTTTGGGCTCCTTAAGGAGCTGTCTTTAGCAAAGCTTAGAAACCAGCTGAGAACAGATGTGCCACAAACAGATGGGAAAATATACTTTCCTCACTCACAGCTGAAGCGATAAACAATGATGGCTGATATCATCCTGAGGATCCAGACAGTCTCTCTAGAGGTGAGGAGGTTTAAGGGACTTGAATGGGGGAGGAGGTTGGTTGATGGCTAGTCCTTTTATTTTGTTTTATTTCTTGTTTTCCTGTTACAGGGTGTATGGTCATTTAAATGAGAACTGTCCCCATGCGCTCAGTTGTTTGAACACTTGACTGTCATGGCCTGCAACAGCTTTGGCACTGGCCTGACTTGAGCAACATGGGCAATGGGGAATGAAGAAATGACAGATGCATGTGCAGAAAAGTTAGAATTGGGTGGGCTGTGCACTCTGATGGAGCTGCACTAGCAGCCTGGAAACTCAGTGTATTTGTTACATACAGCTGAGTGAGGAGGTAGTCTTAGTGTACACAGCTGTATGGGGTCAGTTAGATGATGGCAGTAGGCAGTCAATGTAGGGAAGCAATGTCAGGCTACAATAGTCAGGGAAGGAAAAGCTGAGGTTGATACTTTGTCTACACACACTCTCAGCATCAGTACTTGGACTAGAGGAACATGAGTCTGAGAAACTGGCATCCTTCACAAGGCATCGCTTACCATTTCAGCAACACTCATTCACTTAGGACTTTAAAAACAAACAAACAAAAGCCTTTACATCAAGCTCTGCTTTCCTCTGTATGTTCACTATATTTCCCATTTCCCTTCCTTACACTATTAGTTATTTATCTCATTGCTGTGACCAAATACCTGATACAAAATAATTTAAGGAAAGAAAGGTTAGTACAGCTCATAACTTGGAGATGAAGTCCATCACAGCAAAAAGATCATAGCATCAGGACCACGAGGAAGCTTGCTGCATCCATATTCAGGGATGAAAGCAGGGATGAGAGCCGGATGCTCACCTTACTTTCTCCTTGTTATTCAGTCCAGGGGCAGTCTATGGGATGATGTCACCCACATTTATAATAGGATTTCCCCACTCCACTAACAACTTAGTCTAGAAAAGCTTCCCGAGTGCGCACATAAGGGCTTGCTTTCATGCTGATTCTAAACCTCATCGAGTTGGTACTCAAGACTGACTATGACACAGACTAAGGTGGCTTTTTTAAAAGATCACCCATCCTTTTTTTTTTTTTTTTTTTTTTTTTTTTTGGTTCCCCTACCTTCTGAGGCTCGTATGATCCTGTTTGACTTTCCATCCCAGACACTGCTCTGATTTCCATAAACCTTTGATGATTTCTAAATTCCGTTCCTGGCTGACACCTTCCCATGATGAAATTGAAACCTATTATTACGATTGACAAGCATCTGACTCTTCATGACTATGCATGGGCTCCTGACACATTCTTCTCTAAATGAGGCTTGGTCTCCTCAGAGCATCAGGGTCACTCCTGAAACACTGAAAGCAACTGGGTACCACATCTAGAAAACTCACACTCGAAAAGGAGCCTACATGGGAACGTGTGCTGCCAAAAAAAGACTGAGTCAATCTCAGACCAGCATCTGAGTCACTAATGTCACTAATGTGACTAATGTCACCTAATGTTTCCCAGAACCCATAGTATTATGTACAATAATAAATCATCTTATCCTTAAATTTTCCTTCTCAGACCTATTTATACAGTTCTGGATTGTGTGAGCTGTATTTTTTTAAACTTGAAGACCCTTTAAGTTTTCTCAGCTTAGAGGCTGTGTAGATACGCTTTCAACTCTCTCTAGCTTACAGTCTACTTCTGGCTACCAGGACACTCAAGTGGTGTCTTGGAATGTTCATTATTCTCTTCTCTGGGGAAACAATCTTGGATACAGATCCAAGTATTCTACTACCTGTTTCTCAAAAACTCAAAAATTTGAATGGTGCTCAAAATACTTTCAAAGATAGCTGATGTCCGTCTTGAATTAAGTGGGCCAAGAACACAGTTTCACATCTCAGAGCCAGAATAATGGGGCTTCCTGCTCACTCTGCTTCTGCCTTCCCTTGAACAGAGAGGTCTAGACAAAAGTCACAGCTCTATGACTGCTCTGGGGTTACTTTAGCTTCACAACCTGTAGAAAATCTGGTTACCAGACAACCTCAAGGTTTAACTTTTGTTCATTAGAAGTGCTGTAATGAACAGTTTCTGTGACAAGAGTTGCAAAAAAAAAAAAAATAGTTTTAATGTCTTAAGTTAACTCATCACAAATTAGCATTTAATTCACAAAATCCAAGTAGAAAAGACCATGTAAGTATATGGCCAATTCCTTAGCAAGTTGCATTGCTCAAATTAACCATAAAATAGAAAATTCTATTCGTGCCCTAGAAGAATGCTTACAGATGGCAGAAAGGCTGAGAGGCACATAGCCAGTCCCAACAAGAACAGTGATGCCATTAGATGACAGATGCTCCAGAGAATGACATTATCCTCACCCTGGTCTCACCTTCTTCTTAATGCAATTATAGTCCAGTCCCTTGTTTCCTAATGGTCCTTAGATTCTCATCTATCCATTAATGGCCACTGCTTCATCTTATCTCATCGTCACATTGAGATCCTAAATAGTCCCCCTGCCCTCTGTTTTCCATTTCATACCACCTTAATTTTCAATATATCTTTCTAAGTTCAAGACACCATCAAACCACTAAGCCTTCACAGAACCCATATGGTCCTCAGCATATGCGTGGTTCTTCAGTTCTTTGACTGGACTCTGGCTACTTCCAACATAAATGTGTTTAGTCCAGCACACATGTGTATTCTATACACTACAAAGATTGTCCTGACTTCTTTATCAGTCTTCTAGAAACCCATTCTTAAGGCAAAAATAAAAGGTGATATTTTAACAATGATGGTATAATCTAGACAGAAGAAGTATATTTCACAGTCCCCCAGATATGTCCACCTTGATAAATAAAGTGAAGCAGAGCCATGAGGAACATTTTAAAGACAGGTGTTTAGGATATTCAAATGCACTGGGCACAGCACACCTCTATTCTTGATGCCTATTTCCCACAGTAGAAACTTTATACCTTTTATCATGGGTGTAATATACAATGGGCTTGAAGCGTGGGAAAGTATTAATGACTACTTCTTGTGGTTACACAAATGTGACTTCTTGTTTATGAACACAGATATTCATCTGGCTTGGAGGATTTAGATCGTTACAGCACTGTAAGGCTAATGTAAGAAGAGATAAGCGACCTTCTTCTACAGAGGCTAAAGATACTGATAAATTCTAAGCTAAATTCATATTTTAAAACATCTGTTCAAATATTAAGTCTATCCACCAGACTTATCTGAAGCAATATGCAAAATGGAAACCAGGAGTGTATATCTTACAGTCCTCCTAGATAATTCTGGCGATGGGTCAGGCAGAACAACTGCCCTAAGGCTGCAGAGTAGCCACATTGTTCTGTGATCTGGAACAGTATGCTATGTTGTAGTACATATTCTGTAAGTTTTTGATGACAAAGATCTCCTGATGAATGTACTACAGAACTGCATGGACCAGCTCGGGCCCCAAATAATAAACACTCCCAACTCTTCTACTCTTACCAAGAACCAGTAAGCAAAACATTTCCATGTATCTCACCTCTGAAGTACAAGGAGGCAGAAAGGATGGGTAAGGATGGAGAAAGGAAAAGGGCGAAAGAAGGGATACTCGTCTGCAGAAAGAGGGAAAGAACATAGCAGCAACAAATCAGATATATCAGGATTCAAAATAAATTGAAAGTACTACATTTGCCTATGCAGATGTTCAAATTAAGGGGGAAATCACAAATCTAGTTCTATGCTGTCTCTAGAACATAAAGAAAATAACAAACATAAATAGAGATACAAAAATGTATGTACAAATGTTAAGGCATAAAAGCAAATGCAGAATGAGATTGCAGGCCAGTTCTTCACAGAAGCAAGAAGAAGTCTATTGATGAATTTTATATATACTAGCTTTAAGATACATTAGCTGGGGTTTAGCTCAGTGATAGAGCACTAGCCTAGCATACACAAGGTTCCAGATTAAATCCCTGTCATCTCACAAAACAATAAATTTACCAAATAAAATTTATTAACCTAAAGCCATAGAAATTATTAAATTCAATGAACTGATAAACAGGAGAAGACTTTCACACAATTTCTTACAATATTAAAATAAAATTACAGCATAGACAATCCATCTTTATACCTTTTCTTTATGTTATATGAACTATGTAGCTACTGAGAGGAAGCTATTCTTCTTTGGGGCTGTGGTGGCTGGAAGATTGCTCATGCCCCACTGGAGGGCCACACCCCTATGCACATAGAGGTAGCACTGAGTAAACTCACAAGTTATAAATAACACACATACACACACACACACATACATGCTCATGCATGCACACTCACACACACACACGCGAGCGCACACACACAGGAAGACATGAAGTCAGGAAAGTGATTTTAGGTGGAGGGCACCTGGAGGAGTTAGCATGAGGGAATGGTAGATAGATATGGTCAGAGTATAAGTTTGGGAAATTTTTAAAGAGTAGATTTAAAACATTATTTTTCTAAAAACTGATGTTTTAACTCATGAGATTCCTCTGTGAGCTAAGTTTAACCTCAAGGATCCACACTATAGGTAAAAAGGGGACTATGTCCTATTCTGTGGCCTTCACGAGTATGCTGTAGCACACATGTGGATGTATACCCATATAAACAAAAAGAAAAATAAACACATGTAAACTTACATGTTCTAAAAGGAAACTTTAAAAACGTTTTCAGCTGAGAACGAGACTCTGCTAGCAGTGTTGGGAGAGTAAAGGTTCTCTTCAGAGGCCCTTTCTGAAGTCCCTCCAGCTACAAGCTAATCCATAAAGCTAACCCTGGGTACATCATAGTTAGGATGCCGCCCTGTGACTGTAGGAGACCTCATAAATTTTATTGCTAAACCCATGAATCAAATGGCCCCAATAAGCCTTTCAGAATATCATATGACACCACTCTCCTTTTATAACTTCTTAATCTAGCTTTCAACTTTACCTCACTTAATTTTATTTTTACATTTTTTTCTTGACTAAGGCTGTTATTCTCCCTACATTTAGAAAATACATGCAATATCAACTCTTTTTATTTATTATTATTTTTAGCCACTCCCACCCATTCCACTTCATAATTCTTTCTCTCTATTAGAAGAAAGAACCAAAAACAAACTAAAACCAAAGAGCATAAAAAGACCATGTGTATAAGGGTGAGGGGAGGGATAAGTGTAGGAGGAGGGGAGAGAGAGAGAAAGGGAGAGAGGGGAGAGAGGACAAAACAAAACATGTGTTAGGGACAGAATTGCTGTCTGCTTTTTTTGTTATTTGAGACAGAATCTCTCACAGAATCTGGAGCCCTCCAATTGACTGGACTGCCTTGCCAGCAAGCCTTTGAGATCCTCCTGTCTCTACCTCTGCTGGGGATCCAAACTCATCTCCTCATGTGAGCACAGCAAACACTTGATCCCCAGAGATATCTCTTTAGCCCTGCGTTGAATCTTAACTTCCGCACAAGGGCAATCTGGGAGTAGAGTTGGAATATAATCAAGAGTTCATCTGACTTTTAAAATATTTCCATAGAGATCCGTCTTAGTTTGCTTTCTATTGCTCTAATAAACACCATGATCAAAAGCAGCCTAAGAAAGAAAGGGTTTATTTCAGCTTATAGATTACCATCCCTCATGAGGAATTCAGGTTAGGACTCAAGGCAGGAACTGAAATAGAGACCATGAAGGAATGCTGCTTACTGGCTTGCTCCTCATGAATTGCCCTGTTTCCTTTCTTATACACCTCAAGATGACCTGCCCGTGGATGACAGCACCCACAGTGGACTGGACTTTTTCATATCGATCATCAACTAGGAAATTTCCCCCACAGGGTTGCCTACAATCCAGTCTTGTTTTGTTTTGTTTTGTTTTGTTTTGTTTTGTTTTGTTTTGTTTTGTTTTGTTTTGTTTTGAGACAGGGTATCTCTGTGTAGCCCTGGCTGTCCTGGAACTAACTCTGTAAACCAGGGTGACCTCGAACTCAGAGATCTGCCTGCCTCTGCCTCCCAAGTGCTGGGATTAAAGGCGTGCACCACCAATCCAGTCTTATGGACACATTTTCTCAATTGACCTTCCCTCCTTTTAGATGAGTCTCGTTTGTATGGAGTTGACAAAAACCAAACCAAACAGAAGATAACACCAGGACAAATGTTTAGCCACGAGAACAAACAAAGATCATGGGGTTCGATCTGTCTATGAAAACTTGCTGAGGTCCTGCGTGTGCATAATATTGGGTGGGGCCTTGGGACACACGCAGAGAAAAATGCACCTACATCTTAGAGAATGGAGAATGGTGTTCTTGCCTGGGAGAATCACGGCTCTGAAAGGGTCTGGCTGCATCCACGTTCACGTGGCAACTGAACGAGACTCATAATCTGAACGCAGGATGTTGAACACTCAAACTAGTGCTCTTTCATGATTCTTTTAGACAGATTTTCTCATTTGTATGTAACAGAGTCAGCCTTAGTAAGTAAATCTTTGAAAAACAAACACTTTGCAAAACTTTTAAGTGATTCTTATTGTATTTGTTTTCTGACATGAGACCTCTTCCCTCAAGGACCACAATAGTGGTGATGCCAGAAAGCAAGGATGAACTGAGACAGAACTGGAAGGATTTTTAAGTCTCCCCCCCCCCCCCCGCATTTTGCAATGTTTTCTTTTCTGTTCTTTAATTCTGGTCCCCAAACTCTTTGATACCAAAAAAAAAAAAAAAAAAAAAAAAAAAACCTTCTTATATTCTTACTTCTAAATCTATGATGGTGTCATAGATTAGTTAGTGTGAGTTAGTTTCCATATAGTGATTTAAAAAGCATGATTCAGAGTTGACAATCTGCTTGTTGGCAGTTAATGCTATATTCCAAAACAGCTAGTAAAGAACTTGAATAGGAGACTTGAACAATGCTCCTTGCCCAGAGATCTATGAGGATGAGGTGGAAAGATTGTAAGAGCCAGGCGTGGTGGATGACTCCAAGAACACAGTAGTTTCCAGACAAACCAGGGCTGGTGCATATATGTGTCACTAACTTCTAATTCTGCTATTTCTTTCCTCTTTAACCTGAAGCAGGTGACTAGTTACCATCTATGAGCTGCTTTTTTACCTCAGTACTAAAACATTCTTGTTTATTAAGAGACTTAATAACAGAATGCTCCTAACATACACAATATTAGATACTCCAAAAGCTTATGAGTTGTTGGTCAGAGAGATCCCAGAAGCCCCTCAAACAGGACAGGCTCTTCCCATTCTTCTTGATTATGGACAAAAACTAGATGATAAGACTCTGCTGCTAAAGACACCACATACCTTGGACGCACCATAAGGAGAAATCAAGCTGGAAGTGATGTGGGAAGCTTGCTTCCCGAACAACAAGCTATCTTAGCTCAAGGTTTCACAAGGTGCTATGCAGGCTGTTGTAAGAAAAAAGAGAAAATCTATGCTCCTATCCAGCTGTGAACCCTATGGCCCATGGGACCAATCTGCCAATTAAGATGTGCTCATAGGTAGAGTAGATAGTGGACCTATTGTTATCCACCTTCCCTCTGATTGGATCTGAGACCCACTCCACAGGAGTGACTACATTCTTGGTGCTGGAAACCTTGTCAAAAGGCACATCAGTAGAGATTATAGGCCCTAGAAGGGTACTGTTGTTTAGATGAGTTGATGTAGTATCAAACTGACTTATAAATAGTAATGTTTCTACTCATAAAAGATATGCTTAACTTTAATCAAAGAAGTCTTTCTTTCCAGTGAACAATGGTGAATATAGAGTCACGGCTGCACACAGTGATAAGAAAAAGTAAAAGATGAAGGTTTAGACCTAAATAAGACATTTGTACTATCCCATCGAAGGTTCATAGAACATTGCAGAAGAGGGGCCTGAGAAACTACAAGAACAAGAAGATGGGCAAGAGGCATGTGAAATGTCACTGTCTGGGAAAGACATCGCTGTCAAAATCACAAAGTATAGTAGCTACAAACACTCACACTGGGTCTGCATAAGAATGGGTCCCTCAAAGTCAGGCATGGAGGGGCTCAGCAATCCCTACCCATCACTGCTGAACTATTTGCCATGGATACACTCAGGAAGAAATGGCAGCATGGCCTTCCTTTGTGTGCTCACTGAGGATCCTACCAGGAGCCAATGGATCGCACCAATGCAATGTTCACAGATGGCCCTGGTTAAGCTAAATGAATCACAAAACTAAGGCAGAAATTATTAATCTGGGAAAGGGATTGGTACGAAGAAGGGGTGGGGACAGAATGAAGGGGTGGGATGAGAAAAGGCAGGGTAGGGATAGGCAGAAGGGAGATGCAAGTTGATAGTTATGGGAAGGTAATTAAGAGGAGTAATTAGAACACATTAAATACAATGTATGAAATTGTCCAATAACAAAATTAATCCATTTTAATAGCCTACCAATACTATTATTGGGTGGAACTTTACAGCCACAACTATCTTTTCTCGGATGCAAAGCTCAGCAGTGGTTCCCATTTAGCTCTCAACTGTGGCGTGTTGCTGAAACAGTATCCAAGCTAAGCCCTAAGCTTCCCTGGTAAGCTTCCAGCATGAAGCTCAAGGACCAATCTGTACCTGCCTCTCCTTGTTCTGCAAGCATCGTGGTAAAGCATCTCCATGCTAACCTTAGAGACTCATGTCCACGTGAATAAGTGACAAAAAAAAAAAAACAACAAAAGTAATTTTTTTATTCCAATTGCTATTTTTTTCTTTCCGTCACAGCTTGGATTTTATCCACTTAGGGAAGCTACCCCACCCCCACCCCCTGTCTTCCTTGCACAAGCATCCTGAAGCTGCTCATCTGACTTTCTTGCCCAGTCTTAAGCGTACTCTGCTAGAGTGCTGACACTCCGTGCTGGCATCGGCTTCATCTTCGGGACCTTAAGATCTCCCAAATATCACAACAATGCTTAAAAACACCTTTTGTTTTGTTTTGTTTTGTTTTAAATGCTAAAAACACTAGAAGTGAAACCAGTTTCATTTTTGAGGACTGCCATAAAACCCTGACAGAATATTACTGTACCCACAGAAACCTGGCTGGACAAGAGCCTCCAAAGGGAAGTGCAGAAGTGCAAAAAACAGAGGAGAAGGATCTGGGTTCATAAATCACAGAACTGAAAATTTGGAAATACACCCGGGATTGATCATGTCGCTGCTTATGGAAAGTCAAAGTGGAAAGAATCCTTCACCAGGACTTGAGAGGTCTGGAGCTCGTCCAGGCCCTGTTATTACTGCCTGTGCACCTCCCTACGCCTAGTACTGGAAATAGTGATTCATGGTCCCGTCAAGCTCTTTCCACATAAGCACATCTGGACTCACTGTCATTAGCCCCGTTCTCGTTAGGAGGATTGAAACACAAACACTACACCATCTCATACCAGAGCCCTGCAGCAACTCGCTGCCTCAGCTGGGGTGGAACAGAAGCAGGAGGCTTTCCTGTCAGAAGGCTGGCCTACAGAAGTGGCCTAGATGAACAAGTAAACACAGAAAGAATCAGAGCTCTCCTGGTCTCCACCATGAATAGATCCCCACACTTGGGAGAAAAAAAGGGCAGGTCATCAGCACAACCGCTGAGCTCCCTGCAAACAGTTTTCATCAATGTCCGTGCCGGATAATTGGAGGCAGAAGTTGCTCAAACTCCATCTATGAACAGGGTGTTGTCTGGGTCATCATGTCTGGGTAGCCACTGTGACACCATCAAAAGTCTATAGAAACAAGTCAAGAGCTGAGAACTTGATTACCTCTAGGCTTACACACCCACATCCAAGTGGATTGCTATGAAGCCTTTAAAAACATCTGTAGGTGTAGAGTATATGCATATATTTTAGCATATGAAAGGCTATTCAGCCTCTTAGAAGACAAGGTGAGAAGTTAGTGCTGAATTATAATTCAAACATTAAAAGTCTACAAGAGAAGTTTCATCTAAGTCAATAGGTTTTTGAGTCTTTAATGAAAAACCTGGAAGGCTATTAAGCTATAAACCTATTTTTAATTCTCAACTACGATTTTATTGATATATGATTACCATACTATAAACCCTTTTAAAAGTGTCCACACAATGCATATTTTCAATATAAAGGCACCATTACTCCTACTTAATTTCAGAACATTGTTAGTCACCCAAGTAATGAACCTCTTATTAGCACTGACAGCACAATCTTCAGTAAGCCAGGCACTAAGAACTGCAGGGCCTCCTTTTCCTATGGGATCACCTACTCTGAGTGCTTTAAACAAATGCAGTAATAGGATCTATGACTTTTTGTGCCTAGTTTCTTTCTGTGTTGGTTTTTTGCTCTATAACCTTAGACCACAGGCGCTAATAAGAGAGCTTATCTTAAAGCTATCAGCTTTCTTTTTCAGAAATGTCTTGCAATGCTCTGTAAAATGCTTAAAACTCGGGGCTGGGGAGATGGCTCAGCAGTTCGAAACGCCTCGTGTTCTTGCAGAGGACCTGACTTTAGTTTCTAGAACCTACATGGTGGCACACAAATGCATGTGACTCCAATTTGAAAGGATCTGATGGTCTCTTTCGACATCTGCAGGCTCATGCAGGTCTGCGGTGCACATACATACACTCAAGCACATACCCATTACCATAAAATAAAATGACATTTTGAACGCTTAAAACTCGTGAGCTCTGATGGGCTGTGATCTGACCTAGCCTATAGAATCTCCAGCCCATGAGCTGGAACGTTCTTCAAACTTGAAACTTCTCAGGATGACTACAGTCTACCCTAATTCCAAAATCACCTTTCAATGAAACACAAGAACAGCATAATCCCATGAACTCAAAGCTTTGTGTGCCTGCTCACTGGCCCCAGGGCAACCTTGAGTAATTTTTTTTTAACTTCTCCTTTTACTTGAAAATGTAAAATGACAGCAGTACCTTCTCCACAGAGATGCTATGAGGACTAAGAAAAATACTCACGAAGTACTTAAGCCTGGTACAGAGAAAACCTCCAATAAATTTCTGTCACTCCCACTTTAGAACTAGTATTTTGTTATTCCCTTAAGCACTGCTATTCATCACTGTGTTCAGATAACTAGGCGAAGAATTATGTTGAAGGTGATACTTGCTTGCTTCATGGAAAGAGCATCCAATAGAAAATACTAAATAGACACTTTTTAAGTTTAAAGTTGCATGCCTGTTTGGAAACAAGTCTATATTCCTTGTGTACTTGTCTTACCTACAATGCTGTACTGGGACCTTGTGTGAGCTCTTCCATGAGGAAGTTGGTCAACTGGAAGCTTCTTGGGAGAGATGGCTATAAAGGATTAAGGATAAGGCAGCTGGCATAAGAGGGAGACCCTCAGATCAGGATGCCAGCTGGACACTGGAGAAAGGACAGAAAAGGATCCGGAGTCTGGCTGAAGTTTAGCTCTAACTTCTGACCCAGGATTTCTGTGGATGAATAAGGAGTAGCCATTAAAGTGCATCCCTATCTAGAGGAAGCCACCTGGCTCTACTGCCCCTCCCGGTCACTACTTGGAGAAGCCCTGGTAAACAGTACCTGGCAGGCGAGTACAGGCTTTACAGCTGTGAAGCCTGCTTACAGTACGTTTTCAGGCAGGGCACCTTCATGGTCTCTACAGAACACTCTGCAGACAGTATTACTTATGCTTTGTAAGTTCGCAAGCCGAACAAATAGGTTTTAGCATCCAACAGGAACAAAATGACCCTTTTACTAAATTAAACCCATCACCACCTTCATTATCTGCTTCATTTCTCTTATACAAACACAGGATGAGGCAACCGCCAGAGGATTTGGCCTCAGAAATAAAGACAAGATGGCAGATAAAGTACATCTGATCAGACAGTGTAGAGAAACCTCCGGGAGCCTGGGCAGAAGGAGGGGTATTAATCAGGGACACACACACACACACACACACACACACACACACACATGCCCAAAGCAAGTGCTCACAGTGACAAGCAGGTCAGCACCGTACTCACTGGGGTTCGGATAACTGGATAACTCCAGTTGTCAGAGCTATGGGTGAGGCAAGAGGAAGAAATGAGTCACTGATCTGGAGCTAAAGTAAAGGTCTCTGAGCTAAGGACTACAAATGAAGGAAGACAAGCAAGGGCAGAGTCACTGTCTGGCTCATTTCAAAACATTGTCACGAAGAGCTGCACAATGTACTATTGACAAACACCTGCTCTGCAGAGAATTAACATTTCAGCACATTCAGAGATCCAGCGCACATTTCCAAGTGACTGCAGGGTAAAAAGAAATCCCTGTAATTGCACTCTATCTTGCCAGGAAGACAAACCCCAAAAAAGCAATTAAAGCATTAGATGGTACATTGCGGGTCATGCGATGTCAGAGGTGGATGAACCTGAACGTGCACGAGGCTTTGGAGTAGCAGCCACTATAACAAAGTCATTCCCAGTGACTGCCCTCGATCCTGCAAGGGAGACCAACCCCAAAAGCAATTAAAAATCATACACAGTTCTTGGTGGATCATGTGATGACGGAGGAGAGTTAACTTTCTAAGTCAAGTGATCTTGACTCATCGCCCTGTGAGAAAGGAAGGAAACATTGCTGAGAGAACGGATCGGAACGAAGGTCACAAATGGGGTCAGCTCCTGGGCCAACCAGGGAGAGTGTCGCCCTCTAAGCCGTAGAGCCTAAAAAATAAAAGTGAGGATAAAACCAACCAGACCTTCCAGAGCTCCCAGGGATTAAATCACCAACCAAAGAGGGCCCACGGCTCCAGCATATGTAGCAGAGGATGTCCTTATCGGACATCAAAGAGAGGGAAGGCCCTTGGTCCTAAGAAGGCCTGATGCCCCAGCGCAGGGAAATGCTAGAGCAGTGAGGCAGGAGTGGGTGGGTGGGTGGGTGGGGGAGCACCCTCATAGAAGTAGGGGGAGGGGGAGGGGATAGGGGGTTTCCGAAGGGGAAAACCCGGAAGGGGGGATAACATTTGAAATGTAAATAAATAAAATAACCATTTTGGGGGGAAAAGGGTGAGGATAAAAGATCTAGAAGGGGTTAGGAGCATGCACTGGACAAAAGAGGAAAAGAATAAGAGAGACAGACAGATAAAATGAGAAAAAGGAGTCGCCCAAAAGGGACTTCAGAATGTTGAAGCTGGAAGGACCTCAAAGATAATCAGCTTAATTTCACTGCAGCAGAAATCATGGCAGAGTAGCAGGAGAAATCATTTGTTAAGCACCCAGCATATACTGTGCTATGCATTTTTAAAGAATACTCTTATTTATTCCTACTTAGAACCGTTTATTTATCTATTTATTTGTTTGTTTGTTTATTTATTTATTTTAACTTATACTGACAAGGTTTCACTATGTTGCCTAGACTGCCTTCAAAGTTCAGAAATCTAAAATAAAAATGTTAGTATGGCCTCACTCCATTCTAATGTGCAAAAGCAGTGGTTCTCAACCTTCCTAACGCTGTGACCCTTTAATACAGTCCCTCATATTATGGTGACTCCCAACCATAAAACTATTTTCCAAAAATTATGAGGTTGCCACTTCATAACTGTAAATTTGCTACTGTTATGAATCATCATCTAAATGTCTGATATGCAGGATATCTGATATGTGACCCCAGGGAAACAGTCGGTCAACCCCTGAAGGAGTCGAGGCCCACGGTTGAGAATTGCTGGTTTAGATCAATGACTGTGTGATACTCTCTTTTGGCAGACCTGCAAGATATCATGGAAATATAACACAAATCAGCAATAGAACAGGAAGGGTGGGGACAGAAGAAAGGTCACAGGAAGGCCAGTGGTAAAAGAACAAGACCGATATTCTATAAGAAATAACTGGAGCAAAGGAAAGACTGAGGCAACCAAAACCCCACACGCCAAAAATAGTTACTTTAGTTCCATGATGACACTTTCTGTGCCTGCTGCTCTAATCGCTCCGCTTCCTGCTTCTAAGGGTCTCATAAGATTGCTGGCCATCTATGTCCCAGGAAAAATTAAAAAGTGACAAAACCTAAGAAGGAGCTGACATGGGGTCTTCTCTCACTGGAATGAAACCCACACAGCAGTTGGTGAATGTCATAAAGAACAATGAGTCATAGCTTCAACTAATCAAGTTGACTTCGCCCTGGCAAAGATGGATATGTAATCTCTAATCACTGGAACCGCTTACGAGATGTAAATATCAAACTAGGGAAATGGACTAATAGAAAAATCAAATCCATTTAAAACACACTCTGCAGAAACCCAGACCAGTCATGAGATGGAGCTCAGGGAGTCTTGTGGAAGAGTTGGGAAGGATTAAGGGGCCCGGAGGTGATAGGGACTCCACAGGAAGACCAACAGAGTCAACTAACCTGAACCCTTGGGGGCTGCCAGAGACTGAACCAACCAAAGAGCATACATGAGCTGGAACTAGCTCCCCCAAGGCATGTACATCACATGTGCAGCTTGGCCTTCATGCGGGTCCCCAACAACTGGAGCAGGGGCTGTTCCTGACTCTGTTGCCTGTCTAACACAGATTTCTTGTAGAATGTAGGTCTTCTTCTTTACCACTGGCGTTCCTGTGACCTTTCTTCTAACTGTGATCCTGTTCCCCTAACTGGGCAGCCTTGTCTGGCCTCAGTGGGTGAGGATAGACCTAGTCCTGCAGTGACTTGAGGTGCCAGGTTGGGTTGGTACCCCCAAGGAGGGCTTCTGTTTTATTGGGAGTCTTTGCTACGGTTACTCTCATAGATTCCATGGAGTTTCCATTGCACTAGGTTTACCATATTTTCCTTATTTTTCAGTTGAGGGACATCTAGGTTCTTTCCAGTTTCTGGCTACTGTGAATAAAGCTGTTATGAACATAGTTAAGCAAGTGTACTTGTGATAACATGGAGCATCCTTTGGGAATATGCCCAGGAGTGGTATAGCTGAGTCTTGAAGCAGATCGATTGCCAATTGTCTGAAAGACTGCCATATTTATTTTCAAAGTGGCTATACAAGTTTGCACTCCCACCAGCAATGGAGGAGTGTTCCCTTTGCTCCACCATCCTTGCCAGCTTGTGCCATCACTTGTGATGTTGATCGTAGCCATTTTGACAGGGGTGGTGATGGAATCTCAAAGTCCTTTTGATTTGAATTTCTCTGATGGCTAAGGATGTTGAATGATGAAGAATTCTTTAATGGCTACAAAGTTTCTTGTAAACAAAACAAAAAAGGCTGCAAGAAGACAGTTGAAATCATTGCACACCTCTGTGACATGGTCCCATGTCGCTGACTTGCACACTTTAAAGTGGTCAGATCGATAGTTTATGTTAATAGCATTAAGCATATCTTTTGCATGGTACTGGAGATGGAACACAGCCCTGTATTTGCTAGGCAAGTACTCTGCCATACTTCAGTGTCCACTGCCCTTAAAGCCTATTTATTAGGGCCATTTCTCATTTAAAGCAACTCTGGTTGGAGCCCAGGATAACCAGGCACACAGAAATCACCTAAAATAATTGATCAGCCAGTACATTTCTTGGGTGATGCAGTCATGGCTTATATCCATGGGGAAGGGAAGAGCAGAGAAGCAGAAAAAATAACAAACTTTGTGCCTACTTTGCCACAAATATTTCTGCAGTCTTTTCATCTTTAAAGACTCCTATAGCCCAGAAAGAACTTCCCCTTCTAACCAGAGCCCCAGCTAGCCATCCTGGTTTATTCACTTGCTGATTATATCTTCACATCATGTCATCTTTGTATTTATCAGAGGTCAACATGAGACATGGTTTTTGAGTAAGTATGGTTTGATTTTCCTCTAAGTAGCCTCTAGTACAAGGCAGCAACCACAGCCATAAGGCTTACCTTGAGGTCACATGAGAAAGTTTATAGCACTGGACTTTTCTGGGTTATCTGCTCCGCTAGCTTCCCGAAGAAGGACAAAGGAGATCTTCACTGGGGAAGGACGAAATGGACTCGATAGCTTATTTTTGTGTTAGGCTGTCAGCCCTGGCCCCCAACTCATCTGCTGGGATAGAGCACTGGGGGCAGAGGCCAAGAAGCACGATCAGGAAATGCTGGTACCACACACACACCAGGATTATACTGGAAAATGAGAAAGAAAGCATTTGTCTGACATAAGAGAACAAAAGCAAGCAGCCTTTCAGCTGTTTGTTTGTGTTTGTTTGTTTGTTTGTTTGTTTGTTTTTGGAATAAATGGCTCCAGTTCTTTAATGGTTCCCTGTAGGTCAGCTTTAAATAATAAAAACAAAAGTGTTGACAAGAAGCCCAGGACACTGGAGGTCAAAGCCTACCTCTGCCACTTCCCATTACTTGGCAAGTCATGTCATGTCCCTGGATCTCAGTTTCATCAGCTACAAAGGGATGGCTTGCTGGAGGCTTTGTATCATGCAGTTCTAGAAGCGGCTGCCTGGATACCAGCACTGACTCCACCAGCTAGACGTGGCACCTCCAGCGACCTCATTCCTCTCTGCGGATTACTTTCCTCAGTGGAACATGATAGCCTGCCTATACATTTAATGTTAACTCAATGTGCTAATGCTTCTGGCATCCTTGCGACTGTGTTATAATAAGTGCTTAAATGTAAATGGGTAGTATTAATGAGAGTTCGGTTTTCTTTCTTTTTTTTTTTTTTTAAGAAAAAAAATAGCTCCAGACATTTAAAAAGCACTTCAGAAACCAGATTTTCTAAAGTTTGCTACCAGAGGGACACTGTGCTTTGCCTTTGATGAATGAGTCCACGTAATGTAAAAATAAGGTGCAGGAGTGATGTATGCCGGGACCTCACCTGTGCGCCGAAGTTAAAAACTTCGCTCTTCTCTCTCCACTACTTTATGCATGCATGCCTTGCTTGCATCAGGATCTCAGACCACACCCTCCATAGGTGTGCATGCTAAGGACAGGGTAATTGGAATTATTCTATCCCTACCCTTGATTCTTGTAGCTACAGTGACCACTAGAGATTAAGCAAGAAAAAAGTCATAGCTAAAGATTAACAAAGTTCGTGTCAGTTGAGTTGCTCGAAGGACAGGGCACAGGAAGAATATGGTTGGCACTGGGCATGGTTTCTACCCGGACCTCCTTAGACAGTGAGCCGTGAAGGAAGAGTGACTGGCTTCTGAGCTGTATGTACTTCCCTTCCCTTCTCTTCCCTTCTGCCTCAGTTTCCTTCATTTAAAATGCCTGCCAGGGACTGTGTAGGAGTGGCTTCTGGCTGAAGTCAAGCAACATTCCTCTTAGATAATGTGCTCACATGAGCAAGGGAGAGCAGAGCACAGTCAGCCCTAAGATGTCTTACTCCATACCATCCTAGACTGTGCTTGGCTGGTGGAGCTAAGAGCCAGGACCTATACATCTTGTTTAAAACGCCCCAGTATGCCTCTGTGGGCAAGGGAGCCATGGAAACTGAACAGGTGTCCCAGGAGTGAGAGATGGCAAGAATAAGCAGGAACTGCCCTCAAAATAACTGCCCTCAATCCTGGAACTCACATAGGTCCACAGACCATTGACCCCCTCTGTGGCTTTAGAAGACAGAAGTGTTTTACATGATACCTGTTGATCCCATCCATTTCATAATAGCTGTGCCTTAGTAAGTTCCTTACTCAGTGAGAGGTGTCAGAGTCGCTCCATTAAGCCCAGCCTGGCTGTGGGTCAGTCACAGTCACCTGTTCATCCAGGTTGGGATGTCTGGAGGGCCCAGCAATGAGAATATATACAAGTTTCTGCTCCTAAAGCAATTCAAATTCAGGCAGGGGGGTCTCTCTTGAGATGGTTCAAGGCCACCAAGAGGAGTACTCCTACCATGAATAAAGCTCCTTCCAAGTGGTCTCCTCTTCCACGGCTAATCTATGATGTTTATTTCAAGGTCTCTTACCTTTATAACAAGTCTTCAAGGGCTGTGAAACCTATCTATATCTAAGTTAACTACATCTACATTAACAGTGTTCACTGGGCCCTAGGCAGACGTGGAGCCCCTTGCACCCTCATTTTCTGCTCCTGTTTTCTCCTCCACGTGCCAGCAGGATGGCCCACAAGCAGATCTACTACTCAGACAAGTACTTCAATGAGTACTACGAGTACCTGAATGTCATGTTGCCCAGAGAACTCTCTAAACAAGTACCCAAGACTCATCTGATGTCGGAAGAGGAGTGAAGGAGACTTGGTGTCCGACAGAGTCTAGGATGGGTTCATTACATGGTTCATGAGCCAGAACCGCATATTCTTCTCTGTAGATGACCTCTTCCAAAAGAACAACAAAAATGAAGTACAGCTGGGATCATCTAACCTTTTTCAAATTTAATGTATGTGTGCATATAAGGTAGTATTCAGTGAATACTTGAAAAAAAATGTACAAACCTTTCATCCATACCTGTGCATGCGCTGTATTCGTCCCAGCAACAGAGCTCAGGTAAATGCAACCAACAGCAAGTAGATTATTTTAAGTTGTTAAAAATAAATTTTCTTGTAGTTTTTTCTTAATATAAATGCCTGTTTTACTTTACCTGTTTAGTTAATCAAAGTTTATATACTGCATTTTAAAAGAATACAGTGTTCACTGGAGATCATTCCACCTTTTCCCTCCATGTAAGGGAAGTCCCTCCCACGGCTGTAGAAGGTGGCAAGTGATGGAATATTGTGTTTGCCTTGCTGGACTGATGTCCATTTCTCTACTATTAAAACCCGGGGCTCTCCCACAGTTACTCTGTAGACAGCTGTGCACTGCTGCTCTGGTTCAGTTTTATGCAGAAGCAAGTCACTGCACTCAACCACCCTCACGCCTTTGCCTCACTTTCTCATTCTTGCTGTGTTCCCTCAGATGATAAGTCACAAAAATATGACTAGGTAGACAGATAGCTTCAGAACCTGTATATAGCCACAAAGTAATATAATTGACAAATCCAGCAATATAATAGATTAGTCAGGCTGGTATATATATATATATATATATATATATATATATATATATATATATATATATATGTAATATATTACATAATTAAAATGTGTAAGAAGTCCAGAAAACACACTACTGGAAAAATCATTTCCAAATAGTATGATTTAGTGAGCTACATGGTTGATTTCCCTGCTCTGAAATGAGACATGTCTCCGTACAATGTTAACTCAGAATTGTTTCCAAAGCAGACCATTGAGTCCATATCTTGAAACAAGTTCAGAGGCTGAGGAGAGGGCTCAGGAGTAAAATGCCTGCCAAATGAGAATGAGAAATTGAGTTTGGATCTGTAGAGACCAAGTGAAAATCAGTCATGATGATGACTGTCTGTAACTAGAACACTGGATGAAGTCAGGTGGGTCCCTAGAGTTTGTTGGTCAATCAGCCTCACCCAGTTGATGCAAGTTGGGCTGGGTGAGAGACATGGAGCCAAAAACAGCAGAGCGCAATCAAGGAAGGCAATCAACATTGACCTCTGGTCTCTACATAGAGGTGTATACTAGTGGAAACCCATGCATACACCCACACAAATATACATACAACAGGAAAGAAAAGGAGAGGGGAGGAAAGGGAGGAAGAGAAGGGATGGGAAGAGAAAGAAGGGAAAGGAGAGGAGGAAAGTAAAAGAATTGAGTACAAAGAAATACAGGTTAGAAGTCTACATTTGTCTCTGTTTGATTATGTGTGACTTGTTCTACCCAGCACAACTCAAAGTCTGTTTGAGTAGCAGACCAAAAAAATAATAGTCAACAAAGCAAGGGGCTAGGAGTGGATGATTCATAAACGTTAAGTGGACATACTTAAGTCTCAATTACATTTATTCATTGCTGCCACAAAGTTAGAAGGAACCAATGAAAATACTCTTGACACACAGAAATCTTAAGCTCTTTAAGAGGCCACTTGCTCTTGTGGTTGATGAAAGGAATGAAGAGAGGGTGCAGAAGCACACAAATATTAACTGTGAGCCCAGTTCACTGACACAATCAATCAACCTACAGCTCACTCAAATGGGCCCAAAAGGATTTAGCAATTGTATTTATTTATTTATTTATTTATTTATTTATTTATTTATAAGCTAGTAAGGACTTGTTTGAAATAATTTGAAATAATACCATGCATCCTATCAGATCACCAAGGACTAAGGCTGGTCTTCAATAGGAATAAAAACAACAGAAACTCCACATACACATGGAAGCTGAACAACGCCCTACTCAATGGTAACTTGGTCAAGGAAGAAATAAAGAAAGAAATTAAAGACTTTTTAGAAATTAATGAAAATGAAGGCTCAACATACCCATACTCACGGGATACAATGAAAGCAGTGCTAGGAGGAAAACTCAGTTCTCAGTGCCTCCAAAAAGAAACTGGAGAAAACATATGTGCAGCTTAACAGCACACCTAAAAGTTCTAAAACAAAAAGAAGCAAATACAACCAAGAGGAGTAGACTGCAGGAAATAATCAAACTCAAGGCTGAGATCAACCAAGGAGAAACAAAAAGAAATATAAAAAGAATCAACCAATCCAGGAGCTGGTTCTTTGAGAAAATCAACAAGATAGATTAAACCCTTAGCCAGACTAACCAGAGGGCACAGAGACGGTTTTCAAATTAATAAAATCAAAACTGAAAAGAGATACATAAAAACAGAAACCTATGAAATTCAAAATATCATCAGATCCTACTACAAAAGTCTATATTCAACAAAACTTGGAGATCTGGATGAAATGGACAATTTTCTAGACAGATACCAAATACCAAAGTTAAATCAGGATCAGATAAACCATCTAAACAGTCCCATAACCCCTAAAAAAATAGAAGCAATCATTAAAAGTCTCCATAGTAAAAAAATCCCAGGACCAGATTGATTCAGTGCAGAATTCTATCAGACCTTCAAAGAAGACCTAATACCAATACTCTTCAAACTATTCCACAAAATAAAAAGAAAAGGAATCCTATCCAATTCATTGTATGAAGCCACAGTTACACTGCATATTCTCCCTTGGAGATGGAATGGTTTCTGTCTAATCAGGAACTTTTCACATTTCTCTTTAATAGAGGACTTCATAAGAGATTTTTTTTCTACTTCTATCATGTTTAATGCTCCAAATATATATTTAAAACTGCTTGAGTGCATATTAGTTTTAGCTTCAGAAGATATCATACATATCTAAGTGGCATTTAACTATTATAAATTATTTTGATGACTTAAAAAATGCCAATACTGAATTGTATATTTTAAAATAAATTTTATTAGTTTAATAAAAAATTAAAGAGAGAGGGAGGGAGGGAGAGAGAGAGAGAAGAAAGAGAGAGAGAGAGAGAGAGAGAGAGAGAGAGAGAGAGAGAGAAAGAAAGAAAGAAAGAAAGAAAGAAAGAAAGAAAGAAAGAAAGAAAGAAAGGAAAATATAAGTAATAAAAGTCCCAAAAGCCCCATAACACACCAAAGCATTTTCAGCCTCAGTCATCCAGGCTCAGGATTCTTGGAAAATCATTGCAAACTCTTTAGATCACATCCTGATAATATCATCCTGAGTGAGGTAACCCAGTCACAAAAGAACACACATTGTATGTACTCACTAATAAGTAGATATTAGAAGAAGAAGAAAAAAAAAAAAGCTCCGAATACCCACAATACAATTCATAGACCTTATGAAACCCAAGAAAGAAGACCAAAGTGTGGATGTTTCAGTCCTACTCAGAAGTGGGGAAGAGAATAATCACAGGAGGTAGAGTGAGGGAGGGTTATAGGAGGCAGAGAGGAGGAGGTGAGAAATGGGAGGGCAGGATCAGGCAATGGAGGAGACAGGGAAGAAGAACAGAAGGTCAGAAATTTGAATGGTGGTGTAGTAGCCATGGGGGATGGGAAACTCGGTGGTAGCCACCAGAAATCCCCAGATGCCAGGGACCCAAGAGGTTCCCAGGACCCAACAGGGATGACATTAGCCAAAATACCCAACAAAGGGGAGAGAGAATCTGTAGCGACTATATCCAGTAGACAGGCACTGCCCCCAGTTGAGGGATAGAGCCACCCACCCATCTCAAAAATATTAATCTAGAATTGCTCCTGCTAAAAGGAAATGCAGGGACAAAATGTGGAGCAGAAACTGAAGGAAAGGCCATCCAGAGACTGCCCCACCTATGGATCCATCCCATCTGAGGGCTCCAAACCCAGACATTATTGCTGATGCCAAGAAGTGCTTGCTGAGAGGTGCCTAGTATGGTGTCCCCTGAGAGGCTCTGCCAGAGCCTGACCAAAACAGATGCAGATGCTTGCAGCGCAGGGACTCCAATGGAGGAGTTAGGGGAAGAACTGAAGGAGCTGAAGGGATTAGCAACCCCACAAGAAGAACAACAGTATCAAACAACCAGATCCCCAACACTCCCAAGGACTAAACCACCGACTAAAGAGTACAGGTGGAGGGACCCATGGGTCCAGCTGTATAGCAGAGGATGCCCTTATCTGGCATCAATGGGAGGTAATCCCCTTGGTCCTGTAGAGGCTTGCTGACCCGGTGTAGGGGAATGGTAGGGCACTGGGGGGGGGGCGGGGGGGACTGGGAAGAGAGATAACATTTGGAATGTAAATAAATAAAATAGCCAATAAAATTTTAAAAAGAAGAAAGAAAAATGTTTTTATATATCTTTTGCCATGTTTAAGCTTGCTTTTAATTGGAGCTTTTTTTTCTTTTTTTGGAAATGTAAGCATGAATTAAGATACATGAAGTGTCACTAATTGAAATACATACTTCATACCATGATTTGAATAAAGGAGTCTTTAGTTATCTCGTTGAATAATGTGTTCCTCCAGTGTAAACACATTTCAGAAATGGTCATTGCCCCTGTGGACATGAACATTAGTATTCCTGCCCCAGAAGACTATTAGTTTCTATTCAAATAAACTTCCTTGATTACCTCTGAACTATCATTAGACAGGAGAACTCTTGAATCTTAGTGGCCTTCATAGAAATATCACAAGCAAGACAGCAAAAATTAAGCTGTCCTAAATCTGGCTGTCCCAGGGGCACTTTTGAAAATGTTTTTGACTATTTTTTGAGAATTTCATACAGTGTTTTCTGAGCATATATTTTCAGGAGACTACCATAGGGAGTTAGGCAGAAAAGCTTCAAGATTTTCCCATGTGTCTTGACTTTCTGTATTTCACTCAGCTAAGGGCTGAGAACTTTTTTCTTTAAACGAACAATTCTTTGATTCTTAAGAAAATGAAAAGATGATTATTTCCCATGTGGTTGGTTAAGTAGAAACACTATCTGTGTGTACATGCTGTGTTTCAAAGAGAAAGAGAGAAAAGTGTGTGTGAGCGAGACAGACAGACAGACACAGAGACAGAGATAAAGAGACAATGACATAGAGACAGAGAGATTTTAGTGCTGTGACTGCTAAAAGAGGCATAGGGTAATTTTCCCTTTCCATAAGATCACCAGTTCTTGGGTTGCAGAGGAAATATTGACAGAATCTGAAACATCACTGAGTGCTATCAACAGCATCCTCAGATACCTCAAAGGCTGCTAGGCTGCACTCATGCCCACCAAACCTCCTTAGCGACCAACCATCTTGGAAAGAGCTGGAATTCACACTGCATTTTCACAAAGGAAAGGTCACAGAACGCTTGAATTAAAGGAATCTTGAAAATATCTAACTCACAACTTCGTGTTTTTGGGATCAAGCCTTCAGTTTTTGGGATCGAGCGAATCTAAAAACATGAAAGGTGTTCCTAATCATATCATTAGAACATTGTTATTGTATTGTTGTTGTAAATGGGTATGTAGTGCAGAAAGTAAATTGAAAAGAAAAAAAAAAAAAAAAAAAAAAAAAAACCTCCTCTTACCCATTTCTGCTGTGATGGAAATTAAGGGTTTGATTTTGGTGTGTTGTTGTTGTTGTTGTTGTTTTCCCCTGTGTTAGGGCTAAAAAATTCTGCTGCAGTAGGCACTCCTTGTTACAAAAATTAATGGTGGCACACACTAAATCTCAGCATTCAGGAGGCAGATACAAGCCAATCTCTATGGCATCAAGGCCAGACTGTCCACATACTGAGTTCCAGACCAACCAGGGCTACATAATGAGACCTTTTCTCAAAAAACAAAAACAAAAAAACAACAAAAAACAAAAAAGTACATAAAAATGCTAGATACATGAATTACAATAAGTAAACTCAGTAAATTCTGTTCTCTCCTTCTAACCCACATTTTCACTCCATATCTGTACTTGTTTTTTTTTTGTTTGTTTGTTTTTTTTTTGTCAAAATACCTTTTGTCAGATATAATGATTTGGATCTGAAATGTTCTGCAAAAGCTGACGTGTTGAAGGCATCAAGTGCAGAGGTCTGCAGAAGTCAGGCCTGCTGGGATGTGGTTGGACCAGGAGGACTCTGGCATTCTCTGTAGACGAATCCATTATGCAAGTTCCACGTTCTCCTAGCCCATTCAATATGCACTAATTAGTCAAGTGCTGATGAAGGCAGTGCTCTGGCTTCCAGTCACCTCTCATTAGTGCTGCCACATGGGACCAAGCCTTCAACAACAGGAACATTTGGCAGAGCATTTACTATGTGAATCATAACAACATGTAACTTAGAGGAGATTTGGGACATCTTAGTAGTCCAACTGCCTCACAATGTAACTGAGCTACAATGTTTTCAAGCCAAATCCCTAGTTAGAGAACACAACACTGTGATTGGTCCAGAATGATCAAATCATCACCTCTCCAATCAGCGTTCGCATCATTAGCTTAACTTGACTCCTAAAGCAAGAAAAGCTAAGGCAAGAACAGCTGATGAGAATGCCACTACCCGCTAGGAAGAACAGGGCCTACCTAATAGAGTACACAGCATCATTGCAAGTCCATAGGACTTCACAGCTGGTGTTCTGCAGTGAGTGTGTTTCATTACAATATGGTGAAGCTGCAGAGAAAACACAGCACTTGCTGCAGTTCCAGAGGACTGGAGTTCAGTTCCCAGCACCCACATAGGGCAGCTCACAACTGCTTGCAACTCCAGAGCTAGGGGATTTGAAGCCTCTGGTCTCTTTAAACAACTGCATTCACGTGCAAATAACCACATCTGTGCACACACACACACACACACACACACACATACACACGCACGCCTATATGTAACTAAAAAATAATAATCTTAAAAATGCACCTTTTAAAAAGCCATTGTCTTTTAATGTGTTGATGTAAAAGGTTAAGTAAGAAAAAATAATATTTTAATCCACTTTTCAAATTTCTGTATATACCCATAGCTCCACACACCTCCCATAATTAGTCAAATTTCTGCTGTAACTTGTGTCATCAAATACTGTTGTCCTATAATGTATACCTATACTTAGTTCCTTCTCTAAACACAACAAATTCTCATGACACAAATAACCCAAAGTCTGAGGAAATTTTGTGCTGTGAAATTATACTACATTTAACTTTTTCAAATGAACAGTTTCAGATTATAGTTTCAAGCAGGAGCAAGGATGGGTGGTTAAAAACAGGAAGTTCCATGAGTAAACTTGAAACCAGTGAAAATGCAGAAGACAATCAGGGAAATTCAGAAAAATCTGAAATTGTCCACAGATGTGACAGTTATAGACTGTTTCCTCTGTTTTCCCATGTGAGCCTGGACTGAAAACCTTGATTAGAACAGCCTACCAGACAGGCTGCAGATGAACAGACAGCGGCCACAAGCTGTCCTCACTTGCCAGCTAAAAGGATTTTTGTCATGGGGTGGTTTGAATTAAGAATTGTTAGTGTTGTTAAAGAGAAACTGGATAAGACCGTGAATTTCACAGAATTACTGAAAACCCAACCATACAAAGACTAAGCACGCCCAACATTTAATGAAAAGCACAATCCAAATGAGCCAAGTTCGTGAAGTTTTCCTCAAAGGGTATTTCAGACACACGCACTGTCTTAGTTAGGATTTTACTGCTAACTTACTGTCTTATAAAGGACAACATTTAATTGGGGCTGGCTTACAGGGTCAGAGGTTCAGTCCATTAGCATCAAAGCAAGAGCATGGCAACATCCAGGAAGGCATGATACAGGAGGAGCTGAGGACTCTACATCTTCATCTGAAAGCTTCTAGTGGAAATACTGACTTCCAGGCAGCGAGGGTGAGGGTTTTAAGCCCATGCCCACAGTGACACACCTATTCCAACATGGCCTCACCTCTTTATAGTGCCACTCCTTGGGCTAAGCATATACAAACTATCACGCACACGCTTAGGAAATACAGACAATATGTTATTGGCAAGTGGGGTTTTGAACTCTGGGAGAAGGAATGGAGACTAGAATGAATGACTTAGAGTAAGGAAAACTTTTGAATCAGAATTTCAAATAACTCATTTTCATAGTCCAAAAATCACACATGTTATTGATGTGATTGAAGTTAATTAATTCAAATTACTTAATTGAAGTCCCCCCAATCTTGAACTTCAATTAAGAGATCAATATTAACAATTTGATATTTCTTTGTCTCTGTTTGGTGATAAAATGGTCAGTGGGCACATTTTGCCTGAGTTACATGCTTGCGCTTAAATGTAAGCACACAAAGCCATAGCAATGGCAACAACTGTAGGCAGGCCATTGCAAAGCCTGAACGTCGGGTAACTTGTGTAAAACACATGGGGATCTCTGCTTCTCAAAGGCTGCCTTCCGACTTCCAAAGTACTCAGTAGTACAGTCAGTATACTTCTCAAAACCTCTTGATGAAATCAAAATTTTTTAACCACATGGATTATATATTGTCTTCAGCAACAGATGGGGGTGGTTGGGGTTACGTTGCTGTTTTTTATCTTAAAGAATGTTTTAAAACTTGCATACTCTGCCCATCCAAAGACCATTAACTCCATCAAAATTCTCCGTGTGTGACTTGAGACAGTGAAGCAAATGGCCTCTGGAAGGGTAGAAAGAACAATTATGATGAAACCTGAGCTGAGCCAAGCTCACTTGTCCCAGTGATGTTTAATGACCACCAACTTCAGTGTCTGCTAAGATGCTTACTCCTGCTCTTAGACCCCATAATGGAGAATGTGACATCAAGCAGTTTTGTCATAAACCTGTATCTACTCACGGACCCCAAATCTTAAACTCCTTCATGAACTTAGACTTTCTCTGCATCTATCAAAGTAACTACCCCTGCTCAACAGCAACAGGAACTCCAGGACTCCATCAGCCTACTTGAGAAAAGCTGGGACAGGAAGGAGACAGGGCTCTGGTGACTTACTAACTTATACTTGGTCCCTTCAGTACCCTGTCCTTCCCTCTCTCTGCTGCATCTCATCCTTCTTAGAACGTTTCCTTTATTTTCAAATACAGGGCAATTTGCCCTCATATATTCTGCTGGGGACAGTGATCCTCATGCTATGTCAATGGTTAGAGCAGGCCTAGAGATAGAGACAGCTTCGAAAATGACCTCACTCCGTCAGCACAGTGATTGTTGATTCTACCCGTCTTAGAACACATACTTCTTCGCCTTCCCTGACTTTCTAACCCAATCCAAATAATGCTGCATAGCCCAAACTACTTCTGCCTTCATCTATGATCATTATTATTATCATTATTATTTCCCCTTCCTCCTCTCATAAACAATCATTCTGTTGCCTATGGGGCTTTTTAAAAAGGTCTGCATACGAGATTTATTATTCTAACTGAACCCATGAGCACTGAGGCTATAATAAATTCACTAACTAAGAACAGACGGGAGAGAAATAGGCAAGTATGGGTGTATGAAACTAAAAAGATAACCAAGAGATAGAAAGCAGAGGTTCCAGGGGATGGGAGAAAGTAACAGATCCCATAAGTCATGACCATGAAGGTTAATCGGGGTAGAAGGGTACATGGGTGCGTCAGGGAGAAGAGGGAGGAGAAGGGAAGAGGGGAATCAAAACCACAAATTATTAATTAAAATACCATCGAGAAACTTAACGCTTTGTGTGCTCGTTTTAAAAATGAACAAATGAAAAGAGAAAGATAGTAGATACGGGGCTAGAAGTGCAGCTCAGTGGTAGAGTACTTGCCTACCACATATGAAGCACTTATTTTGTTCCAACCATCACGCTTTAAATAATATTCAATTGATACATTATCAAATACTATCTCCAAAATCTTATGGTCTCTTGGAGTAAAAACTGGGCAGGAATGAATAAGCACATAAATAACCATTAAAATTAGTTTGTAGTAAGAAAAGGAAGAGGGTACAAAGTTTATATCCACACAGAGGAGAGTAAGTTCTCAGCATTTGGATGATCGGGAGACACATCTTAGTAGAAACAGACTTCAAAGCCTTTTTTGGAAACCCAAATGTCCAAGAGAGGAAGCAGAGCCATGCTAGCAACACAGCCCTTCTTCACACTGGAAGCAACGCAAACCTGAGCAGAAGAGGAAGCAGCTTGAGGAAGAAAGAGGAAAGACACAAGTGAGGGATACCCACATGTCGGTGACTGCATAAAATGCCTTGGAATGTCTAATTCCATGGATGGATAGATAATAAAGGTGGAAATGAGAGACACAATCTAGATAAAGGAAAGAATGAAGATGTAATATACTGCTCTCATCCAGTCCTCTCAACTAGCCATACAGGGAATGTTAGTTTCCTACTCTATACATAAAGATACCAAGACTCCACGAGCTTACATAACTTCAGGACAGAAGGGTTAATAGCAAATCCCTGATGCTAAAATAGAAACCCTGAGTTCTATGGACCACAAAGCCAACAACAGTACAGTAATTCTTTCTGCATGAGATATGATGAAAAATTTTAAAATCACTTAAGACTTTAGAAGATGACTCGTTAATAGTGGCATCATTAATAAAATACATAGAAGCAACCATATATACATTAACAATTCTCTTAGCTACTTTCTATAGCAGTTATTCTACTTCAAGAATTAAAACTGTTACTCTTGGGCTAGGAAAATGGTTTAGTGAGTACTGCCTCTTGCTGTATAAGTCTGAGGATCTGAGGGCCTGAGTTCAAATCCCCAGAAATACATAGAAATCCAAGCATGACCACATATACCTGTAATCCCAAAACTGTGGTGCATATAACCAGAGACTCACTGGGGCTTACTGGCCACCAGCCCAGCTGTAGGTCAGACTCTGTCTCAAAGAAATAAGCTGGAGGGGGCTGAAGAGATGGCTCAGCAGTTAAGAGCACTGGCTGCTCTACCAAAGGTTCTGAGTCCAATTCCCAGCAACCATATGGTGGCTCACAACCCTCTGTAATGGAATCTGATGTCCTTATCTGGTGTGTCTGAAGACAGCAAGAGTGTACTCATACATAAAATAAATCTAAGAAAGAAAAGAAGAAAAGAAGAAAGGAAGAAAGGAAGAATGGAAGAAAGGAAGGAAGAAAGAAAGAAAGAAAGAAAGAAAGAAAGAAAGAAAGAAAGAAAGAAGGAAGGAAGGAAGGAAGGAAGGAAGGAAGAAGGAAGGAAGGAAGGAAGGAAGGAAGGAAGGAAGGAAGGAAGGAAGGAAGGAGAGAGAGAGAGAAAGAAAGAAAGAAAGAAAGAAAGAAAGAAAGAAAGAAAGAAAGAAAGAAAGAAAGAAAGAAGGAAGGAAGGAAGGAAGGAAGGAGAGAGAGAGAGAGAGAGAGAGAGAGAGAGAGAGAGAGAGAGAGAAAGGAAGAAAGAAAGAAGCTGGAGCTAGCACACACATCATCTTCTGTCTTCCACATATGGACAGAGATGCATGCAACCACACATACACGTGGGTACATCAAATTACGCACATACACCAAACACATTCACATAGATACAGACATTCGAAAGAATCAAGAAGAGAAAGAGAGAGAGAGAGAATATAAACTTATTCTCTGGGAATACACATTTCAGGGGCAAAGACATGGTGCAGCAGAATGTGTCGTGTTTTTTCATAAAACTAAAGTTTGAGTTTCAACCCCCACTTAGGCACAGCTCACAACTGCCTGGATCTCCAGTTCCAAGGAATCCTATGTCTCTGGCCTCCTCAGGTATCTGTGCCTAGACAGACACATAATTAAAAGCAAAATAAATAATTAAAAGTAAAACTGCATATTTCCTTCTCAGACTACATGATAATTCTACTTTAAGTGACAAAGACAGCCTTTAAGTTATCAGAAAGGAAGCAACTCTCTGGACTTTAAATCTGCATTCTTTTTTTTTTTTTTTTTTTTCCCATTTTTTATTAGGTATTTTTTTCAGGTGCTTCTCAGCTATTTGGTATTCCTCAGGTGAGAATTCTTTGTTTAGCTCTGAGCCACATTTTTTAATGGGGTTATTTGATTATCTGGAGTCACTATTTGCAGATGATATGATAGTATATATAAGTGACCCTAAAAATTCCACCAGAGAACTCCTAAACCTGATAAACAGCTTCGGTGAAGTAGCTGGGTATAAAATTAACTCAAACAAGTCAATGGCCTTTCTCTACACAAAGAATAAACAGGCTGAGAAAGAAATTAGGGAAACAACACCCTTCTCAATAGTCACAAATAATATAAAATATCTCGGCGTGACTCTAACTAAGGAAGTGAAAGATCTGTATGATAAAAACTTCAAGTCTCTGAAGAAAGAAATTAAAGAAGATCTCAGAAGATGGAAAGATCTCCCATGCTCATGGATTGGCAGGATCAACATTGTAAAAATGGCTATCTTGCCAAAAGCAATCTACAGATTCAATGCAATCCCCATCAAAATTCCAACTCAATTCTTCAACGAATTAGAAGGAGCAATTTGCAAATTCATCTGGAATAACAAAAAACCTAGGATAGCAAAAACTCTTCTCAAGGATAAAAGAACCTCTGGTGGAATCACCATGCCTGACCTAAAGCTTTACTACAGAGCAATTGTGGTAAAAACTGCATGGTACTGGTTTAGAGACAGACAAGTAGACCAATGGAATAGAATTGAAGACCCAGAAATCTGCATTCTTATGAGAGCTTCAGGCAATCATAACCTGTGCAGTTTACCTGCACAAATTCTGATCTCAGTGCTTATCATCAAAGCCTACCAATGATGTAGCTAGTCTCATTCACTTAAAAGTATTAGATGCTGTGGTTTTTAAATGTTTTCACATGATGAAATCCTTTGTGTGTACTCATTATGCTGGTTCTGCATTACATAAGAACAGTAAATGCCACATTTAATCAAAACAACATATTATCTGTGGATTAGCAAAAGATTATTTTAAAATAAAATAGAGGACCTGGGAGATACCACAGTGGATAAAGCTCTTGCTGTACAACCATGAGTCTGTGTTCAGATCTCCAGGACCCATATAAAAGTCAGGCATGGCGATTCATGTCCCTATCAGTAGTGCTAGGGAAGATGGACAGGCAGAGAGAAGTGTCCCCCAGAGTGCACTGACGAGTTGAGTCCATCTGAAATGGTGAGTTTAAGGTACAATGAGAGACTCTGTCTCAAAAAATAAGGTGGAGAGTGCTAGAGGAAGATGTCCACCGTTAACCTCTACCCACCCCACAATCACATACACAAAGATACATGCCCACTCCACATTACGTCACACACACACACTAAATCAATCAGATAATAAGATTGAAAACAGCTCTCAGAGACTTATTCCTGATGCTTCCTGCTCCCACTTTTTATTGCTCACATTTATTGGTACTCTGGGTTGAAAGTGTGAGGTGAATGGATGATTTCATTTGATCCTCATAACAGCCTCATGCTGAGGTATGAGTTACCATTATACTTCCCAGCCTGGAAATAAGCAAATCAGGACTGGGTCATGTGACTTCCCTAGGGTCTCAGAGTAAGGGAGGAACCAGCGTTGATCTGGCTTTGAATGAAAAGTTGTCTATCTAAACGCTAAAGGGAACAACTTAGTTGGATTTTGTTCAATACAGGATTTATTTTTGTTCTCTTTCTGGCCTGGTACCTCGCCCTAACAGTCTTGGAAATCGGATATAAAACACCCTGAGAGTTGTCTGGAACATTGCACATATGCAAAAATGTGAAAATAAGTTTGAAATATTAAAATATGTTTCTAAAAGATTGATATTTGGAAATGAGGGTATGGCCTAGTATTAGGGTGTTTGCCTCGAATGTAGAAGGCCTTGGGTGGTTTTGCTCTGTTTTGTTTTCATTCTCCACCACAGCTTTATTTCTGCTCCTCTTCCCTGTTCTCACTGCTCATTGGTCTTGGGGACTATCCAAGTTTGAAGATGTAACTACTATTATGAAATGACAATGGACTATTGAAAATGAAAATGGTCTTCGTAAAACAAGACTATTTTCACGAGAGTGGAGGCACCATAAAGATGAGCGTTCTCACCGGGTGGTGGTGGAGCACTCCTTTAATCCCAGCACTTGGGAGGCAGAAGCAGGTGGATTTCTGAGTTCGAGGCCAGCCTGGTCTACAGAGTGAGTTCCAGGACAGCCAGGGCTTACACAGAGAAACCCTGTCTCGGGAAAACCAAAAAGAAAAAGAAAAAAAAAAAAAAGATGAGCATTCTCTTCTCAGTGCCAACCCAGGAAGAACGTCATCCACACAGAAATGATAGTCAGTGGCTCATTCACAGGCTGCTCTCTGAGTACATTCTGGTTGCTTCACCCGATTCTCAGACAAGGGAGGAGGATAGACAGGTGTGAACTGATGATAAAACAGTGTGATGACACCAAAGCCTATCCTGTAAGGATGCGCGGTAAGACCGAAGCACAGGGTGTAAGGATGGCTGAGCAACAACTTGGTACAATATGTGTATTTCAACCCGACTTCCCAATATGGGCTCATTTCCTTTTTGCATCAACACGAAGCCTCAAGTGAAACCACAGAGTGTATTTCATTTCAGAATGAAACTCATGACACAGCAAAGCGGTGAGTCATCCCGGGTCTGTGAAATTTCAATCCCAGTGGTGTAAAAACCAACTTGGGTCCTTTCCATCATTAAGCCAGTGAATGAATGGCCAGGTGTTTGCATTTTAACCATCGTTCATCTTCGTTGAACTGTCAGGTGCACTGTAACAATCAACTGATCAGGGATAAAAGGGAAAGAGAGTAGGGAAACTGCTCTCCTTACTGGTCTGGACCATGGAAGACAGTAGAGATTGGATCCCAAGTTTTCCACACTGACTAGCCTGGAAGCAGAACCTACTTAACTGCATTGTTACATGAAAACTCCCTAAATAAACTCTTTTTTCCTTGGAATGCAAAGTTAGATAAATAGGTCTGGGAACTCTTACAGTAATGAGTGCATGCGAGTCAGTAACACATTTCAGAATTCATGATGAGGTCACAAAAGTGGCTTCCTATGTTATATAGGTGGCAACGTCATAATTACTTGTCTGTTGCTCATCTTCCTTTTAGAGTGGGGGAAAAAAAGAAGAAGAAGAAGAAGAAGAAGAAGAAGAAGAAGAAGAAGAAGAAGAAGAAGAAGAAGAAGAAGAAAGAAAGCTTCAGTGGTTTCTCAGTAAGTGTGAACCAGAACCATAGCACAGTTCATTGGATGTCCTTACTAAACGGGCACCCTGACACACAAAACTAAGGCCACAAATCCCAAGAGAAAGCCTGAAATCTGGCCCCAGCAGCAAAGAAACACATTTGTCTTTGTATCAACCTTCATCTCGTTTTTGAAAGGCATCCTGGTGTGTCCCAGGGCACACTGAATCAGTGTCAACGTGTGTCTGTTCTCAACTCCAGCCTTCGATACCATAGTTACCTCTTCTCATGGCTGTGAGAACATGTGTTCCCACTCTGGCCTGCCAATGGCAGCGACTTACATAAACAGTGCACAGAGGAGCCAGGAAGTCTAAAACCTTCACAGAGGCTTCAAATGGCATGCAAACTGTGATGAGAAGTTAGAAGACATTTAGTAGACACTGGAAACTCCTGCGGAAGCATCAGCTGTGTGAAAAGGAAGCTTAAGACCTCCTTATTCTCTAATGCCAATACTACACACTGCTTAGATTTCATAACTGAAATTGAGACTTTGGTTCTGTTCAAGTTCAAGGGTCCTTCCTGAATACTTATCATCTAGAAAGCGAGACAGCAGAACCTCTTCTTCTCTCTATCCCTCTAACAACCAACTTTAGAGTAAACTCAGATAAAATTCTAGTCTTCTCTTTCTTCTTTCTTTCCTTCCTTATTTCTTGACTTTCTTCTCTATAGAGTCACATCTTATTCCAAGATGGGGCATGTAAACCCAAAGAATGGTGGGGGGAAATCTCATGCAACTCAAATTACCCTTGAAAGCCCCTGAAGTCTCCCCCTGAGCTCTGTGTCTCCTCTGGATGATCTTATCAACACCTCTAATATGTCTTTAACTTTGTCTGTCTGTCTGTCTGTCTGTCTCTCTCTCTCTCTCTCATTTTTATTTTTTGAAATAAGGTCTCCTATGGCCCATCCTGGCTTTAAACTCACTCTATGCAGCCAAGGATGCGTTAACCTCCTGGTCCTCCTCTCCTGCCTCAGCCTCCCAGGTGCAGGGATTACAGATATGAGCTGCCAAGCCTGGCTTAAGTGTTTTAATTTTTTACTTCCTGTATTAAGTGTCAGCCATCTTTCCCTCACACATCTAATCCTTTAAAAAAAATTTCACCAATTTATCGTTGGTCAGAAAAACTCTAAAAGCGTTCATGACGAAGTTAGAGAAATGGCTCATCAGTTAAGAGCACTTACAGCTCTTGCAGAGGACCCAGGTTCTATTTCCAGCAGTTCTAGAGAATCCAATGACTTTTTCTGACCCCCTTGGGTACCAAGCATGCATATGGTGTACCTACATATGTGCTGGCAAAACACAAATATCCATACAATTTTTAAACTAAAAATATTAATCATTCATACAATCTTTTCATAGGTTTTCACCTAAGAATTGACTTTTTCAGATTTAATAAGTCCTTTTCTGCTAGTTCAGATAAATAGGCGCACCACTGATCACCTACACCTCCCGCCATCTTTCTATCGTTCCTCCTGCATCCCTGACTCTGTCTCTGTCCCCATTTCTTTCCTTGTCCTTTTTTAATTCCACAAAGTTCAACTCAGCTTCATTAAAATCAGCATTTACTAAGAAGCACGTATAAAACCAGTTTCCCTTCTTTCACAATAACTTTTTTCATTGCTCTCACTTACTCTTTCATGAACTCGGGCTTTCTGCACATGCTCAGTTGGCACCAGCTACAGCCCATCCTCGATTCCAGGTGTGGCCAGTCCACATCCACAAACAAAGTCCCTGCTTCAAGGAATTTCCTTTCCAATGGAATGCATGGGCACCGTGCTACACAATGAAGATTCACCACAAACAGACGTGCGTGTGCCCTCAGAGGCCATCATGGCTGAGACGTGGAGAACAAGGGGCAGGGAGCCAAGCAAGGGCAAAGGCGCAGCAGCGGACTTTTTCTCTCGTTGTCAAAGAAGATGGTGACGCTGAAGAAACCGAAAGGCCATGTTAGAAACAGAACTGACTGAACTTGCCCATTTTACGGTCAAGTATTCTTTCCTTACCAACGCTCAATTGATTCAGGGATTTCCCCCGTATGTGCTGAAAGCACTCCAAAACTGCTTAAGTGAGTGAAGTTCAGAGGCAGCCTTATTGAGTAATCTGCTTGGTGTACCCTACAAATAAACAGAATAAGGACTGCTGGTGAGTTTAGTCAAGGATTTGAGTACGTAGGTGAGACGGTATCAAAGAAGAGGAACTAGTTGCAGACATGGGATGAAGAATAGAGTTCTGTTTTATAGCAACCACGGAGTTTAAAATGCTAAAAGTCCTGGTTAAACAGATATCACTCATTATTCTCACATACTTCCTGGACAATGCCCTCTAATACCTCAGTGGGAAAAAGCCAGGCTCAAGCATTAGCAAAGTTGGAATCCAACTCATAAGACTGCATTTCCTCTTTTCTTTCTTTCTTTTTTTTTTTTTTTTTTTTTTTTTTTTTTTTTTTTTTTTTTTGGTTTTTTGAGACAGGGTTTCTCTGTGTAGCCCTGGCTGTCCTGGAACTCACTCTGTAGACCAGGCTGGCCTTGAACTCAGAAATATGCCTGCCTCTGCCTCTGCCTCTGCCTCCCAAGTGCTGGGATTAAAGGTGTGTGCCACCACTGCCCGGCTTAAGGCTGCCTTTCCTGAAGACCACGCAGAAGGAAATTTAAACTATCTCTGAGTACATTTTAAAAGGAACAGAACATGTAGGGAGGGAGGAAATACTGTTTGGTTTTCATTCAAAACCAAATGAACAGGCCAGGGTTAGGCTTAAAGACACTGTTTCCCTAGACCCCAGCTTCTTAACCGTGGGTCCTAGTCCTCGTGAGGTCAGGAGTTCACTGGAGTCTTGGTTCTGAGCATACAATATGTATCCTTTGCACTGTGCATACTAGAAGGCTACTCAGCAGGCAGCTCAAGTTCAAGACTAATGAGTCTGGTTGCAGAGTGTTTACTGTGCCTTCAAAGTTTTCTGCCTTTTACAGAAACATAATGGTTTAATTATAGGAAAAAAAAACTTTTAATATTTTCCTACCCTCAGCCGTTGAAATTAGTTTATCTTTGGATTGGATTGCTTTAGAACGTTTAGTTTTAAATCTTGCTTGTTTGAGTTACTGACAAGTTAACCACAGAAGGAGGAAACCCATCTGTGAGGAATGAATGGGGGGGGGGGGGGGGGTTGGGGGGGGCATTGTTGACTTTCAAGATGGCTTAAGTGGCCAGAGACAGTTAAATCTTTACAATGTTTCTTCCAGCTCAGTCTGGCAGCCATTGTTCAAAGACTCTAAGCCAAGCTCAAGTCCAGGAGTTATTGGGCAAACCTGTCTCTAGCCAAACAAATTGCTTGACCTTTGCAGCTAAGCAGTTGTTAATAAATCAAGGAAGAGCAGGCAACTGAAAGCTACACTCTGAACTGCCTTGCGAGGGGGGGGGGGGGGGGGGGGGAGGGGCGCGGCATTAATGTTACTATCGTTATTATGTATTAGTTTGGTTACCTCGCTTCATAGCAAGCCAGCTGGGAACACGCTGGCACAAGGCACGTGCTATTGTGTTTCTCATTCTGATGGTTGGTATCTTAACAGGAAACGGAGGAGATGCTCTCCGTCTGTCCCTGCTCACAGACATCTGAACCTTTAGCCTCGAAGTCTCTGGGAACTGCAGAGTAACTCAAACGTTATGCCTGCAGCATTAAGAATAGGAGATTCCACTTTCAATCTCACCGCTCTAACCACATGACTGGCTTAAGTATCCTTGCAAGGATAGTAAGACAAACAGCTGGGGCTGGCAGTTAGAGTCCCTAACATATGTGGTTCGTCAACATGGCACAGCTAGCGTTACCTGGAGAGAGGGAATCCTATTTGAGGAATTGCCTCCATCAGATCCATCTGTCTGTAGGGTATTTAATTAAGGATAGATGTGGGATGCTCCAATCTATTGTTGGTGGTGCCATCCCTGGACAAGTCATTCTGGATTATATAAGAAAGCAAACTGAGAAACCCAGTAAGCAACAGTTCTCTTTGTTCTCTGCCTCAGTTGCTGCCTCCAGGTTCCTGTCCTGACTTCCCTGAGTGATGGGCCGTGTTCAGGATCCATAAGTCAAATAAACCTCTCCCCCACAACACCTCAGCCCAGTTGCTTTTGGTTGTAATGGTTTATCACGGCAACAAAGAATGAGATAATACACGTGCCGATTTGGTAGGCTACAAGTAATCAGACTTTTGTTATGGCTCAAGGAGCTTAAAGCCAGTGATAACAAGGAGCAAGAAAATGTACCTTGCTGCTGAGACCAAGCCTGAGAGGTCACCAGTGTCATTTTCACTGTGTCTTCATCATCAAAACAAGGCTAGCAGGACCCAAGGGCAGGAGACATAAAACCTATCTACCCCCTAAGAAGGATACCAAATCTAAAACATAAGTGTGAAAATTAGTAATATATAATAGAAATAAATGACAAAATCAAAAGATTTTTTTCTAGAAGAATAAGATAAAAGCCAGAGAGTGGTGGTGCATGCCTTTAGTCTCAGCACTCTGGAGGCAGAGGCAGGTGGTCTACAGAGTAAGTTCCTGGTTAGTCGGGGCTATACCCTTGACCCCCCCCAGTGACTCCACCCAGAGAAGAAGGTAGACTGACTACAGATCTTTGCCTCTCCCTCCCCTCCTCCAAATCCTATCCCCCACTCTCATCCCCAACTTTGTAGCAGACTACATACTGCACCCTCCCCTTCCTCCCTGCCCCCTTTGAATTCAAAGCCCAACTTGGAATCTTCACCTCTCCCTTTCTCTGTACCTAATCCTACCCCACCCCCAGTCTTGCCTCCAACTCTGTAGCAGACTACCTATTCTGGGATCACCCACCTTTCTGCCTCCATCTCCAGTGGATCAAACAGATCTTCTCCAACCTTCCTCTCTACTCATCTGGCTATACCAGCCCCCACCTCTCTAGCAGGCATTCCCTGGGTACCACCGTCCAAGCATGCCTGAGTAAGGAGTCAAAGCAGGTCAGCAGCTTCGGAACTTCACTCCTACGGTTCATTTCTCCTAGGATCCAATCCTCCAATCTCATCCCTAGCTCTGGAGTTCCTATCATGGCCTCTCCTCACTCTGCCCCAGCCCCAGGAAACTAAGCAGATCCTGATGGAACACCCTGCTTTCATCCCAGCTATGAACCTCCTAAACCTCCCTCCAGCCCATCCCTATTCCTAAGGGTCAACACCAAATACCTAGAAGCACATTCTTCCAAGAACCCCCAGTGACCAGGATCCCAGAAGAATTCCCTAACAGACAACACACAATCCCCCACACCCTCCTGAAAACCAGTAAGGGCGATAGAAACCGAGGAACAAAACACCCACCCAGAAAAGACAAGACCAGATATCAGCACCAAGAATTCAATCTTCCCAAAGCCAAGCGCCTAGTTGTCAGCATAAAAGCAAAATCAATAACAGCCAGGCAACATGTCTCCACTTGAACCCAGCAAGCCCACCACAGAAGGCCCTGAGAGCTGCAATTTATCTGACACACAAGACAGAGACATTAAAGCAGTCTTTGTGCATGTGATAGAGGTCCTTACAGAGGGCATTGGTAAATTGCAAAGCTTCTGCAAGGCAAAAGACACCGTCAATAAGACAAAAAGGCCACCAACAGATTGGGAAAGGATCTTTACCTATCCTAAATCAGATAGGGGACTAATATCCAATATATATAAAGAACTCAAGAAGGTGGACTCCAGAAAATCAAATAACCCCATTAAAAAATGGGGCTCAGAGCTAAACAAAGAATTCTTACCTGAGGAATACCAAATTGCTGAGAAGTACCTGAAAAAATGCTCAACATCCTTAATCATCAGGGAAATGCAAATCAAAACAACCCTGAGATTCCACCTCACACCAGTCAGAATGGCTAAGATCAAAAATTCAGGTGACAGCAGATGCTGGCGAGGATGTGGAGAAAGAGGAACACTCCTCCATTGCTGGTGGGATTGCAAGCTTGTACAACCACTCTGGAAATCAGTCTGGCAGTTCCTCAGAAAATTGGACATAGTACTACCGGAGGATCCCACAATACCTCTCCTGGGCATATGTCCAGAAGATGTTCCAAACAGTAAGAAGGACACATGCTCCACTATGCTCATAGCAGCCTTATTTATAATAGCCAGAAGCTGGAAAGAACCCAGATGTCCCTCAACAGAGGAATGGATACAGAAAATGTGGTACATTTACACAATGGAGTACTACTCAGCTATTAAAAAGAATGAATTTATGAAATTGCTAGGTAAATGGATGGACCTGGAGGGCATCATCCTGAGTGAGGTAACCCAATCACAAAGGAACTCACTGATAGGAACATGTACTCACTGATAAGTGGATATTAGCCCAGAAACTTAGGATACCCAAGATATAAGATACAATTTGCTAAACACATGAAACTCAAGAAGAACGAAGACCAAAGTGTGCACACTTTGCCCCTTCTTAGAATTTGGAACAAAACACCCATGGAAGGAATTACAGAGACACAGTTTGGAGCTGAGACAAAAGGATGGACCACCTAGAGACTGCCATATCTGGGGATCCATCCCATAATCAGCTTCCAAACGCAGACACTAGCAAGATTTTGCTGAAAGGACCCAGATATAACTGTCTCTTGTGAGACTATGCCGGGACCTAGCAAACACAGAAGTGAATGCTCACAGTCAGCTATTGGATGGATCACAGGGCCCCTAATGGAGGAGCTAGAGAAAGTAACCAAGGAGCTAAAGGGATCTGCAACCCTATAGGTGGAACAACAATATGAACTACCCAGTACTCCCCAGAGCTCATGTCTCTAGCTGCATATGTATCAGAAGATGGCCTAGTTGGCCATCAGTGGAAAGAGAGGCCCATTGATTGTGCAAACTTTATCTGCCTCAGTACAGGGGAACACCAGGGCCAAGAAGTGGGAGAGGGTGGGTGGGCGAGTGGGTGGGGGAGCATGTGGGGAACTTTTGGGATAGCATTGGAAATGTAAATGAAATAAATACCTAATTTTAAAAAAAAGAAATAGATGAGAACACAAACCATAGAAAAAAAGAACAAACTGTTCAAGACATGAAAGTGGAAATACAATCAATAAAGAAAACCCAAACTGAGAGAAACCTAACAGTGAAAATTTTAGGAATGTGAACAGAAATCTCACAGGCCAAGCCTCAGTCGAAGGAAATGTTAAATCTAAAGAATCCTGGCATAGACCATCCAAGAAATCTGTGACACTATGAAAACAAAAAATCAAAGAATAATAGGAACAGAAGGAAGAGGAGAAACTCAGGTCAGAAACACACAACCACCACACACACACCACAACCCTGAAAACCTGGAAGGGCAACAGAAACCAAGAAACAAAACACCCACCCATCCCACCTACACCCCCCCAAAAAAAAAAACAAGACCAGATATCAGCACCTAGAACTGCAATCTCCCCAAAGGCAAATGCCTATATGTCTGCATAAAAACACAGTTTTGTTCTTATAGAAGAAAATGTTCTTATTCTAAAGAAGGAGATGACCTTCAAAGTACAAGAAGCATACGGAAAACCAAATAGACTGGACCAGAACAGGAAAAAATTCAAAAGATTTCATACAAGTAACTAAAGAGCATATCTGAAAGCTCTGGAACAAACAGAAGCCACACCCACAGGAAAAGGCAGCAAGAAATAAACAAACACAGGACTGAAGTCAATAAAATAAAAACAAGCAAAAGATTATTCAGTGAAATGAAGAAAAGAGTTGTGGTTTGTTTTGTTTTGATTTTTTTTTTGAGACAACAAGATTGATAGACACTTGCTAAAATTATCTAAACTGCAGAAAGAAAATATCCAAATTAAGAAAATTATAAATAAAAAGGAGGACATAACAACAAACACTGAGAAAATCCAGAGAATCATAAGGACATACTTTAAAAGCCTGTACTCCGCCAAATTGGACTTCTAAAAGAAATGAGCAATTTTCTCAATATATACCACTTACCAAAGTTAAATCAAGAGCAGATAAGCAATATAAACTGATCTATAACCCTTACTAAAATAGAAGCCGTCGTTAAAAGTCTCCCAACCAAAAAAGACCCAGGGCCAGACAGCTTTAGCACAGAATTTTACCTGACTTTCAAAGAAGACCTAATGTTCCACAAAACAGAAGTAGAAGGAACTGTAACAGGGGGTGGGAGGTGGGGGCTTTCCACCCATGCCAAAGTTTCCCAAAATAAAGACTCTGAGAATCCTTATATATGAATAAATGCCTAAGCCAATTGTTTGGTTCTCCTCCAGTAGCTTATAATTCAGTTATCCCATTTAAACTAGTCTAAGTCATGCCACATGTCTATTTACCTCTCCTTAAGTTTCATGTGACTATCTTCCTAAGAAGATATTTCCACACCGGGCACTACCCCAGAAATCCTCTCTCTGTACCAGAACTTTCACCTCCCGATTTCCTGTGTAAGCTGACAGACCAACAGAACTTTATTGACAGTTGATGCACCATCAAGTAAGCTTCATTCCAGAAATGCAGGGATGATTCAACACACAGAAATAGATCAGTGTAATTATTTTGTTTGAAAGTCCAAAAAAAAAAAAAAAAACCCACATGATCTTCTCATTAGCTACAGAACAGGCCTTTGACAAAATCGAACAGCCTTCATGATAAAAGTCCTTGGGAGATTGGGAAAGCAAGGGACATAGCTCAACATAATAAAGGCAGTTTACAGCAAGTCTATGACCAACACAAATTAAGTGGAGAAAAGAAACTCAAATCAATTCTATTAAAATCTGGAACAAGAAAATGTTGTTGACTCTCTCCACACCTATACAATATAGCTATCGTAGCTAGAGCAGTAAAACAACTTAAGTAGATCAACAGAATACACATTGGAAAGGAAGGAAGCAAAAAGATCTTCATTTGCAGATGATATGGTAGTATTCATAAGTGACCCAAAAAATTCTACCAAGGAACTCCCATAACTGGTAAACACTTTCAGCAAAGTAGGTTCATACAAAATTGACTAACAAAAACCTGTGTCCCTCCTATATACAAATGACAAACAGACTAAGAGAGAAATAGGGAAACAACACCTTTCACGGTAGCCTCAAATAATATAAACCATCTTGGGGTAACTCTAACCAAGCAAATGACAGACATGTAACAAAAAACCTCAGGTCTTTGAAGAAAGAAATAAAGAAGTTATCAGAAGATGAAAAGACCTCCCATGTTCATCAATCAGTGGGATTAACAGAGTAAAAATGGCCATTTTACCAAAAGCAATCTACAGACTCAAGACAATCCTCAACAAAATTCCAAGCATTTCTTCACAGATCTTGAAAGAATTTTTAGCTTTATGTAGAAATAAAAATCACAGAATGGCTAAAACAATCCTGAATAATCAAGAACTATTGGAAGTATCACAATTGTATATGCTATCTCAGATTGTAATAAAAACCGCATGGTGTTGGCATAAAAGCAGACATATTGTTCACTTGAGTTGAAGACCCACACATAAATCCACACACCTATGGACACCTGATTTTTTTTTATAAAGAAGTCAGAAATACACACTGGGAAAAAGATAGTGTCTTCAACAAACTGTGCTTGTCAAAATAAATGGCTGCATGTAGAAGAATGCAAATAGATTTATACTTATCACCTTGCACAAAACTCTACTCCAAATGGATCAAAATCTTCTCAACATGAAGCCAGATACACTGAACCTGATAAAAGAGAAAGTGGGAATAGCTTTGAACGTGTTACCACAGGAGACAATTTCCTAAACAGAACACTGATAGTACAGGCACTAAGATCAAAAATTAATTAAAAAGGGACCTCATGAAACTGAGAAACTTCTGTGCAGCAAAGTACACTGTCAATCAGAAAAAGTGGCAGTCTACAGAATGGGAAAAGATTTTTGTCAACTACACACCCAATAGAGATGTCCTAGTCACTATTCTATTGCTATGAGAGGTACCATGACCAAAGCAACTCATGAATAAAATCATTTAATTGGGAGACTGTTTACAGTTTCAGAGGCTAAGTCCATTATCATCATGGCAGATAGAATGGGAGCATACTGGCATGGTGATGGAGAAGTAGCTGAGAGCTAGCTACATCTTGCTTCTCAAGCAGAGGGTGGTGGTGCTGGCATGAGTACCCTCAAACCTATCCCTAATAACACACTTCCTCCAACAAGGTCACACCTACTCCAACAAAGCCATAACTTCTAATATGTGCTAATATGACTAACCATTCAAATATGTGAGCCTATTGGGGATCATTCTATTCAAACCACAATAAGGCTAACATCTAAAATGTATAAAGAACTCAAAGACCTAGGTATCAAAAAAAATGACCCAGATTTAAAAAAAAATGAGGTACAGATCTATCGAAAGAATTCTCATTGGAGAAAGCTCAAATTGTTGAGAAATTCTCAAAGAAATGTTCAGCACCCTCAGTCATCATGGAAATGCATATCAAAACTACTTTGAGATTTCATCTTACACCTGTCAGAATGGCTAAGATCAATAAGACAAATGAAAGCTCGTGCTGGTGGGATAGGAAGCAAGGGAATGTGCACCTGGTGCTGGTAAGACTGCAAACTTTTATAGCCACTAAAGAAATCAACATGGCATTTCCTCAGGAAGATGGGAAATGAACTACCTCAAGATGCAGCTATACCACTCTTGGGCATATAGCCAAATGATGCTTCATCCCACTAGAAATACTCGCTCTATTTATAATAGCCAGAAACTGGAAACAACCTAGATGTCCCTTAATAAATGGACAGACAAAAAAAGTGTAGTACATTTACACAATAGAGTATTACTCAGCCATTTTTTAAAAATGAAATCTTGAAATTTGCAAGTTAATGAATGAATCATCCTGCATAAGTTAACACATACCCTGAAAGACAAGAATATATTCATGTATATAAGGATATTAGCTGTTGTCAGTGATAACCAAACTACAATCCATAGAACCACAGAAGTGAAGAGTGGAGTAAGTGACCAGAGGGACAGATAGATCTCCCTAAGAAAAGCAAATAGAATATATAGCTATGGATGGATGGTAGGGCATCACTAGAATTGGAGGATCAAGTAGAAAGGAGGAGAAAAAGGGGGATAAGGGAGGAAATATAAGGAGAGACTAACAAAATTAAGGGCCATTTTAGGGGTAGTATGAAAACCTAATGAAGTAGATGCTTCCTAAAATATATACACATATAAAAGTGATCTAAATGAAATTACCAAATAACGGGGAAGACAGACCTCCAACTGGCCCGCTCTTGATACCAAATGAAGCTTCCAGCACCAGTTCTCTGTTATATCTAATTGAGTTGTTGGCCAAAAGGGTCCCATGGAAATTCCCAAAAAACCAAGATTGTTGCCAAGACTGTAGTTTTCTCTCCATAAACTAACAGCAAGGCCCCATCACTGAACACTACTTCTAAATAACTCATTGAACATGCAGATATTTAGCTGGTGCCCACAAAGAGCCTTCACTACCTTGTGCTAGTAGCTTTAGTACAGGAAGGCAGGCTCTCTTCATGCTATCAAAGGAGAAATGGAAACACAAGCCACAAACCCTTTGACCTACAATGGTGTCCTGCTTGCAAGATATGCTAGGGCAATGGTGTCATAAAGCTTGTGGGAGTAACCAACCAGTATCTGATTTGACTTAAGGCCCATCTCATGAGACGGAACCCATACCCAAAGCTGCCTAAGTGACTGTCTTAGTTAGGGGTTCATTGCTGCAAAGGGACAACATGACCAAGGCAACTCTTACAAAGGAAAACATTTAGTTTGGGCTGTCTTGCAGTTTCAAAGATTTAGTCCATCATCATGACAGGAAGCATGGCACCTGCCAGGCAGACATGATGCTGAAAAAGCCAAGAGTTCTACATCTTGATCTGCAGGCTGCAGAAGAAGACTGTCTTCTGTAGACAGCCAGAAGGAGACTGGAATTCCACACTGGATGGTGCTTGAGCTTAAGAGACCTCAAAGCTAACCTCCACAGCGACACACTTCCTACAACAAGGTCACACCCACTCTAGCAAGGCTACACATCCTAAAAATGCCACTCCCTGTTGGCCAGGCATTCAAACATATGTGTCTATGGGGGCCAAACCTATTCAAACTACCACAGTCACCAAGAACCAGAGACTAGATAGTCCAGGAACCTAGGGTAAACTAAATATGACTGCTCTAAACAAAATAAAACAAAAACTAGCAATAAAATAACTCCTAAGAACATTCTACTCTACTCAAAGATCAGAGTCTTGCTCAGTCATCATCCAAGATGCTTCCTTTTGCAGCAGATAGGAACAAATATAGAGACCCACAGCCAGACATCATGCAGAGAGTGAAAGATCTTGGAACACTCAGCCCTAAATGGGATGTCATTATCAAATCCCTACCCTCAGGGCTCAGGGACCCATCAGAAGAGAAGACAGAAAGAATGTAAGACTCAGACAGGATGGAAAATCATCAGGACTAATGCACAAATAAACTCACAGAGACTGAGGCAGCATGCCTAGGATGCACACGGGTCTGCACTAGATCTGGTCCTAGAGCAGACAGGGGAAGAGGACACATGTCCCCATCCCTAGCCCAGAAGAGGACATATGCCCCCATCCCTAGCCCAGGAGAGGACATATGCCCCTATCCCTAGCCCAGAAAAGGACACATGCCCCCATGCCTAGCCCAGGAGAGGACACATGCCCCTAGCCCTAGCCCAGAAGCCATTTCTTATTTCATAAAAATGAATATGCAGTTTTATCCAAGGAAGCCTTACTAGGGAAACAAATTACTCTGAAGGGTAGGTTACATGCCCAGCAATGGATGGCCAACAGAAAATGAACACAGTGTCATCTTTGGAGGTTCCTTGTCTCATAATATAATGTCATAGCAGGGCTTTTCATTTTGGGGGTTTGGTTGGGTTTTGGGGGGTATTTCTGTTTTTTAATTTTGTATGGGTTTTATTTTTATTTTATTAATATTTCCCTCTTCTTACCCTATTGTTCTGTTGCATATATATTATGGCTCCCAGTTTATTGTTTCTATGGGACTCTTGAGTATGCGAATGAGTGTGTCATTGCCTGTGTCTTTTCTCTCTGGTTGTTTGTTTTGTCATATTCCCATGTAAGTTTTTGTTTTAACGTATCATATTTTATCTTAACTTATAATTATCCCTTAGAAATATGTGTGTCTTCTAATGAGAGACAGAAAGGAAGTGAGTGAGGATGGGAGGAGAGGTGGGAAAGAACTGGGAGGAGCAGAGAAAGAGGGGAAACTGTTATTGGGATACATTATGTGAGAAAAACACACTTTTAATAAAAAGAGAGAAAGAGGGCTGGTGAGATGGCTCAGTGGGTAAGAGCACCCGACTGCTCTTCCAAAGGTCCGGAGTTCAAATCCCAGCAACCACCTGGTGGCTCACAACCATCCTATAATGAGGTATGACGCCCTCTTCTGGAGTGTCTGAGGACAGCTACAGTGTACTTACATATAATAAATAATAAATAAGTCTTTAAAAAAGAGAGAGAGAGAAAGAAAAGATGATACAAAAATACCACAAACTTAAACTTTTGAAAACTTAAGTGGTATATACATTTTTATTAAAATATCACTTTAATGACTCCCCATAAGCTCATAGGGAGTGGCACTATTAGGAGGTATGGCCTTGTTAGAGGAAGTGTGTCACTGGGGATGAGTTTTGGGGTTTCAGATGCTCAAGCCAGGCCCAGTGTCACTCGCTGCCTGCTGCCTGCTGCCTGCTGCCTGCTGCCTGCTGCCTGCTGCCTGCTGCCTGCTGCCTGATGCCTGATGCCTGATGCCTGATGCCTGATGCCTGATGCCTGATGCCTGATGCCTGATGCCTGATGCCTGATGCCTGATGCCTGAAATTGGGATGTAGAACTCTTAGCTACCTCTCCAGTCTCATGTCTACCTGCATGCCCGCCATGCTTTTTACCAAGGTAATAGTGAACTAAGCCTCTGAACTGTAAGCCACATCCAATTAAATACTCCCTTGTAAGAGCTTCTGTGGTCATGGTGACTCTTCCCAGCAATAGAAACCCTAACTAAGACACAAGGACTAGGGAGATAGATCAACCGGTCCAGTCAGTAAAATGCTTGCTCTGTAAGCATTAGGAACTGAATTCAGTCTCTAGTACCATGTAAAAACCAGATATGTCACCCACTTGTAACCCCAGCCCTGAAGAGGAGCCAATAAAACATAGATACTAAAAACTAACCAAACTACCCCCAAAGGTTTGTCTATGTACTAAAATATCTCCTGACCCAGCTTGAAGGTATCTTGAGTTTTTCAAATCATTATCTTTATGTTTTTATATATCCCTCTGTTTATAGGAAGTACACACACACACACACACACACACACACACACACACAAAATGAATTCCGAGGAACACTTGACACTCAGACACCATCCCCAGATCTCTGCTCATCTTCTAAACCTCTGTAGTTGGTACTATACAACACGTGACTCACAACTTAAAGGGGTGGGTGGGGCTTGTATTGAGTATTCTGGCCTCCACTGCAGACCTACTGAATCAGACTTTTCTGTAAACAGGACCCAAAACGACATGTCTTTGATGTTTTTGTTGTTTGATATTTGAGGCACAGTCTCACCCAGACTGGACTAGCCCTTGCCATATAGCACAGGCTAGCCTTGAACTCATGGCAAACCTCCTATATCAGTCTCCCAAGTGCTAGGATTACAGATGAGTGCCACCACACCCTGAAAGAATACCTTTTAACAAATCCTTCAGGTTATAGGAAGTCTTGCTTAATTTTGAAAGTCCCGCTCTATTTAATATTGCCAACCAATAGAAGACATAAAAGCAAGAGGCTGGGAATTGAGATCAGGAGAACTTGAGCCAAACACAACTTTGTGTGCAAAATCATACCCACTACATTCCCTACAGCTCATATTGCCCGATGCTGGGTTTTCCTTCTTTGAGAGATCAGCCTCACCTGGACTAGGCTTATTTTGCAATAAGGATGATCAGTTAACAGTGACTCACATTTCAGTGACTAACATCAGTGCCTCTCACAAGGTAGTTTAATTGTTTAGAATATTCTTTCTCTACACTCATCACCATGGAAACAGGAGTAAACTCACTTTTCTGGCTCTACATGAAAGAGAAGCGTGTTCATTCAGAGTTATCTGGAGCAGGGACTCTTCTAGTCTTTAATTCAGAGACTGATCACCCATTTGTGGTTATACACAAAAGCCGCCTCCTCCTGCTGAGGGCTGAGCAATCACCTGTCACTTATTCTCACACCTTGTGCACCCACGAGTCTCTGCATTCACCACTGTTCACTGGAAAGAGAGGCCTCTCTGAGTTAGTCTGAGAGTAGCATTTGTCTAAAGATTGAAACATAAATATTTTGAAGACAGTTTGATGCTATGGTAATTTAACAAAACACACACACACACACACACACACACAAACCTATGACCTCCCCCAACATGGTTTTTTTTTTTTTTTTTTTTTGGAACAGGTTAACATTAAGAGGTATTGACTCCCTGTGGTGTGGACCTTAAATCCAATCAACAAACAATAGTTCTGTCACAACAGTAGTGCCACTATTACACAAATAAGAGCATCTTGCCTGGTAGTTTGGTTCATAGACCATAGGGTTTGAAGCTGCATAAGATATTGGATGGACCGCAGGGCCCCCAATGGAGGAGCTGGAGGAAGTACCCAGGGAGCTGGGGGGATCTGCAACCCTATAGGTGGAACAACAATATGAACTAACCAGTTACCCCCCCCCCCCCGGAGTTCGTGTCTCTAGCTGCATATGAATCAGAAGATGGCCTGGTTGGCCATCAGTGGGAAGAGAGGCCCATTGGTCGTACAGACTTTATATGCCTCAGTACAGGGGAGCGCCAGAGCCAAGAGGTGGGAGTGGGTGGGTGGGGGAGTGGGTGTGGGAGGGTGTGGGGGACTTTTGGGATAGCATTGGAAATGTAAATGAAATAAATACCCAATAATTTTTTTAAAATCTTAGATTAAAAAAAAAGAAGAAGAAAGATTGTTGATTCTTTTTCTTCCCCAGTAGCCTGCATAGCATCTTCTGAGACTGTGAGAGCAGGCCAGCAGGAAGGAAACCTCCAGCCTCAGTCCCAACCTGATCTCTCTGGATCTCGCAAGCAAGGTGATTGATATCTTGAACAATATCATTTTGTTATCTAATTCTGGCGGCCAATCAAGAGTACAGGCAAAATCTTGTGTTGTTTGGGAGATCTCTTGTGGCCTTCCTGACTAACAACTCATAAGGAGGTGCCCTACTCGGGTGTGTCTAATACCCGACAGCTTTTCTCTTTTAAGGTATGTCAGGTATTCCGCTTCAACCTTAATCTCAACCCCCAACCTCAAATCTCTTTCTATTTTGTGTGTCCGAGTGTTTGCCTACCTATATGCATACACGCACACTTTACGCAAGCTGGGGTCAGAAGAAGCTGGAAGACCACATCAGATTCCCTGGATCTGCAGTTACAGATGGTGGGGAGCTGCCATGTGCGTGCTGGGAGTCAAACTTGGGAGACAGTCAAATTCAGGGCTCACGCTGGGGCTACTGATAAACACAATACCATGTCCTCATTTCAACTAGATCCCCAAGGTCTAGTTGTCTGCATATTGAAGTTTGAGATGCACCATCAAACTCTTTTGGGGGGGATCATAAGACACTATCACATGAGGGCTATTGTTATTAGACATGAACACCACAAATTTGCCATAGCCCTGCTTTGTAGGGACATTCCAACTCCAGAAAGTGCATAGGGCTGAGAAAACCCTACCTCCATTTTAAAAGCAATGCCTTTATTCCCAGCATTTGGGAAGCAGAGGCAGGTGGGTGTCTGTGAGTTTGAGGATAGTCTGGTCTATATAAGTGAGTTCCAGGATAGCCAGGAATATGGTAGAGAGACTTTGTCTTAAAAAAAAGAAAAAAGGCAACTGTTTCCAGGATATGTTGCTTTGAAGCATTATCTTCTTGTTATTTGTTTTTTCAAGTTGGTCTCAATTTTCCAAGTCAATAGACCGCTGCCCCCAAGGGCTGAGTAATGAAAACACCATTGGTAAGCTTTATCATTGAGTGTTTTTTCAATTAGCTCAACATCATTTCCTGGTAAGCCAACAGTGATGGCAGGAAGAATATTCAATAGACTAACAAAATATTGAAATTGGGCTGGGGATCTGACCCTGTCTACTAAGCACTGCCATGCAAAGATGAAGACCTACATTTGATCCCCAAAACCAGTATAAGAAGCCAGGCATGGCAGCACTCGCTTGTAATCCTGATGCTAGGGAGGGAAACTAAGATAGGAGAATCCAAAGGTCTTGCCAGCCAAACTAAACTTGATGGCAAGTTCCAATCCAGTGAGAGTCTTCCACGAAGAAAAAGGCCAGGCTCAGACAGGTACTCAAGGCTGTCTCAGACCTGCACGTATCCATGCGTACACACACAAACATGAATGCATATGCAAACATGCATAGACACACAGGCTTAAGTGCAGACTTCAGACTGACAAAGTTATTGACAGAGTGATGTGCCCAATAGTCATCTATCTCCTGACTTGGCACCTGTCACCTTCTCTGGCAGGCTGTTTAGGGGATCTCCAATCAGCTCTGTTTCAACAAAGCCTCTGCAGTAGTCAGGATCCAGGAAGCCAGTGATTGTCTGGAAGGAGAGGATGTTATCCAGAAGTGGAGACTAATCAGACCTTTAACAATTGTTAGAGAAAAGATGCTTTGCCAAATTTTTCCAATGATGGTGTTTATTTAAAACTTAATGTGAACATAAACCACCCAAAAATCATTTTTAAAAATGCAGTTAGGATTCATTTGGTCGGGAGAAGGGATAAAATTTTCTTCTAAGATGTTCTCAGCTGATGCGGTTAATATTAATTTCCAGATCACAGTGAATGACAAGCTTCCTTCTTGCTAGAACTCGGGTAAACAAGACTGAGTATCTAACCCTTATCCTCCTGCAACATAACTCACCAACCCACCAAAGCAAAGCTGATTTAATGATTCTTTAAGAATTTGGAATTTTTTAAATACCCATATTAAATCTATGAAGGCCACCGATGGTGCAGGCCTGCAATCAAGAGGCAGAAGTCGGAGGATGATAAATGAGATAGACCAAGGAAGTTGGAGGCCAGCCTGGGCAAACTAGTGAGACCTTGTTGCAAAATAAAACTTAAAAAGGACAGGAAAACAACTCCTAGATAGAGCACTTGCTTAGCATGTTGTAATAGTTTGTATAAGCTTGGCCCAGACAGTGGCATTGTTTGGAGGTGTGGCCTTGTGAGTATGGGCTGTAAGACCCTTGTCCCAGATGTCTGAGAGCCAGTATTCTGCTGGCAGCCTTCAGATGAAGATGTAGAACTCTCAGCTCCTCCTACACCATGCCTGCCTGGATGCTGCCATGTCCCTGCCTTGATGATAATGAACTGAACCTCTGAACCTGTAAGGCAGCCCCAATTAAAAGTTGTCCTTAAGCTAGAGAAAGTACCCAAGGAGCTAAAGGGAACTGCAACCCTATAGGTGGAACAACATTATGAACTAACCAGTACCCTGGAGCTCTTGTCTCTAGCTACATATGTATCAAAAGATGGCCTAGTCAGCCATCACTGGAAAGAGAGGCCCTTTGGACTTGCAAACTTTATATGCTCCAGTACAGGGGAACGCCAGGGCCAAAAAGGGGGAGTGGGTGAGTAGGGGATTGGGGGGGGTGGGTATGGGGGACTTTTTGGATAGCATTGGAAATGTAAATGAGGAAAATACCTAATTAAAAAAGAAAAAGAAAAAAAAGGCAAAAAAAAATAGTTGTCCTTAAAAGAGTTGCCTTGGTCATGGTGTCTGTTCACAGCAGTAAAACCCTAACTAAGACAGACACATGTGCATTTGATTCAATCTCCAGCACTGAAATTTAAGAAAGAAAGAAAGAAAGAAAGAAAGAAAGAAAGAAAGAAAGAAAGAAAGAAAGAGAGAGGAAGAAAGAAATTCTACTAATATGTGTTTTAAAATACTATATTTTTAAAACTGAGAAGTAAATCAAATGTTAAGTTTTTTCTGTTATCTTCTATTTCTGCTATTTTTTTCTAAAATAAACATCATTTGATTTTGTAATATAAAAATAAAAGTAGCTCGTAAAATATATTCCTTAACAAATTATTCTACGCTCAGCATGGTGACAAGTGCCTTTAATACTAGCACTCAGGAGGCAGAAGCAGGTGGATCACAGAGTTCAAGGCCAGTCTGATCTATGTAGTGAGTTCCAGGACAGCCAGGGCTACACAGGGAGATCTTTCCTCAAAAATAAAAACAAAAACAAAAACAAAACTTGTAATCTTGTGCAACACACACTGAATACCAGATTTAAAGGTTTTGAGTTCTTCACAAATACATATGCAGATTTTCTCTGCCTTCCCATTGGCAGGTGTCACAGAGTCAGCTCTGAGGAGTGCCGAAGGTCTAGTTTGTAATCAACCAGTTGTTTTCTAAAGTAAAAAAAACTACATGCTAGTTTCTGGTTTTGCCATCTTGATGATGAAAACCGTTAATAGCAATCTTCATTAAAAATAAGAGTCTGCCACTCTGAAGGAATCCATTGTAACTTCCTCATCAAAAGACCAGGACATCCCAGAAGCACTTGGCAAACACCTTCATTGATAAATCCCCATGGATATATCTTAAAGCAATTCAAATAGGAAGCTGGTGCATTTTTTAAACTCGGGTCATTTTTAATGACTGGGTCTCACAAGCAAGAAGAAGACAGCCCTGAGAGATACAAAGCAATCTCAACCCTGCAGTTAGTTGGTCTCTTGACAACCTTATGCTACAAGGAATGATCTTAATATTTCTTAGGGGCTTATGCAACATGGTCTATATTAAACACGTGGGGTGTATTATCTTATTTATACAGCCTATGTTCCCTAGGTCATAGATGAGAATAAGCTTACTTGCCTATTGATGTGCAGCAAGTGAGAACCAAGGCCAAATGACAATCCAGGCCAAATGCGTCTCAGTTGTGTTCCTGGGAATGCATTTCTAAAATAAAAGGATAATCAAAATTCTATTCTCATCATCATTCCATATGCTACCTGGTTTGTTTGTTTGTTTGTTTGTTTTTTTAATATTCTTTTTTCCTAATTTTTACATTTGTGTTGCCCTTAAGGTTGTAAATTCCTTCTTGGCAAGGTCCACGGTTTGTTTGTTTTTCTTGAAAACAACACAACTTTGGAATAAAGAGTGAAAAGTCAGGGAGGGAATGGAAGGAGGATGAAAGGGAAAAGAAGCAAGTTTATTCTAGGTCAGTGGGATTGTGGGTAAGTTTTTTTTCTTCTAAGTTTTCCATAAGCCACCCATTGAAAAATAATATATCTTTTAATTACTTAACCTTCCTTGTTTTGGACAGCATCTGTTGATGTATATAAAACACCGCACCATCTGGCAAGTATCCAGGAATGACAGAAACCATAGAAGTAAAAAAACAAATAATGTACGGGCATTTACCCAAGTCAAAAGTTGTATGTATTGGAAGCCTAACTAGCTAGTTGCAATCACCCCAGCAGGGCAAAAAGAGAAATGCCAGCTGTAGCCCATGTCGGCAACCTCACAGTTGATTCCCTGAATTCAGATGATCCAGGTTCACAACCCCACAGACCGTTTCCTGAGTTAACAGATTAAAACCTGGGGGCGTTCCATGAAAAAGAGGGTGGGCTCTGTCGTAAAGCATGAGAAAGAGGGTGGGCTCTGTCGTAAAGCATGAGAAAGAGGGTGGCCTCTGTCGTAAAGCACGACTCGTTGGACTCCCAGATGCATGGAGCCATGAGTGATACCCAAGATGACTTTTTTTTTTCCACAGCTGGTGGTCCTGAAAGTTTACCTATGATTTTTAAGGGATAGACAGATAAATTGACTGAGGTCAGCACCGGAAAGAACCCTTTACTTTCAAGGAAAAACAAACACTTGGAAGCTAAAAAGACAGGCATTTTAATAGGGACTGGTCTGTTGCTGGGAAGACTTTGAGGTTCTGGTGTTCTTGTTATTGTGCCTTATGATGTCATCAGCTCACAACGGATGATACAATGGTGTATTATTTGGGTTGCATTCATCGCCCAACGCTGCAAAGAACAGGTGGTTGAGAAAATGCCGGAATTTCCTCTTGCACATGAGTCAAACAGGAAAGCACTCTGTCTTCGAGTTCCACTGAGGAAGTGCTGGACGCGCCATGGGAGATCCCCAGACGTCCCTGGCTGAGCAATCCTGAACCCAGATGAGCCTGGTTGCTCAGCTCCAGGAACCCTGTCACAAAGCAGAATGACAGGTGACAAACACAGAGGAAATGGGGAGGGAGCAGATGGCTTTGAGACGAAACCCTGTACACAGTAGCGAGACTTTCTACGGTACCTCTGGAAGGTAGCATACAGATAAAACGTGGCAAGCTTGTTCTTGGCTCCTTTGGAAATACAGACTTGGGGGCAGAATCCTAGCAAGATAGCTCAAGGATGATGTGCGCATTGTGAGGAATGGCTGATTGGGTTGTATCATACGTCTGACCTGTACAAGCTGTGTGACCTGTATACTGCTTACTCAACCTCTCTGAGTCTCAACTTCCTTATTTATGAAATAAATCATTGTACCTAACACAGAAATGCTATAAAAATTAATGAAGCAATGTTTATAAAGTGCCATATGTGTGTGTGTGTGTGTGTATGCACTTTCTGTATATTACATTATGTGGGTATGATTGGGGTATATAGTAGACCTCTTGACAAGGAAAATATGAAAAGCAGTTTGTTTTTAGAATTATTACATGTAATTAAAGTATGAAAAAATATTTTCTATGACAAGACCCCAGTAATGACTCAAAATAGCAGTGCACCATGACAAGGTCATCTTGTGTTCTGGGCTATTGGCTTTTCAAACTCACTGGGGAATCAGGTTAAGTAAAATAATATTTTACTTACACAAGTTTCCATATGTCAAAGAAAGACTGCACCAGGTAGAGTTAAACAAACACATGATCAAAGATTGCTGCCAGCCGGGCGTGGTGGCACACGCCTTTAATCCCAGCACTAGGGAGGCAGAGGCAGGTGGATCTCTGAGTTCGAGGCCAGCCTGGTCTACAAGGTGAGTTCCAGGACAGCCAGGGCTATACAGAGAAACCCTGTCTCAAAAAACCAAAAAAAAAAAAAAGATTGCTGCCTTCAGTTAACACAGGAACCCACAACAGGCCAAAGGATGGAAAGTCAGTATATGTGAAGTGCCCTGCCAATAATAAGACGTCTTCATCACGCCCCTCACTCAAGGGCCAGAGACCATCAAGGAAGCAGGAACAGAAAGACTGCCAGAGACAAAGGTCAGGAAGGCGGCACTGAAACTGTGGTCTTCTGGATGTGGCAGGACCACTGTACTCATGAACTATGAGCAGCTATGGCTGCCTGCACAACATCCAGACAGCAGCAAGGAGAGGAGAGGGACTCAGCAATCCCCACCCCAGGGAGGAGCTATTGGTAGTTGATGGATTCACCCCAGGGAGGAGCTATTGGTAGTTGATGGATTCTGGACCAGGAACAGGAGGGCTTTTCTTTTTAAGGGCATGGACCTTAAAGGACAAGGGTAGGTCAACCATGAAATGACCTCACACCCATAAGTATGTGAGCAACACAAACTTGACTTGATGAGTCGTGTGTGTGTGTGTGTGTGTGTGTGTGTGTGTGTGTGTTAAAGGGAGGGGGTAGGCACAGAGTTGGGAGGGGGGAGAGGCATGGAGTCAGGAGGGAGTGGATTGGGAGGAGTTAGAGAAAGGCGTGGAATGAATATAACCAAAAGTATGCATTGGTGAAATTCTTAAAGAATTATTAAGAATATTATGTGGGAGGGAGAGACAACTAAAGGAGTCAAGTCTAAGTGAAAAGAGTGAATTCAATTCCCTTAAAACAAAAGGGAAGGGAAAGGAGGGTGTGTGTGTGTGTGTGTGTGTGTGTATGTGTGTGTGTGTGTGTGTTTAAATATATTAGTTCTTTTACTTTTAAGATTATAATATAATTACATAATTTCCTCTTCACTTTCTTCCCTCCAGACCCTCCCATACCTCATTGCTCGATTTTCAAATTCATGAGCTCCTTTTTCATTAATTATTGCTACATGTATGTATCTGTATACACATACTCCTAAATATAGCCTGCTCCGTCTATATAATGTTACCTAAGTGTATGTTATCACGGCTGACCATTCAGCATTGGATAACGCATTGGTGTACTCTTCCCTGTGTAGGATCATTTCTCCCACTCTCAGCATCCTTAGTTATTTACAGTTCTTTGTGTGGGGTTGAGGCCTCATGGGCTTTCCCCATCCATGTCAGCACATCTATTGTAGTCCTTGTTCTGCTCATATTTAGGCAATAATGATGCAAGTTTCTAATGTTACTAGAAGACACAACCTCACAGCAAACTCCCTGGTCCTTGGGCTTTTACAATCTTCACACACACACACACACACACTCACACCACTTCCAAAATGTTCCTTGAGATTCGGGAATTGTTTTGTAGATGTGTCCATTGGGAATAGGCTCCACATCTCTGCATTCTGACTGACTGTGGTTTTCGGAAATGGCCTCCATCTGATACAAAGAGAGGTTTCCTTGATGAAGGATAAGCACTATACTTAACTATGAGTATAAGAACAAATACTTAGAAAGTAGGGATTACGCTGATTTAGCGAAAACAGTATGAAACACTTCAAGAATTCACATGCCATCCTTGCACAGGGATCATGCTAATCTTCTCTAGGTCATCTCAGTTAGTCATACCTAGTATGCAGGCTGCTGAAGCAAGCACGGTAAAGGAGTTTTTTAATACAAAGGGTGAGCTAATGGACATATATGAAGGACATTGGAGAGAGAGCTTTGTCAAAGTCAAATGGCCGTCTGTTTACCAGTTGATGCTCTCTGAAATTGGGCTCCTCACACAGGTACCAAGAGAGAGGCCTCGTGTTTTTGTTTGTTTGTTTGCTTTTTGATGGTCACACTTCAAATGGAAGTCCCTCAGCCCACACAGAAAGGCATTTGTGGCTTACAAAAATTACATTTTATAAGATACATGTCTTAAGGAGAAATTCTCTGAAGTAAGCATGCTAAGAAGCCGAGGTCAGGAGCCAGGAGTCAAAAAAGAAGCCTGCCTAAATTTTAGATGCACTAAAAGGAACTTTAGGACCACTCTAGAGCGGAGTCCTGCTTGTGAAATACGTGAGTCAGCTCTTCATTGCCATAACGAAATACCTAAGGCAATCAACTTTAAAGGGGAAAGGTTTATCTTGACTTATGGTTCCAGACGTTTAAATCTTGGATGGTTTAACTCTGTTCCTTTGGGTCTATGGTGGCACCGTATGTGAGGGCAGGGTCATATGGTACAGGAAGCCTGTTCACTTAATGGTAGTCAGAAAAAGACAGGAAGGGGCCTGAATCCCAACATCACCTGAACAGCATGTGCTATATAGTGTTAATTATCAGCTTGACAGAACCTAGAATTACCTAGGAGTCAGGTTCCTGGGTGGTGTGCCTTTGAGGAATTTTCATATATATATGCACACACACACACATTGTAATTGCAGCTGGGACCATTCCTGGGCAGGTAGGCGGTCCTAGGTGGTATAAAAATGGAGAATGTGAGCTGAGTACCAGCAAGCATGCACTCTGTGCTCTATGTTTCTTTGTGGGCCTAAGTGGCCAGCTGCTCTCATCTCCTGCCACCCTAGCTCCCCTGCCATGGTGCTCTCTGAAATGTGAACTAGAGCCAACCCTTTCTCCCTGTCAGGATGTTTTGTCACAAGAAAAGAAGCTAAGACATCAGGCAACCTCCACTCAAAGGCTCCAGCACCTCCCAGCCACACCACGTGTTGGAGGCCACACTTTTTACATGTGGACTTTGGGGGACATTTAGGCTTTAAACTATGGTAGTGCATTCTGTACTAATGGACCAGGGAAGGGGCACACCCGTCTATAGCAAACATCTGCTATACCAGGTACCACCTGGCAAAACAAGCTTATTTTAAGATTATAAAAATTATAAGCTTGAAAATAATATTAAACCAAAAGCAAGAAAATCGAGACAGGTTTTTCTTCCCACTTACTTCTTTGCCTCAGCTGGATTCTGGAAGTTTCAAGAATATTCAGGGCAGAGAAAAGGACTCTGCTGCTCAATATGCCCTTCAAGAGTCTTTTCGGTTTTTCTGAATCAAAGCTCTTTCACGAGGGGCAGTTTCTCCTTCTCCAGATACCAACCTCAGGTGTTTCTACATTCCAATCCCCACAAATAATGAATGCATCGATGCACCTAAGGCACAGTTAAATGGGTTAGAGCAGGTCGGGCCGCACATTAGCGTGTGTATAACAGATGTGTACATGCTAGCTATTACTTTGGGGGGAGGGGATCACAACCCTAACTGTAGGTGTACTTTGGCAATGGCAGAGTAGAGAAGACCTTAGTTACAGCTACTTCATCAGCTGCTACAGAAGAGCCCAGTATGTTTCTATATGGGAAGATGTAATCACTGTCTTCCTTATAAAGACAAAATTAAAATAAATAACTTTTTTTTCCTAGAGACAGACGTCCCCAAGAATCCTGGTCTCTCTCTACTCTATCAAGCCCTCTGTAGATACACATAAGATCTGAATATGGAAAAATCCCCGGCTCCACCACTAATCCTCTTCAGATGTTTCTTTTTGTCTTGTCGGCAACACATCAGTTAAAAAAAAAAAAAAAAAGACAAGAGAAAGTTTTGTGACATTCAAAGGATGGTCTTTTTTTTAACTCTTGTCAGCATCCTTGACAAGGGCAAGCTTTTAACTTCACGATGCTCAGATACAGTAGCCACGATTGTACTTCCTAGGGAAAAAAAAAAAAAACACTGTATAAAATTCACTCTAAAGCTGTTGATGTAAAGTACACCCATGCTGATCTGACCCAGCAGGGTCTTGGGTGAAAGCTCTTAAAGGAGAAGAATGCTTTTAAAGATGAGTTTGGTTTTTATGCCTAACCTAAATCTTTCACTTCCTCTCACAAGAGAAAAGCAGATGTTCAGTGCAGGGTAGGGGATGGAATGGGGGAAACAAGGGAAGCAAAATAAGTTGTGGTCCAACTTACTCTTTAAAACATTAGCCATGTGCTCATTCTCTCTTCCAGCAACCCCAGGGAGTGGGCAGGTCTAGTGGGATGGGGGGGGGGGGCGGGGTAGGGACATCCTCTTGGAGATAGAGGCAGGAGGAATGAGATGAGGAACAGTCAGGGTGGACCTGAGGGGGATAACAACTGGACTGTAAAAAATTAAAATTTAATAACATTAATAATAATAATAAACAAACCAAACACCACAAACAAAGCATGCCTGCTTTTCCAAAGGAGCTATACTGTAAATGCACATCTGCTTGAAGGGTTGCCACCTCAGGGGTTGTGTGAGGGTCCTGGTTCTTTATGTCCTTGCTAAAACTTGCCATTATCTGTCCTTGGGGTTGTATTCCTTCCGTGGGTCTCCTTTTCCCTTTGTTTGAATTTCTGTAGTTACAAGTGTGGATAAGCATCTTCTTGAATTGGCTGACCCTTTACATAGCTCCCTTGACCTCTGTTGTAAGAGCCCCTTACGTAATGGAACTCTTACAACAGAGGTCAAAAAGACCCAATCTGTATAGTATGCAACCCCTGAGGTGACACCCCTCATGCACACCACCCCACTGACTCCACTGGGCAATGACATGTGGAACTCGGCCTTCTCTCCTATGTGTCACCACCCCTACATATCCAGTTCTCTCCACAGCACGGGGACAGCTCCGTTGTTCTGTCTGCCTGCCACTCCATCAGATATTTTTGTTCATCTTAGTAGTGCCTGATGCCTATGCTACAGGTCTTGTTTTTAATTGAACACAAATTAACAATAAGGTTCCTCAATCCTACTTTGACCTACTCAACAGAAATGGGGAGCTGGGAATCTAGTTTGTTTAAGGACCTGAGAACCTGTGTTCAATCCCAATGCTTCACTTAGATTTGGTCCTCCGTTGGGGTGGGGGTTGGGGGAAGCAAATTTAAAAAAAAAAAAAACAGCACACGGTCATCCTCAGCTATATAGCAAGTTCAAAACCAGTCTGGGCTGCATGATCCTGTATCAAAAAGACAGAAAGAAGACTCACCAAATGGCCCAGTAACTAAATAAAGAAAACACACACACACAAAATGTCCCTTGTGTGTAGTGGCCTGCCTATATTTCAGTCTCAAAAGGCATAAATCAGAGGTCCTCAGAGCAAGCTAGCTCCAACCAGCTGGTGAGAGTCGACATTCAGGAAGCATAGGCAGGGATCTCTGAGTTCAAGGCCAGCCTGGTACACAGAACACTCTGGGGCAGCTCAGGGTTATACAGACAAACTGTGTTTCGGGGGGGGGGGGAGTAAATAAACAAAACAAACAAGCAAGGTGACTATGGATCTAGCTACATCATTGGCCAGCTCTAGCTTAGATTGGGAGACCCTGCCCCAGTGAAAAATGTCAAAAAAAAAAAAAAAATGATGGAGGCTGATTACTGACATCATTATCAGGCCTCCACACAGGTACACACACACCCAGGTACACAAATGCACCCCACACATGCACGTACACATACACACATCTATGTATACCACACACTCTCAAGACTGGAAAAAAATAATAAAAGAATGAGAAAGGGAGAAGTAAGATGTATCAACATAAACTTGCATTCCTAGAAACATTGCCAATAATGTCCAAAACTAGGAACCAATCCAGCTGCCTGTCAAAGGTGAACTACACACTAGTCTATCCATGTGATAGAGTGTTAGACATCCCTTGTCAGACACTGGACTCAATGAAATAAGCCAGTCAAAAACAGCTCCAAATGGGATGAAATATGCCAAATAGGGCGGATCTAGAGACAGAGTAAACTGGGGGTTGACTGAGATTTTTAAAAGGGGGGATTCTATGTGACATGGTGAAAATATCATGAAAGAGAATTGTGATGCTAGCAGCCAATTTCTGCGAATCTACTAAAAATCACAGGATTGGACAGCCTATATGGCTAGGTTTGTGAGTCATAAACCACACTTCAGTCTCTGAGATCCTAAAGCGTAAGTGTGCTTAAGTGTTCAGGAGAGCTGAGTAGCTCAACCTGAACATGTCCAGACTTGGTATTGAGCTATACCTCCTGATGAAAACCAGCCATCCATGTAGGACTACATCTTTTCCAAAAAGAATAGCAGGTGCCTTCCTGTGTGTCAAGAGTCCCGGCATCTAACCAGACCTGAAAACACAAGCCTGTAATCTCAGTTCCTGGGAAGGTGAGGCAGGAGTAAGGTCAGGCCAAGGCCTGCCCGAGCATCTTAGCAAGACCCTGGCTCAAAGCAAAAGGTGAAAAGTGGGGGAGCGACAGCTCAGTAGTAGAGCACTTGCCTGGGCTGCAATCCCAAGTACTAAAAAGAAGAGTAGGAGCAAAGGAGAGAGGTACCAACTGAAACAACTGGTGCGCACAGGTATCCTAAGTTAAAATTCAGGGAGTAACTGGGCAATATTCACCCTCATTTAAAAGTTGTGATTGACCCCAGGGGAGCCAACTGTTTCACAGCAGGCTATGTAATCACAGGATGGAAGGGAGGGAGGGAAAAAGAGAGGGAGGGGGAGGGGAAGGGGGAGGGGGAGAGGGAGAGAGAGAAAGAGAAAGAAAATAAGTAAATAATAAAGTCTTCATGAGACTTGGCAATGCTGCTCAAAATGTACACTGTAACGATTTTATTCTTTCTCTCAACCACAACAAAACCTGACTCAAAATGGGAAAAGGACTTTCACAGACATTTCCCCCAAAGAAAATATACTAACGGCCTATGAGCACATTACCAAAAACTTGTTCAGCATCACTAAATATTAAGTATGCAAATCATGAACCACCGGGAGCTACTGCTTCATCCTGGAGCATGGCTCCCATGATAACATTTCTAAAACACAGAAAGTCACATGTGCTGGCGTGGAGGGAGAGAAATTGGGATCCTTGCACACTCAGAGGGGTGGGAAATTACACAGATGCCTTGGAACAGAGTCGGTTTTTTTCCTTAAAAAGTCTGTCCAGCAGAGGCTTGAGCCGATAGCCCTGTATCTGTCTTTATAGACACTCAGTTCAGGACAGACAGAAGGTGGGAAGCACCCGCACACACCTAACAGCAGGATGGACGCAGGGGAAACAGAGCTGGGCCCGCCTGGACACACAGGTTAGTGTGACTCAGCACTTTACAAGAAAGGATTTCTGGCCTGTGCTCCAACTTGGAGAGACTTTAAAGAAATCACGCTAAGGGAAATATGCTAATCAAAAGAAGGCAATTACTGTAGAATTTCACTTGTGAAAGGTACTTAAGAGTCATCAAGTTAATACACATGTAGAATGGTGGTTTCCAGAGTGGGGCAAGGGGGCGGGGGCAGCTATTTTACCTTGGAGCTTCAGTTTTACACAATGAAAAGAGATTTGGAGATAATTTTACACACACACACACACACAGACACACACACACACACACACACACACACACGGTGAATCATCTGAACACCAAGGAACTGCACTGTTAAGTGGTGATAAGTTCTGTGTGTGTGTCTTACCAGACATACTTTTTTAATTTTTAAAAAAATTTTATACCACGCCATAAACTTACATTGCACATTATTCTTAATTACTCTATGAGAAAATCATCCTGAGGCTGAAGAGATGGCTCAGTGATCAAGTGTACTCACTGGCTGCTCTTCCTGTACACCCAAATTCAATTCTCAGCCCCCAAATGGTGACCCACAACCATCTGTAACTCCAGTTCCAGGGGAAATGATATTCTCTCTGGCCTTCATGAGCACAAGGTTCATAGACTTAAGGGCACGCAAAACACCCAAACATGTAAACTAAAAATAAGTAAGAATTTTTTAAAAAAGAAAGCAAAAATGTCAACTTGCCAGATTATGGTAATCCAAGCTACTCTGAGGCAGGAGAATGGCAAGTTCAAGGCCTGAGCTGAAAAGAAAGTTAAAAACTGCCCCAGATAAGTTAACTAGACCCTCTCTCAAAACAAAAACGTTAAAAGAGTACATGGTTCCTAGGCAAATGGTTGGTCCTGGAGGGCATCATCCTGAGTGAGGTAACCCAATCACAAAAGAACTCAAATGATATGTTCTCACTGATAAGTGGATATTAGCCCAGAAACTTAGAATACCCAAGATATAAGATACAATTTGCAAAACACATGAAACTCAAGAAGAACGAAGAGCAAAGTGTGGACACTTTGCCCCTTCTTAGAATTGGGAACAAAACACCCATGGAAGGAGTTACAGAGACAAAGTTTGGAGCCGAGACAAAAGGATGGACCATCTAGAGACTGCCATATCCAGGGATCCATCCCATAATCAGCCTCCAAACGCTGACACCATTGCATACACTAGCAAGATTTTGCTGCAAGGACCCTGTTATAGCTGTCTCTTGTGAGACTATGCCAGGGCCTAGCAAACACAGAAGTGGATGCTCACAGTCAGCTATTGGATGGATCACAGGGCCCCCAATGGAGGAGCTAGAGAAAGTACCCAAGGAGCTAAAGGGAACTGCAACCCTATAGGTGGAACAACATTATGGACTAACCAGTACCCCGGAGCTCTTGTCTCTAGCTGCATATGTATCAAAAGATGGCCTATCGGCCATCACTGGAAAGAGAGGCCCATTGGACTTGCAAACTTTATATGCCCCAGTACAGGGGAACGCCAGGGCCAAAAAGTGGGAGTGGGTGGGTAGGGGAGTGGGGGGGAGGGTATGGGGGACTTTTGGGATAGCATTGGAAATGTAAATGAGGAAAATACCTAATAAAAATATTTAAAAAGAAAAAAAAAGAGTACTTGGGAAGAGGAGATGGTGGGTGAAGGTCCTAGGTAGAATATGAGTCCAAAACTGCCTGATTCTAACCAGATGCTGAACCAAGAAAGCCAGGCCTGTGGCTTACTTTTAAAACTGATATATATATTTTTTTTAACTTATCTCTCAGGGCCTTCACCAAAATTTCCCAGGCTTGAGCTTTGAGAAATAAATACAGAAACGACAATACGAGGATGTAAGGTCACTAAGCCCAGGGAAGACAGTAAATGCCTCGGCGTTCAATATTTTCCAACACCCTCTGTCAAGCAGCCAGCCTCGTGGGAGTAAAGGACCCTCTGGTTAGGTAGCGGTGCGCTGGCTGACTATCCGACTTGCAGTGTTGGTAGTACAGAATTTTAAAAAAACAAAACCAAAAAAACAAACAAACCAACTTAAGGACAGTGGTGGCCATATTCTGACATAAGGAAAGAGAACAAAGTATAGCGCTCATTCGTGTTTGTTTCCCCCTTGCCTCAGCTAATTGAAGTCCCGCTGCAACTGATCTATCTCAACCCTGCCTTCAGTGAGCTTTCTGTGGTCAGTAGATCGTGGTTTAGAGTCTGACTGTATTTATTGCTCTGCTCTGCGATACAGACCTCCTTTTCTAGGGCTCTCGACACAGTCGCCCTCCTCTGCCTGCTCTCCATTGGTTTCCCCCCTTTCCTGAGACTTGGAGCCCTCCTCTGACTTGGAGGCCCACTCTCGATCCCTCTCATGGGGTGAGGGTGGAGGAGGGGGCGCGGGGGCACGTCACCTCTTTATCTCTGGACCCAAGATGCAGCATCACGCCAATACTTATCAAATGCCTAGAGATGCTAGTTGGCGGGATTAGGTGCAACCTAGCTTCTCGTTAAACTCAACAGGGAGTTTTAAACTCACTGAAAATCGTTCTGATTTCACTGACCGTGGGTGAAGCTCAGAGGCTGTATTTTGTAAAAGTTTCCCTCTTCAGTTTAGGGGAATCTAGATGGATAGATAACCTTGTTACTTCACACCAGGACTCCAAAGCCCGGAAAGTTGCAAAAGGTGTAATTATCGTTCTCAAATTTAACTCTTTAGTTACATTTTTAAGTAGAGCCTTTGGATTCTGAGACAGCAACTTTAGAAGTCTCCTTAAAAGTTTGTATTAGAAGGGGAAAAAAAGTGTTTAAAATCGTCTCATTCACATTCAAAGCTGCAGTGCCTGGAGACTCTCCTAAAAGCCTCTTTCAGCCAGGAGCCGGAACATGAATAAATGGCCCCAATGGCTGAGGAGGTGAGATTGTTCTTCCTCTCCCACCTAAGTTTGCCAGAGTTCTTGGGAGTGCCTCTGCCCCACCCTCCTCTAGCTTCCAAAAACCAACAGGCCATTGCCCAGACATGCTGGCCTTCTTTTTCCCGTCCATTGTGAACCTGCCTCGCCCGTAGAATTCTGTTGATGGGGTGGTGTCTCTCATGGGGATAGCGTGACCAGAGAGGCATATTCACACACAGGCAGTTTTATTTGTTTCGTGCCCTTAATTATTTAACTGTGGTTGTGGTTTCGGGGGGGGGGGGGGTTGAGGGTAAAGAGGTGGGAAGGGGTTGGTTAAGAGAAGGCTACTGGTGTAGCAGCAAACAACCAGAAAAGGTTATGATACTCACCCACACAAAAAACAACTCCATTTCCCCAGCCCACCTCTTCCTTCGGCTTCGCTACACAACCACCCGATGTTTGCTCGTGCCAGGAGGAAGAGGAAGGGAGGTCACAAAAAGAAGCAAGGCTTCAAAAACTGCACCTTGAGTCATGACTAATCCGTGTTGTTTTAAGATAATTTGAATAGTCACATTAGTAGAAAGGAAATTAAGACCCAAAGATCCGACAGAGGTTGTGGGAAAGTCTAGGAATCTTGTTGCTGAGAGACAGGAATTCTGGAAGTTTCACTCTACTAGATCCTCTTACCGAAGCTGAAGTATTTCAGCTGAAGTATTTCGCTGGGGATCTGGGAGGAATATGCGTTCGGCTGCTAATGTGAAGCTCAGAATAACAGGACACTTGTGATACATACTGGGAATGGCTTCGGAACCAAACACGCTGGGTAACGCACTGGTCACGGCAAGCATGCAGGCTTGAGTTCGGATCCCCAGAGCCCACACAAAACTGGACACAGCGATGCTGGACGCAGTGGTAAGATGGGAGTTGGAGACAGGAAAGTCCCCAAGAGCTTACGCATGGGCCAGTTGGCCCGGTTTACAAAGTACTGAACAAGAGGCTGTCTCAGACAAGGTGGAAGGCAAGAAAGGACCCCAAAGATTATCCTGTGACCTCTCTGTGTGCATAATGGGAAACTATACTCACACACACACACATGCACTTACATAAAGGTTTTTAAAATAATAAAATAACCACATCACCAAACTTATGTTAGTGCTGGTGAAGATGGGATCCTATATAGTTTAGATTCTGGACAAATGGACCCAAAGAAAGGACAGGATGGGGGTGGAGGAAGAGCAGTCCACTTGCCAAGGAAAGTCAAAGAGTGATTACCAGTAAAACATGGTGGTAGCCCCAGTTTTGCACGAGAAGACAATGGCTGTGGTTCGTGGTTTCTGCCTCAGGGTTTGTCTCCCTTCACTACTAAAGGTCAAGGGTGTTTCCGGGTAAGAAAGTGGAATTATGGGTAGAGGACAAGCACAGGGGAAGCAATTCTCACTGCGGGTGGGCCATATTCACAGCAGGGTGAGATTACAGCAGGAGTATTAAGTCAGAGGTACTGGGGCAGGGGACTCAGTGGTTACAACAACTCAGATTTTTTTTAAACTACCTTTCAATCCCGAGTGGTCAATATAAACTGCATCTGACTCTGCTTCCTCATTTCTACGTACGTAGTTCATGGGCAAGTGATTTCTATGTAGTTCAGAATTGATCAAGTTCACAGCACAGGCATAGAAGTGCGAAGATAATTTTATTAGAAAGGAAACTAAAACAGGATCATCTAGTCAAGAAGAAGAACAGAAAGCCCAGAAACTCCCTCCCAGAACCCCTGGGAATCCTTTGCTCCCTAATAGTGGCAATGCGGTTCTCCTCCTCCTCCTCCTCCTCCTCCTCCTCCTCCTCCTCCTCCCTCTTCCTCCCCCTCCCCCTTCCCCTCCTCCTCCCCCTTCCCCTCCTCCTCCCCCTCTGTAAAGGACTCAGCTGCTCCAGGGTTCCACCTGGATGCTCCCTGGACTGACTCATTTTCACCCAAGGGTTGGGTGGTATAATCAGAGTGAGTTATTTGCTGGGTCTCAGCCACACTTAGAAAGCCAGCCTAGCCCAGGCTCCCTGTGGGTTTTATTGCCAGTTGCCTCTCCTTGGTGATTAATGCTCCAAGGGAACTTTCTGTTCTCTCCTCCCCCTCCTACCACCCCGGGGAAGAGGCAAGGGTTCCCAGGCTGGAGGTAAAAGGAATGGTAACATGGCAAAATTAGGAAGCCTGGTGTCTTGGTTAGTGTCAGAATCGCAAGTAAAGGGCTCTCAAACCTGGGCACTATTAAGGGGAAGTACTCAAAACAGATCTATGTGTCCTTGCTAAGGTAACAACAAATTGAAATCAAGCCCTTCCCATGCTTGCTATGGACCACAGAATACCTCTATACATAGCTTCAAGACATCATAGATTGCAACCCGATCCTGGGTCTTAGTTGACTGAGTTATTTCTGGAGACCCTACTCTTCCATATCCTAACATCCTAAACAAAAAGAAGCCTTCAGTAGCTGCTGTGAAGCCAGATACAGTCATGGACACCTACAGTCTTCCACTGAAAAGGAAGAGGTAGGAGGATTAGAGGTTCAAAGTCATCTTCAGCTACCTAAGTTGAAGGCAAGCTTGGGCTATACGAGACTGCATCTCAAAACACACACACACACACACACACTCACACACTCACACACTCACACACACACACATATACACACATACACATACACACACACATGCACACACATACACACACATACACACATACACACACACACACATACACACACACACACACACACACATACACACATACACACACACACACACACACACCCTGGCCTCTCCCTCCAGACTCATTTCCTAACATTTCAGATCTCAGATCTCAAATTCTGTTTTCTATGTGTGCTTTTGTTCATGTCTTTCCTTCTTTCTGATGTTGGACTGGCTGTTCGATGAACTCAAACTATCTGACGATGTGGTCAATCCTCAGTTTTTCCTGAGTTAGAGCAAATAAAGGCCATTCATTCCCTGGGGCATTATGTAACAGAGGCCATAAGGAACAGGAAAGGTTTCTTGCTCAACCTGACGTGCCATGTGCAATCGACTTCACTAGACTCCTCCAGATCTCACTGTTTGTGAGAAGTGAACAAACAGCCGCCTTTTTTCAGACCAACCCTTCATACCAAAAAGGAAGATGATAGAGGAAGACAAGCCGATGCTCCTCCCTAGTGTTTATCTTCTGAGAAGCTCCCCATCAAACAAAGGTCCCTACCCTAACGGCAGAACCGAGGACTTGGATCTGAGATCCTACCTACCACTACCCACCGCCTCCCAGTCTTTCTCCACATTTCTCTCCATTTCCATCAGTGTTCGTGTTGTCACGTCACTGGGCTTGTATTAATTCTTTATCAGCTGTTAAGGGAAGGTGGTTTTTTTTCTGGACATTACACAGCCATCATGGACAGAGAGGTTGTTGGGATAACCTAAAGACTGCTTGGTCTTAGAGACTAGGCAAAAATCAGAACACAAGAGTAATATCTAAGTCTAAGATAAGAGTGGTGAAGCTGTGAACACTCCCTAGGAAGAGAAGCGGAGGGAGGGTCACAGGGACCTCACCTGAGAGCACAAGCAATATTCCCTCTCTCGTAGCCACCAGAGGCACAGAGTCTTAAGGGAAGTTCTGGGGTGCAGGAGGCAGAAAGTTGAATGAAGCTGGGATACCAGTAGTGCAGCTTTGGAGAGGACCTGTGCTCCTATAAGTACCGACTAATCCATACTTCTGTAAGCATGTTCAATAAACTCATTCATTGGCCAAGTTACACTTGGGTGGAATCATTACTTTGGCCTGCCACCAAAGCCTTATCCAGGGTAAGCAAGCATCCGTTCCCATCTCTCCAAGAAAAGTAATTCAGCAAACAATAAGGAATAGACTGGAAGGCTTATTTCTTCAACTACTTCCCTTGAAAGTCACATTCCAGTTTAGATAGGAAATGTTTCTAAAGGGCGTTTGTCCTGATGGGTTGGTCCCTAAATAGCCATGACGAGAGGTGGGGCCTTTGGAAAACGAGTCATAAGGGTTGATGATGGTGAGCCATTGATCGGTGGGAGAAACTCGGGAGGGAAGGTCGAGTTGACACCAGTGTGTCTTTGCTCCACGGCCACCAGGAGGTCGGCAGCTTTGCTCTGTTCCATCCTGCCTCCACCCCCACCATGACTTTCTGTCTCACTGTGGTGTTGCACCTTGCCAGGGGCCTACACTGACAAGCCCAAGCAGCCGAGGCTGGAATCCTCTGAGAGCCTGAGGCAAAAATCAATCTTTTCTCCTTCTAAGTTGATTTCTGTGAGTGTTTTGTCCTCACCTTTGCAGACTGTCTATTTTATTGCAGAGGTGACCGGAAACCTGGTTAACATGAGTCACATACAGATTTCTAATAGCACATTAGATATGCAATCTCTTTTTAATTTTTAAAATTATCCTCTCAGATAATATATCCACAGTTTCCCCTCCTCTTCCCTTCCCAGCCTCTTCTCCCACCCCTTCCCCTCCCCAACTGATCCACTTCTCCTCCATTTTCCTTCAGAAAAGGGCAGGCCTCCCATGGATATCAACCAAACATGGCATAAATATGCTCTAATTGGGGGCTATATGCTAACGTTCTATATATTTATATATTATTTTACATATAATACTTACAAACTATATATATTATATATATTTATTTACATATATGTTTTATAATACAAATCTCAGAGTTAAATATGTGGTAAGTCCTCACCTTTGCCGAGTGCATATTTTATCACTGAACGTAGAGTATTACACCCAATCCCTGCATCTGTTCAAAGGCCTGGTTTTAAATTCTATCTTTTCTGTTTCTTAAATATGTCTGACACAAGCAACTCTCCCTCTAGCCTTCACTTCTACCCTGGCTCAGACCTTCATCAGCCTTCTCTTGAACTTTTGAATCTGCGTGCTAAACAGATTGCCAGCATCCTGTTTGCATTCCCCTCCTGCATGCCCACGACAAAATCTACTCTCTAGATCTCAGCTCAAGCCTGTTACCTGTATGATCTAACTACTTCTGTGGTTCCCATTACCAGTACACACAAGAGCCTTTAAAGAGTGCACCAAGCTCTCCAAAAGCTGCCCGGTGGCTCCCTGTAGTCAAGTTTTTATAGTTAGCTACAGACACGTACGTTCTTACGTCTTACCACTCTGTATATCTCTCCAGTTCTGAAACACCTCACTGACCTTTATCCACTTGCTGATGTCTGTTTGCCTTTGAGACAGATCTGATGTCTCCCATTTTATGGACTATTCCACATTACCCAAGGCAGAGCTGATAGCTCTCTCTTCTCATCACAATGCAACCCTGTGATTATATATAAGATCGCATTTATTGAGATGTTTTGCAATAAATCCATTATATATAATGCCTCTACTAAACTATAAACTCTATGAAGAAAACTAATATAGTATCTTTATCTCCTGACTGCTTACATAGTTTTTTACAATTAATCTATAAATCTTGTTAAATAAGTGAAAAAAAATGAATGCACAAATGAATGAACAGAAAAGAAAAGAAAGGGTAATATAAGCTTAGTAATTCCAGTCAGTTTTAAAGAAGAAATGATCCAGATTCAAACAACCTAACCCTCTTGCTCAGATTTACCCAGTAGTAAATTGCAGAAATAAATCTCAAACCAATATCTTCTCATGTCTGACCCAGATGTCTCTCCTTTCAACTATGGACTTCCAGCCAAATAAACACAGTAACAGCACAACTGAGATCAGCCTGAACTCTGTCCTAGACATTCCCCATCTCTGAAGCAAGGATAATAACATAATACATAAATTAAAACTTTTTGATCTGTATTTACATGCTTTATGGACTACTTAGCTATGCTTGTATAATCCAAACTGAGTGATTTGAAAAGAACATCGTGTGATGTGCTCAGTTGTGTGTAGTTTGAACCTGTTTAGTAGAAACAGCAGTCACTGCTCCATGGTACATCGAGGCAAGCCATCTGAAGATCTGTCTTCACATTGGTACACTCACCGTTCAAAGATGCCAATTAGGAAGTTAGCCAGGACCATGGGTCAGGTGTCTCAATTCCTCTTCATGTGTTATTTTCAGAGTCAGTTGAGCTGCTGAGCAGAAAGAGCATCTCAAGGTCCCAGGTATGTCAAGAAAACTGCAAAAGTTCATTGCACAGCGTCACTTCTGTATCTAGACGCCAAAATCCAGCCTTTTGTAGGAAGGATTTCCAAAGTCATATTGTTAGAAGTGATAGTGAACAAGCAATATGCCACTAAGTGGTATCTAAAATCATGGCACACTTTAAATTTTATTTATTTTTATATTGATGGATGCTTTGCCTGCATGTATGTCTGTGTGCCATGCATATGCCTGCAAAGGCCAGAAGAGACTGTTGGAAGCCCTTAGACTCAAATTGCATAGGTCTGTGAACCACCATGTAAGAGCTGGGAAAGAAAGCCAGGTCCTCTGGAAGAGCAGCCAACACTTTAACCTTTAACTTTCTGGACCCCTAAAATTTTATTTTTAAAATGGAGTATATATTGTATACATCCAGTGAATACTTCCTTTGAAGTACCTTGAAAGCTTTTTCCATGTCTCAAAATTACCTTTGTAAGTCTACTAAAGTCATCTTCTTGGTCAGTATAACAATATTGACTATCATGTACAAGTCACTGACAGATGCTAGTTCTACAGACTCAAAGGCATTAAACCAAAAACTTAGAATTCAGTACCAATATGATCATCAAAGGGAATCATAGAATACTATGGAGGATTAATAGCCATCAAGTCACAATCAGGAAGATTTTTGGAACTCTGATTATGTGAATGTGTAAAAATTAGGTGGTACTCATCATGAATGAAGAAAGCTTTTCTAGAAGAAAAAAGAAATAATAAATGCAAACAATTGAGACTATGACAAAACCTGTTCCTTAAAGAATGGCATGAACAATGGTTCATCAATGAAATAGCAGCAGTCAATAGCAGCAACAAAGTTGATTGAGACAGGTAACCAAAGATAACGGCAGGAACAGACAGTCTGCAAGAAGGGGCCAAGCTTTGCACAAAGGAGACAGTAGAATCAGAAAGTGTGTTGGTCAAAAGGATAATCACATTACTGAAAGCTGACAGTAGGGCAGTTTAAAATGGGTATGAATGTGTGTAAAGGCATAATATGTTGAGTACAGATAAAAGAGTGGAAACATAATGTGCTGAGCGCTAAGGTTTTCATAGCTATCCTTTGGCTACTGTAGTTTCTTATACCTCAAAAAAAAAAGTGTCTGCCATGAGTGTGGTGGCTCACACTTTTAATCCCACCACTCAGGAGACAGAGGCAAATGGATCTCTATGAGTTCAAGGCCAGCTTGATATACAAAATGAGTTCCAGGACAGCCCAAGACACAGAGAAACCCTGCCTCTAAAAAGCAGAAAAGCAAACAAGAAAAAGAATGTCTACCATGACATCACCAACCAGTACGAAGGAAAGCTAATCCTGAAGCACTTTAGAGTTTGCCCTTTTCCTCTCTGCTTCTCCAGCTCAATTTGATTAATATAAAGAATGAGTTTCTGGGCAAGAGAGACAGCTCAGGGCCTCAGAATGTATATTGCCTAGTACCCAATTGAGGCAGCTCACAACTGACTATAATTCCAACTCCAGGGAATCCAGTGCCCACTTCTGGCCATCATGAGCTCCTGGGCCCATGTGCACCTACCAACGCACACACGTGCACGTGCATGCAAACACACACACACACACACACACACACACACACATGTATGTATGCTTAAATAGAAAATAAGATGAAGTGTCTTTTTCAAAGCATGGATTTCCATTGTAAAAACTGCTATTGAGGAGATGAGAGGATTTCATAGACTATATTAAGATTATTAATACCATTATTTATATCTGGCCTGCAATGACATAAGAGAAAAATATTTACTAACCTCTAGAGGACATTGTAAATTTTAAATAAATTTGAGGTTAGAGCTACAGCCCCATAGATGCAAACAAAGCGCTCATGTTCTTCCTTTAAAATTGCGTACAGTCAGCTGTGGAAAACTGCCCCTCGTTCTTTAAATAGCACTTTTGATCATAAAATTCATCTCACAACCACAACAAGGAACTGGCAGAAGGGTCTGGGTTGTCTTTTTTTTTTTTTTTTCCATACATCTTTATCCCACTGTTTGCTGACTAAGATTCTAAAATAGCATTCAGGAAAATCTCTCAGTAGGAAGAATGCAGACGCACGCAGGTTATAGACTCCCAATTATTCAAATTACATTTTATGTTGGTAACTCAAATGTTCTCTCTTTTCATGTTAAATAATAGCTTTCCTCCTCCTTTTTTTATGATCAGCAGTTTAGCTACCCTGACAACTTCCCTTTCCTAATACAGAGCTCATAAATTCAAGAACCTCCATAAAACACTACTCTAATGCACAGCGCTAAAATTCACGGTGTTTTTGAATGTGGGATTCAGGAACAACTCGTCAAGGCCAGGTTCTTCTCTGGAATGGAGAACCTGTTGTAAGATAAATGCAGTAGGCGATTAGTTAAAATACAGAATGAGCTGTGCCGTGATGGTGTTGTTTGCTCTGACACTTCCTTCGACATCAGCTTCTTCACTCCTCAAAGTGAGATAGGCTACCACACAAAGCTGTTGGGAGAAGCAAAGGGTGTCAGGCCTCAGAATCAAAGTACAAAGGCTTTCCCGGGTGCTACTCTTGACATTATGGTGGCAAGTTGCTGACTCTGGATACCCTTCCCAATCAAATGAGCAAGGAGTGGGAGACTAGAAATGAGGGAGAAATTGGGAAGCCTTCCGAATTTGTGGAAAGGACTTGAGGGAGCAGGGAGCAGGCAAGGAAGGGTCAAAGGTAGGCTGACCAACATGGCAGAGGAGGCAATGAGTTAGAGCAGCACAAAATTACAAGAATGAGATGGGAGAAGAAAACCGTACTCCATGCAAACCGGTTGGCACAAAACACAACAACTTGTAGTAACACATTTTAAGAGTGTTTGCCACAGATACAAACATTGTTGGAGCCTGTTCTTCTTAGGGCAATATCAAAGATTTGTGTGCCTGTGTGTGCTTTTGGCAGGTTGCAAATAGTACACTTACATTAAAGAGAATCACCTTGGCTTGTTGTTCTCTAACAATTTTGACCTATGCTTCTAAATCGCATTTCTCTGTCTCTCTGTCTCTGTGTGTGTGTGTTTGTGTGTGTGTGTGTGTGTGTGTTCATTCCAGTTTTAAGTCTAGTCACAACAATCCTACTTTAGAAGAATGCAATCGGTAAGGGAGAATAATTTTTAAAATCATAAAATGTCATTTGGCCCTAGAAATGTGTATAATTGTGTATCTGTTTTATACCAAGCATTTTTCACTTAAATTCCTGTTCAGTCCCCAGGTGGTGGTGGCACACGCCTTTAATCCCAGCACTTGGGAGGCAGAGGCAAGCAGTTATCTGTGGTTTTAAGGCCACAATTCCTGGACAGCCAGAGCTACACATAGAAACCCTGTTTCAAATAAAAATTTTTAAAAAAGCATTTTCAGCCTATATAAGTTATAGGTGGTAACATCATAGAGATGAAAACACCAGACCTTGACAGAGGGAATGACATGACCAATGTCACACAAACATGCAGGGCTCTCTCTGGCTTAGGACTGAAGAAAGTTTCTCCCTCCAGAGAAAATGCACCAGACTTTATGTCCTACCCATAGGGGACCTTGTCCAAAAGTTGGAATTATACTTTCTGAGTTTGGGAACAGCTGGTTCAGGAGCACTCCACTCCACAGTGGCACAGGCAGATCAGCCAGCCTTGCCAGTCAACCTTCATGACATCAAGGGAGAATAGCATTGGCTAATATTGTCCTGCCGGCAGAAAGCCACTCTACTGTTTGACTTACAGGTATGATAGCGATTCTATGGAACCGATCCCAGTGCCCCCACGGTCCCTTCCCTCCTCTAGTGCATGTTCTATTTGTTAGCACCATTTTCTAGTTCTCTAACTCTAAAGGCAAGTCTATCTAATTCTCTTCATTGTGTCAGTCAGCTTTCCTTTGATGTGACAAAGTGCCTCAGAACATTAAATTACAAGAAGAAAGACTCATTTGAGCCACAATGCCCTCCATGCTCACTTGATCTTTTTGATTCTGGGATGCTGGCAAGGATGAACATCAAAGCCAGAAGTTTGCTCAGAACAGAGGAGAAGAGACACTGGGAAAAACAGACTCCTCTATACAATACTTAAGGATGCGCCCACAGAGACCCACCTCCTCCAAATAGGTGCTACTTCCTAAAGGCTGAAGCACCTCCCAGAAAAGTCACAATTAATTGGTCAAGCCTTCAGCAACACTTAAACCTTCAGGGGACATTTAGGTCCAGATCCCAACATCAAGAAAGTACAACTTCTAGACCCAGGACAATATAGATAAAGAATTGACCTTTACAGTCTCATGGAAGCTGTTCTTCAAGAAAACACCACAACCAGGGCCTGTCCTGAGGAACAAGTAGCATTTATACCTCGGAGACCTGTGGAAGTGCTTGATCAAAGCAACATTTGAGAAATGGCTTAACGCTCTCTCTGAAAATGTCTTGTAGTCTCACAAATGCCACATAACTTACTATTCTATGAAACCTATTCAGAATTCCCCACTGCCTTCCCATCAACCACCTCGAATTCCAGAGCTTAATAGCAGAAAACTGTTACAGTGAAACTAAGCCTACCTCCTGGAGACCTGAGCCAACTTTTCAAGTCATAGCTGAACACAGGTTAAGAGATGGCACATGTCTTCCATCCTTCAGCAGCTGGGCATCCCATGTCCCTGCTCCCTATTCCCACTTGTACCACCATGTCAAATATGCCCACATCCTGCTCCTCACTGCTATAGAGCCGGAGGGTCTAGTAATGCAAACTGGGATGATTCTGGAATGCTGTCAAAGAGAAACATCAGTACTTTTATATCCTGCTGACTTAAGTATCCCACTGACCTAGACATCAGCCCTTCACTTTCAGCTGGGCGTGGTGGTCAACGTATGTTTTGCCTCAACTCAGGAGGTAGAAACAGAGAGATGGCAAGTTTGAGGCTGGGCTATGTTGTAAACCTAAAAAGAAAAAAAAAATCTCTACTTTGAACTTCTGGGTGTTTTCCACAAAATCATTTTAAATTCCAGGCACTAAAGGGAGATGAAGTTTGAGGGAGAAAGGCCCAGCATGCTTAGTTCATTTTTGCTTTGTTTTATATAATGGAATGACGTGCTCGGCTATGATACTGTGAAGAAACTCAACACTATTCCTTTCACTAAAATAAAATAAAATAAAATAAAATAAAACAAAACACTAAATCTCCACTTGCACAGCACATACCTTAATATCTTCAACCCAAACCAAGACCCAAAGGGCGAGAGTTCAGAGAGTAAACAACGCTCTGAACACCACACAGCAGACACACGTGTGAGCAGCTGTGTGAGCTGCAGCAGAGAGGAAGTTCAAAGCCAGTAACACACCACCAGTGGAAATTCATGTTCACTTTCGACATCCCTTGCTTTTCCCTTTTTCATTTCCATAGTTGCAAGCTGAGTTTCTTTACGAAAGCAAACAGCTATGGGTCAGCCCAGTTGAAATAATGCCAAGTGGCAAAGCCACACATAGCTGCATACTGTCTGCCAGAGGGCCGGAGAAGATGTCAAAACAGAAACAGCTCAGTTCATAAACTTGCTGTGCAAGCGTGAGGACCTCTGCTTTCAATCCTCCAGAACCCATGTCAAAAGCCAAGAGCAGGGACAAGTGTTTGCCCTCTCTGGGCTGGGAACATGGAGACATGAAGATCACTGGGGCTTACTGGTCAACTCAGGTGGCCAATTCAGAGAGATCCTGTCTCCAAAAAAAAAAGCAGAGAGTGACTGAAGAAGACACCTAATATCAAATTCTGGCCTCCACATCTAAGAATACACCCCGGCATAGGTACCCATGCCTGTGCACACACACAGGATCATTGGTATCTACATAGGAATCTAGGACATTAAAAACTAAATACATTGTAAACACATTTATAAAATGCATTGACGTGCTCGGTGGGCAGTAGGATAACAAACTCTATTCATTGGTGCATCAGTGGTCCTCCTCAAATGTTTGTTGAGCACAGAACATGGCGGTCTAAACTACAGCCAAGCAATTCCAATACTAGTTGACATCCAACAGAGACAAAGAAAATCTCACAGACCCCACCCCTAGATGAAGAGCTATGAGCAATTAACAACTCCTGAGAAGGGAGAATTAATCTTCCCCAGTGATGAACCCCTGGATTGGTTACCCAATATCAAGTGCTCGGCCCTATGCATGCAGACAACATTGAATGGATTCAACAAGTTATATATTCATATATAATATATAACAATATATATGCATATGTGTGTGTGTGTAATAACAATGGTTCAAGAATAAAAGGCCATGAATTTGGGAGGAAGTTGGGAGATGACAGACATGGGAGGGAAAGTAGAAGGAAAGGGAGGGGGAAATGTGATCATTACATTTTAATCAATTTGTAAGAATGGTGTTGAGTTCCTATACAAGGCAGATGCTGTTCTAGACACTGGCATTCAAAGAAACAAGAGACAGACTTAGCTCAAAGAGTACTTCTTTTTTTTTTTAAAGACGTATTTATTTAATGTATATGAGTACACTGTAGCCACCATGTGGTTGCTGGGATTTGAACTCAGGACCTTTGGAAGAGCAGTCAATGCCCTTAACCACTCAGCCACCTCTCCAGCCCCTCAAAGAGTACTGGTTGAAATATAAGTGTGAGCACGAGATGCTATTAGAAATGACAGGGTTTTTTGACAGATAGGTAGCCATTTAACTGTGGAGACAAAAGAAAGAATTGTCATGTTGTATAAAATATTTTAAAAATACTGGCATGGGGTTCCTTCCCGTCTTTGACCATTTTTATTCCCAGATGAAGGACTCACACACACAGCCTTATGTTTAAATATGCCTTAGACATCACAATAGCTGGACAACTAACTGCCTATCTTCTGTGTTGTTAGAATCTACTTTTCCATTGATAACACCAAATTACCACCTATTATTTACTATGTTCCATCTTGGCTGCTCTTAACCCAAATGGGCTGCTGTGGGGCACGTTAGCTTGACCTAGAGGCCATGGCGACTTTTCTTGATTCTCTATCCCATGGTCCTTCTCTCTTTTCTCCCTCTCCTCGTGGTCCCAAGCCCATGAAAAGTAAACCCCACCTGTGTCTCTCTTCCCCAGGTATTGGCTGCTAGCATCTTCATTTATCAACCAGAGTTACCAGAGGGCAGGGTCCCAAAGGCTACTTGCAGACTCCAAGTCTTGGAGGCCAGCACTTAGCATTACAATCAACACTAAAAGACAACCTCAGCGGTCAGGTGCTCGTTAGAAAGCAAGCAAGCACTGCCACACGTGTTATCTCTGATGATAAATAGGTGTTTCTTGGCAGATAATGTGAGGAAAGGCCTTCAGGACAGCTGAACAAACACAGGACACCTTTAGAAATGTCAACTAGTTTGGGAACACTGGAACATCATACAATGAAGTAAACAAGACTCAGTAAGGATGATTCAGAAATAAGCAAGGACCTTGTGAAGAAGTGGGATTGTTGTGCCGAGTGTTCCCATGACATGTTTTGTTTTTTTGGGGGGGTGGGGGGGTCTTAAGGTCTTAGATGTTCCACTGGAGGTGGAATGCAAAGACTCCACGAGGAAAACATCAGAAATGTGGAAGCCAATATGGAGGCCATTACAATGGCCTCTACAAGTCTCTGTGGCATGAGTTCAGGCAAAGAGAGGAAAAGAGGAGGACACAGCATCTAGAGTTCATGGAAGAGTAGAAATAACAGACTGCCAACACCCAGGTGATCTCACTTCCCTCTTCTTCCTGGTGGTCAAGTCATTGGCTCAAATGACTCCATGTGAATGGTTAAATGGCAATGAATTTAAATGTTTAAATCATTTAATAAAGTGGGCATGCAAGCCAGCATTAAAACAGATACAGAACAGAGAAACCAAAATGGAAATTGAGAGAAAAGCCCAGACTAAACGACCAGCTCTCAGTGATTGCTATTAAGTAAAGGCTGGGTATGTAGAGTTTAAGCAGAAAGAGTTAACAAGAGAGAATGTTTGGTGGGAAGATAGAAACTATTCTGTATCATGACTGTGGCAGTGGCTATCTGATTTATAAACTTCTGTTAAAATAATGTTTACTGTGTGTGTTATTTTTTTTTAAGTAGGGAAAAAAAAAAGGAAATCATCGGTGTTGCACTGAGTTTATAGGAAGTTGAGAAGGGTGAGAACCTGCCAGTCATCCCCTTAGCAAATACTTACTAAGTACTCCATCCCAGAAAGGGTGTCTGGCTGCTGGGCTGGATGGAGCTTGTGGTCTATAAGGAAAGTTATCTAGTGAGTAAATAGTTATATTAGTCTGATGGCAAGTATGATTGAAAAAAATGAAGAGTGACCTATTATGAAATCATGTAACAAGTTTACCTGTAGTGCTGGTATTGAAGCAAGGCTCTGAAGCATATGTTAACCAATTGAAGGTCATGACTAAAATAAAATTACATCTGAAAATACCCCAAAGGTAGGAGCTTCCACATGCCCACAGGCTCTCACATACCACAAAGGTCTACCTTCCATTCATAAATTCACATGTGTTGTGTTTCTAAAACTTTTTAATTGTGTACAACACTTTTTGAATTGACACTGGCAAAAGCTTTCCACAGGTTTCCTTATCTGCCACCTACCAGATATGCCACTATAAGAAAATTATTTCATCTATTTGTACTTCGACTTCATATTTAAATAGATTAGCAATAGCTAGTAAATGTTTGAGTATTGACTAGTACTTAATTCTCAGTCAACTGGGGATAAATTAGATGATATTATGAAGAATATATTATTACAGTTAATAGAAATAAAATTTAAAAATAGCACCTAAAACATGCAGTATTCAAAAACAGTAAGTTATTCTTGTAAGTGCTATATTAGACCCTTTGTTTTAGTTTCTTAGAGAAGCTGGCTACACAGTTTTAAGAACTACAAAGAAACTGCATTCTACCATACTCACTTCCTATGAATAGAGCCAGTGTTATAGGACATTGGATGAACTCATGATGTTAAAACTTCTTTTTCAGTTCAAATAAAAGTTTGTAATACATCCTTGTTAAATCCATTCCTGTTTATGAGATCTGGTATCTGATTATGAAATCTAATATGCATAGGATAGAAGCCAGGCTTTTCTCACGCTAAGCTCATACCAACCACATCTCAAGTTCCTGTGATGTAATCTCTAAACGTATATATTTCAAACTTTTACTTCCAAATATAATAAAGCAACTAGTATTAGACTAGCCCTCCAACTCTAAACACTACAGTTAGAGATACGACATGAGGCTTTTAAACATTGGACAAGGGAAATTCAACACTGAGAAAGCAAAAATTCACTTGGTAAGCCCAAAGGTTGCCCTGGATCTAGAGCACAATGCTAGGTACAATTTTCCAAATATGCCACAGGAAGATGAAGTTCAAACTTCAAGTGTCACAGTCCTACTGAACTGAGGAAACAGGTCAGCGGAAGTCAGTGATGAGAACTGAAGCAGCCAGTGTCTGCAGTATGCAACACTGAGAAGGAAGGATGGTATGTAAAAGTGGGAAGAAGAGAATGCCCCAAAAGTGGTATGGAAGCTTCCTTACAAATTCTTGGCGTGGGTCTAAGATAAGCATGCCCATGGCAAGACATCCCAAGGCTTGTCATAACTACAAAGAACAAAAAAGAAAGAACAAGAACACCATACAATGCTGCTGGACGCGGGTGGCCAAATCTTGTGTGCAATTTCTTAATACACTAAGCCCCAAACTGAGATACCAGAAAAGAAGTGAAACCTAATCTAGAGTAAGGTCCACTCTAGATGTCAACAAAGAAAATGAAATTTGGGGATAGAATTGCTGCGAAACAGATGGGACTTGTAAAGCATTGAGCTTTCCAAAGAAAACTTCAGGAAGCAAGAGAACAAGCATATAGAACTTCCAGGAAGACAGCCAGTAACTGCGCTACAGAGGAGAGAAAGGTAATGCTTAGATTACTAAATTCTAGAGTCTACACAATACATAAACTATTAACGTCTACACAGTTAAACAACTGGGCCTGAAACAACAAAAATCAAGCAGGTGTGCTCCCCAGGAAAAGGGGAACGCAAGGATAGTTATTCCTGAGCTTCTGAATTTAGCTATTATAAACATTACTGAAGGAAGGGCATGTGCTGGGAGAACTAAGGGAAGTATAAACCCCATGAGTGAAAAGAGGAAATCCCAGCAGAGAAATTTAAACTCTATTTTTAAAACTGTGAAATGTCTGAGGCTGAAAAGTTCAATGACAATAATAACAAATAAGTCATGGTAAACCAAAGATGGCAGTAGGGACCACAGACATACTAGGACAATTCGAAATTCTATAATTATTTAAAGTTCCAGAAGAGAAAGAAAGAATGGGTCAAAGTACCTTCCTAAGAAATGATGGAGAGGCAAGCCACAGACTGAAAGATATTTTTGAAATAAATTGTCAATGGAAATATCCAGAATATAAGTATATTTTAAACGCTTAAAACTAAGTAGCAACAGTGATCATTATAGAGTTTTAAGACAAAGTCTCACTATATAAATCAGGCTGGCCTCAAACTCAGTATCTAGGCAGCCTAGGCTAACCTCTAACTTGTGATTGTCCCCCAACAGATTTTGAATGCTAAGATTAGAGGCAAGTGTCACCTGCATCTAGCTGATGCCTAGCATACATGAAGCCTTGGATTCAAGCCCCATCAACACACAAAGTAGGCATAGTACTGCGGGCCAATAGTCCCCATACTCAGGCCATAAAGGATGATCAGAGGTTCCATGTCATCCTTGGCTACATAATAAGTTTGAAGCCAGCCTGAGGTAAAAACAAAAACAAAAACACCAAAAAAAAAACTGTCTTTTTTTTAACATATATATACAATTGGTCAATAAACAAATAATAATCAATTACCTTAGCCATTAGGGAAAAATGAAAAATAAAATAATACAGTAATACTAGAAATCCCTTTGGATGAGCTAAGACTGACAGGCCTAGCAGTGCTAACTCTTCAAGAGGATGGACAAAGTTAAATCTCTCAGATGGTACAAGGAAGTGACAAGTGATAAAGAGGTTTGCAAAAGAAAACAGCTCAGCAGTTTCTGATAAAATTAAACAATCACAAATATAAACTCCACACCTGGGTGTTGACCAAAATGAAATGAGAACATACACCCACACAAAGGCTATCTGTAGCAACTTTATTCATGAAAGCCAAAACTGAAAATTGAAAGAAACCCCAAAGGCCATTATGGTGGTTTATGGACCATAAACCCATAGAGAGTGGTACTATTAGGTGATGTGGCCTTGCTGGAGTGGTTGTGGCCTTGCTGGAGAAAGTATGTCACTGGGGGTGGCCTTGTGGCTCATTCTCTCTTCCTGCTGCCTGTGAATCCAAATATAGAACTCTCAGCTACCTCTCCAGTACCATGTCTTCCTGCGTGCCACCATGCTTCCTGCCATGATGATAACAGACTAAAGTTCTGACCTGTAAGCCAGCCCCAATTAAATGTTGTCCTTTATAAGAGTCACTGTGGTCATGGCATCTCCTTGCAGCAATAAAACCCTAAGACAGCCACCAAAAGATGAATAACAGATGCTATTTACACAACTAGTCAACAATAGAAATATACCTCAATAAATGCATCAATGCTGATGACACTCAACAACACGAGGGTGAGTGAGAGATGCTGAACAGAAAGAGTAAATATATCATGCGCTGTCATTTCCATTAAGGGCTAGTAGAGGCAAAGCTACATTGTAGTAACAGATCAATAGTCACCTTGATCAGTGTGTGGAGGGGCTGATGGCAAAGGCGGGGTGGGGTGACTTTCTGGGGAGATGGGAATGTTTTCCATCTTGACTTGAGTGTTGATTACATGGGTGCACACATTATTGAACTGTACACTTTTCTGAATAGCAATTACAGATGACAAGGTCATGAATTTGAGAGGGAGACATGGAATGAATGACTATCAAAGGATAGAGCAAGAAATTAAATTATGTAACTACAGTCCTTATGTTTGAATTCCCCTCCAAATTTTTTATTTAAAAAAAAAAGTTGATTTTTAAAGGACATTCATCCCTTTAAACTGGAAGCATTATCTTCATGGTGAGTCTATGATGAATCCTTCAGAAGTAAATTCTATAAGAAATACGTTCTTTATGAATTACACCCAGGTATTTCACATGAATGTCTAGCCATTTGCCTTGCATATTCATACCTGGAGAGATGTGCATCGGTTCTGATTTTAGGTGGCAAGAAGGCTGGAACTGCAGTTCTCAACTTTCTAAGAACTCTGAGTAACCATCTTTTTGAAAGACCAGTTTCTGAGGTGTGTATCTGTATTTATTTCATAAGCAGGTCACACCATCTGACATCACAGCTGCCGGCAAGGTCAGTGTCCACTCTCTACCTGCCCCTTCCTGATAACACTAGTGAATGGTCAGAGTAGGACCAGTGGGCTGACAGTACTGGTTGTCACATATGCTGTCCTATTACCTTCCTCTGCTCAAAGAAGTGCTTACACACTTGGTGTTAGAAACAATGGCAATACCGAGACCTCCCTTTCTTTTGATTTCTGCCTGCCATGGGAAACTGATGGATAACAGTAGGAATCATAAACAAAGCCTGCTAGCCTGTACGACGAGCCCACTTATTGGGAAATCTCTCTTGCTGATTCAGAGTCTTAGGATAACAGGAGTGCACAAACTCGCACTACAAGCTCGAACACTGTATTACCTGTTTGTGGTGTCTGTTTTTCTTTTGAGTGCCATTCTTCCAAACTTAGCAGCTTAAAAAGCCGATTGTGTTTAACTTGAAGTTGAGCAGGCCAGAATTCTGGATGGGCTTGGCTACATTATCTGCCTGGAATGCTAATGTGAAACAGTGTTACCTGGGCCGTGGAGGAGGATTGGCTTTTGAGATTATTCAGTTATTGAAAGAGTTTGGTCCCTTGTGTGTAGAAGACTTGAGAGCCTAGTTGCTCTCTGCATTTAAAGGAACTACTGTGTTCCATGGCACATGCCGTTTCCTTTATCCTCCAAGCCACTAATTGAGGGTTGAGTCCTTCTCAGACTTAAAATCACTCTGGCATCCTCTTTCTGCTACAGCCAGAGGAAACTCTTGTTTGTATGGATAAATTGAAAAGCAATCAAGGAAAGTGTCAACCATGTATACACTACAAACACACACACTCCACATTTACTCATACTCATCTCACATACAAAAAAGATAAACAAAAAAATTATTGTGGCAATCTAGAAAACATGCAAAAGCCTTGGCATGCAGTAATGACAAGCAAAAAATAGAAACAAAAATTAATTCAACAGATAATGTGCCTTTTGTAGTAGAGTCTATAGAACTTTGGTTAAAAGAAAAATAAAACTACCTATTGATACCTCTTGGGAAATGGAAAATGCCATAAAGATAAACTTGTCAATTGTTTAAACCCCTTGTATTTAACATGCTACATTTTATTCTCTGTGGGGCTAGAATATATAGGAAAAGAAATAGTATGCATACTTAAATTTCTCTGTATAGATCTTTACTATATCACATGAAAAAAAAAAAACCCAACAGTTACCCATAAAATTTAAAGAGACTGAAAGGCAATCTGTCTTAATAAACAGCTTTATTGGATCTATATCAAAAAAAAAAAAATCAGTTTGTGGGTCCCTAAAGAGGTCTGTTTCCCTTTAAACCAAGATATATATAGTATATTGCATTTTATTTGAAGTTGTTGCTAAGTCAAGTTCAGATGTTTATCTTTAAAAAAAATTCCAGATAGAAAGATTTTATTAAAAAAAATAATAACCCAGTTGTGAAAGTCTGTTCTCCATGAACATGGTCCTCAGCAATGAATGAGTGCCAGAAGAGAAAAAGCCATGGGCACTGGTGGAGACCATCCCTGAGGTTCCACACTGATGCAAGCTCTTGGAACTCAAGCTCTATAGGAGAGGCATTGGCAGCAAAAGGAAGGCAGGCCAAGAGGACTGAGAGATAATGAGCTGATTAAAAACAAAGCTGTCAAACTTGAGCCTTGAATCTGTTAAGCTAAGGAATCTAGTATTATTTCCCAATTGGCATGCGTCTCTCCTGTCAAACCCACTTATGGCTAATCTGCTGTTCTAACAGGAAACACATGCTCGATCCATCTAAACCGCTCCCAAAGCTGATGAAGACATGATTTGCAGAACAATAGCCAGAAGGCTGTCACTCAATGAGAGCGGCGTGTATCAACTGGAGTGTGAGCCATGTGGACTCAGGACCAGCTGCCTAACGCTTCACATTCCAACATCTGCAACCTCCTTCGAGCACCCACCTTGCTGTTATCTTTACAAAGTCAAGTGCTCCGAGTAGAAAACTAGTGTTTAATCTTATGACCATATTGCTTCCCCCATGAGCAACTTTAGATACTGTGATCCAACATGGAAAACAGCACATTTATTCATAAGTAAAACAGAAAACAAAATAACTAATGACAACTTATTTCTTGTAAAGTTAAAAATTAAACCTCTTTTTTTACAACCACTGGGCTATTATCATGCTCCAACTCTACTGGCATATATATATATACATATATATATATATATATATATGTATATATATATATGTATATATACATATATATGAGAGGAATCTACAACCTTCCTGGAAATACTTCCCTTGTACAGTGTGACCTTTAAGAAGAACCCTGAAACTGGATTTGTGCATGGTGAATGACGTGAAATAGATCTGGATCAAAGCATGAGCTCTATGTCAAAGATAAAATACACTTTAAGGTATACACTGTGTCAAGCAGGGAGGGGGGATGCATTGAAAAGCCACACAAGGGTCAATTAAAAACCATGAGAATATCTATCAACTGTGTGTCTGATACTGGTCTAAATAAGCTCAATCTTTTTTTTCCTTTTTTTTTAAATATTTTTTTTATTACGTATTTTCCTCAATTACATTTCCAATGCTATCCCAAAAGTCCCCCATACCCTCCCCCCCTCCACTCCCCTACCCACCCACTCCCACTTTTTGGCCCTGGCGTTCCCCTGTACTGGGCATATAAAGTTTGTGTGTCCAATGGGCCTCTCTTTCCAGTGATGGCTGACTAGGCCATCTTTTGATACATAAAGCTCAAACTTTATACACTGACCTCAGAACTTTGAAGTTGATTTATCCCTGAGGCCACTTTCAATATAAAGTAGCTGCTAATAATTATACTCTATTCAAGAATAGAGTAATTGATCCTATCAAAAAATGAAAACCATTGATGTTATTTATAAGTTGATATTGGGGGGAAAGGGGACTGAAGAGATGGTTAAGAGCACTAACTGCTCTTCCAGAAGACCTGGGTTCAATTCCCAGCACCCACATGGCAGCTTACGACTGTCGTTAACTCCAGTTTCAGGGAATCTTACACCCTCTCACAGACACACATGCAGGTAAAACATCAATGCTCAGACACACATGCAAACAAAATATCAATGCACATAAAATAAAAATGAGTAAATAATTTAAAAAGAAGTCAATATTTTCTAAAAGCTAGAAGAGTTTTAGAAATTTTTCCGCTCCTGACATTAAATGCTACTAATTTGGCTAACAAAGCTGGAAACATTGGTGTGTGACTTGTGGGGACTCTGTAGTCTATATCCAAACTATTATTGTTTGCAAAGAGGGACATACTGATATACAGGATAATTTTTAAGAGCCCAACAAGGCCCCTTATCCTTACCTATGACTGATGTAAAATTACATAGCTAAATATATTAGACTTTAATTCATTAATAGTGAACCCTTGTTCACAGTACTTCCTCCCCCAGTAACCAGTGGTTCTAACCACAACTAGCATGAACTTGTTCACTCATTTAACTAGTGTTTCATGAATCTCCTATTTGGCCACACGCTAAGCAACGAGTATGGGATGCGGTCTTGGCCTCTGTGGGGCTGCCTTCCATACCATTGCAGCAGAGTCCACCACTGTACTTCCTCCCCGCTAAGCGCCTAGGAAGGTTGAGGATCTTTCTCAGTGTGATAGAATATTACCAGTCACATGTAGAACACAAGTAGAAGCACCTGGCTATCTTAGATTCTAACCAAACAGCACAGAGATCACCACCCGGGGTCTCACTGTTTTCTATTTCTTCCACTTTCCTCCTCCCTTTCTGAGCATCTGGATCAACTATTCCATGTCTAGCCCAAATCCCCTATCCTTGAATCCTCCCAGATGTACAGTCCTTTTCGGAATCTCTCACAACGGCACTTCAACCAGTCTACCCAATAAAGTACATGGCATGCCTCTCTTCTGATCGGTTGGCTGTGTCTTTTCAAGACAGGGTCGACCAGGCTGGCCTCAAACACAGAGACCCAACTACCTTTGCTTCCTGGGTGCTGAGATTAAAGATGTGCACTATCACGCCCAGCTGCATACCACACCTCTTACATCTTTGCCTTATATTATCCCCTATGCATGTGCAACACACACTTTGTTAAACACTAGATTGTGAAAGAACCGATTGCTGGGAACACTAATTAAGGGACACTCATAAGCTCATTAAAGAGAACCCAGTGTGTAGGCATGTTCAGTAGTGTGTTCTGTTCCTACTCTGATGGCTATCTAAGCAGGTACATTTACAATCTATGCGCAAGACATTATCTAAAAGAAAAACTGTGAAACAGAGCCTTGGCCTATGAGCCTTGTTCTTCTAGGGCTGCTAAGCCTGATACTGTATGCATCATTGCACATATGCTGACTAAAAACTTTCACTCTGGGAAGGGACAACCACCATATAAGTTCCCCTGGAGAGCCAACAAGTATACCAATCAGGTTTATATAGACCGAGTAGGGGGTTACCGAAAGGAGCATTGATGAACCCAAATTAGTTACACCAAAAAAAATGTATGCCCAGTATGGATTGTCCATGTCTCACAGGTAGAACCCTCTTCCCCAGAGTCTTCCGCAGCCTAATAGACTAGCCCCTTCCTAAGACCTTGAAATTAGAGCAGAAATACAACTAATTAGGAGGAATGGTTGGATATTCAGGTGAGAGTCCATTGACATTCCTGCTGCCTCCTTCTGAGGGAAGGTTAATAGTCAATAGCTCAGCTGTGACAATCTTTTAGCACAATTGTCCATAGCTGAACTCAAGAAGATGGTGGCAATGTGGATCGTCATTCCTGTACATACAGCACACACTCAGGCACACTTTCCAAGAATTCATGGCTGTCGTCGGGTACTCTCAAGAACCAGGATGCGGGTGCAGCAATTATAATAATGGGAAAAGGGAAAAACACTACTTGGCACTGTTCAGAGACTGGCATCCCTCCCTCTCAGGATGACTCGGATAATGTCTACACTGTTTGCTGTGTCCACTGACCTGTCCGTCTTTTTTATTATATAAACTTCTGAGTTTAACAGCATCTACTACTAAACTTTGTGTTTTCGGAACGTAAACTTCTCATGAATATAGCAAGCCATTTTTGGATGTTAAAAAGGGCATATAATTTCAGGAAATGTTCTCAAAAACAAACACACACACACACACACACAAAAGCCAAAAGTAAGTAACTTAAAGGTTTTGTTTGTTAAGACTCTGAGTTTGTTGTTAATACCTTTTCTAGGCTAGAAAGGACTAGAGCACAGCAGCTAAAGAGTTTGCCTGGCACACACAAGGCCCCTAGAGTCCATTTTTAGTAATGGAAAAAAAAATAGTATTCTTCAAACTACACACAAATAAGGCACTAGAAAAGAAAAACACATAAGACAACATGAGTTTATTAATGTTCATTTAAAACTATGCATGAATTTTATCAGTGTGTGGAGTGGGCTCATTCCACCTTAGAGATGCCAAATATCTGTATTTAGCTTTCATCCATAAAATACGCTGAGTTAAACATGATCAATCCAATCCAATCCAAAGGGCATCTTTTAAAAAAGAACATGAGTACCTAGCTACAAAAGGTAAGTTAGTCTATTAAAAGGCATTTTTAATGGGTCATATTTGTCACAAAGAATCAGTGTATAAATCAAAGCAAAATATATTCTTGTCGGGCATTATCAAATTTAAGCAAAATAATGTTAAAAGAACTAACATTACACTAAAAAGTAAAACATCTTTATGAATAAGCATAAACATCACAGCACATTATTACTATTTGACAACAGAAAACAAGAAACTATGCTTCAATGTTGAATTTTTGTAATTTCTCTTAAGGAGAAACAGAAACTTCAACAACTTAGGTAAATTACATAAATCTAAGAGGTGATTCATAAAACAGTCTCTTCAAGAATACGCAAATGCCTACAAACGTGTCTGTTTCCAATGCAAGAGAAACCCGCCTGCTACCACAGCAACGTTGGGACCCACTTCCCCATTTGCTTTATCTGTAAAAACTCTAGCTGGACGATTACACAGTACAAGTTGCTTTGTGGGTGCACAACCTTGAAAGTGGTGAACAATTCACTAGCTCTTTTCTACTTGATTGACTTACACATTTCAAATGTCCGTGGTTCAAATCAAATATGTACAACATTTTAAAAGGTAAAAATGAGAATTATATACAGCTTCAAAGATCACATCCTATCAAGAGGCCTCCCTCACCTAGAGAGAGAGCATTATTAAACACCAGGTCCTGCATCTGACCAAAGAAGCATCGATGACAGCAAAGTGCACATCAACCTCACATCCAAATTTCTGTCCCCTTTCAAATGCTTTCATTTTTCACCTCATGTTTCAAGCCCACCTAATCTGGACCTGGCAATCTCTACATGAGCAAGGCTTTATGCCACAGATCAAGTCTTTTCCCATGAGTCTTTTTTTTTTTCCCTACCTGAAAGCTACTGGTTATCGAAGGTAATTTTACCATTCAAGATCAAATTCAGATATATAGATCCCAGATACCTGGGTATGAAATACGCAAATCTGCCAAGAAAATTAGATATCTGTCTTCTTTTCTTTTAATATAATCCACTATATAATAGTGAACTAAATGGGTTTGTTTCATAGAAACAACTTACATTTGCCAATACAGGGCAAATGGTCTATGTACAGATACATCAGGACTGCCTAACTGACAGTGAGTGTCGCTGAACCAGGCTCCACGCCAGTGGACCTAGTATGGTGGTGCTCGCTGCTGAATGGACTTCCCCTTCAGGATACGTCGGATCTGGAAGAGAAAGGAATCGTGGAACTTACTTCCAATGCTCCAAGCGGTATATGTCTCCCAGATTTTCACTCCTCTCATTAACCCTCTACAGTGCACCCCTAACTTAGGAGCACAGCCAAGTCAAACTCGTGGTAGAGCAGCGGCCAGGATATCCAAATGTCCAAGCAACTGTGTGTAGCTCTCCGGGTCTCAGGAAAGCCCCCACAGTCATCTAGAGCCACTGACTTTTTGTATCCCAATCAGACAAATTGTGTATCTGCCTTTCAGCCCACGAGAGATTAGAAGCAATTAGAGGAAGAGATTTTGGTGGCTGTTGCTGCGAGCTGCTTTCTGAAAGGAAACCTGTCCAATGGCCACCGCCTACCGAGGAAGGAAAAGAGAAGCCCCTCTCTGTGACAGCACACACAATACAGAAGGAAGAATGGCAGCACTGTAAAAACCTTTAGGGATGGGGACGAGCCTCAGACTCCAGCCTCAGGGCTGGGTGTGTGACAGCTGGGTGTGTGACCACGAGGAAGCAGCCACTACTGAGCTTGAGACCGCCATTTCCTAGTTATTCACGCTTCCTGTCCTCTCTAAATACAGGTTTAATTCTCCAAGTTAAACCTGCCTAAAAAGGTTTTGCAACTTTTAAATGAAAACTGCCACAAACTTCCTAAGAGTTCCGTGGGCAAGTTACTAGGCCATTTTGATTCTGATGACAGCTTGGAATCAAAAAGCTAACCTGTGTAAATTAACTTATGATTAATAGCGTATAAAATTGTCTATCCAATGCTGCCGAACACAATGATTCCCTCTGGAAAAAAGATGTTTGCCAAAAATAATTTCTTAAAAGATTAAGTTCTTACAGAGAAGAGCTTACTCATGTGTAACTAACTATTCAACCCCCAAAGATGAAATATAACCACACTTAATAAGAACAGGATAATTTAAAAATATTGTAGGTTCTTTTCCATCTCTTATGGAGGATCAGTTAGTAGACAGACTTATAAAAACTGATATTCACTAGGCATTTATTTACTTGTGCCTGAACTACGTCAAATATTCTACACTGACGAGCCTACCTGCAGAGCATCAGCTGGCCTTTGCCCTGAACGACTTCCTCCCTCTTTATATTTCAGTCGCAAGGGCCTAAAGGAACTTCCACTCCCTCCTGTGGCCCTCACCTGTTCTCCCACTGGGCCATCGGGGACCAAATGCACGGGCTGTTCATTCTCCAAGTTCCGAGTACTGGGGTCAGCTCCCTTCCTCATCAACAGGCGGACTGCGTCCAACTGTGTCACCCGATACTGCAGGCTGGCAGCAACATGGAGGGCGGTGTTTCCATTGTAAGCCTGAAAGCAAGAGGACAGAAGCGCGCATGCGTCAGGCAGAGGGCCATTCCAGGAAAGGAGCTCAAAGGCGTGGAGGTGGGAAGGTCATTCCCACGCTGGCAGCACTGAGGTTCTGAAAATTACCTTGGCATTCACGAAAGACAGGCAACTGGGCAACTCCAAAAAGAGGCGAATGAGTTCCAGATTTGCTTCTTCCGCTGCCAAGTGCAGGGCTGTGCGGCCACTCTTACGATCCTTGGGAAGGCAAGAAAGGCGAAGACTGAAAATCCAGATGCCACGCCCCAGAGCAGCGGTCCTCAGCCTTCCCAAAGCTGCGACCCTTTAATACGGTTCCTCACGGTATGCTGACCCTCAACCAAAAGTTATTTTCCTAGCTACTTCATAACTGAAATTTTGCTAATGTTATGAATCATAACGCAAATATCTGTTATGCAGGATATCTAATACGGAACCCCTGAGAAAGGGTGGTTTGACACCCCCTCACCCCCAAAGGGGTTGTGACCTACAGGTTGAGAACAGCTGCTTTAGACAATATGCTTTGGCCCTCCTCTCTCAAATGTCTAAAGCAGCTTTAGAGATCACTTCGGACGCTTCCTTCTTCAGTCTCCCCAAAGCCCAGGGTACATGGACTCTCCTATTCCTCTTGTATTCCCAACTAATTTTCCTACTTGATTCTTGTCACATTCCACTCATACACAGAGCAGCCCTTAACAATGTAGAAATATAAAGTGTTACTTTCTTATTTATATCAAAGTCCACTGATGATGTGTTATGTCGCCAGACTTGGCAGCCACCATGTATTGCTAAAGTGGGAGAGGACAGCAGGCTCTATGGGGACCCACGTGGGCATCGGAATCCCCAAAGTATTTAACACGGTGCTTCAGGACACAGCAGATACTCCATAAATAATCCCCAGATTTAGAAAGAATATTTTCCAGTTTAACAGAGGGCCAGAGAAATGGCTCAGGGGGTAAGGTGCATGCTACCAATTCTAAACAGCTGAGCTAAGTGCCAGGACTCAGAGTGGAAGGAAAGAACCAACTCCTATGGGTGATTCTCTGACTTCCGCATGGACCAATACACAGGCGCACAGAAAACACGTAAAAATCTCATTATAAAAATATTTTTTAAAAAAAATCAAAATTTAAAAATTCCAGATCGCACTAAGAAATCATTCCAAAAAAGCACCGTCATGAAAACGGAAACCAATGTACCATCGATTTCCAGCTTCATTTAAAACAAAGATTAACTCGTTTCACAGTTAAATGATCCATTTGTTTGGATAACTCCACAGATTAAAAAGAAATCAAGAAAGCGGATGAAAAGATCTTTTCAAAGGTTAGCTTCTGAACTACACATATAAAGCCCCTCACTCCACCAACTTAAAAATCGGGGTGGGTGGGTAGGGGGGTGAGGAGGGGGGAGGAGTTAATCTGCGCTTGCAAGCCAGGCCTCCGCCACGCCCACTTTTCTCTGCCACGCCCCCTCCCCCACCCCAGCTCTACCTTCCCTGTGAAGTTACCTTTGCCTCCACTGCGGCTCCCATCTGAATCAGACACTTAATGGTGTCTACCAGGCTCTTATTCCTTAGTAAGAGGTCCTGCACTTCGGGCGAATGAGACTGCCGATTCCTCTGCAGTTCGTGCACCACCGCATTGTGAGCCACGACCGCGCAATGTAGGGGAGTCAGGCCTAGGAAAAAAGGGTACAAAGGAAGTCAGGCATCCCACCAAGTCTTTTGGTCCCTGTAACTATCCTTAGGATGCTTCCTCGATTCACTCAGAACGGGCTCCATAAAACCTAGTAAGATAATCCGCATATACCGAGGCGGTTTTACCTGTAGAACAACTTGCTTTATTTTCTTTCTGTCTTAGGACACTGAATGCTCTTAGATTTCATGCACCCCACTTTCCATGCAGTGCTTTAGCCAATAAAGTATCAGCCTCTTACCATCATAGTTCGTTGCCTCAAGATCCACAAACTGATTGCTCCTCACAGCTCCCTTCTGGATGGCCTGCAAGGTTTATAAAATACACGCCTGTTATCCAAAGGTGGGGCAGACAAATAGGCATCTACTAGTGGGCTAAGGGATAAATCAACTCAAAGCATTATTGTTTTAACAAGCAGCCTACGGGAAACGGCTCATATCCAAGCACATCTTTTGATAACAGAAGCCTGCTTTCTGGCCTCTTTTCTTACCTGGAGCACCTGGGAGTGGCCCTTCTCCGCACAGACATGCAGAGGTGTCCTTCCCCAGCAATCCGTGGTGTTCACCTGGGCACCAAGGTTTACCAGATCTTGCACAATGAGGTGCTGATTGGCAGCTACCGCCACCTGAAAGGCACTCTGTGGACATATGGAGAGAAGATGGTTTTTTTTAAGCCTGTAACACTATCATAACAAGGAATATGAAACTAAACTGTGGCTGAGAGGAATGTCCACAGAAAGAAAATAAACCCTGTTAATAAGCAACCAAACACAGCAAGATGAGGAAACTAAAATAAGCTTAGGGTGCGGCTTAATTATACGCAATCTTTGGCCAAACAACTACAAAGTAAGCATTAATGACTTCAAGGTTAATGGTGGCAAAAAGTCAATATCTCCAAGTTAATATTAACAGAAGTCTCTTGATTTGAGGCTCTTAAACAGTCTGCACTGGAGACCGGCTACCCCTCACTCCAGCACTCCATCTTAGCCGAGGCAGCACCCTCACCTGTCCATTGTGCTCCTTAATGTCCAGCATGTGAAGAGCGTTCATCTTTCTTGCAAGGACATACGAGAGCGCTCGCCTCCCTTGGGCAACAGCAATATGGAGAAACCTGGTGAAGAGGCGAAAGAAAGAGGAATTGTTTCTGACTTCATTAGGTTGATCAGAGAAAAATTTCCTTCACCCTATTTAACGATACATTGATACACTCAAAATGAAACATCACAGAGGAGGAGAAATTTGGCACTTCTGACATGGTGGTAGTCTACCTGAACTGAAACGGAAAAGGATAAGAATGCTGAACACCAGGCTGAGCATTTAAAAAACTTTTTTTTTTTTTTTTTTTTTTTTTTTGCTTTTGTTTTGGTTTTTTTTCAAGACAGGGTTTCTCTGTGTAGCCCAGGCTGGCCTGGAACTCATTACTCTGTAGACCAGGCTGTCCTCAAACTCAGAAATCCGCCCACCTCTGCCTCCCAAGTGCTGGGATTAAAGGCTTGTGCCACCACTGCCCAGCCCTATTGTTTTTTTTCAATACTGATAAAAATTCTATGCCTGAAAACATTATTGTTTATGTGCCAAGAACTAGAAGCAGGGAGAGTTTAAGTAACTTACCCAAAGCTCTACAGACATTAATTAGTACTGGATAGGATCTAGCCTACTGGTTCACTCCTTATCAATGCCTAGTCATGATCTAACTGTTTCTCCTCTAAAGATATAATCTACATTAGTCTTCACAGCAGGTTATTCACGGAAAGTACATATTTTTAATTTAAAACAAAAAGTAATTTCTTTTGAGGGGTAAAAAAAGATAAAAAGAACAGCCTTCCTTGAAATATGAATTATCATCATCATGCCAACTAATAAGGTTCAAGCGTGAAAGGACATGAACTAAAAAGATACTCACGTGTCACCATCTCCGTCCCTAGCGAGGAACTGGTCCTGGGGAATATTTGCCAATTTGCTTTCTTCCTGCTCTACCTGCCACTGAAAAAATGACTTCCCCAGCTGGGTGGTATTCATCGGGCTTCCCATGATGTTCTGGAGTGACAGGGACGTGCCCAAAGAGTGCGAGCCCACATCGTGCACCCCGACGACGGCCTCGCAGGCATTGCTTGGCATCAGGCTGAAGGTCTGCAGCTGAGTCTCAGTTTGGGGTGGAATGCTGGTGGGAGCCGGAACGGGAACAGCAAGAGACTCGGGTTCCCCCGGGCCAGTCAGTAAAGACACAAAACTTTGGCCCGTGCAGAACTGTGGCTCGTGAGTATCAAAGAGGTTGGAATCATACTTGGGAGACTGGGACATTCTGGAGTAAGGACTGAACTGCAGGGGTGAGTTGTGGGGATAATTCTGTTGATGTTGCTGCTGTGGTGGCAGCGGCGGCGGCTGCTGCATGTTCTGTGTTTGTGGCGAATACTGGTACATTGACGCCTGGTCCATCATCTGTGGAGAGCCACTGACTTGGAACGGTTGGTATTTCTGAGGTGGAGAGAAGGCCTGGCCTCCATGGAAATCCTGGCACTGGTCTCTTGGCGAGTTCTGGGGAACCGTGGGGCTCATCCAGCTAACCTGAACAGTGTTTAGTGAAACTGGGTTGCACTCATTCTTGATGTTTATAATATTCTGAAGCAGGGCAGCGCTGCTATCCAGCTTGGATTCGCTGTGGCGAACATCTTCCATGCTCTCCCCAGGTGTAGGCGTTTGCGGTGATGTCTAGAAGGGGGGGAGGGGGGGGACAAGAAGCTCTCATAAGCATTTCTTTTAAAAGAACTCCAAAAGCTAGGGGGTAGGCTCAGTGCTAGGTTCATGACTTGGCTTCTATCCCAAGAAGCAAAAATGTTTTTGTTTCGTTTTGTTTTTTCAATAGCAACAATATCCCAGAATGAGTTCCACGGAGTGTTCAGAGGAAAACAGGGAGACGCTTACCACGAAGTGAGAAGGCAACAGAGCTGGCCTCTTGCAAACCGGTCCATCGGACAGAGGATCGGGTCCCTTTCTTTTCCCCACTGCGGACACTGCACTCTTCAGGTCTGTTCCCAAAGAAAGAAGGCGCGATCTGTCATCATCCCAACCTGACAAATTCCATTTATATCCCCCACGGAATCGTTTCACTCAAAGAGGACCCGGGTAAGATTATGGAAAAAAAAAAAAAAATAGATGGAGCTCTTACCTGTCAGCTGCTCAATGTTCACACTCTGTGTCTGCAATGGGAAAGGGTCCAGCTTAGTACATACAACATGGTTTCTCACTCGGTGGAGATCTGTCTCTCCTACCCTCTACAGAACCCCATAAGCCTCTGGGGATATAAATCCTGACAGAACGCTACCTCCATTCTCATTCTCATATTTTTTCTTTCTCTCTCTCTCTCTCTTTCTCTCTCTCTCCTCCCAGCCTCCCCCTTCTCTGTTTTCACTTTAGCCTATTCAATCCTGGTCAGGATGAAATAAGTAAGACCATCTGATTCATTCCTCTCTAATCAAAATGTTCTCTGTGTACTGAACCCACGGAATCCCATTGTCCTCAAACTGCTTTCTTTTGTTGGCTCATTAAATTTCTCAGACGCACCTGGCACTGAGCCAAGGGCAGGGAGTCCAGCGTACTCAGACAGCTATCTATCTCCTGTCCTAGGAACTCGGTCACCTATGAAAGACTACAAGGGACTTAACTGGACCTCGGTTAGCAAACCACAATAACCTTCACGGACTAGTCTCCCACCCACTCAAAACAAAGAGCAGAAGCCGCCACCTTAAACTCATCCACGGGCTGGCCGGAAGCCTTCTGCTTGTTGCTTCGGATGTGTAGCAGGAGCTCCTTCACCGAGTTCTTCACGCGAACACCTTGAAAGGGGCCTCTCTGCTGCCTGCCAACCCCCATGTGGGGCTCAACTGTTCAGAAGGACAAGTCTCAATTACATCTCTTCACAGACATGAATCCCGACTGTTCCCGCACCCCTTCCAAGACTGCAGCCTGGTGGATAAAGCCCTCAAGCAGCAAATTGCAAAGTTTTCCCATGCTCAAAGCCTTTCCAACATCCTGGGTCAATGGATTCCTATTATCTATATCGAGTACTTCTCAAGGGGGTCTGTGTTGGCTGATCCTCCAACCAGGCACCCTAAGGAATTAAAGCACTCTCAAATGTGGCAGAGGATCCTTGGGCCCAACAAAGAAAGCCTCTCTGTCTCTCACTACTATTTACTCATGAAATAGGAACAGAGCTTTAGCCAAGATCGGAGACTTATACATAACTATTCTTGACTTTGAGAAGTCCTTGGAGCAGAATGAGGCATTTGTAGTTTTTAAAACAAGGTCTTTTATGTTCATATAGAAATTATAAAGTACCTGTATGCCATTCACCTAACTTCCTCTAAAGTTCTCAAGGCACCAAGGCAAACTTTAAGTCAGCAATAGGGACTTAAGATTTCTTAGTATTCCCTTCATTAATTTGTACCAAGAAAGCTGCTTAAATTCACTTAGCACATTTCCACACACACACACACACAGGATTTCCCCCTCACTTACGTACATGGGCGTTCTAAGTAAAACGGAAACAGGCCTGTTCACCTTAGAACTTCAGAAGGCAGTTTTAGAATTTACTGAGTGCCACAACTATGTAACAAGTTCTTGTCCATGAATTGAACATATTTGGAACATAAAGAGGAAAACGAACGGAGAACAAAGCATAATTTGGCTATCTGTGCCACAAGTGTGACATAGAGACAGTGACGAGGGCAAATAAAATGATTAAATAGCCTTTCTATTCAAGTTCAGGAATTCCCACAAACACCCCAATGGCCAGACTCTAACAGCACTCCTCTGGAGTGACAAGAGTTAAAACTTCCATGCCCACGTCATAGGGAGAAGAAAACGCACTTTCAGGAATCTCCCATGGCTTGTGTGGTAAACCAAGAACTAGAAACAATCGATGGGTTCAGCCAGATGTCCACGGGCCTACAAACTTCAGAAAGGGCTGTCAAAGCACGCACACCGCGCTTTTCAGGGAGCTGTGGGCAACACTGTGGCTTAAGGCACAGTGTTTTAAATCAAAAAATAACTTTTTAAAAATAAAAGACAACCAAAGCTTATGAGTAGCCAGTGTTAAGGAACAGCAAGGGGTCATTCTTTAAAATAATTGCGATGAGAAGCTCCAACAACTGAGAAAATTTAGGCGGTGTTTAAATCTACCCACAGCTGCATCCTGTTTCTCCCTCCCCCACCCCCCCAAATTATGCAACTCGGTTCGTGAAGAAAGGAAACCATACAACCCGCAGCTAAAGAAAGGGCTTCGCTAGATGTAACTTTTCCATTCTCAAGCACACAGAGAAAATCAGAATTCTGAGCAGGCCTCTGAACCGCCAACATCGTAAACTAAGCGCAGAACACTAAATCACTTTTCTGAACCAGGCTTTCCTCTACGTCCCGAAAAGTGGGTTTTCTTTGATTCATCCCTACAAATAGATTAGGAATACGGGTGTCTTAAAAATCCAGTTCCCAACGCTTTACCCTCTGCCACTGCTTCTCACTGAAAGAGTTACAAGAAGGAAACTACATCTCTCTCCATCAGCTCCAAAAACCTCATAATAGTGTTATAATTTCTCAGAGGTTCTTGAATTCGGAGGTCGGGGGAGAAGTGAAAAGGGAAAAGGTTATGAGATGGAAGAAAAGAGAATCCGAGGCTCTCAAGTTCTTTTCCAGGAAGCCAGCGCGCTAGCCCTCAGGGTCCCTTGGGCGCTGGACTCCGCAGAGGTCTAGGCAAGGACAACGTGCCAGAATCAGGACAAGGCATCTAATCACTCATGACTATTCGCGTCTGTCCGGCCGCTAAGGAAGTCACAGGGGCCGCTTAACGTCTCGACTATGGGGGGGGGGGGGGGTGGAGGGAAGTCCCTCCCCATCCTCCCAGCGTGTGAACCCCGAATAGAGGGGCAAGGAATCTCGCGGGTGGGTACCTTGAGGGCGCTCGGCGCGGGCGCCACCTCTGGGACGGGACTCCACGGCCCCGCAGGAGGACACGGAGGAAGTGGAGGAGAAATCGGAGGAGTCGGAGCCGGGCGAGCCGGGCGCGGAGGGCACGGCGGACAGGTAGCCGGTGTCGCCGGCGCCGGGGGCGGAAGGAGGCGAGGCGCCGTAGAAGTAAGCCAGGTTGAGCGGGCTGGTCATGAGGCCGCAGTCGCCGGCCGCGTCCAGCAGCCCCTCTCCGCCGCGGCTGTCGTCCAGCAGCTTGTCCACGATCATGCTCCCAGGCTAGGCGCTCGGGGTCCCCAGACACCTGCGCCACCGGATGGCTACGCGGTTGGCTGCGGCAGAGCGACTAGTACGTGCGCGCCCGGAGGGGACCGGGCTATTTAAATGAACTGACCTCCTCCTCCGCGCTCCGCCCGGTGAGGCGGCGCCTGGGCTGCCTCCCGCCCCGCCTCCGGATGTGTCTAGTTTCCAGTAAAATGCCCGGGATGAGGCAATGTGCCCTCCGCCCTCGCCCCGCCCCGCCCGGGCCGACCGGTTGTTTTCCGGCGGCTCACCTGGAAACCCCGGCTAGCACCCGCGCCCCGAACCCCCGTCGGGGCCAGCTCCAAGTTTCCCCGGTTGGCCTTCGCTGGACGCACCGCATCCCCAGGGGCCCGGGGTCCGCGGCAACCGCTGTCTGCGCAGGGGCTGCGATGCCCGGGGGCGAGCGGGAGCCCCGGGCTGCTGCAAGAACAGGTCCGCCCAGTTCGGGGAGTGGGAAGCCAGAGCGGTGCGTGCAGAGTTCAGTCTCCTCCCTTGCCTCCAACATTTAGCCCGCCTCCAAACCTGGAAGCGGTTGCCCGCGGACTTTCTGGCCTGGACTCAATTTCAGAGCTCTTGCAGTTTCTCTAACTTCATATCTGGGCCATAAGCAATCTTTTTTTTTTTTTTAGTACAGTATTAGAATAAACAGCAATGACTACCCTTTCGTATCCTTCAATACTAGAAAAAAGCTTCTAGCAAAATGATGAATACGCATATATGCGTGTATATTCTTTGTATGTTTTATATTATTTTTTACGTATTATGTAACGTTTTATTCTGCACAACTTGACCTAGTCCTGATAAACACAGGGATTTTGATGCCTCTACCTTGAATACTTTTTTCAATGTTTATACTTCCGCCGCAAATCCAACTAGCGAACCGTCAAGGGAAGTTTATTTTTAAGGGAGAGAAAGAATGAATGATTAAGTCTAAATTTTCAAGTAACATCTTAACACGTGGGGATAAGGTATACACACACCGATGAAAAGAAACTGACTATGATTAAACATCGTGAGAGGTACAAAGTTCAGTGAACAGCCTAAAAAGAGACTTTCTTGTGGAGAGGGGGAGAAGGGGGAAGTCTTCGCAAAGAATGAGATGAGCCCTAAAGGATGGCCCTAAAGCGTTTGCAGGAAAATCATCTGCCAAGAATTAAGGCCAGGAGTCAGGGAAGAATCCGCAGTGCCTTTTAGGACTGCCAAAGGGAAAATAGCATAAATGTGAAAGGTAACCTGAGCGGAGCACCTACAGGGACCAGCGAAGTTACTAGAACTTTAACGTGAGGGAATCTGAAGCTGGCAGAAATGAAACAGTTTTAGAGAAGATGAGACTGAGGGGAGTCCTAGTGGCCTAAGAAGAAGGAAAAAAAAAGTGACCTAGAAGAAGAGATAGTGGCAAAGAGGTAAGTAGAAATAACTAGATCATTACGTAAGTAAATGGCTCTGCTAGGCAGAATCCACAAATCTAGCATTGCTGACGGGGGTAAGCAGCAGGCAGCCCACAGGTGCTACAGGGCTAGGCAGGTGTGGAGCATGACTAAAAGCACAGCTAAAATTAATATCAATGACGCCTTGCCGTTCGCACAGCTGCTTGTTTTCTGGAAATAAACAAATATGGGGAGGTGAGGGGATTTGATTCCCCTAATTGTTAGCTGTTAGGCTCTTGTTCTGTGCGCAGGCAGCCTTGAGAGAAAAGAACTGTCAAACCACATTCAACACTCCAGAGAGCTACATGGCGGCTGTAGCTTCTAAAACACTACTCCAGCTTCTGAAGATGCAGCCTCAGAGCCACACTTCTCCCCCACCCCCACCCCCACCCAGGAACCCTTCCCACTCCGGCCAGATTGAAGGCCTGTCCCCTGGTGGTAGTCTAGGAGAGACTGCTGCAACTGCTGCAGATGGAACACTGTTGTGATTGGTGTAAATACAGCCCTTCCTTCGCCTGAAGGTCATAGGTGACTAGTACAAACACTTCTTTTCTGGCTTATACTAGAAGCAGACTGCCTGGCCCACGAGGGCCGCTAGCAGACATCCTGCAGTTCTTCCCACCCCCCACTGTTTCAATGGCCCAATTAAGGGCTCTTGAATAAAGTTGCCTCCTTTTCTGTGTGATTAACTTTTAAGTTAGCATACCAAAACCAATGCGTGCCACTGTGGCATTTTTATATGTATTTGTCATTATGATCTGTTCCTTCCCCAACTCATCTCCTTCCCCCACTAGCTGCTCCCTGTCCCCACCAGTTAGATAACCTTCTAGAACACACGTTTTAACCCTCTGCTTCCATCGTCTTCTCTCTACCCTCCTTTCAGATCTTTGTCTCCTCTCTACACACATTCGCAAACTACACACACACACCACACACACGTGAACTGTCACAGTGATTAAAACCCTCATTTGTCTAACGTGGGTCTGACGCTGTTCTAAAGATAAAGATGAGACGACTTGTGGCCTTTTAGGCTCAGATGCACACCGTCTGCATCTAAGGACAATGGAAAAGATGAAAATAATGTATCCTAGAACTCTGTGACTCGTGGAAAGGAGAAATCTCTTCCAAAGTGACCTGAAGACACCCTGGCAGTACAGGTGTTAATAATTTACTTTATTGTGTTTCATACGGCTGAACAGTTTGAACTGTTTTATGGTACAGGTAATGTTGTAACACCATTGTCAGAGCTCTAAAAATGGAACAGAATTCTTTAAGTGTAAATGTAATGAACTTTCTTAATACCGTAAATAGTTTAGAACAGCATTTCCTATTTGAAATGGAGACACCAGTATCTAAGAGGGTGAGCTACTATACTGTATTGGCAGAAGTAAGCAGGCAAGAAGGCAGGAATGGCTGCTCATTGATTTGCTGACAGGAAGGGGAGGGAAATGGGGGGGGGGGGGATGACTGCACTGCCACTTTCAAATGACCGGGCACCTCAGCAAGCAGCTCTTGTGAAGAATTCTGCTTCCACCTGAGAGGACAGTTCTACAGACTGCTCCTGCTACTTGGTCTCCCTCGCCTGATATCAGTCCAGCAGATTACAGGAGTGTGTAACTACAGATGCAGCTGGCGTTGAGACATCTGAAATGTACACTCACCGTTTTGAATCTTAACTTAAGGCTAGGGGAACAAAATCGTATGTTTCACTCAAGGACGTCTTAGACAGAATCATGATTCTAAATTTTATTCATACTGATCCCTGAAATATTACATTAATATCACATTAATTTTCTGTGTGAAGAGACATACATAGATGTTTGTGCAGTACCTTGAGGTACGATAATTGTCTTTAAGGAGAGTGCTTTGGGCTGCAGAGATGGCTCAGTGGTTAAGAACACTGACTGCTCTTCCAGAGATCTCTGAGTTCAATTCCCAGCTTACAACCATCTGCAACGGGGTTTGATGCCCTCTTCTGGTGTGTCTGAAGAGAGCGATGGTGTACTCATATACATAAAATAGATGAATAAAGCTTTAAAAGAAAAAAAAAAGAGTGCTTTGAAAAACAAAATCGTACTTTGCTCACCAGGGTGGAGTAGGGGTTGCTATTTGTTCTAATCAAACACTGGGCTGTAAGCTGAGCCACTGTCAGAAAATACCAATTTCATGTGAAAGGCAACCTAGATATTCTGATTTCTTTTTAATTACAAAGTAAATCTGCTCTCTCAAGAAGAATAGCTATCAGTATTTGTTGACAATGAAAGAATTTAAGGTTTTTAATGAAAAAGTAAACTTTGAGGCAATTTCTGTCAGGTCACCTGAGCTGGATAGCCCCCTGATTGGTACATAAAGACTTCTGTGATGAGGCCAGTATGAGGTTATCCACAAATATAATTTTTAAATTAATGAAACATACATGTGTGTATATCGTTATACCCGTGATAAAGCATTAGAGAACCTACATCACTCAATTAACTATATGTTCCAGATGAACAATGCAAGACATTAAGAAAAATCAACTATGGGTAAAAGAACTATTAAAGTTCAAGCCAGACCAATGGATTTAATGAATCAAAACATAAAAGTTAGCTGGGGTCTCAGAATGTAGCTCAGTCATAGCTTGTTTCTGTATAGCACACACATACACACACACACACACACACACACACACATGCACACACTTTCACATTTGTGTCATTAAACTGGTGAAAAAGGAGCCAGATATCCGGTTCCTCAGAAAATTGGACATAGTACTACCGGAGGATCCCGCAATACCTCTCCTGGGCATATATCCAGAAGATGTTCCAATTGGTAAGAAGGATGCATGCTCCACTATGTTCATAGCAGCCTCATTTATAATAGCCAGAAGCTGGAAAGAACCCAGATGCCCCTCAACAGAGGAATGGATACAGAAAATGTGGTACATTTACACAATGGAGTACTACTCAGCTATTAAAAAGAATGAATTTATGAAATTCCTAGGCAAATGGATGGACCTGGAGGGCATCTTCCTGAGTGAGGTAACCCAATCACAAAGGAACTCACACAATATGTACTCACTAATAAGTAGATATTAGCCCAGAAACTTAGGATACCCAAGATATAAGATACAATTTGCTAAACGCATGAAACTCAAGAAGAACGAAGACCAAAGTGTGCACACTTTGCCTCTTCTTAGAATTGGGAACAAAACACCCATGGAAGGAGTTACAGAGACAAAGTTTGGAGCTGTGACAAAAGGATGGACCATCTAGAGACTGCCATATCCAGGATCCATCCCATAATCAGCTTCTAAACGCTGACACCATTGCATACACTAGCAAGATTTTGCTGAAAGGACCCAGATATAGTTGTCTCTTGTGAGACTATGCCAGGGCCTAGCAAACACAGAAGTGGATGCTCACAGTCAGCTATTGGATGAATCTCAGGGCTCCCAATGGAGGAGCTAGAGAAAGTACCCAAGGAGCTAAAGGGATCTGCAACCCTATAGGTGGAACAACATTATGAACTAACCAGTACCCCGGAGCTCTTGACTCTAGCAGCATATGCATCAAAAGATGGCCTAGTCGGCCATCACTGGAAAGAGAGGCCCATTGGACTTGCAAACTTTATATGCCCCAGTACAGGGGAACGCCAGGGCCAAAAAGTGGGAGTGGGTGGGTAGGGGAGTGGGGGGGAGGGTATGGGGGACTTTTGGGATAGCATTGTAAATGTAAATAAGGAAAATACCTAATAAAAAATATTTTTTAAAAAGGAGCCAGATATCATTTAAAATATTGTACTGTTGAATTAATACGTTAGAAAACTTAGAATGAGCAATTCCTGAAGATGCGCCAATCAGCAATGAGTCAGCAAATCAGGGCTCCTCTCAACATTCTTCCATCTTCCCTGTTTCCAAACATCAGGTCAAATCCCAGCTCCTGAAACTCATTCTAGATCTTACAGGCCTGTCCCATTACCTGCAGGGCAACCTCTCCATCCACCTACATCAACCAATACAGGATAGAGTTCCAGAGAAACCCAACAAAGAGTCTGAAGTGGCAGGGAGAGTGATGAAAAAAAAAAAGATTCTGCAGAAAGAACTAAGGATGGAAACAAGGTGTTTAGTTTTGGTTTGGTTTTGTTGGGTTTTGTTTTTGGCTTTAGTTTTATAAGTCCAATGTCTCATCAGAATCCTTGAGATTCTCAGTGACTCTCAGCCATTTCCCCAAGTTTCCAGATGGGTATAACTCTTACCAACTGGTGTTCTGTGCCACATACGATCTTCACACTGGTGTGGGGCACCTGGTACAATTCCCCGGTGATTTCAATAGCGCCCCCACCCCCAACAAAGGAATTCCCTATCTGTTAGAGCACCCTCATTTAAATTCCTTCACCCAATAATTCCAATGTCACTTACATGATTCAGGCTGCTGAAAGAGGAGGCGTGTAATAATAAGAGAATTCAAAAATAGTCTCAGATGTACCTTGTGTGGTTCCTTGGGAGAGAATGGAATTGGTTTAAATGCCTAACCAACCTATGGTTGTATTTCATGACAACTCCATGGCCCTATTCCATAGCAGCAACATTACTGTAGAAACGTGTAGACAAGGGTGACAGGCATACTTGTTATTTGTAAATGGAGCTCTGATATTCACAGCTACAATGAGATAAGAGCCTAAGTTCATCCAGTAAAGGGGAAAGAGAGCTAGCAGAAACCCAAAACTCGACAAATAACAACAAAAAGATAGATGCAAAGAGATAATCTAGGGGTAACCAGAAAAGCCTGGATTTTAAGACAGAGACACATCTAGTTTCTTAGGCACAGTAGCTGAGGAGGGCACCACTGATCTTAGTCAGGAGAAGGCACAAATTGGGAAAATGCAAGCAGAAACAAGGCCAATACTTCATGCTGAGTCTTTTTGATTTGTGTCAGTGTTCATTTATCAAACAGGATTTGTTAAAGGAAAAAAAAAAAAAAACCTTCTGCAGGAAACAAAAAGGCAATATCTGGACTATAACCAACTTAAACCAATCTAGATTCCATTAGTCACAGAATCGCACGTATTCACTGATTCATTCAGTAACTGCTTAAGGAGCAGGTATAGCAATCTGGACACCCTTCCGGGTGGTGTGCTGAACAGCACTGGACAGAAATGCAGTCTCTTGTGGAGCTGACATTCACAGCAGGGACAGACAACAATCGAACTGCTGCATAATGAAGGGCGAGTGGTCTGATGTGCCAGGCATCAGGTAAAGAAAGCCAGAAGTTCCATTTCAGATGGACGGGGAAGTCTTCCTACCACTTTCCACACAGAACACTTTGACACCTGAGACTTCTGCTTTGGGTTGGATTTTTGTTGTTTGTTCAGTTTTATCAGAGGCAGTCTCACTCTGCAGACCAGCCTAGTCTTGAACTCAGAGATTCCCCTGCCTCTGCCTCCCAGGTGCTGGGATTAATAGTGTGCACCAGACCTGAGATTTTTTTTTTAATTTCACTCTTCCTGAACTTTAAATATCACCCCCAAGCTCAGCTCTCACCCAAGTGAAGCCTCCGGCTGCTCGGGCTGGCCTGACCTCTGAATTCAAATCCCATATCCCATGCTGCCACAAGTGTGACTGACAGGTCTGAGACCTAACCTCTGGGAGATGCCGCAGGCGGTATAGACAGGAGGAACTTAGTGCCACCCCTAGAACATATGTAAGGAAATACCAAGTGTGGTAGCACACATGTGTGTACACACATGCACACAAGCATGTATAGACCACACATAGAAAGACACACAAAGATGGACGGCACCTGAGGTAGGATACCCAAGCCTGTCCCCAAGTTTCCATATGCACACACCACAATGCACACCTCACATATATGTGCGTGCACCCACAAACATGTACATATAGGCATACAAAAGAAAGAGGGAAAGAAAGAGAGAAAGGGGGGAAGGAAGGCAGGGAGGGAGGGAGGGAGATGACCCAACTCATTTTCCCTCTTTGCACCAATATACCCACCAAACGACTCTCTTCATGACCTATGGAGATGGTCTGGTTGACTGAGAGAACTTTTTGTTCCAAGTACAAAACCCTGAGTGCAAATCTGTAGCACTCATGTACAACGTCAGGTCCAGCTGCATGTGTCTGCAGCCCTGGCTTTGAGAGGTGAAGACAGGTGCATGCTGAGAGCTGTCAATAGCCAGCCTAGCAGAAAAGGCAAGTTCGGATTGACAGAGAAACCCTGACTCAAGGCTGAACAGCAGACATCCAAAGGAAGACACCAGGAGTCCTACTCTGGCCTCTGCACATGCGAGCATGCACCCGCATATCCAAATGCATTCACCGTACACACCCCACCTTTGCAGGAAAGTCTAAACAACTTAAAGGTCTGATGCTTTCTCTCCTCCATTTCACTATAAGAAAGTTCTAGTAGTTCTTTCTCCAAAGTGGTCCCTATGCAACCCTTTGTACTCATTCAGCTGGATGACGCAGGAAACGGCTCAGAAGGTAAACAGGCACTTAACGGTCAACCCTGAAGGCACGAATTCAATCTCAGGACCCACATGTAAAAGGGCAGGGCAGCCCTCGAAAGTTGTCTTCTGACACACACACCATAGCACACACACGCCCACACTCTCACACATACATACATGCACAGTACAGAAATAAATAACTGCAACTTTTAAAATATAATTAATAATAATAATAATAATAATAATAATAATACCAACTAGAGAGGATGTGGAGATGGGTCAGTGGTTGAAGTGAATTGTATGCAAGTGTAAGGTGTGTGAATTCAGGTCCCCAGCACCACTGTAAAATGTAAGTGCATGGCATAGAAGTCTATAATCCCAGCATAGGAGGCAAAGACTCCTGGGGGCTGTCTGACTAGCCAGGCTAGCTGAATTGCTGTGCTCCAGGTTAAGTGAGTGACCCCTACTGAACCGTCAATATATAAGGTGGAGAAGTGGTTGATGACGACCCCTGTCCTCACAAGCAAATGACCAGACAGACAAAACTAGCTGGAAGTTTTGGAAGGCAGTTCTCCCACTCAGCTGCCAGACCCAATGACAGTGTCTAGATGAAACCAATCCCTAAGCCTGATTCTACATCTTCTAAAGGGTGGGCCTACCAAACCAGCTATCGATTCCGTTACAGTCTGAACTGCCTCCCCATCGACACAGAATCCCTATGTCGATGCCCTACAGGGTGGGACTTCAAACTAAGACTATATTTGGAGACAGGCCTTTGCAGAGATGAGATGAAGTGAGGTCCAAAGGAGCCCTATCCCAGTTAATGTAAAGGGTGTCTTAAAAGGCACCAGGGATGTGCACAAACCAAAGGCCCTGGGCAGGGGCCCTGTGCACACATATGGAGAAGGTTCCATGAGCACTTGAGCAAAGAAGCCTCAGGACAAGTTAAACAAGCCTCAAGACAAGTCAAACTTGCTGAGCCTAACTCTGGACTTCCTGTTTCCAGAACAGTGTGGGAATGAACCTATGGGATTTTGTTTTCGTTGGTTGGTTGGTTGGTTGGTTGGTTGGTCGGGTTTTGTTGTCATTGCTGTTTTTGTTTTTGTTTTTGGGGGATGTGTATGTGTGTGTGCATGTATAAGTGTACCTATGTATGCAGTATGAGTGGAGGCCAGTGTATAAGTCTTGGGTGTCATATCTCAGGCACCATACACCTGGGTTTGTGTTGTGTTGTGTTGTGTTGTGTTGTGTTGTGTTGTAAAAGGATCTCTCTTTGGCCTAGAGCTCACAGAGTGGACTAGGCTAGTTGACCAGCAAGCCCCATGGACCACTGTCCCTGCCTCTTCGTGATAGGATTATAATCATGACGGCCATGCCTGGCATTTTTTTAAGATGGATTCTGGAGACCAAACTTGGGTCTGCATTGTTATGTAGCAAGCATTTTACCAAATGACCTTCTGTGGAACACTAAATTTCTGTTTGTTTGAACAGCTAAGTCTGGGAATGCTTCACTGTAACAGCTCTGGCAACTAATCCCCAATTCCAGTATATTTATATCCTCATGATACACATTAGACAATGGCACATTGATTCTTGCTACAAGCTTTTATCCAAGCTAAAGTTCTTGCCTGTAATATTTTTCAACCTTTGGTTGAAATCATAGGGTTTTCGAGTAAAGCAGACTTTGGTCCAAATCCCATCCAGTCACTTATTAACCACTACCATTACTTGTGCCCTCAGGACTACTTTTCTCATCCTTAAAATGGATATTCAACTACTTTTGGTCAGTGTATCTGTTAAATGAGGTAGTATATATGATATGCTTAGCACACCAATGATGTTTTTTGTCATTATTATTATTTTTCAAATCTGTGTTTAATACTTGATAGTTAAATATTCTGATGTCTTTGGCTCACCGGCCCAACTTGAAGAAAACCTAAGAAAAGGGGACAATCTTGAAATCAGGTTCGGAGTCCCTTCCCACGGGGCTTCGGCTCGATGAAAACGGTGAAAAGTTGGTGTGATAAGCCATGGGGAGCCATTCAGAATTTCTGAGCAAAGTGGGAACAACAGAAGTAGCAGCTGAGCGCAGGTAGGTAAGTGGGACACTGTAACAGTCAGAGCCATGAACTGGGCTAGTACCCACAGAACTGGAAAGAGGATGCTCTTCAGGGAAGTGAACCAGAGGTGCAATCCATAGGGCTGATAATGGACTGAATAACGCAGAACAGACAGAGTCAGGCCCCATCAAGGCTGATAGTGTACCACGGACAGAAATAAGGAAGCCACCGTATTTTATTTTTGCTTCCTGTTCTGCCTCTGGCCTGCATCTCACCTCTTCTCTGCAATGGATCAGAGCAGTCACTGTCCCACCAATTTCAAGAAGGCCTCTCACAGTCAGCTCACGCAGCCTACACGGGAACTTTTACAAAAGGCTGAATCCATAGCTGGACCAGTAGATTTGATAGGACCATACCTTAGAGGATGTGAAACCAGGCTTTGGAATTGGTTTAATCTGGATTCTGTCAGTGGAACCAGCAGTTGAGCAGGAGAAATATTTTCCAAAATTTTCAATTATTTTTTTTGTCTGTCTAATTATTTATTTGAGTGGAGGGGTGTCTTCTTCAATAACTTCACCTTATATGCACAAATTTTGGGCTACCAAAAACTTTGGAGCTTAGACAAACAGTATATTGAAAGTGGCCCCGTGAATGTTGCTACCACATGGTACCTCCTGCGTTACAAGCCAACTGTAATCTGTCACTGTGCCCTAGATATTTAATTAGCGTTGCGTGTAAGAATCTCTCTTATCTTAATTCTGGATTCTGTTCAACGCCACAAGTAAAAAAAAAAAAATTTTCCTTGGTTGTTGAAGAGCTATCAAAGTTTGGCACAGGATGACAGGCCTAGAAGGCCCTGGTCCAACCCCGCCTCTGCGATCAAGTTTGATCTGACATGACAATAGCGATTTCAAGGGTCAGTTCAGCAGCCTGGCCCAGAAAACTGGATTTTCAGATTCCTCTAACCCTTGTCTCCCATCTCATATTGAACCCACCTTCTTTGCCCTTAGCAGAAGTAAAAACCAAAAAGCCATTACAGGTTGCTGAGAGCTGGCCATGGGCAGCTATTCTAACTAGAAAATGAGCCATTTTCACTGTTTCTCGAATTATGGAGAATTCATGAGAGAAAAACTCGTGGACCATCTCTGTGTTATGAATGTGTAAATGAGGAAATGGGGGGGGTGTAAAGAAAGGAGGTGGGGGTGAAGTCAGAGACACCCAATTCCCACACTCTGGGTTCTCTCCATTCACCTGTAGACACAGGTCTTGCCACTTGCATCCATGAGTTGCCCTGTAGCTCTGGCCCCTTTAAATCTCTGGGAAACCTCCCAGGATTTCTTTTGAACTTAGTGTTCTGGTGACAAGCGGTCCAAATGTTTAAAAGGATCCAGTGTACGTGGAATCCAGCACATTAGCCCAGTGGTTTTCATTGGAACAATTTCCAGCCATCCACTTGGTTCTACAGTGCGGGTAGACTTTGAGGAAGGTTTTCTGTCTCAATCATTGTGGTGCTGAATGCAGAATTACTGGGCAGAGTCTCTATTCTTAACTCAGTTATCAATCGTTGACTTACACTCACGATGCGCATTAACTACTGATTCACTCCACCCAGTCAAACACTGCAAAATGAGTTAAGAAGAAATAGGCAGGGCTGGCCAGACAGCTCTGTGTGCAAAGGTGCTTGCCACCAAGTCTAAGGACATCATTTGGAGCCCCAGAACCCACATGGTAGAAGGAGAACCCCAGAGCCTACAGGGTGCCCTCAGACTCACACACACACACACACACACACACACACACACACACACACACAAGTGTGTATATATACACATATATGTTATATACATATATATATGTATATATATATATATATATATATATATATATGTTATAAAAAATTTAAAGAAGAAAATGATCATGGCATAGGCACTTTGAAAACTGATAGATATGGCAAAGCTTTAACAAGTTATACACAGACCCAGAAAAATGTCTCAGTGGGTAAATCACTTGCTTCAGTGAGTTCAAATCTCCAAAACTCATAGTGAAAGGGGAGAGAGCTGTCCTCTGAATGTTGTCATCTGGCTTCCACTGTAGCATGCGCACACTTAGACAATAATAATCATTTAAGGCCGGGCAGTAGTGGTGCATGCCTTTAATCCCAGCACTCGGGAGGCAGAGGCAGGCAGATTTCTGAGTTCGAGGCCAGCCTGGTCTACAGAGTGAGTTCCAGGACAGCCAGGGGCTACACAGAGGAAACCCTGTCTCGAAAAAAACCAAAGGGGAAAAAAAAATAATCATTCAAATTAGCTTCAAGAGTTCTACACAAGATTACCACGTGATCTGGCAATTTGGATTGTGGGTATCCAGCCAGAAACACTTAAAGCAAAGAGATACTTGTCAGCGCAGGCTCCCAGCATAAAGCTCATCACTTGGATGTCGTGTGTAATTTTACCATAATTTTTTAGACATTTTGAAATATTTAAAGATAGACAGCAAGAAAACTCCCCTTGAGCAGAAAAAGAATCGAAACAGTTCCGTCCTTGGCAGCCAGTACTTTTAAAACTCTTGACAAAAGATGGAGACAGAAGAGAGTACAAAGAGACAAGCAACCAGAGAAAAGTCGCCAATGTCACGTGAGTAAGCACATAGACCATTTACAGCGGGGCATCTTGCTGTTGTTTTTGTACTCCTGCGTGCCCTATAGAGAGTTCCTTACACATTCCTTTCCTGAACACCCCTCATGAGCGTTTAATACTGCAGATGATCTGATGGAGCATCTGCACGCCCTGGCTGCCTGCAGGGCAAACAGAGGATGCCCATTGTAACAACTGAAGGTTTTTCCCTTAAGAAGGCCCAAAAGGTCACAAAAAGAAACAATATTTGCTCTCTCTGGTGATGCTATCCAAGTGGAAAATGCACACAGTATAGCCTGAACCCCTCTCCACGGGTGCTATTCAAGATGCCAAACTTAACCAAAATAACCAGAGGGACTGAGAGTGGTCGTAAATTACGCCATGCATTGTGTTCTTAGCTATCCAAGTAGACTCGTTCATCCCTCCCACTTAAGTGATAGCACTGAGTCTGGAGGGAGTGCAGTCTGCAGTCTGTGAGACATTTCTGCAAAATAACCCAATATGTAAATGTTCTTCTATATAGCCTCATGGAGGCTACCTATAAAAACAGATCACTCAGTCAGCTTATTAGCTCCCTCTGAAACATCAGGGATGCTGCAGACACATGGGTGGGGCTACCCAAGGCTCCCTTCCTCATAGGGATCAGCAATGGATGCTGTACTGGGGGAGGCGGAATGTCCTCCCAGCGTTCGAGAAGAAAAGGTCCTGAGAGGGGCAAAAGGAAATTGGTGACAGGATACCTACTCTACAATCTCTGTTACTGTTTCCAAAAAGAACACAGAAAGTAAATGGCCAGCTCTTATCAACTCCTGAGGGCAGGCAGCCACCCTCCTGTGGCTCCACTCTCTGAGGTATAAAACACTTCCCTGTGGTCTCCTTCATATGTGAATTATCATGGTGGTTATCAATAAGGACTGCATCAGTTAACTATGAACAGAGAGTATGTGGTAGCCAAGACTCAGCAAAGAAGTAGAAGAGTTCTTGGGGGGAAAGCTGCCTGCTCCTATTGGTACCTTCGTGTCACTGGCCTGGTGGCAAATCTAGGTTCTGAATTCTATCTGGGAGACTCTGAGCCAACAGCTCAGTTCTCCTGGGTCTAGGAAATATAGCTGAGTACACTGTACCTCAAATGGTAATGTGAGGGAAAGCTGAGCTCTTGCAAGTTCAGCTCCTAAAACAAGTGTTTACAAATAGTCAAGTCCAGTATTTGCTCCATGAGACACTTGGGGTGGGGGTGGGGGTGGGGGTGGGGCTCACAGTTCCAAACTGAAGGAACAGAAAGTGCTTTGATCAGAAACCACAGATGTGAGCTCAAATGAGTTTCTTCACCCACCCACCATTCAGATGTGATGCTCTCTGAGCCTGTGAAAGATTTCATAATTCTGAAACTGTCAGTCAGCTGAGGGCTGGATTCCCCTCTTAGATGTGTTCATGGCCTCCTCCCATAAAAACAGAGGAAATTCAAATATTTGTTAAAAAAAAAAAACACCAAAAACTTTTAGTTCATAAGTCATAATTAACTGCTTGTAAGTAAACTTCAAAAATTGGTTAAATTAAGAGCTTTGCAAACCTTAGAACTCTCCGAATAAAACATCCATTTCCCATACTGACAATACCACCCAAGACAGAAGGAATGCTTAGATCCCACTTAGAAACATTCACCCACTTACCCTCGGGACTTCAGCATCGAGCCAACATCAAAAGGCGAAGTTCAGCATGGGCCTCAGGATCTTCTTGGTAAGCTGAGGGCAAGAGAGCAAGAGGCCACCAGATCAGTGTCAGTCCATAGCCAAAAGGAAACAGTCTTCAGGAGTGATTAGTACGTGGTCTCTGAACAATCAGAAAGCATCCCTGGAGATCAGGGTCCAAGGAGACTGCAGCTTCTGGGAAGGTTACTGTCTGTGTATCTTTGTCAGGACAAAGGAAAGAAAGGGACAGGTTTGTCCCCTTTTCCTTCATAAGCCAAAAGGATCAGTATCTTAATAGCAGTTATGCTGACCCTGGCATTGCCTGTACCCTAGGCAGAACGCCACCAAGTGCATGATTGTGCACTGACTTCCTACGGGGACTCATCCTAGATTGACTTCTGTCTCTTCAGGGCTTGTCACCTGTACCCTGACCAGCTGTGTCCCTAACCTGCAAAATGATAGAGAGGTGCTGGAGGGAGTAGAAAACACATTGTATTCTCAAGTCAAATAAAAACATGTTTCCATGAGATGTTGCTTAAGCTTTTCTGTATCAGGGATAACTACTGCAGTAAATGGGCGCTGGACATTTTTTTCTATTTTGTTATCCAGACAACCTATTGTCCAACAGTGGCTCTCAACGCTCCTAATACTGTGACCCTTTAGTTCACTTCCTCATGTTGTGGTGACCCTGGACCATAACATTATTTTTGTTGCTACTCTATAACTGTCATTTTGTTACTGTTTTGAATGGTAATGTAAATATCTGATATGTCAAATATCTGATAAGTGACCCCTTCAATAAGGTCATTCAACCCCTCCTAAGGAGTTGCCACCCACAGGTAGAGAACTATTATACTAAGAGAAACAAACAAACAAACAAACAAACAAACCATTCCACCCGACCAGGTACTTATTTCTTTAGAGGCCAGATTCAAATTAAGAGTGTAATGCCAAGTTCTTAAAATTTACATAATAAATGTCACATCCTCTCTGGGCCAGCCCCTTTGCTTGATACAGTCAGTTCACTAGGGCTGGCAGCATAGAGAACCTCTAATCCATCCCATCTAGAAACATGCATTCACATGGACAAATCTCTTAAACTTTTATGAAGCTATAGGTTCTGCCAAGCCATCCCCAGCTCAATGGTTTCTCTAATTCATAAAACGGCCATTCATAAATTTTAGTTTTATAGAGGTGATATGAGAACTACCTAGGATATGCTATCAAATACTTCAACCTACTCAAAATATATTTTTCCACAAAGAGGCAGTTTTGTTTGTTTTGTTGTTGTTTGGGGGGTTTGGTTTGGTTTGGTTTGGTTTGGTTTGGTTTGGTTTGGTTTGGTTTGGTTTTTCGAGACAGGATTTCTCTGTATAGCCCTGGCTGTCCTGGAACACACTCTGTAGACCAGACTGGCCTCGAACTCAGAAATCTGCCCGCCTCTGCCTCCCAACTGCTGGGACTAAAGGCGTGTGTCACCACCACCCGGCAAGAGGCAGTTTCATAAAGCCAAGTGTGGCGGTGCATGCCGTTAATTCCAGCACTCAGGAGGTAGAAGCAGGAGGATATATGAGTTCGAGGCAACTCTGATCTACAGAGTGAGTTCCAGAACAGCCCAGGCTACACAGAGAAACCCTGTCAAAAACAAAACAAAACAAACAAACAAAAAAGACATACACAAAACAAAACCTGTAGCTTCATGTTTACCTTTATGAGAAAGTAAGCCTTTAAACCCACCCATCAAACCTCCCAGAAAACTTCCACCTTAGGGTAGCCACCATTTTCCATCACCAGCTTAAGGTAAATTCATACATCAGATATACAAAGTCAAGCATCTTCATCAGCCACCACATGTACCCTCCACTGGTATCCTAATTCTTCCTGGGCCTTTATAGGCAACAGATACAACTCAAGCTATTGCCAAGATATCATAGCATCCTGCATCCCCAAAACAACAAACAAACCACTGCCCCACAATATTTTGCCACAAAGCAAATGTTACTACTTTATAAATCAGCAGACATCTAGCTCCCAAGGAAAGAGCATGGGAAAGGAACGGGTTGAGGGCAGCTTAGCTCTTTAGATCCCTTTTCATATTGAACATCAAATAATAAAAGTATACCTTTGTATTTGAAGATTCGAGTCACACAAATACGTAAAAGCAATTCAACTGCTTTCAGCTGTAAGCAGCGACAATGCCCCCAAGTACGTGAGAGCATCAGAAGACGGCTGGGTTTCCTTTTGAGGTTACATGATAAAGAACAGTTAAGCAGCCTCTTTCTCTAGAGCTCGCCGTCTGACCTCGTGGCGGGAGGAGGCCAGTCCTTGGCCCTGGCCTCCTTTATAGGGCTGGCTTTCTTTTTGCCAGCTAAGTGGGCAGAGGGGGCGGGGAAGCCCAGCACGCCTAAAATACACCCTATGCTCATCCTCGGGTTCGATCGGGGGTGCGTGGGCACCGAGAAGGGCCGGAGGAGGCGAGGCGGGCAGCGAGGACTAAGTTTGTGGACTTTTTCCACACGCTGGAAATTCCCAGGCCAAAAAGACACCGACCCGAGTCCCGGACATTCCCCGCCAGGGCGGTCCCCAAGACCCGGACTGGAGCCGCGCGGAGGACTGAGGCCCCGCAGAGCTGTTTTCAGGACTCCTGTCCCAGTGTCCCGGGAATCTAGGGGATTATGGCTCCTCGTTAGAGTCGCCTCAGGGACTGTCATGTTTTCATTGTGACCTCAAAGGCCTGGAAACCGGTCTGGAGGATTACTGGAGGATTACTTCCCCCGGTTGAGTTTGGTGAGCATGGCAAAGCGGCATCTCTGTTGTGTATTCCTAATCTGCCACCATAAATGAAGCAGGGCTCCTTAACTGAATGACTGCAGGCAAAAGTGATGGGAAAGTGGTCCTATCTGCCTGCCATTGCACAACACTGAAGGGGTTTCTCCTGACAGCATGCAGTTTCGCTGCTCAGTTTTGGAACCCTCATTACAGTGATTTCAGAACCGTTTTTTCTTCTCTTCTTTCATCATGTCCAGGCATTCGTTGTCACAGTCTAGTTTTGTGATTACGTAGGAAACACCCGCTGTCCTATTGGGGCAGCAAGAATATTGTGTTCATCTACATCATCAGTTCAGATCCCTAAAGCTCAAGAGACCTGACTACCTCTCGTTTGATTAATAATAATAATAATAATAATAATAATAATAATAATAATAATAATAATGGAAATTCTGTATGTGTGTAATGCATCTCGGATAGAATATTTTAAAGGGTAAATATCCTAAAATGAGTTTCTGGCAATTCTCTCTCAGAGAAGGCCAGGTTTGACCCCTTTTTCTTGAGCACTTCTTTTTCTCTTAATCTTCATGCTTAAAAATCTGTATTTAAAATGCCATTTAATTTTTAAAATTATTATAAGATTTTAAAGAAACCCTAGTTTCTGTGTCTGAAACTTCTGCCTCAATAGCTCTCTGGTCCTCTACCACCTGCCATCTACCCCAGGATTCCCAAGTGCCCCCTGTACTCAGGTACTCCCCACTCACTTTGAAAGAGGAAACAGAAGAGAAGTTGCTGCTCTTAACAGCTGTCCCATTTCTCCAGCCCCACAAACTCATACTTTATTTCAACAAAAATGTATGTAAATCTATTTTAATATTTTGTTACAAGCCCAAACATCCAACCATAATGGCCAACTGACATAGTAAAACTATTACTAGATAGTACAATTTTAGGCAGACCTTTATAATTATTAAGGCTATGTAACATATAAAAATATTTAAACTGTAGGTTCAATTTTTTAAAGGCCCAAATTACATGTCCTCTATGATTCTAACTCCAACAATTTGGGTGCTAGGATTAATTATATTATAATCTAGGGATGCTCAACTCCATTATAGAAAAATGGCACAGTATTTGGGTATAAGAAGCAACATCCTCCCATATATCTGAAATCATTTCTAGGCTACTTAGTATATTTGATAATATGTAAATGTTATGTAAGTGGATGTTATACTTCATTATTATTACATAGAGAACAATGATATATTAAAAGTCTGTACATGTTTAGTACAGGTGCAATACATTCCCAAATGTTTGTATCGGAAGTTGACTGAAGCCAGTGATATGGAGCCTAGAGATAAAGAGGATCAGTTGCATATGCTTAAAAAGAAAAAGAAAAAAAAAAACAGAAAGAAAGCCTATCAAAATGCTAATATTCATTGTACTCAGCTAGACTGTATCCTTAATTAAACCTGTGTAGTTTTTTTAATTATGATTCCCTTTTTATTTATTATAAGAAATATGTATTTAAACACTTTTATCTGGCATGCTGACATTCACAAGTATATGGGACTAACTAATCTATAATAAATTTTTCATAAGTTTCAGAAGCCCTTGTCTGAAGTCCATGAGTCCAGAACTGTAAGATTTTAAATTATTTTAGACTCAGGAATATTTATGTATGTATATGTATGTGTATACATATATATGTGTGTGTATACATACATATATATGCATGTGTGTATACATACATATATATGCATGTGTGTACATGTGTGTATGTATGTATACGTGTATAGATTCACATGCACATATATGTATATAACTCATTAATGCATAACAAGCCTAAGTAGGAAATGTATGCCTTATATATACTTTACATATATAAACTGAAGAAAATGTTATATAACATTTAGTATGTCTGGCTTCTGAAAAATATTTTTAAGGTTTTTTTTATCCTCATTGCATGTATTTGGGTGTTTTGTTTTGTTTTAAGACAGTGTCTCACCAAGTAACTCTTGGTTAGTATAGAACTATACAAACAAGGCTGGCCTTGAGTCCACAGAGATCTGCCTGCCTCTACCTCCCAAGTCCTGGGATTGAAAGCATATGCCACACCTGGCCTTTACTCTTTGTGTGTTTCTGCGTGTCAGTGTGAACGAATGCCACAAGGATGCAGGCACACTGAGGCTCTGGACCCATCTAGAGTGTCAGTTACTGGTCGTCTGTAAGCCACTTGGCTTGGAGGCTGGGATTCAGACTCGGTCCTCTGGAAACTGGACTCTGAGCCATCTCCCCATCCCCACAGCTGTCTTGGGAGTGCGACCCATCCTGTAATGTGAGGTGAAGCTTTTCTTACCTGTGATGTCAAGTACTCAAAAAAGTTTAGATTTGGGGGGAGTTGGGGTTTTCAGATTAGAGATGCTCAACCTGCGTCTAACTGCTCTGGGACATATTTAAGTAATATTTTAGCTTCTATAAAAATTTCCACACCGGAGTGTAAAAGGCCAAAGAGAGATAAAGGTGACTGAAAGGACTTCAGGAGACCGTGCTATCAAATTGTCAAGACCTTGTGCAACCAAGCTGAAAGGCAAATACTGAAAAAGGTCACAAGGCATCAGCCATGGAGACCAATCGCTGTGAACCAATGGTGAGCGGTGCTTGAAATTTCACTGGGAAAGAAACTCTTCTGATTCTGCCTCCCACGGAAGGGTTGAGGAGGTCTCAAAGCCCAGCACATCCTTACACAAGCCAAAGCAGTTGTAGCCAGGCAGGGCACAGACTCTGTGTACCTGAGTTCAATTCTGACTTGAGTCCTTCCGGTACAGGAATGGGACTAGTATCACCTAAACTATCAAATCACGGCCAGCGTTAAGCGCTTGATAACGCCTTGAAGTAATAGATAAGCAATGTTACTTCTCTAGATCAATCTTTCCTTTGTCACTGTTTCTCAAAGTGTGGAGCCCTACGACTGCACTAGAATCTCTTGGCCATTTGTCACGAAGGTGATTAATTCTATAATCCCTGGAGGTATGGTCCCTAACTCGTTTTTATCAAATACTGCAAACTTAAGGCCATTTAAAATGAGCTTTTTTGTTTGTTTTTGTTTTGTTTTTCGAGACGGGGTTTCTCTGTGTCGCCCTGGCTGTCCTGGAACTCAGTCTGTAGACCAAGCTAGCCTCAAACACAGAGACCCACCTGTCTCAGCCTCCCAAGTGCTGTTATTAAAGGTGTGTGCCACCACACCTGACTTAAAATGAGCTATTTAACCAGGCTGATTGCACAGCCTTATAGGTCCAGTTACTGGAGAGGCTAAGGTAGGAAGGAAGAAAATTTAAAGCCTGTGTAGGCAAAGTCAAGACCAGTCTATGAACTTTTGGAGACCTTCTCTTAAAATTCTAAAAGTTTAAAAGACAAAAGGAAGGAAGGACGGACGGACAGACAGATGGGCTGGAGGTTTAGCTCAGTGGTCCACTCCGTATCTAGCACAGTGTCCCACAAAGATCAAGCTTCAGTATTGCAAAAACTAAGCTAGCATAATACATTTAACTTCACTGGTCCTAAACGCCAAAAGCAATTATATTTTATACACTTAAAACAAAATAGTTTATAAACTTAACGGCCCCCAAGAGAAGGAAAGGGTCAACTTAAGTCCTTTGCATTAAAAGCCCAAACTATTCATTTCTGAAGGATGTGTATTTTTCTTGCTTTAGCATCTGTCTTCATTTCCCAAGGCAGCCCAGTGTTTATGCAGGTCTGTTCAAAGAAAGCAGAAGTAACTTATAACCTCTCACAATGCAAAAACTACTTATTAGATGATCCTAAATTTAATTTAAAACCACTTAATATTAATAAGACAACGTCCAATAAAATGACCAATCTTTGTATCTTGGGGGTATCCAGAAATGGGCTAGGAATGTAATTCAGTTGGTAGACACAGCTTCCTAGTGTGTGCAAGGCCCTAGACTTGAACCACAGTCCAAAAAGCCAGAAGAAATAGCAGATAGCTCAATAGTGGCTCCTTACATGCAAGCATGAGACAGACAATGGGTATGCAGACTTTATGCCCAAGTCAAGAAATACTTGTCATGAGTTTTAATATCTAATTTTATTAACTTCTGATCTGGTTTCACGTCTGATTTCGGCATATATTTCATGACAGCCAAAAAGCAAAGGGGAAACAGCTGGAACTGCTGAGGGCAGAAACCCTGACAACTTTCTGAGAGTGAGCAGCATTCTTAACATAAGAGTCAGTTCTTAAAACCCACAAGCTTCGGGACATAAAAATAAACTTCTATTTACACAGTCGCTTCCAAAAGTGGCTATTCCAGAGTAAGAATTCATCACATAAAACTCAGCTGAATCAAGTAAGAAATAGTTCTCCAGTGCCCATACCAATCCAAAGCAGAGACTGGGTGCTCTTTCGTTGGACGTCTTTTGAGATAAAAGCAGGAACTTGATAATATCCTCATATAAAATTCTGACCACACACATTGGCCTTTACAAGTGATTGAGAAAATAAATAAATAAGTCAATAGAAACTCCTGAGATACAACAGTCTTCATTGTGGCCACAGGAACCTCTAGCAAGAATCCCTCTCTATTCCTGAGGAGGGCACATTCATGAAGACCTGTTCAAATGCCCTTTATCGAGTAAGTGGCAAACATAGCACTGCCAACCAAATCTATCCCTTCTGTTTACATCAAAGCATCTCTTAAATGGCATCAGCATGTCACCCCCACCCCCACCCCCACCCTCACCCCCGAGAAGCCAGTTCTTAACCACTCATTAGCATCTTTGGTTACAAGGGCAGCAATACCGTGTGCAGATGCAATAAGTTAGATCTCTAGGATGGCTAAGTCGAGACGGAAAAATCCTATAGGTAGCTACAAACGCAGCCTACACTGCCTACGTTCATTACCAGTCATTATGCAAAGGACAGCTCTTTTCTGAATGGCAAACCGATTGGGAGTATCCATTTCGCAATGGAGTCGATCACAGATTATCTATGCTGCAGGTCAATTGGAAAGGTCACTGGACGTGATTGCTCCAGTGTCCTTGAGGACAGCTAGGTCTCCAAGGGGCATACGTAAGATAAGAACATGTCCAGCTGGTTCTTCACGATCACTTCATCTGGATGCAGTTTGTGGGGTAGGTGATGAGCCAAGGTCATCTCCCAGGCATCAACAAGGTAGACTCCGACCCCTGAAAACATCCTCCGAAGGACAGTGTCCAGCTGAAAGTTGTACCAGTCACTGTTGTAAAGGCTCACCTCAGGCCCCAGCTCTTGGGCATTGCCTGTCCGGATGACAACCACTGTCTTAGGACTTCGGTCCAGGAGTTGGACCACTGCCCGCCTGATGTTCCTGAGCCTCCGGATGTAGACTTCCAAGGGGAACGTGCTAAAGTGAGACCATACGGCTATGGCCACCACTGTGTTCTTCCCTCCCACGAGCCTGTTCAGTTCATTTGCCACGTAATGGAGCTCATTACTAAAGACGCTCGTGAAGCGAATGGGTGGACCATGACAGCGATAGCTGAGCAAGACGTTGTGTTTCTGGTCCACTGCAAGGAAGGGACCGACATTCTTGGGACTGCCCAAATTGAACTCCACTAAATCTGAAACAAGGGAAAAAAATCAAATTCATGAAAACATTCCATCTAAACACATCCATTCTAAATATCCAAGTGGTTTTGCAAACCGTTTTAAAGATAGAAATACAATGAAGGAGCTCAAGGGGCGTTTAAGAGGAATGCCTATTGCCTGTATCCCATTTTGAATCAATGGATCTTTAGTCTAGTGCCATAATTATTCAAATCACGCCAAAGCATCCCATAATAAGCAATATTATCAGTGACAGTCTACACATGTCTTAAGATAACTACCTCCATTAAGCCAAGAAATCTTGCTATTTGCATGGATGACTGAATATTTAAGAGTGCAGATGGCATTCATATTTTATCCTTCTAACTGATGAGTAGTTTATCTTCTAAGACAGGGTCTGTAACTTCTGTTTTATGAGCGCATTTCAGGAACTACACATATCTTTTTGAAAATGCTGCCATTTCATATACCCAGAAGTTGTTCTAACTGGTAATAAGAACACATGCTCCACTATGTTCATAGCAGCCTTATTTATAATAGCCAGAAGCTGAAAAGAACCCAGATGTCCCTCAATAGAAGAATGGATACAGAAAATGTGGTACATTTACACAATGGAGTACTACTAAGCTATTAAAAACAATGGATTTATGAAATTTGGACAAATGGATGTATCTGGAAGATATCATCCTTAGTGAGGTAACCCAATCACAAAAGAAGTCATTAGATATGCACTCATTGATAAGTAGATATTAGCCCAGAAACATAGAACACCCAAGATACAATTTGCAAAACACAAGAAAATCAGGAAGAGGGAAGACCAACGGGTGGATACTTCATTCCTCCTTAGAATAGGGAACAAAACACCCATGAAAGGAGTTACAGAGACAAAGTTTAGAGCTAAGACGAAAGGATGGACTATCCAGAGAATACCCCACCCGGGGATACATCCCATAATCAGCCACCAAACCCAGACACTATTGCATATGCCAGCAAGATTTTGCTGAAGGGACCCTGGTATAGTTGTCTCATATGAGGCTATGCCAGTGCCTGGCAAATACAGAAGTGGATGCCTACAGTTATCTATAAGATGGAACACAGGGCCCCCAATGGAGAAGCTAGAGAAAGCACCCAAGGAGCTGAAGGGGTCTGCAACCCTATAGGTGGAACAACAATATGAACTAACCAGTACCCCCAGAGCTCATGTCTCTAGCTGCATATGTAGCAGAAGATGGCCTAGTCGGCCAACACAGGGAAGAGAGGCCCCTTGGTATTGCAAACTTTATATGCCCCGTACAGGGGAATGCCAGGGCCAAGAAGTGGGAGTGGGTGGGTAGGGGATCAGGGCGGTTGGGGGGGGGGGGGAGGAGGGTATAGGGGACTTTCGGGATAGCATTTGAAATGTACATAAAGAAAATATCTAATAAAAATAAATAAATAAATAAATAAATAAATAAATGAAAATGCTGCCATTTGCAATAACATGAATAGGCCCAGAAGGATGCCATGCTAAGTGAGATAAGCTCAGCATAGGAAGAAAAACACACCCCGGCGTCTCTTCTGTGTAGTAACTGTTAAGAGTTTAACACTCAAAGAGTAGAAACTCACCAAAAGCTAGGGACCTTGGGAAGCAAACAGGAGAAGTCAATCAAAGATACCTATGCTAATGAGGAAGGGCCAGGCTGTGAGACCTAGCACCCTGAGTTACACCTCGAGTCACAGCAGAGTGGCCATGGTTAATAATAACATACTTTAGACTCTCCCAAAGGCATCCCAAACGATGTCACTGCCCATAAATAAGTATATGAAGTTACAGATATGTAGTTAGCTTAATAAATCATTCTATCTACAGGTCCCAAGGTACCCTCTAAATACATGCACTTATTTATCAATTAAAACAAATTTTTAGCCCAAGAATGATAGCATATGTTTGTAATACCAGCACTTGGGAGGCTAAGGCAGGGGAATTACTGAGTTTAAAGCTTCCCAGGGCTACAGTGAGAGATCTCACCTCAAAATAGGTAAACAAATAATTTTTTTATTTTATTTTATTTTAATTTATTTATTTATTTTTTTGGTTTGTTCGAGACAGGGTTTCTCCGTGTAGCTCTGCCTGTCCTGGAACTCACTTTGTAGACCAGGCTGGCCTCGAACTCAGAAATCCGCCTGCCTCTGCCTCCCAAGTGCTGGGATTAAAGGCGTGCGCCACCACTGTCTGGCTAATTTTTTTTTTTTAGAAAGTAAAATAATCTAAATTATACTCCTGAATTTAAAAAAAAAAAAAAAGAAAAAGAAAAAAAGCAAATTCCTTGTTTTTCCAATAAGAAAAAAAAAAAAAAAAAGGTGGTTCTGTTTCTTATGACTATTAAGTTTACCCCATAGTGAAAACCTTATAAGAAAACTTGTCTAACATAAGAAATAACAAAGTTAAATGTGTGTGTGTGTGTGTGGGGGGGGGGGTGATGGCACATAGCCCGAGCCTTGCACCAGTAAGGCAGAGACAGATGTATCACTAGGATCATGAGGCCAGCCTGGTCTACACAGTGAATTCCAGGCTAGGCAGACAGTGATAGCATGTCTCAGATAAAAGAAAAAGAAAGCAAAGTGTGTGTTGGGGGCAGGAGGGGTCAGCAGCACAGATTAGAAATCTTTTCACTCCCTCCCCCTTAAGTTGTGTTTCATGGCCCAGTTCCTACAAAATCCACACACACCCGGGAAGCTGAGGCAGGAGGATTCCTCACAAGCAGAGGCAGGCTGATACATAAAGCAACCTGCAGGCTAGCAGGAGTACACAGCAAAGCTTGTCTCAAACTAATTGCATGCATAAAGACATTCAGACAGACAGACAGACAGACATACAGACAGACAGACATGCATACAAACACAGTAAATGTTGATACTGCAGTCCTGTTCGCACTTCCTTCCAAGTCTACTGTGCTCAATTCCCTTCCATGGGTGCCATAAATCAGCCAAGACTTACAGGCAATTCTGAAAAGGACACATCAGACTAGACTATTCCTCTATTCCCGTTAAGGGTTAAGGCGGGCTTCACTCTCTCCTCTCCGGCATGCCAAGCTTCTCCTCTAGACTCTTCCACTTGACTGACTCACTACTATGTTGCCTCCAGAGTTGAAGTGAATAAAAGTTCACACTATCGTTTACTTTTGATAAAGATCAGGCACCCACACAAGGCTTTATTTTATCAAATGAACATCTGTCTGTCAAGGGTCTTGTGGAAAATGAGCAAAACAATCCATGTGATCATTGCTATTAATGGAAATATCAAGCTACGTCATCAGAAATTATGAAGAGGCGACTGCAGAGGCCTGGAAGACCTGCGAGGTCAGCACCAAGGCTTTGCCAGCATCGCGCCACACACTGCTTCCTCCAACAGATTTGTAGTTTAGCCTTCACTAACTAGAACTCAATCATATCTGCTTCCATGAAAAAAGAAAAGCCAGAACTGACTTTCAACCTTTGGGGGTAAAAAAAATCAACTTCCTTTTCTTTTAAAAAAGTAAATTAAAGGGCTGGAGAGATGGCTCAGCCGTTAAGAGCACTGGCTGCTTGCTCTTCCAGAGGTCCTGAGTTCAATTCCCAGCAACTACATGGTGGCTCACAACCATCTGTAATGGGATCTGATGCCTTCTTCTGGTGTGTCTGAAGACAGCTACAGTGGACCCATAAATAAAATAAATAAATGTTTTTTAAAATGTTTAAAAAAAGTAAATTAGAAATGATGAAAAGAGCATCCTAAGCAACTCACACACAAAACAATGCGAGTTTATATTAGAATAAAATAAAGAAATAAATAACCTCTGTTTACAGGGCTGGAGGGATGGCTCAATGATAAAAGCAGTCACTGCTGTTCCAAAGATCCTGAGTTCAATTCCCAGCACCCACAAGGCAACTCATGATTGTCCGATGCCATTTTCTGGTGTGCAGACATACATGCCAAGTATTTGTATACATAAATAAATAAATCTTTTAAAAAATTAAAAATATTAAAAAAAAAAAAAGTCCCCACACAGGCTGAGGAGATGGCTCAGTCAATCAGTGCTTTCCATACAAGCACAGCGACCTGAGGCGAATCGGGAAGAAGCCGGAGGAGCCGGGGAGGCAGCGACAGCCAGGTCTCTCAGGCCAGTGAGAGGCTGTCTCGCAAAACGAGCTGGACAGAGCCTGAGAACAACACTCCAGGCTGACCTTGGCCTCCATACTCATTCCTTCACTCACGCCCACTTCCGCCCATACTCACATACACAAAAACACACAAATAGTTCCCACAACACCACCTGATCCTTAACAGGTAAGGACACACACTTAGGGAAAGAAGACCGTGCCTCCTGTGGCTGAGTGGTAGGACTCCAACCAGCACTGTCTTACTCTGGATCTGGAGGGTGGGTCTCAGAGTGAGGCTAAGAATGCTGGGCCTTGCCCACAGTCTCCAAACAGCAGCCATGTCTTTCTCAGTGAGAGGCCCCAGGGATGCCTTTGCTACAGATACACATTTGGCTGCTTCCTTCCAGTAAGCTCCTGTACAGACCTAGAATTGAGCCATACGGAACTGGGAAAGAGACAAGCGGCCGTGGCCGACAGTTTCTTGATCCAGAAGATTAGCGGTAAAGGACACCTGTGAGGTGGCACGGTGCCGCTCCGCTGTCTACTCTGACACAGAGAAGGAAGCACTGCGGAGTGCCTGCCTCGTCCAAGGTCAGAGAGAGTCAACGGTGTGAACCTCGTGACAACCTCCACCAAAGCAAGACTCTGCGGGCACCCTTTACTGAGAGATCGCCTCCTCACCTGACTCCTCTCGTCAGGCTCAAAAAATGAGTCTGTTCATTCCCAGTACGATTTCCCTCATACTGGGGACAGTCATGAAACCAGTAGCAGAGTACCCACCTGGAACAAATGCAGTGAGGTATTCAAACCACTGCCTGATTGTCGAGTCACCGAACAAATACACCATTTTTCCTTGCAAGCATTCCGTAATGTTGTCGGGGTCATTAAAGTGGCGCATCTTGAACCTCCTGGGCCTCCACTGGTTTTTGTAGAAATATCCGGAGGGAAAAATTCCTGAGCCTTGAGATACTTCTAAGTCATCAGTTTCTACAAAGAAAAAGGGGGGAGGGGGGAAGGGATCTATCATAAGATTCTGAAATTCATCTCCAAAAACAGATACAAAAATGTTTCCAAAAAAGAAAAAAGAGAGAGAGAGAGAGAGAGAGAGAGAGAGAGAGAACTATACCCACATATTTGCTAGCCTGGAAGCTTAAGAGACAGGACTTCCTGTTGTCATAGCTTGAAGAAATCCCAGGTTTTCCCCCCTACACACTAAAATGGGAAGATGAGAAGTGGATGGGGGGGGGGGGCGGTGGAGAGCACCGGGGGCAGCAAAGAACACTTCAGGCATTCCTGCTGTGTACGGGGGTGTTCAGTGAAGTTCAAAATAAAGAAAGGCAAAACCCAAGGAAACGCAAGCAAGCATCTACACAGTGTTATCTCAGAACGGAAGCAGTTTTTATCCCAATGCCTGAAAACCAAATGATAACTTAATCTCACATTAAGTTATACATATATATATACATACATACATATATATGCATGTATATACGTATATATTTAAGTTATATATGTGTATGTATATATGATATACACACGTATATACAAATTTTAACATGGCAATATTAACACAATGCCTCCTGCTCCATTAAATGTTCTAAATACAAATTTTAATTCAGAGAACCACCATTGTCAAATACAGAGAAGCAGTGCCATGTGATGGATGGATGGATGGATCATGCTCCACAAATGGTTCAGGTCTCTTGGAATCAGAGGCAGCACTAAAAAGCATCAGCAACAGTGAACTCACATTGTAGCTCAGCTACACATTGTAACACCACCTTTGGAGAGAGGCACTATCTCTCTGCCTTTACACCTCCCTTGGGAGATGCCACACTGGCCGCAACAAGGTTTCAAATCACATGGTAATAGCTAGTGTGCCTTACAAGTTAACTCTATTCTGGGCTCGCTCTGAGGAGCTCACACACATGATCTGATGTAGGCTCTCGCAACCTCCTTAAAGTTCCTATCAGTGCCCTGGCTGCTCAAAGCAGGCAGCTTAAGCAAGGGCCCTGAGCAGAGCTCATGAAGAGATGCCATCAGAACCAGAACCGAGCAGTTGAGCCCCACGCCCAGCTTCCAATTACCACTTCAGGGCATTTGAAAAGAAACGTGCTCAGAAAGGCCAGCCATTTCTTTCAGCTTTTCCCTGAGGACATAAAACTTATTCCTTTTCTAATAACTCAAATGTGTAATCTCCAAGTAACACCAATCATTTCGTGACACTTCCTTACACACCCCAGGGTTCGGCACCACTCACAATCCAGTCATTTCAGTCATCTGTGAAGCCACGATCGAATGCCAATGCTGTATGCCCTGGACATTTCAATCTAAGTTGGCCTAGTCGCGATGGTTTTCAAGTTATTTAACTCCTTAACACTCCCATGTTACTCAATCCAAATTGTTTGGTATTTCCAAATCTCACTTTTAAAATGCATATTTTCTAGCTTGTTTGTGTAAAGAAAAGGGGAAAATGTAATCTAGTCTGTTGTCTACCTCCAAAAACAGACGAAGACTATTCCCAGAAATACAACTATGCTTACACATATGCTGGTCTGCCAGCTTATGGATGGCATTTCCTGTTGTCATAGAGCAGCAACAGTGCCGGATTTCTCCTGACAGTGCATATTTAATTTTTTCCCCCTTAGGCATCTTTATTGGTACAGCGACTAAGCAGAAATGTAACTGGTATTTTGCAAAAGTTTTTTTTTTTTTTTTTTTTGGTTTTTCGAGACAGAGTTTCTCTGTATAGCCCTGGCTGTCCTGGAACTCACTCTGTAGACCAGGCTGGCCTCAAACTCAGAAATCTGCCTGCCTCTGCCTCCCGAGTGCTGGTATTAAAGGCGTGCACCACCACGCCCGGCAATCCTGCAAAAGTTTTAATTTGGCAAATATGATTAGAAAGACAAATACTAAACATTCATTTGACTTATTCGGGAGTAATTTCCTCGGCTAGAAATAGCAGGGTACACTCGGGAGGTACAGCTCCAAAACTCAGGAGGCTGAGGCAGGAGGATCGCTTGTTCTCAGAAGTTCAAGACCAACTTAGGCACACAGCATGACTCCATCTCAGAAGGATGCCAAAAGAATCCTGGTGAGAAAATAAAACCCCAACTGGATGTCAAGTGTTGCTTTGCCTCCAGCTAGCTCCCAACTCCTTTGTTTCATTATATTATTATTACATTCAGTGTGTACACATGTGCGCATGCGTGCCACAGAGAGAAAGAGTGTGTGTGTGTCTGTGTGTGTGTGTCTCTGTGTGTGTGTGTCTCTGTGTGTGTCTGTGTGTGTGTCTGTGTGTGTGTGTCTGTGTGTGTGTCTGTGTGTGTGTCTGTGTGTGTGTGTGTGTCTCTGTGTGTGTATGTCTCTGTGTGTGTCTGTGTGTGTGTCTGTGTCTCTGTGTGTGTGTGTCTGTGTGTGTGTGTGTCTGTGTTTCTGTGTGTGTGTGTCTGTGTATGTGTGTCTGTGTGTGTGTGAGTGTGTGTGTGTGTCTGTGTGTGTGTGTGTGTCTGTGTGTCTGTGTCTGTGTGTGTGTCTGTGTGTGTGTCTGTGTGTGTGTCTGTGTGTGTGTGTGTCTGTGTCTCTGTGTGTGTGTGTGTCTGTGTTTCTGTGTGTGTGTGTGTGTCTGTGTGTGTGTGTCTGTGTCTGTGTGTGTGTGTGTGTGTCTGTGTGTGTGTCTGTGTGTGTGTGAGTGTGTCTGTGTGTGTGAGTGTGTGTGTGTCTGTGTGTGTGTGAGTGTGTGTGTGTCTGTGTGTGTGTCTGTGTGTGTGTGAGTGTGTGTGTGTGTATTACAGGAGTAGGTTCTCTCCTTCTGCTATGCGGAAGCCAAGGGATCAAACTCAGGTCATCAGGCTAGACCGGCAGGGCTTTTCCAGCTGAGCTGTCTCACCTGCCCTCCTTGATTTAACGTATCAAAGCCGCATAGCCAGAGACCTGCAGAGAATGCACCTGGGGCACAAAGAAAATATTTACTGGAATGAGAATTAAAAGTGATTTTGAAGTTACAATTTTACCCCTGGTAATTTGGCAGATTCAGTTATTTTGTGTCAAATACATGTTAAAAAGAAAAGTATATATCACACAGGAAGCAATTACCATTTCCATGAGAATGTTAATTATATTTACTACCAGAGTTTAGTCAAGCAAAGCAAATCAATTACTGAACCCGACATTCATTCTTTAAATGTAGGATGCTGTTTAGGAGCGAAACGCACGTGCCTCTAGTGCCCCCTTGCGGTCAATTTGTACAAAAGTGTCTCCTGACTCATTTCAAATGCTGCTTTAAAAGTGTATTTTGGGGTTTCCCATGTACTACGGGTATTTCCTCCATAGGGGGCACTAATCAATATCTATCCCCCACCTACAACAGTCCCAAAGACAAACTAAGATTCACCCTGCGTAACCAATGAGTTTACTGGGCCTACTTAAAGACCATGGATGAGGGGTTACTGACAGGAGTGTGTGTGACCCTGAGGAACCACACTGGAATATCTTCACGCAGCGACAGGAACTGGCTTCCCCGTAGCAACCGATGGAGTCCAGTTGTTCTCATCGTCTTCCCCACCAGAGACCCCAAAGGTCACTGGCAGCCAAGACAAATGGCAAAGAGAACTAGCTGGTGGCTCAGGTGAGTATCCAAAGACGCTCCCGATCCCTCGTGAGAGAATGCCAACAAACTCGGCTGCGGTGACCTTATGCAAACATATGATGATGGTAATTTCTTCGGGGGCGGGGGAAGACAGTGCCATACAACTCTACATCATCCATTACTCTAATGAGGGTTATCTGGACCAAAAACAGAACAAAAATGAGAGGAATAAAGGCTGAGAAATTTTCCTCAATAACCTATAAAGATGAAAGGATGACAGTGATACCATGAGAATTAAGGGCAGAAATTTGGGTACCATCTCAGCAAGATAAGCAAGGTCCCAAATAAAGGAATGAGTTCAATTTCCAACGAGGGTGGGATCCATCAAAGACCCTGCGTCATTTAGCTGTGAGTGTGTAGGGACCACAGCACAGAGACTAGTAACGATTCATCAGTCATTCTGACACTGGGGAAGTCTGTCCTCCACTAGACTCTTGCCTTTGATAAGCAGGTCTACTCTGACTAAAAACAGTTTCTTGCTTTTGACTAAAATGACAGCATTTGAGTGTTGGTAGCAGGGCAGTTTCGAGCCATACACTGCATTCTAAATATGAATTAGCTTATATATAAGTAGTAAAACTTGTAGGAAAGAAAGCTTCAAAATATAGAAGTCATAGAAAAACAAGAAAGGGGCAAAGGTTATGAATTCTTTCACATCGGTCTAAAAATCTTCCCTGACAATGTCATTCGGAGTCTGGTACAAAGTGATTATGTGCTGTTGCCCTGTTTAGATGTGTGTGTGTGTGTGTGTGTGTGTGTGTGTGTGTGTGTGCACGAGTGTGTGTGTGTCTGTGTCTGTGTGTGAGCATGATTATGTGTCTGTGTGTGTGAGCATGAGTGTGTGTGTCTGTGTGTGTGAGCACGAGTGTGTATGTGTGCGTGTGTCTGTGTCTGTCTGTGTGTGAGCATGAGTGTGTGTGTCTGTTTCTGTGTGTGTGAGCACGAATGTGTGTGTGTGTGTCTGTGTGTGAGCACGAGTGTGTGTATGTGTCTGTGTGTAAGCACGAGTGTGTGTGTCTGTGTCTGTGTGTCTGTGTCTGTCTGTGTGTGAGCATGAGTGTGTGTGTCTGTGTCTGTGTGTGGGAGCACGAGTGTGTGTGTCTGTGTGTGAGCACGAGTGTGTATGTGTCTGTGTGTGTAAGCACGAGTGTGTGTGTCTGTATCTGTGTGTCTGTGTCTGTCTGTGTGTGAGCATGAGTGTGTGTGTCTGTGTCTGTGTGTGGGAGCACGAGTGTGTGTGTGTGTGTGTGTCTGTGTGTGAGCACGAGTGTGTGTATGTGTCTGTGTGTGTAAGCACGAGTGTGTGTGTCTGTGTCTGTGTGTCTGTGTCTGTCTGTGTGTGAGCATGAGTGTGTGTGTCTGTGTCTGTGTGTGGGAGCACGAGTGTGTGTGTCTGTGTGTGAACACGAGTGTGTGTGTCTGTGTGTGTAAGCACGAGTGTGTGTGTCTGTGTCTGTGTGTCTGTGTCTGTCTGTGTGTGAGCATGAGTGTGTGTGTGTGTGTGTGTGTGTGTGTCTGTGTGTGAGCACGAGTGTGTGTATGTGTCTGTGTGTGTAAGCACGAGTGTGTGTCTGTGTCTGTGTGTAAGCATGTGTGTGTATGTGTCTGTGTGTGTGAGCACAAGTGTGTGTCTGTGTGTGAGCATGAGTGTGTATGTGTCTGTGTGTGTGAGCATGAGTGTGTGTGTGTGCCGTGCATGCTCATTCACACTGATCTCTTAAGGCTGGAGTGGGGAGGATACAAAGTGAGCCTTTGACATCTTATGGAGTCAGAAAGAAAGGAAGTGCTCAGTAAGAGATGAGCGGAGCAGCGATTAAAAACAATGACTTTGTGAAATCCCTAGACAAATGCATGGACCTGGAGGGCGTCATCCTGAGTGAGGTAACCCAGTCACAAAAGAACACATATGATATGTACTCACTGATAAGTGGATATTAGCGCAGAAGCTCGGAATACCCAAGATACAATTCATAACCCACATGAAGTTCAAGAAGAAGGAAGACCAAAGTGTGGATACTTCGATCCTTCTTAGAATGATGAACAAAATACCCATAGAAGGAGTTACAGAGACAAAGTTCGGAGCTGAGGCAGGAGGAAGGACCATCCAGAGACTGCCCTACCAAGGGATCCATCCCATATACAACCACCAAACCCAGACACTACTGCAGATGCCAACAAGAGCTTGCTGATAGGAGCCTGACATAGCTGTCTCCTGAGAGGCTCTGCCAGTGCCTGACAAATACAGAAGTGGATACTCACAGCTATTCATTGGACTGAGCACAGGGTCCCCAATGGAGGAGCTAGAGAAAGGAACCAAGGAGCTGAAGGGGTTTTCAGCCCCCTAGGAGGAACAACAATAAGAACTAACCAGTACTCCCAGAGCTCCCTGGGAGTAAATCACCAATCAAAACACACAGAGAGACTCATGGCTCTAGCTGCATATGTAGCAGAGGATAGCCTAGTAGGACATCAATGGGAGGAGAGGCCCTTGATCCTGTGAAGGTGCTATGCCCCAGTATAGGGAAATGCCAGGGCCAGGAAGCAAGAGTGGGTGGGTTGGGGAGCAGGGGGATGGGGGAGGGAGTTTTCAGAGGGAAAACCAGGAAAGGGGATAACATCTAAAATGTAAATAAAGAAACATCTAATAAAAAAAGGTAATTAAGAGAGAGAGGGGGATAGAGAGAGAGAGGGAGAGAGAGAGAGAGAGAGAGAAAGAGAGAGAAGCGTAAATCAAAGGGATGAGGAACAATGGCACAGGCTGGAAATCCTGGCGGCAGCGGGGAGGCGGAGGCAGGCAAATTTCGTATTTGAGGCCAGTGTGGGTTTACAGAAACCAAACCGAAAAGGTTTTCAATTGTCAAATTAGGAACAATTTTTGGCACATGCATATACACACACACACACAGAAATTGTGACTGAGTTTAACTGAGTCTCAAAAACAAAGTTGCTGAGCACGGTGATGTGCACCGTTGGTCTCAGCACTTTCTGTGAGTCCGAGTCCAGCCTGTTCTACATATCCAGTTCCATGAAAGCCAGGGCTACATAATAAAACTCTGTCTCAAAGAAAGGAAGGGAGGGAGGGAGGGAGGAAGAGAGGGAGGGAGGGAGGGAGGAAGAGAGGGAGGGAGGGAGGGAGGGAGGGAGGGAGGGAGGGAGGGAGGGAGGGAGGGAGGGAGGAAGAGAGGGAGGGAGGAAGGAAGGGAGGGAGGGAGGGAGGGAGGGAGGGAGGAAGGAAGGAAGGAAGGAAGGAAGGAAGGAAGGAAGGCAGGCAGGCAATTACATTACAAGCAAATATAATGGCAAGTACATAGTGCTGTAGACAGGAAAAAGGATTACCCTTCTTCACACCAGCATTCCAATCAACACATCTCGAAAGGAATATCATAGAAACCATTGCTACAGTTAAATCCAACAGAAGCTGACGTTAACAGGTGTGGTGATTTGAATATGCTTGGCCCAGGGAGTGGCACTATTAGGAGGTGTGGCCTTGTTGGAGGAAGTGTGGGCTTGGAGTCCCTCCTCCTGCTTCCTGGAAGCCAGTCTGCTCCTGGCTTCCTTTAGATGAAGATGTAGAACTCTCAGTTCCTCCTGTGCCATGCCTGTGCCGTGCTTCCACCTTGATGATAACAGACTGGACCTCTGAACCTGCAAGCCAGCCCCAGTTAACTGGTTTTCCTTTATAAGACTTGCCTCGGTCATGGTGTCTCTTCACAGCAATGGAAATTCTAACTAAGACAGTAGGGAAAAGTTTAAGTAGAAACAGAATGTTTGCATAGAAAGAAAAACAGAGACTCTCAATAGGGTCTTAAACTGCCACCTCTGGAAGTTGTGGACCAATGGGAAGGTCTCTCTCAGTCTGAGCTCCTTGGATACACAAAGCATTTTTTTTCCTAGTTATATACCTGCTACAGTATGACTTTCTTACTCAAAGCCAGAGAATCCTGTACCTAATAACTTTGAGTTACTTTCTCCCATAAAAAAACAAAAACAAAAACAAAAAAAAAAAACTTCCCCTGCTAATTTAATCTGTCTTCTCTCTACCCAAAATTGTACATCACAAACCCATACCACTTTCTGGCTGACCTGGAACCTGTTAATTAGAGGCAAACTATAAAACCTCTGCCTGATTGGCTTCAGAACAAGGTAAATGGGACACGTGGGTAGATATGAAGCAATGCAGCCATGAGTCAAGCCGAGCTATGTCTAACTGGATCCTAAAATCTTTGTGCATGTTCTGTCCACACTGGATAAGGAATTTCCCATTATTAAAATTTTGAAGAATGGGGGGAGGGGGGAGATCTGGAAAGATAGCTCAATGGTTAAGAGAACTGGCTGCTCTTCCAGAAGTCTTTAAGTTCAATTTCCAGTAACCACCTGGTGGCTCACAACCATCTGGAATGGGATCCAATGCCCTCTTCTGGCTTGCAGGTGTACACGGAAACAGAGTACTCATATACATAAAGCAAACACATCTATAAAACAAGCAAAACAACTTATTGTGAAGAATGGACCCAAGTGTTGGTGGTCAACGCTTTTAATCCCACCCCTCGGACAGCAAAGACAGGTGGATCTCTGAGTTCAAGGACAGCCTGGTCTACAGAGCAAGTTCTAGGACAGCCAGGGCTACACAGAGAAGGCCTGTCTCAAACCTCCCTTTCCGTCCCACCCCCACCCCCCATTTTTTTGAAGAGCAAAAAGCTCCTCCTATTAATCACACTTGGGAATACAACGCACCAGGCCAGCTTTGAAGGAGAAAAGGATGGGTTCATTAGTAAGTAAGCGTTGAAGTGCAGTGTTCCTGAGAAATACCACACGCACTACACACACATCCCTACAACTGGCAAGCCATCCGGCTCAAGCAGCAAGCACACTCATCAGGAGACTAAGACTTCTCACATCTAACAGTGGAAGCCGGACTGCATATGGTTTATGAATTTTATCTACATCATATAATTTTTTTCATGAATTCTGAACTAGATGCCAGTGTTTTAAAGCACATAACTATCACATTTTAAAACTCAGATCCATTGGGGGAAAAAAAAAAAACAAAACCAAAACAAACAAGCAAAAAGCCTTAAGATGCAGTGAAGAAAATCTACAGGTGTGGCCGCAGTGGGTTTGTCAGTCAGGAAACGAAGGACCACACTGCCCCCTTGAGGTCGTCCTGGCTCTTGGCTTCTTTCTGCACAGCTTACATCTATCTAATAGCCTTCCACTGGGTGCATGAGTGTACTACACCCAGTGCCTGTGGCAAAGAGGATGGCAATTTACGCAGTGTGGGAGACAGTTGCTCTCAATAACAACAAAGCTCTCTCTCCCACCCGCACAGTGTCTCCTAGCTCTCTAAATTTACTACAGCAAAGGCACCGCACTCCTCTGAGTTTCGCTCTATGGTTTTGGTGCTTTGAGACAGAGTCTCACTCTGTAGCCAAGGCTAGCCTGGAAGTCATGCTTATAGTGCAGGCTAGCCTTGAACTCAAAGCAGTTCCCCTCCCTCATCCTCCCAAGAATGAGTGATGTAAGCCGATGCTCGCAGCTTACTCTTCTGTATCAATGCAGAATACAAATCAATACAAATCAGAACGGCATCAACTTGTGATTTGTTTGTGCTTGTGTGTCAGTGCTCATCACAGACTGAGCCCTAGGCCATGGGCATGCTAAAATTGGACACTGACCTACTGAGTCGGAAGCCCACCCTCTACTCAAGTGCTTAACACTTCCCAAGACAATTTACATATGCCATGATTATCTATAGAACAACACCCGCCAACAGAACTTTTTATATACTGCCAAATATGATGCAAGTTGCTGTGTGTGTGAGATTCTAAAAGTTGAGGTTGGTGGGTTTTGTTTTTCATTTCAAGTCATTTCTGGGTTTTTGGGTTTTGGTTTTTTTTTGTTTTGTTTTGTTTTTTGTTCTGTTTGTTTGTTTTTTGTTTTGTTTTGTTTTGTTTTGTGAGACAGGGTTTCTCTGTATAGTCCTGACTGTCCTGGAACTCACTTTGTAGACCAGGCTGGCCTCAAACTCAGAAATCTGCCTGCCTCTGCCTCCCAAGTGCTGGGATTAAAAGTGTGCGCCACCACCGCCTGGCTCATCTCTGTTTTAATAGCCACAAAAGACTAGGAGTTTCCACAATGGATAACCCAGCTCTAGAACAATGGTTCTCAACCTTCCTAATGCGGTGACCCTCATGTTCTGGTGAGCTCAAACCATACCCTTATCTCATTGCTACTTCACAACTGTAATTTTGCTACTTTGTGAATCATAATGTAAATATCTGTGTTTTTCAATGGCCTTGGACAAAACCCCTGTGAAAGTCATTTGGCCCCCAAAGGGGTCGAGACCCACAGGTTGAGAGGCACTCTTCTAGGGACTCACTTCTGAAGAGACAAATATAGAGTGTATAATGGAAGCAAGAGAAGACAGC